>NC_084799.1:108793060-109993060 GCF_963169125.1 Humulus lupulus
AATTTAGCCTAAAATAGGCATTGTTTTCACTCAAAAAAAGTGTAAAAGAAATGAAAGAAAAATAGGAAAAAGAATATTTTTCTCTCTAACTATACTCTCCACACTTAATTCCACAATCTGATGATTTTTTCCTACATTTGGCTCTCTAATTATAGTGGAAATATGACCAAAAATGTGTTAAAATCATGTACAAAAGAGTGGGAAAAATGGTAGCAAAATTGGTGCAAAGTGGGACAAGTGGGAGACAAGTTGCAGCAGTAAAGGAGACACGTTGGCCACGTGGGCGCACCAATTGGCTCGACTGGTGGATTGTTGGGTCGTGGGGGACAAATGCCAGGCGAGTGGGGAGAATCTAGGCGACGTGGCGCACGTTGGTTGGCTCGGCAGTGGAGTGCGTTAGGCGCGTGGGAGATAGCTGCCAGACAAGTGGGATAGGTGGCGTCTCCTGGTTGGCTCGGCAGGCAACATGGCAGGTGTGGCAGGCGCATGTCAGGAGGCTTCAGGCGGCTCTGGCTCGGCTGGCTGTGCAACTCGGCTCGGCTCCGTCAGGTGTTGGCAGCTGAAGGCTTTGGGCTTGGGCTAGGCCTGGGCTTGGCCTGGTCTTATTTGAGCCATTTCATCTTCAAAAATGCCATTTTTTCATGATTTCTTCAATTTTAATTCTTTCTTTATTCTTTCTTTTTCTTTGTTTCAAAATACATTTTATTTCCTGAAAATTAAACACAAATTAAATTAAAATTAATATTTTCAAATATAAAATATAAGACAATAAATCCATGAAAATATTAATTAAAAGTTAATTAATTTTAAACTTTAAGACTAATAAAATGATACTTTTGAACACTAATCAACAGTCGAGGGATCAACAGGGACTAGTTATAAAACTTAATTTTGCCGCTTAGGTCGGCTTAAGTTGTAATTGATTTTGAAGTTGTAATTGCCTTGTAAATACTTTTTTTTTTTTGGATCTCATGTGAAGACTCAAACTTTTTAATGAAAACAACCACTCCTTTGATCAAAATATTTAAACCCTAATCTGTTAATTATCCTTAGTTACACGTTTATAGCCAAATGACTTGATTAGCAAGTCCAACACTATTTAAAATATATAGTGTAATGGTCTTGGCTATCTAGGGCGTTATAGAATTAGCTTGCCGGACTCAAACATCGCTTTGATGCCCGGTTTGCTAAAAAAATGCCCACTCACAAGGTTCCTACTCATATCGAAAACATACAACACATTGGTCAATAAGACCTTCTTTCCGGATGTGAAGTAAATATCAACATTCCCCTTGCACAACACCTTGGACCTATGCTCATGCCCCATTTGGATCTCATGCCCATCCTTTGACTCTTCAAAAGTTTAAATATCTCTTTATCATAAGTAACATGAATGGTGGCACAAGTGTCATACCACCACCCTTGCACTTTCCCTTAGATGACATTTACCTCACTCAAGGTTGCAATAAGCTCCTCTTCAATTGTATTGACCTTGGATCCATGGTTATGGGGCTTTCAATACTTGCATTCTCTAGCCATGTGGCCATTCTTGCCACAAACAAAACAAGGGCCTCTCACACCCTTGAATTGCCCTTCATTCTTCATTGGGGCTAGATGAGTATCCTTCTTTGATTGGGGCTTCTTGTGAGTCTTCCCTTTGGATTGAGAGGGTCTCTCTATGGTGTTAACCTTGGATGTCCCATGCACTTGTCTCTAGAACGAGACTTCTCATCAATCCTTAGGTGCTTCAAGATATCTTCCAAAGATATCTCTTCATTCTTATGGAGGATCTTCTTTCTATAGCTTCTCCAAGATGGAGGTAGTTTTGTTATAATCCTTCCCAAAATGATGGGTTCCAGCAATGTTATCTTAAGAGTAGACAACTTATTCACAATAACTTGAAGTTCATGTACTTAGGGGAGTAAGGGTTTAGCTTCAAAGAATTTAAATTCCATGTATTGATTGATAAAGAATTTCTTGGTACGTTCTTCTTTGGTTTTTTACTTCTTCTCAAGAGCATCCCCTATCTCATTTGTCGATGTAGTATTTGTGAAGAGATCATAGAGATGATCTGAAAATGCATTGAGTATGTGACCTCTACAAATGAGTTCATTATCTTCCCTTTTCTTCATTTCTTTGATCATATTGACAATCATCATCCTTTGGGGGCTCCAAAGTCTTCAAATCTTTGTCAAGGATGTAGTGCACTTTTATAGTTGTGAGGAGAAACTTGATCTTGTCTTGCCATCTTACAAAATTTGATCCATCAAACTTATGCAATCTTCCTAGATCTTGAGACATGAACTTGAGGGCTGAGATTGAGGAGCTTTCTTCCATAGTTTTGGTTAGTAGAAAAACCTTAAGGATAGACGAAATTTTATACAAAACAAAGGTTAAGGGATATAGATTTTTTATTTTTAGAGATTAGACTTAATCAACCTTGGTTTTGTATTTCAACTCAAAGCATAAACAACAAGTAATCTAAATTTATAGGTAGATAATCACAAATTACATAAACACAAAGGAATCCAAGTGTAGAATGGACATTTCATGAAGAACAACCTTCAAACACAAAATCACAAAGCTATGATTTTATGTGAAACACAAAAGTGACAAGGCTTTACACAAATAAAGATTTGTTATCCAAAAATATCTATTCCTAGCATTCTCCTTTGAATTGCTTGAAGCTACTATAATGGAATGAGATTGGGATTCACAAGCCTTGATCCTTCATACAAGTCAAGCTTTCTTGATGAAGATCTTGGAGAAAACTAGTAATCTTGAAAAATAGAGAGATGGTTCTTTTAGAGAGAGAGAGAGAGGTGAGTGATCAAGTCACCAATTAACGCAAATGAACTCTTTAAATAGTATATGAACCTCATTAGACTCAACCAATGAGATTAGAGCATTTTAATTTTAATTTTGGAGCCAAAAACACATCATTGTATGAACTTGTATGGACAGGCACAAGGGACGCGTCGCCTGGTCTATTATTTTTTGGTATTACGATGCATAGCCTCCCACAGGCAACACATCATCGACGCCTCTATTTTTACCCTCCAAAATTTGTCTCAAAATATCCCCAAATGCTCCCAAAATTTTTGGGTACTCTCATATACTCTAAAGAAACACTTTGAACCCAAAAAGATGATTTATAAATGCCTATACTGAAAGTCAAGTCTCACATGTTGAATTTTGTGAAATCGTTATGGTTTTTGAACCTCTTCGTGCCTAACCAATTTCACCATGTATTTAACCAATCACAACATCATCCACCCCCGATTATCCAGGAGTTAGCAAATCCTCCCTTATTTAGTACTCAATCCGGATCCAATTATTGTAGTCCCATCCTCTAGCTCGAAGGGTAGGATTTTCTTCTTTACTTGTTATTTTCCAAATTTAATTGAAGTTTGTCTAACCCTCTCTTGACTATTTTGCAGAAGACAACATGAGCAATGACTAGACAGCATGACCAGCTCTGGTCCAGTAGTGAAGAGGTAGAGAATATTGAAGAAGGGCACGTTTGGGGTTGGAGGTTCTTCCACAGGAGCTCAAACCAAGAACAAGGAGCTACCATTTTCCCAACCACGGGCTCAAAATGAAATTGTGGTGACTACCAAGGACGCTCCGCCTTCAACTCCCCGAATTGACCTACCGGCTGCTTGCATTAATTCTCCAGCTACTCCCCCCACAACTATCTCAACTCCCCACGTGGATGTGGGCAAGTTTCTGACCCACCTCTGGGGTTCCATCTAGCTCCTAACCAGCAACATGGTGGGACAGGTTAACCAACTCTCTGTCTATGAGGTGGATAAAATTAAGGGTGCAACTCCCCAGGACGTAATAAGGCCCGCCCTGGGAATGCATCTGACCGTAAGTTTTTCACACGGTTTTTGTGCTTATCCCATGCTTTTCCATAATCTAACTTTTTGGTTGTTTTTATTGGCAGTCATATCAGGGCCAAATCTGAGCATGGGCTAAGATCGTCGACGAACTGGAGTAATCCGCCACCGAGCTGGAACAAGAGAGGGATAGATGCAGGCAGATCGAGGATGCTATCTCACGTGAGCTGGAGCAAGCCCGTGACAAGAATATAAGCAGCTCGAGGAAGCTAACTCTCAGCTAGGGGAGATGATCTTGAAGCTTCAAGCAGACCTTGAGACAATTTAGAAGCTTCAAGCGGACCTTGAGACAGCCCGATCTAATGAGAAGATTTCCAAGGCACACACCTAGGAGATGATCAAGGCTAGAGACCAGCCCCAAGAAAAAGTTGATGCGCTCCAGCTCAAGGTGGATGGCCATGAAGCCCAGATAAACTCAACTGTGGAAGAAACGTTCTACAAAGTCTTGTGCTTCAACCAGGAGGGTGACTTCTTGTTCCTAGATGCCAAGTTCTAGAAGCGCTATCGAGTCAAGTTCCCAGATCCTTTGGCAAAAGAGCCTTCAGAGACGATGGACATTGCCTCCGGAGCTGTAGTAGATGGTAGCGAGAACGAAGTTACCTCTCAAGGACAGGCTCAAGACTGAGGAACTTCTTGGCCGTTTATTTATTTTTATCTTTTTTGGATAACTTATGTCCCTTGTAATTAGGCCTTTTAGGCTGAGACAATATGCCAATGTGGCTTTGTTCGAGGTCATTTATCCTCGTTCTAAATTTACTCTTCTCTAATCTTTTTATATCTCCCTTCTACTAATGTGCTTATTCTTTTGAATTTTATATACATGCATTGTTATAGGAAATTATTTTAGATCGAGGTATTTTTAGATTCAAGCCCTGGTTATATCTATGATTTTAATAGCTTAATAGCATACCTGTTAAGATTCAAGCCTTGTACCTGGTTTAGTCTAGTATTTTAATAGCTTAATAGTGTACCTGTTAAGATTCAGACCTCGTTGGGGGTGTATACGGTTTGGTTTGGTGCGGTTTATAAGAATTTTAAAACCAAACCGCTAATGCAGTTTTTTCAAAATGAAAAAACCAAACCAAACCATTAAAATTAAAAAAACCAACCCATAAATAAACGTTTTGGTTTGGTTATAACCATATAACCAAATTATTTAAATTTTAAATTTTTTTATTATAAACTAATTAACTAAAATTGTATTTAAATAATAATAATTTTAGCTTTACTTTTAAGACCATAAAAGTCTACAAGAAAGTTTAGTATCTTTGTTGTTGTAAGTGTAAGTATTTCGAGTCATTTTATAGAAGTGGGAAAAAGAAATGTTTACTTTCTAAACCATGTGGGACTTTACATTTCTTTTTTTTTTTAGTTTTGGAAACTTGTGCATGTATTAAATACTACTAAAAACATATTCTAAATAGTTAAATTATTTGGCTTGGATGGTTTGGTAGACTTTATATTAATTTTAAGTGTATGGGTTCAAACCTTTGCACCCTCATTTCTAAAAACTATTTTTTTTAGAAAAAATCACAGTCCGGTCAAGTTTAATTGGTTTTAAAAAATTAGAAACCGTTACCAAACCATTAAAGTTGAGTGGTATGATTAAATCGTTATGGTTTTTGGCAATTTTGTGCGATGCAGTTTGGGTTCCAAACTACAGTTTGCGGTTTGTATGAACACCCCTAGACCTCGTACCTGTATCAATCCAGGGTTTTATTGCTTTGAATTTTCTTGATTAACTTAGTTAAATTCAGAAATGTTTTGAAAACTCGAGCTTTTCTAAACTAACAAATTTCCAAATTCTAGGTTACAGAATTTTTTAAAGACTTAACAAATTATTATCAAGGGTATCTTCCTCCAAGAGAATAGAATTTATGAATATTTTAGGTTGCTTTTACATAGTGACGATACAAAAAATTGAGATAAATTTGGTACCATGTTTAAATTACATAGCAACCATAACCTTATTAAATAAAAGAAAGTTTAAAAGGACATGGCCTTTATAAATAAGCCTTACAAATATAAAACTAAACTCGAACTTAAACAATCACTGGTAATATTTTTTCAAATGCAAAGCGTTCCAAGTTTGAGGGACTCCTTCTCCACTTAGTCGGGCTAACCTGAATGTGCCCTCTCGTAAAATTTCCACGACATGATAAGGTCTTTCCCTATTTGGTCCTAATACGCCATCTTCAGGGACTTTATTGGCAAGTAACACCATTCTCAACACCATTTCTTCTAACTTGAGCTTCCTTTTTTTAACCTCTGAGTTGAAATAACGAGTTACCTTCTGCTGATAATGAGCAAGTTGAATATGTGATTCTTCTCGACATTCCTTAATCAGATCTAGAGATGCTTGTAATAGATCTTGGTTCTGTTCTTGGTTAAAAGTTCTTTACCTTTGTGATGTCACTAGGGCTTCGACTAGGAGAATTGCTTCACTTACAAAAGTTAGTGAGAATGGCGTATGACTAGTGGACATGTAGTGAGGTTTTCTGTACGCCCAAAGCACTTGTGGGAGCTGTTTGAGCTATAACCCTTTAGCATCATCCAACCTCTTTTTTAAGCTTTCCTTGAGGGTTTTATTCACTGCCTATACCTGTCCATTAGCCCGCGAATATGCCACTGAGGAGAAACTCTTGATAACCCCGTACTTTTGGCAAAAATTAGTGAACAACTCGTTGTCGAACAGGGTCCCCATTATCCAATACAATTTTCCTTGGGAGTAACGGTGTACACAGTTTGGTTTGGTACCGCTCATGCAGTTTTTTCAAATGAAAAACCAAACCAAACTATTAAAATAAAAAACCCAAACCAAACCAAACCATAAATGAACGATTCGATTCTGTTCAGTTCGGTTTTAACCATATAACCAAATTATTAAAAAAAATTATTATAAAACAATTAAGTAAATAATTGTATTTAAATAATAATAATAATTTTAGCTTTACTTTTAAGACCATAAAAGTCAACAAGAAAGCTTATTATCTTTGTTATTGTAAGTGTAAGTATTTTGAATCATTCTATAGAAGTGGGAAAAAGAAATGTTTACTTTCTAAACAATGTGGGACTTTACATTTCTCTTTTTTTAGTTTTGGAAACTTGTGAATGTATTAAATACTACTAAAAACATATTCTAAACAATTTAAATTGTTTGGCTTAGATGGTTTGGTAGACTTTATATTAACTTAAGTGTAGGGGTTCACACCTTTGCACCTTCATTTCTAATCTATTTTTTTTAGAAAAAATCACAATCTGGTCCGATTTAATTGGTTTTAAAAAATTAGAAACTGTGACCAAACCATTAAAGTTGAGCGGTCTGATTAAATCGAACCATCGGGAATGGTTTCACCAGTTACAGTTTTTGGCAGTTTGGGTTTCAAACCGCGATTTTTTGTTTATATAAATACCCCTACTCGGGATCCTGAAGCGGAAAATTATATTCTTTATAACAAAATAGATTACTCACTTTGAGGTTATTGTTGCCAATGGTTTAGCTTCGATCCACTTCGTGATGTAGTCAACAACAACTACAACATAGCAAACTCCTCCTTTCCCTGTTGGCAATGATCCGATTAAATCAATTCCCCAGATGGAAAATGGCCAAGGCGAGGAATTCATGGTTAGCTCGACTGGCGCAACTCGAGCTATTGTAATGAATCGTTGGCAATCATAGCTAAGTTCTGCCTCCATGCGTGGTCTCCGCAAAATCCTTCATGAACTTCCTTTAGGATAACCTGGGCTTCCTCTGGTAAGAAACATCTGAGCAGAGGCATGAAATGACCTCACCTATAGAGAATTCCTTTAACTAAGATGTATCTAGGGATCTGGTACAACAATCTACATGCATCCTTATGATCCTCGGGTGGTCTTCCAGAAGTGATCTATTTCTTGATAGGAGACATCTAGGTCGATCCTTCATGGATTAGCTAGATCTTTTATGATTCTTCTTCTATGACCGATTTTCCAAGAAACTTCATCAGAACCACATTCAACGTATACGCTTCTTTGGTTGTAGCAAGCCGAGCTAAGGAATCTGCATTTGTATTCTATTCGTGGGGGACCTTCTCTATAGAATAAAACTCAAATTCTGACAGTTCACTTTTTACCCTAGCTAGTTAAACAGTCATCTTGATTCCACGACCTGATATTCTCCCAACACTTGGTTTACCACGAGTTGTGAATCGTTGAAGCACTAGATGGATTTTTCTTTCAATTCTTTGGCGATCTGTATCCCTGCCAGCAAAGCCTCATAATTAACTTCATTATCTGAGGCGCTAAATCTGAATCTAAGAACAGTGTGAAAGCAATGTGCCTTCAAGAGTGATTAGAATGATTCCAGCTCTTGACCCGTGGTCTTTAGATGATCCATCCACGAACAGTTTTCATAATTCTTGCACATACTCCCTTATAGGTTCGTCTGGAAAGCCAATGCATTCGGCCATAAAATTAGCTAAGGCTTGTCCCTTGATAGTTGATTGCGGTTTATACAAAATCTCGAACTGGCTGAGTTCGATGGGCCACTTTAGCAAATGTCCCAATGCTTCAGGCTTCTGCAAAACCTGCCTTAAAGGCTAATCGGTTAGGATGTGTATTGTGTGGGACTAGAAGTAAGGGTGCAACTTCCTCGAAGCTAGGACCAAGCATAACGCAAGTTTCTCGATTAAAGGGTACTGAGATTCAGCTCCCAAAAGCCTCTTGCTGATACGATAGACTGGCTTTTGAGTTCGATCTTCCTCGTGAACTAAAACTGCACTGATCACACTTTCAATCACCACCAAATAAAAGTACAAAGGCTCTCCATTAACAGGCTTTGATAGAACTGGGGGCTAGTGTCCTCTTTCATAAAAATGATTGGTTGTTTATCCAATCCCTGTTGTTTATATAACCTCTGCTCTAGAGTAAATATTGCGCCCTCGTGGGTCTTTAGCTCTTGAATATATATTGTTTGAGCTCCATTGCTTGTATCTGTTGGATGAGGTCTGCTAGCAATGGTGACTATATCCCTTCCTTCGATAGGAGGAGGGACAATCTGGTTGCCTAGAGCTGGGAGAGCTGGTGGCAGATTGGCTTGGCGTCCCTGAGCTGGTTGAGGGTTTGGCACTGCTGGTTGGTTAGGAGCTACCCTGTTCCGAGCATATTGTGCTAACGGTCCAGCTTGGATGAGTGTCTTGATCTCATCCTTTAATTGGCGGCAATCTTCAGTGTTATGGCCAATGTCATTATGATAATGGCACAATTTGGACGAGTCTATTTTTTCCTAGTGATGTCTCAGGGGCTCTGGCTTTTCCACGGAAGGCGAGTAGAATTAGCTAGATAAATGTGTTCCCACGTATATGTTTGGTAGGTATACGTGGTGAAGATGGAAGTGTACTTCTCCCTAGGCTTATTTTTCTTGGACCCAGTCTGCTTGCCCTCACTATTCCCCTTTATTTTGTTATTTGCTGTCTGGTTGTTATGGACCACTGGCGAAGTCGTAGCTACAACATTCATCGCCACTCTAGCAGGCTAAATAGAAGTCTAGCTGGTTCTTGGGACTGTGGACTTTTCTTCCTCTAGATTGATCCATTCCTGATCTCGAGCCAAGAACTCGTCCGTACTCTTCACTCATTTCCTTTGGAGTTCATTCCATAGTTCACCTCCTACGCTGATCCCTGTCCTCATAGCCATAAGCTTGGCGCTATCGTTGACATCTCTAGCTTATGCCTTTATGTTAGTGAATTGATTGAGATATTCCTTCTGGGAGTCACCTGGTTGCTATTTTATATTGGCCAAGGAGTTGGCCTCTACTCAAACTTCTTTCGCAGCTCAAAATTTCTTTTTAAACTTTGTTGATAATTGTTTCCAGGAAGTGATCAAGTGCCTTTTAAACTTTTTGAACCATAATTTGGATGATCTTGCCAATGTGGGTGGGAAAAAGACATAGCGCAAGTCGATGTCGACGTTGTGGGCTCTCGTCAAATGTTGAAGGTACCGACATGGTTCAACGGATCAGTGGTTCCGTCGTACGTGGGCATGTTTTGAATTTTGAAGCTAATGGGATAGGGAGCGGCTACGATGTGAGGAGCAAAAGGCTTGAGCTCTTCATCAGAATCGCAATCGTCCACGTTTTTCCCAGACAGAAGTCTCTGTTGGGGTTTTATGCCCTAATTAAAACTCAAATTCTTTGTAATTTCATTTTATTATCAATAAAAGAATAAGAAATCATTTTTTGACTTGGTCACTTTGCTCACATGTTTTATTTTCATGATTATTTGTTTAATATAAACTTCTATTAAATCCCGAGCATATAGCCAATCGTATTTATAGTGACGTAATCACAGTGGAATATAAATATGATTATATGTTCAAAATAAGTTAGTTTTAAGATTATTCAGCGCACAAGATTTACACTGACTTGCCAATCTACGATATGATCTACTTACACATTACAGTATTATGTTCTTTCTAGAACATTAGCAAAGTAGATAAGATGAGATGTATTTGTTACATTGGAGTTGACCGATATTGACAGTTGATAAGATAAGTAAACATACCGTTATTATCTATTATAGTCATATCATATAGTTGACCATAGGTCAATTCAATCTCAATTCTAAGTGGTTAGTATTCTAACTGATTGTATTATTTGAGTTCTTTGACTTGTTCATTACCAGCTTACCCTACGGACTAGCCCATACTTACATCTTGGGAACTCGGTAGTATAATTGAGTGGGAGTGTTAATCATAGATATGAACATCTATAGCTTTTGATGAAGAAGTGAAACGATGGTTTCCTTTTAGTTTGCTTCAAGGTGTTAAATGATAGAGATCTTATTTTAGTAATTAAATTAGTTTACTGAAATATCATTTACAAGGAACTAAGTGTTTTAAGGATAAAATACAATGAGGGGTAAAATGGTATTTTAGTCCCATCTCATTGTAGACTGTCTATGGAGGATTGAGTGACAATTATGGTTGTAACAAATATAGCGTATCTATATTTGTTATAGAGCATTCTATGAATTCAAGAGTGCAATTCCGAGTGTATAGTGGAGTCACGAGGAATTAATAAGTTAGTAAATTTATTTGTTAGATTTATGATAACTTATTGGAGATTGATTTCATAGGCCCATGGTCCCCATTGTACCTTGGACAAAATCATCTAGATAGTCTCAATTAATTGATTTAATTATCAATTAGAATTATCAAAGTTGATCAGGTCAATTTTGGATAGTTTCACAGAGTTATGTATTTTTGAGAAGAACAGAAAAATTAGGGCAGATTTATTAATTATGATAAATTGGTATCTAAATAAATAAATAAGTTCAAATCAAGGTTCAAATTATAAATTATTAATTTGATAAATGATTTAAATGATTATTTAATTAATTAAATCAATAGAAAATAATACATGTCTTGATTTTAAGTCCAATGGGCTTATAATCAAATGGGAAATTTCACTGGCCTAAAGCCCATGATAATTTCGACCTAGGGCTTCAAATTGGATATTATTTTATTGATTTTTTTAATTCAATTATATGGCCTAATTGATTCTATAAAATGAGTGCTTAGAGAGAAGTCAAAACACAAGTTTGACAAGTCAGATTTTCTGATAGGTTTTAGATTTTCTCTAAACACAAGTCATTTTCTAAGCCTCTTTGTTATTTTCTCTTCTTCTCTCTGTATCTATCTCATGTGTTGAGAATTTCCCACACTAGTCTAGGTGATTCTAAGGATACATTAGAAGACTGTGAAGAAATTAGAAGAACAGTTCAGTTTCTTGATAATACTCTGCGACAGAAAGGATACAAGGGTTAGAGAAACTGAAGGAATGACTCTTTCATCCGCTGCGTATACTGTAAGTATTCTTATCTTTGTTTCTCTTTGAATTCAATTTTAGAAACATGTTCTAGGTTATCTCATATTAATTTGTTTAATATTAGATCTACATGAAAATAAATAAAGATCCTTTATAAGTTTCCTAACAGTCTCTTCATTTGTTCCTTCATCAAGGCTAGTAGTTCAAGGGTTGGATCCTTCGTCTCTATATTATTTGGAAATTGATTACTAGCTCCCATCCTATTTTTCACATTATGTGGGTTATTGTCCCTCCAAGCCGTAGCTCGGTTAGGTGGGACGTTCCCATTATCGCACACGATTGACAGATCTCTCATCATCTGAGCGTAACTCAGATCATTGTAACAGGCTTACTGTCCTCTTTGCATGTTTAGATGGTCACGTAGGTTAGACTGAGGATTGGAATGCAAGCTTTGGATCGAACTCAATCGATTTCTTAGATCGCTCTCATGTCTCTAGGATTTTGTGTTGCGTACACTCTCGGTTCTGCCCCCACGATGGCACTCTATCCAATAGCTACCATCCGTGAAGCTTACCGCTTGCAGTTGAGGTCATGGGGCTTGGTTATTCCCACGAGATCGCGGGACGTATGTATCTTCTGCGGGTACAGAATTTCTCCTGTCATTACCGTAAGCTGAAACATTCCTCTATGGGCGAGGTGGTGTCGTATGTCGTATTGGTGATGGAGGGTGCTTATTGGAGAGGCAATTCGTCTCCTGTCAAGACGTGCCAAATTAGGTCACCCATTTTCTAATCTGATTTCTCGAATTGGCGGCAACACAGATTCGTTTCTTTGCACCTAAGCTACTGGTCGAGGTGCTGGTGGATTTGTAGGGACCTCCGTCTTTCTTATCCCTGTCTGGCTAGGCTAATTCCTAGGGGCATGAGCCGCTTGTTCATTCCTACGATTATTAGCAGGTGGGTTGTTTCTAGGAGTCCGTTCAGAAGGCAAGGAGCTTGGGGTTGCTTATCTGATAGAATGGCTCACGTTGGGTTGATTATTCCTGTGGGACCAAGATTGGTGGGACCCACTTTGCCTCATTCCAACATTCTCGTCGGTTGCAGGGAGAGGTAATCAAGCCAATATCCCATCTATTCACATGTTAGCCATGGGGAGGTGGCTCCTTAGCTGGGCATTCTCCATTTTGATGGCAATCAGATATCTAGGATTTAGGTTTGGAGGGCGCGAAGCTGAACTTTCGGTATCATCTTGGTTCACATGTTGTTTTCCAGGACAACGTTGCACAAAGGTACCATCTTCAGTAGGGTCAGCCTCACGGTAATCGCCATGATCACTAGGTCTCTCTAATTCATTTTTGCTTATAGAACAACTTACCAACATGTTGATTGTTGTGTCGAATATTCTCACAGACCGTTATAAGGTAAATTCCAAAAAAAAAATCTAGCTCTGTTACTGATGACATTTGTAAAGCAATTTTAGGAACACTTTTTTCATTTATAAAATTTCTTTACAAACATCATCAATATATGTATTTTTTCGTAGAATTTATTTTAGAATTATTCATATTTAGTAGCAAGCTAGGAAACAAGTTTTATAATAATTAATAATTTAGAGTATATATATTGTTTACCCAAAAAAGATTTACCTGATGACATGTCAAAATTAACATACGCATGGGATGCACGTGACCGTTTAAGTGAGTATGATCTGTTCGACCATCTATCAGAAGAGAATTCACTCAGTAGACGACATATTTTATGGGCGACCCATCTGGTCGCAGCATTTCAGATATTCTCTACAGATATGTAATTCCGCATTTATGTAATGATGGTGATTTTCATTATTATTTAGATACACTTGTATTAAATGTAATTAAGGCCCATCGGCCCATGAAGAACTCCTTGAGCCTATAAATGAGACTCAAAGGGCTCAAGAGAGGGGACCTTTTTTTGGGATTTTTGGGAATAAAGAGGAAGAATTATAGTGTTTTTATTGGCCAAATTTGTATTCATCTTCAAGCTGGTGAAACTCATGAGCCCTCGTTCATTGATCACTGCTTTGAGGATTCTACATTAATAAGAACACTAAGTGTATGTAGGTTATTACCATTGCTTGGGGCCGAACCACTATAAAACTTTTTTGATGTTTATCTTTTTATCTTGAATTCATCTTGCTTTTGTCGCTTTACTTGACTCCGTATCGTTGACCAAATCAAGGGTCAACATATATCAAACAAAAGTAGCTCTGAGTATAGTATATATTTATATACATTATTCTCATTTTACCCATTAATGTGTGGTATTAGTTCTATAATTTTTGTGTTGCAACATAATATGTATGATAAGTGCAATTTTAATTATATTTTCTTAATTTTTTTTAGGCTTAGAAATTGCTAGTTTTTAGTTATTTTAAAGATTTTAATTTTAATTTTGTTTTGGGTATTTTGTAATTTTTGAGCTAAAACGACTTTTAATAGTTTAAATACATATTATTACCATTAAAATAAATTAGATATAAATTAATATTTCTATAGATGTAATTGATATATTTTTAGTTTGGAAATATTTATTTTTAATTTGGCTTATTTTCTTTGGAAAATAAGTGTGTTATTTTTGTAAAATAAAAGGAAAAAATTGGTGAAAGGCAAAGGAAGAGAAGGCCCATCCCGATTCTTTCAACCACCAAACCAAGCCAAACTAGAGTTGAGCCCAAGCCGCCACCACATGTCGCATGCATATTGAATGACGTGAGAATTTAGAATTTGAATTTTTTTAGTCTAGTTATTTTTTAGAAGTTCTATAAATACAGTGCTAACTCTAATTCTCAAATACACTTTTCATTAGAGAAAACTTAGCATTATTTCTAGATAATATTAGAAAGAGTGTTTGTGCTTCAATTATATTCTTCTTCATCTCTTTCTTTAGTTTTCTCTATGAATTCTCGTACTTATTATTTATTTATGTCTTGCTAAGTTTTTCTTAGGTTAATGGTGATTTCAAAGCCCTAAATATGATTTCTTGTTCTTAGCAATTTTCAATGTTATTCTATTCTCATGTATCAAATTGACTACATTCATATATGCTTAAATTTTATGATTATTGTTTAGATCTTATTTAGTAGACCTCCTAAATATGTTTTTTCTTTAATCTACTATCATCTTGGAATTATGATGGTGAATATGATCTAAGTTAAATAGATAGCACGTTTATGGATTTATTACTTAGACTAACCTATCTTCCACTATGCTTAATGATTATTAAATTAAATAGTTGGTGTTTGCCCTTAGGTTGTTTGATGAATAGAATTAATTAAGAGTGTTTGTTTTAATTAATTATATTGTGAGATTGAAGTAATGATATTTTCGTATTATCTACGGTTAGTGTAACATCCCAAAATTCCTAATGAGGCTTAATACCTTGATTAGTGTGTCGGTAGGGCATAATTGGATTTACGTGTGAATTTAATTGAATATATGTGTGATTATGTGAAATATATGAGTTATATTATGATATGACTGCTTATGCATGTTTATGTGTATCAAATTGGCTATGGGCCCGTTTTCGTTAAAAAAAATGACATTTTCGTAATTTTGACCCGTGGAGGGTATAATTGGAATTTTGTATGCTATGTGATTGAGAACACATTCTTATGTCAATATATTTGCGATATTAGGTATGAGTCGACCCTTTAGAGAGATTTGGCGGAAATGTCACAACGGGAATAAATTTCGGCTCGAGGTGAGCTTAGGGGTATTTTGGTAATTTTGCAGAATTTGAGAAATTATTGGAAATGTTTGAGGAAAATGTTAACATTTGGAGGATTAGTGAATTGTTTGGGAATTTAGGGTGTTAATTGGGGTTTAGTGGAAGTTGGGGTAAAATGACCAATTTGCCCTTGGGGATGTTTTGAAGAGGGATTTTGGGGTGAGGGTAGAATGGTCAATTGACCATTGGTATAGGCCCAAGGCAGCTGCAGCGCCTTCACACGTTACTCATTCTCTCTCCCCCACCCCCTCCCCTTTTGCTTGTTCCTCTCATATTGCAAAGGAAAGACAATTGAATTAGAGGAGAATTGGTGAAGTTGGAGGCAATCTTGGAAGAATTGAGCTGCAAAGTGAGAAGGTTAAGGGATTTGAAGCAGCAACCAGCTAGGAAATTCAAAATCGTAGCAAGGTAAGAACTTTGTTTTGGTGTTCTTGGTGTTTTTCTAAGTTTGGAGGATTAAGGCAAATTCTGGGAATTTGGATGTTTCTAGGGAATTTCGTGGTGTTGTTGATGGTGGAATGCAAGTGTTAGTTGTCTTGAAGCTTGGATTTCTACTGAGAACTTGGGATTTGGCTTGGGAATTTCAGATTTGAGGTAAGATTTTTGCTCAAAACTCAAATGTTTGCAGATTCTGAATTTGGTGTGTTTTGTTTAAGTTTTGGGTAGTTTGATGTTGGCGCTAATCTTGCTATTAATTTGAGGATGATGTTTAGTTGAAATTCTGATGTGAAGTCTGTTTTGGTCGATTTTCTGGGTCTGGTTATGTAGGGAAATCATGGATTTGAGATTTGGGGAAGAACACTATGTTTCTAGGCAATTTTCTGGTTTTTGGCGACCTAGCGCGACCGCGCTAGGTTGTGGTGCATCTGCGCTAGTGTCCCAATAACTAAGGAATTTTAGGTTGGGGTTAAGGTTTCGAGACTAGGGGCGCAATCGTGCTAGGTAGGGCGCGACTACGCCAATGCCCTGGAAAGCCCAAAATCTCTATGGGTGCAACCGTGCCAGGAGCTCCGAAAAGTAGTTTTTCTGATTTTTAGGAATAGGGCTCGGGGAGTTCGAGAGTCATTTTTTGGGGGCCACTTGGGGGCTCAGGGGACGTTTATAATGTCTCGTTAATTGGGAATAATAACTTTATAGGCTGGGGGTTCAGAGTGAACCTCAAGATTTAGATTCAATCCCTAATAAGAGTGTGTTTATGTCGTGATCGGGATCGCACTTGATGTTGGTATTAAATGATCAAATCAAAAGTACGCAACAGAATATATGAACTCATTTTAATAAATATTAATACTAGTCAGGATCATATACATATATAAATATTAAATTACATACAAATAGATCAGGATTACCTCTTGTAGCCTATCAAGTGTCCTTGAGTCTTTTTGTATAAATCAATGATCTTCATATCCAGTATTCTGAGATCTCACACCGTGATCTTTGAGACCAATCCTCAAACACACAAGGATGTGTGTGGGCACGTAGGATTCAAAATGTTGATTTGTGTGACTCTCTAGATATACTCAACACATGAGATCCAGAGAGTTTTGACAGGGAGAAGGTTAAGAATAGTTTTTAGGTTTTGAGAAAACTATCGCTTTAGAGAGAGAGTCTAATTAACCATCCTTTTTTTGAATACCACATATACCAGATTTATGAAGATATTTAATCTAATTAAATAATCTTTATTTAATTAAAATATAATTCAAATTACAACTGATTAGATATTTTCATTTAATTATTTATTTAAATCATATTTAAAAATAATAATTAAATAACTTATTAAACAAATTTATTTGAAATTCAAAATTTAAATCCCAGGGACAAAATCCCTAATGCTAGGCGCCACACACTGTACTGTATAGTGTGTGTCGCCCAACCCGCCCTAATTTTCTCATTTGTTTATTTAATCAACTTTTAAGAGAACATACTTATTCCAACATAAATATCAGTTAATTCAAAATTAATTTTATCTTAAAATGTCAGTTTTAAATTAAATAAATAAATATTATATTATAAATAAGATATTTATTATTTTCTCTCTTTATATTAATCCAAACAAGATTAGTATTAATTTTAACCTATAGTTTTTCAAAATAAAAACTATATAGTTAAATAATTAACTAATTCACAATTAATCAATTACCCATAATTATCAAATAATTATTTCCTTGCCCTAGAAAATTAATTCCTTTGCAATTTAGTCATTTCTCTTAACAAATATTTCTTTTGACATCTTTACCCTTGACAGTGTAGGAAAAAGGTGATCTAGAGACCATGGACCTATAATACGAAGCTCCAATAAACCAGATTAATAATTAAACTCTTTAATCTAATAATCTTATTTATTAATTCCATGATTACTCCACTATATACATGGAATTGCACTCTAAGTATTTATAGAATTATACTTACAGAGTTTTCTCTAGTAGTCCATTGATATAATCAATGTATGTAGTTTTGTCCTCTATTTATTGGTTTGTTAATTAGAGCTGGTCAAAATTATCGTTTTACCCTTCTAATTACCTCTTTATCCTTAAGTACCATTAATTCACTAGCAAATAATTAATCTATAATCTAATTATAGATTTGAGCTCAATAACTATTCAATTCCAGAATCAACCCTTAAAGGAACAAATATTCGATCCATTAGGAAAGCATGGATTCCAATATTGTAATTCATGTTCCCAGCCATCCATGATATTGAATCTCCAAAACAAGAGTCATTAACATCATTATTCTAAGAGACCTTAACGAATGAATCAAAATATCCAATAAACATAAACATGAGTTCATGAATACTCAGGATTTAGACTGATCTACAAATAATCATCTATTATGACAATAATTAAATCTTTACGTCAAACGACAAGTTTATAAAGATAATTAATTCTCATCGGTGCTGTCATATATAATCTCTATTATATACAACATATTTACTAAGATGTCTATCCACATTAGTAATCCTAATCTAGATTACTTGCCTTTCGTATGCTTAGCAAACCGTACTAGTAACCATTCATTAAAGATTTCTTACTTTAATATGTTACTGACTATTTTATTCATTATATATGATCTTAATTCTCTCGTACTAATACAAGATCATATTCTCATAAATGAATCGGGAATTTTCTCGATATTATTATATAATTAATTCAAACAATAATTATAACATTCAAATATAATAATATTGTACTTTTATTTATAACCAATAAAATGTCTTTACATGTTTTTAGGGCATTAATCCTAACACTTGAGGTCATATCTTTATTCGCACAGAACTCGATGTAAGAAAACTACACCCGAGTTGAAATTAGGGCTTGAGCTCCTGTGATTGAACGTGGTTGTAACCACGCTTGGAAATGTTTGTTTGATTATGAATAACTGTGTTATACACTGTCGTGTTATGTATGCAATGCATGTCTGTTTATATCTGGAAGTGCAGTACACACTTGTACGACCCTATAGCCGCTTGAAAAGAAACTAGAGCATGAGTTACGCTTGTCCGACTCTATAATCGTTTGAATGGGGCAAGTGTAGTGTGCGCTTGAGTGGCTCTATGGCTGCATAAATAGATTGAATGCCTGCTTGAGTGTTGATTATAACTGCTAAGTAAGCTATTTATGTTCTGTATTCTGTTGATTGTCTGTTATGTTTAATTGAATTTTCTTGCTGGACCTTGGTTCATGGGTGCTACGTGGTGCAGGTAAGGGCAGGGGAAAGCTCAACCAGCAATGAGTTGGAGAGCTTCGGGGGTAGTGTGTACATATGTAGCCTGCTCGACCGCCATGATCGAGACTTCTTTTGGAGGTCTAGTGTTTAGTTGTTTTGCCGCTTAGGTCGGCTATTATGTATCTTTTCTATTTTCGTTTCTATCAGTTATAAACTCTTTTTGTGGGATCCTGTGAAAAGTAGTATTCGTCTAACCAAAAAAATTTAATACCAAATTTTTAATTAACCTTAATTACACGTTTTAGTTCAAATGACTCGCTTAACGAGTTGATCACAATTTTAAACACACAGTGTAACGATCCTAGATTAGTAGGACGTTACATTTAGTAATTTGGTAGGGAATAAGATTCAATGATATTATTAATTGCTTGAATGATTGTTTAGTGGTGGAGAATGACCTCTTAGCTATTTTAATCATTATATATTTCGTCAATTGCTTTCATTATTCTTATTGTTTTGTTTTTATTTTAATAATTCATAAAACTCATTTTTATTAACTTTGTTAATTTGAGTAATAAATTGAATTGATAGTCCTTGTGGGATCGACCCTTACTACTGCTTTACTAATAATCTAGTGAGTAATAATGAATAATTATTATCAAATTTGGTACGGCTTACGACACACATCAATTTTTAACTACCTAAGCTTTTTTATGGTGGAGAACAACATAAGATGCATAAATGAATAAAACGGGAGTCCCATATTTTTTTCTTCCAATTGGTACTCCTATCCTATGCACATGCATAATTCAAGCCTTTTTAAGAGATTTTAGATGAAATATAATGTTTAAAATTTATGGCTTACAAACTTTAAATCAAAAGTGCTATCCCCAAAAATGGAGATTGGTGACGTGACAATAGAGGTGACAAATGGCAGTACATGGTCTGTAAAAGACACATTAAATAGTCAATAAATACATTGACTCCTCAGAGTTGTGATAAAGTGACCCGGTAGACTGGTGGAAAGTTTGGACTGCTTGAAAGATGTCATAGCCAAGCTAAGTGCATCCTAGGAGATCCCAAGGGTGTGGTCCGAGGAGACCCCAAGGGGGTGGTCCTAGGAGAGCTAAGGAGAGTGCATCCTAGGAGATCCCAAGGGTGTGGTCCGAGGAGACACCAAGGGGGTGGTCCTAGGAGAGCTAAGGAGAGTGCATCCCAGGAGAGCTAAGGAGAGTGCATCCTAGGAGATCCCAAGGATGTGGTCTGAGGAGAGACAAGAATTTGGTCTTTATACATATGTCCAGCAAGTGCATGGTTTCCCAAATGAAAGAGTGCCATGTTAGAGGAGAGATATGGCATGCTAGAGGAGAGTGCCATGTTAGAGGAGAGGAGTGCATGTCCTACCACCATGCACTTGTCCGACCCACAAAAGCATGTCCTACCACCATGCACATGTCTGACCAGCACTTGCATGGGTGGTCAGTAGAAGGTGGATCAACTATTAAGAGGAGGACTAAGTCAAGATTCCCAGAAACAACTTCAACAAGATATGCGGGAATCTCTCATTCTTCCCACAAAAGGGGGGTTTGTTACATTTTGAATTTTGAATGTTTCTTTGTAATTTAAATGTAATAAATATAATAAAATATCCCGGTTCTAGGGGATACCGTATGTATGACCCTAAGCCTATAAATAGAGGGCTTATGGGATGAGAGAGGGGCTTCTTCTGCTTCTTCTTTCTAGAGAGAGAAAAATTGGGTCTGAGTATTCTAGAGAGAGAAAGTGCTGATATTTGAAAGAATTCTTGTATTTTTGCAATCTGTACTGAAGAAACTCAGTTGGCTCAGTCCATCTGATCTTGAGTACAGATCTATAATCACAACTCTAAGTGGATTAGGCTATTACCGACTGATCGGGGCTGAACCACTATAAAAATCTTGTGTGTTCTTTATTTTTTTTATTATATCGTATGTGTCGTTTTAAATTCTCTTGAAGGTTTGTCGTATTTGACATTCTCACGTCGTTGGCTAAAAACACAGTCAACAAAAAGTGAATAAATATAATTAATTTAATAATACAAATCCTAAAGAATAATCAAGAACTACATGCATAATATGAAGACAAATCTTGAATATTAAACAATTAAAGCATAATCTATAAATTGACATTAAATGAAGAGTGAAATTACACCACCTAGATAATTAGAATCTACATGGAAAATATAATAAAACTATCACAAAAGAAATGACAAAAAGTAATGGGAAACACAAAACCGAAAGCCAAAATGCACCTATGTTGCAAAACCACAAATTGAAGAACCAAGGCTTATACCCGAGAAGTATCGCTGTCCAAAATCTGTATTCTAGGCCTTCCGAAAGTTGCTTGAAGCTTTTACAAAGATGGAGTTATAAGTGAGATTAAACAAGCCTTTAAAAATCACACAAGTCAAGCAATTCTTGGTGATTTTCTTGGAGAAAGTGAATGTTCTTAGAAAGCTAGAAAGAGAGAATTGAAAAGTGTGATCAAAGCTTCACAAATCTCAAGGACTCTTTTTATAGTATAGACACTGTCATTAGAACTAAAAAATAATATAAGACTTTTTAAACACAATATTTGGACCAAAAAAATGTAATTATGCATGTCACCTGCCATGTGGCAACATGTCATTGCTACGATTCCTTCATCTTGAAAGACCAAGTGTGATGTGTCGCCTAGCCTAAGAGTTTGGTCAAATCTCCAAAAGTGTCCTAAAACACCTCCAAATATTCATAAATTTTTTTTTGGCATACTTAAATACCTCATTGTAACACTCTAGACCTAAAAAGTCCATTATAGACGCCTAAAACAAAAATTTATAATTTTACTCTAACTTAAGTAAAATCGTAAATGTTTTACACCACCTAATGTAAGACTACTTAATTATTATATTTAACCTATTTCAACATATAGACTATGGTATCAAGTTGAACTAAAAAATAAAAGTTGAGTACCTAAGTACCAAAAAAAAAAATTGGGACTTAAAAGATACACCTAAAAAAGATTGGGGAGAAAATGTGCTATTTACCTGTTGATGCAACAACTTTGCCTTTCTATATCTGGAGGTATTTGCCGACGGATATTAATTCTCTGATCCTTCTCCGATGATGATGATCACTTTGACAATTGTTGAACCGTCGGGGGTACCTGCAAGAAAGACACTCTGATGCCTAAGTCAGTTTTTTTTTTTTTATCCCTTCATTTGAATAAGAGTTCAGTATTTATAGAACAAAAATGCAAGGAGGTTAGTTGGTTAAACTGGTTCCCCGATTGGTGGGGGAAATAATTGAATTTCACCCCAAAATGTATTTGGTTCGATTAAATGTACAGAGGTCAGAGGTGCAGATCGCCTCTGACCCGCGACTTTTGTCTTCGGAGCCTCTGCCAGATCAAAACGACCCGTTTTAGTATACAAAAAACGAAGACGATTTTTGGGCCGAACATTTTGGGCCAATCAAATGCCCCCCAACCCAAGCTTCGAATGGGCATCGTACGCCTATTCACTCGACCCTTGGGCCGTCTCTTCAATCGCCAAAGATTTCGCCCAAAGCCGTCACTTCCCGTTAATTGAGGCGGGTCGCAGACGCACGATCACATAGACCCCTCACATTTATCATTTTGAATTCAATGCAAGCACAATTACCGAGTATTGCACTTGATTAAGGCATTTTGTTTCCCATTTCATTGGTTCAATTCAAATAATCTTTATTTCAAAATTTTCAAACTTCATTTTAGCTTTCCAGAGAAGAACTCAGAGAGAAAAAACCCTAAGATTGATCATTCTTCTATTCTCGCAATAAACGTCCCAATTCTTCTAACCATGTCTTCACGTTCATCTCTTGAGCCTGTGGGTCGTGAAGGGTACAAAGCTGCATTCGAACGCATACATAAGTCGTTTGATATTCCAGATAATGTCACGGTCCGAATGCTTACGAATTTTGAACTAAAGGAATGGCGATTCAAAGATGTGGTCAAACCCAGTGAGATCGTCATGAGTTTGAGGCACATAAAATGGCTTCGTTTTCCTCTCCTTGCTCTGTTAGTGCAGATAATTTCAAACTCTGGAGCTCAAATTTCTCAATTCCTCCCGAACGCTATTCAATCCATAGTCGGCGCTCAGATGATTGGAGCTCTTAGGAATGTTGACATTCAATTGAATGACATCTATGCATGCTTCACTAAGTCGACTAACAAAGCGATAGAAGGTAAACCCTGGAAGACCTTCTATATTTCCCCCAAAAAAGACCGAACTATCTTCACTGATTTTGACAGCTCCCATAGGAATTGGGACAAATATTTCTTTGCAATTGGAGGTGCGTGGTACCCTGAATTTCTACCCCAAGAAATTTTCCCCTTGGCCAGGGTTTTCATAAAAGGTGAGTTCTGTCTTTGCTTTATTTTCTCTCTTCTTTCGCGCAAGCATATTGTGTTTGAATGATTGTCCATTAATCTGGTCCTATGCGTCACCATTTTATTTTATGTACCAGATTTCGCGTGGCCTCAGGTCAGCATGAGTCCCGAGCGACAGGGCCTGTTGACGGAGAAAGGGCTCCTTCATGAGTCCATAGAAAGTGCCATCAACATCAGAGGTGTAATGAACCCCTACTGTATGCAAATCATGACTTGGCTCTGCTTCATGGATCGAACTGATCTTGGTGCTATGCGGGTCAGGACACAGAGGGGCAACATGTCCCTTGCCAAAATCACGACTACATGTGAGAAATAGTTGGGAGTGTTTTTAAAAAAGTCCCCCTACTTCTTTGACTCTGTCACTATCAAAGACTGAGTATGAGAGGGCGTGTTCTGAGACCTTTTCCGCATGTGCCAAGCACCAAGGGATCCCTGAGAGCAAGAAGAGAGATGGTTCTGACTTAGCTTCTGCCGCAGAGTCGTCCCCTGACAAATCTGCTTTGGCACGCAGGTCTACTAGTATACATGGGCAGTCCTCAACGCCCTCTGATGTTCTACAGGTCCAACCCCTCCAACAGGTGCCTCTGCCAAAGGACGCTCTGGGGAAGAGGAAGTCCCAAGAAGAATCCTTTGACGAAGACTCGGACGATGGAAAATGCATTTCATCCAAGCTTCGTATCTCAAGAGGCTCTGCTTCTGCCACTAGTGGCTCTTCTTTGACAATCCCCAAGCTTACTCTAGGGAAGTTACCAACTGGGCAAGCTCTGTCCTTGCCTAAGAAGCCTCTGGGGTCTGCCCCCATTGGTTCTTTACCCATATCATCATCTTCTTCACCTGTGCTGGGGTCCTCCCTGGGGGAGGGTCCGAAAGACGTTGCGCCTGCTGCGGCTCTGCCTCCTACATCGGTCAGACCGTCAGAGGCGGTGACTGTTACTGGGGTGCAGGGTGACCTGCCAGTTGAGGCGAGTTCCCCTACCACCTGTACGAGATCATCAACGGCGTTGCCCTCTGCCTTGGATGGGGGGTCTGACGTTGGCCACAGGCAAGGATCAGAGGAGAGACACCCTTCTTCTGCCTCTCGTAAGAACTGTCTTTTAGAGGATACTTTTGGGGGCGGCTCTGAGTCTATGAGTAGTCCTTCTCGGCCAGTTGATTCAGGCCAGGTCATTACTCCGGAGACCCTCTCCGTATGTCAAAAATTAGGAGCTACCGAGATCACCGGTGGCCATAATTTAGGTGTTGGCGTTCATGTGACATCTCCTGCAGCTTCTGGTTCTCATTTTGGAGAGGTCATCATCGTATCCCTGAAGGGTACAAGTAATTTTGAGTCTCCAAGTGCTTTTTTGGAGCAACTGATGTCTTCTGCAGTATAGACGCCAGTGTATCTGCTAAGTGACTTGAGTGAAGATGTTGGAGATGGGTTGCTTGTACGTCCTTCCATCCCACATCTTTCTGGAATGGGAACGGCCGCT
This sequence comes from Humulus lupulus, assembly GCF_963169125.1. Taxonomy (NCBI): domain Eukaryota; kingdom Viridiplantae; phylum Streptophyta; class Magnoliopsida; order Rosales; family Cannabaceae; genus Humulus; species Humulus lupulus. The sequence continues at coordinate 108,818,118 of NC_084799.1, forward strand.
TTGACATCTGATAGTATTATGGTTTCATCGCTAGCGGGAGGTGGGGAGCCGGTTTCCCCCATTGCTTTTGTTGCTGCGCTAGTAGGGAGAGAAGCAAATGACAAAGTGGTTGATGTGCCAAAATATGTACCTTCTGCGTCAATAGAGGTGATGGAGGAGATGTTGCGCATCAACAGACCTCATCTTCCTGCGAAAGCTATTGGGTCATTGAGTGGGCAAGGTGACTTGATTCAACAAGTGTCGGACCATATATGGATGGTAAGTTTGTTTAATATAAGCATGGTTGCCATGTATATACGTGAGTGAGTATCATGTGGTGTGTGTTATGTTTGATGTGTGACAAATGTAGGTAATGTTTTGCAGAGTTATGTATGTGCTTCTGCTGCTAGAAGGGAGTATGCAGCGGCTATTCAAAACAGTGCAAAGATGGCTGAGCAGGTGACCATGCTGGAAGAAGAGCGTTTGGGGAGAAAGATGGCCAAAGCGAACCGAGATGTGCTCGTGGAGGCCATAAAGAAGCTAGAAACGCAGCTGGCAGAGGTGAAAGAGAAGGTTGTGGCCACAAAGGAGAAGCTAGTAAGTTCTGTTGGACTAGAGTTGGAGCGTGACAAACTGAAAGTAGACCTAGTGGTTATGACTAATAAATGGATGGAGAAGAACCAGTTCTGCGTGCAGCACGAAGCCCGAATGGAGAAGCTCGACAGCATGATAAACGATTTGCAGGAAGATGTAGTATCTCTGCAGACAGATAAAGAGATTTTGGAGAAAGAAAAGAAAGAGCTACAACGGAAGGTGGGGGTGTTAGAAATGGGCGTCGCTGATGCGCAGAAGCATTAGTTGGAGGTGGAACTTCGGTTAAAAGAAAAATTAAAGGAAAAAGAGGTAGAATTAAGGGAAATGTCTGAGGTATGTGCTTTATATATGGGTATGATGAAATTATGGTTAAGTGTTCTATTGCAGAAGGTAGAAGAAGCGGCAGTAGAAGCTACGAGGCAGCGTAACCGAGATCGTGAGATTACCGAACGCAAGTTCGTGAGGATCGCCGAGGTAGACACTGCAAAATACCTGGATCTTGCACTTCATAATAAGAAGTAGACCCCAGAGGAGAAATGGGCTAAATTGGAGATGTACTGCAAAAGCATCGACGTGAAAGTGGGAGAATATAATGTCGATCAATATCTTAATGAGCTCGGGGATCTACAAATTACCTACCCAACATAGCATCTTGAAAAATTGAAGCTGAAGGGCGACACTTTGGGCTCAATTTATAATGCAAGTGGGGAACCTGTGGAAGAAGGTGATGTCGCAGGGCAGGTGTCCTCTGTTGCCGTGTCAGAAGCTGCCGGACAGATGGTGATGGAGCCTGCTCCAGTGGCAGAGGCAAGACCAGCTGGTGAAAGAGGTGCCATAGAATGATCAACACAGTTTTCTGATGCTTGTATATGCGTTATTTGCCTTCTTTGTTTGTTAATGCTTGGACAATTGTAGATGTAATGTGCAAATTATCAATACAACTTGTAGAAATTCTTTCACGTTAGTTGTCTGGTTGCTAGTGAGTGTGTTTTTCTTGATACTATAATAATCAAAATATTGCAGCAGGTGAGAGTCAGTTGACGTATTCTGATAAGAGGCTTCATAGACCCTTTAGGCCATTGCATGTGAGATACAGTAAGAGCCTGTACAGATGGTGGGAGAGGATGTCCAGTTAAGTGTCGTGTGAGCAATTTAGCTTAATGTTGAGGTGATTGGTTGGTGCTTATGACATTTCTGTTGCAGGTGAACATCGTGATTGGGTAAATGTGCCGTATTTTAGGCGGATCTTTGATAAGCCACAGTGGTTATACTCAACGTGGGCGTTGAATGAGTTAGTAAGGAGTGGAATTTCGTATTACATATCGTGCGAGCGTTATGGATTAGGCCATTCGAAGCTAGAGAGTGCGATGGCAGAGTATACACGTCGTATTGAATGGGATTAGATACTCCCAAGATGTACATTTTGTAAATTGTTTTATTTGTGTTTCAATAGGGAATATAGTAAATAGAGACATATTTTGTAAACAACTGTGAATTAATTTTTAATATATCACATTTTGTAAATAAAGCTTGATTTTCTGATTTACAAAATTGACATTCATTACTTGCGTTTGTTGCTGAGAGAGTCGAGTGTTTAGGTAGTTTCTCGCTTATCATCTGTTGAACCTAATCACAATCATGAAAGTTTTGTGCTTTATAAAGTTTGTTCTGTTGTTTTGCGTTGAACCTTCTTGACTTGAAAAAGTCGTGTTGCTCTCTTATTAGACCTAAGTTGTCCCCTTGGATACATGAAAAAGTAAGGTAAATGATTTACCATTTGCGAGAGGGGGCGACGTGGTTCAGCTCGGACGTAGAACGTAGCATGCGAGGCCAGGCGTCAAGGCAGAGCTGAGAGAGGCAAAACCCCGGATTAGACATCTTTCCAGGGCACACATACAGAGGTTTATGTGGCAAGGCTTGCTTGGGTAGGCTCCCAATTCGACAGAGGCAGTCGTTGTACAAGACGTGGGTGCCACTGCGGGAAAAGTTCCTCCCAGCCTTGGATTGCTAAACCAGTTAGTGTATACTAGGGGCAGACCCAAGGTGAGGCGTCTGATGGTTCTGTTGCAGTAGCCAGGGCAGATTAAACTGCATGGCAGAGCCCCTCCCAATAAAGTAAGAGGGCAGGGTAGTTGGTGAAGCGTACCCTGGATGGGCAGCCAAATCTGCATATTCAGGCCAGATTAGACTGCGAAATGGCTGGCCTTAGCTCCCCATTAGCTTTGTCAAGTCAGATTAGAATGCCTTTTGGTGAAACTCAAAATTTTGTGGGCAGGATATCGAGTGGAATGGCAGAGGCAACATGCCTCTGTATGAATCTTGCGTGTGTGAAGTTAACTTTTGCTTCTTACCGTGCACCACTTTTCGCATGCTAGCAAACATTCCCGTTTTACTAAGGGACCCTTAAGTTTAGGAAATGGCTATATTGAAATTAAAGATTCTTGCTGTATCTCAACTAAATGTTTAAATGGATGAAAAACTGATAACCACAAGTGTCCCGATGGTCGCTATTTATAGCAGAAGTGGTAGGTAGATTTAAGTGCACGTGAATAATGTTGTTTTGCATATGGGTAGGTAAGGATATATTAAAATATGTGTTCGTTAGTAGCTCTTAGTGCGGAGTAAGTAAACTAATAGTTGTCACATGTGTGTTCTTTTTATGGCATGACCGGAAAGATTCCTTATGCAAAATTGTGTCAGCAAAAGCTGATTATGTAAAATATAATAAAGTAATGTAAAAAGGAAAGTTGTTTTATTACTTTCAAATTACAGAGCACAACTATCAACAATAGTATTGTTTCAAAGACATTGAATTCCAAGTACGGGGTACATTTTTGTCATTGCGTACATTATTAAGAGTATAAGATCCTCACCCTAGCACTTCTGTGATTTCAAAGGGCCCGCCCCAATTCGGCTCTAGCTTCTTTGGGTTGCCAATGACTTTATGCAAAACCCAGTCTCCCTTCTTAAACGTGCGTAAGTGGACCCTTTTATTGTAATAGCGTTCTACAGTCTTTTGGTATTTTGCGTGTCTTATTTGTGTTGTTGTGCGTAACTCATCCAAGAGGTCGAGGTTGTGTGTCAACTGTACATTGTTTGTGGTCAGATCAGAAGCTGTCTCTGTTTGAAGCGTAGGCAGGCCCACTCTTGTTGGGATGATAGCTTCTGTTCCATACACCATGGCGTAGGGAGACTCACTCGCAGAGGACCTTTTTGTTGTTTTATATGCCCATAGCACCTTTGGTAACTCTTCTACCCACGCGCCTTTTTTATCTTCCAAGTTTTTCTTGATGTTGGTAAAAATGACTTTGTTGGAAGCTTCTTCTTGGCCGTTTCCTTGGGGGTAGGTGACAGAAGAAAAACTCAATTTTATCTTGTATGTGTCACATAGCTCCTGTACTTTGGCGTTTTGGAATGGGGTTCCGTTGTCAATGACTATTTCCCGTGGTATCCCAAATTGGCAGATGATGTGCTTCCATATGAAGTTCATGGTGTCTGTTTTGCTGACCATGACGTATGCCTCTGCTACGACCCATTTAGTGAAGTAAACGGTGGCTAACAAAGCATATCGTTTTCCCCCAGCGCCTCTGGGCAGTTCCCCTACTACGTCCATCCCCCACTTTGTAAAAGGCCAAGGTGCGATGGTGGAGGGTAGAACTTGAGCGGGCTGATGGATGGTGGGTGCAAATCGCTGGAATTTATCACACTTCTTTGCATAGTCGTGCGCTTCTGTCATCATGTATGGCCAGTAGTACCCTGCTGTAAGTGCTTTGTGTGCCAAACTTCGTCCCCCTGTGTGGTTTCCACATGCTCCTTCGTGGATCTCCTCTAATAACTTTTTAGCTTCTGGTGGTCGTAAACATCGAAGATAGGGACCATTAAAGGACCTACGGTACAACGTTCCATGGATGATGGATTAGCGTTAATCTCGAAGGCGCAGAAGCTTTGCGTCTTTTGCATGGGCTGGCAGTTCAGACTTGGTCAAGTAGCGAACGATTGGATCCATCCAGCACTTTGGTTCTGATGAGGTTGAGAAAACTTCCAAAGCTCTTGGTGAGTGGCTTGTGGAAATGGCGGAGTGTCGAGATCATTTTCCTGCAGAGGCTATTTTGGCAAGAGCATCGGCCTTCTAATTTTGTTCCCTTGGTACTTGTACAAGCTCAAACTGATGGAAATTATGCCTTCAATTCAGATACTTTTTTCAACAGGCTGGTCAGGTGGGGTGCCTTGGTGTCGAAATTTCCGACCACTTGCTCTATCATGAGTTTTGAATCTCCTCTGACTTTCAATCGTCCAATGCCCATGTCTCGTGCTAATTCCAAGCCGTAAATCAGAGCCTCATACTTTGTCTCGTTATTCATGGCAAATTGCTCCAACCGTATGGCTTCCTCAATTTTTAGTTCGGAGGGTGCTTCCAATACGATGCCGATTCCAGCTCCTTGAGAATTGGAGGCTCTGTCCGTATTCATTGTCCATACCCATTCAGCTTCTGATTCCAATAGTTCAGGTAAGGTACCTGAGGTAAAAGATTGTATCTCAACTAGGAAATCAGCTAGTACTTGGCCTTTCTTTGCTTTTCGCGACAAGAACCGTATATCATACGTCCCGAGTTCAATTGCCCATTTGGATAATCTACCGGAGAGATCGGGTTTGTTCAAGACCTGCTTCAGTGGGTAGTCCGTATATACAATGATGGTATGGCTTTCAAAATACTGTCGTAGCTTCTTCTTTGACGTAATTAGTGCGAGTGCCAATTTTTCCATCATACTGTAGCAGGTTTCAGCATCTAGTAGCATCTTGCTGTAGTAGAACACTGGCTTCTGTCAGCCTGCATCTTCCCGAAAGAGCACTGAACTTACAGCAAAGTGCCAAACAGACAGGTACAAGAACAGGTCTTCGTTGGGGATGGGAGAGCTTAGTATGGGAGGAGAGCTCAGATAGGCTTTCAATTCTTCGAGTGCTTTATTTTGTTCTGTCCCCCAGGTGGTGTTGGTAGATTTCTTGATGCATTGGAGGAAAGACTGGCAACGATCGGACATGCAGGGTATAAACCGGCTTAATGCTACTATTTTTCCTGTCAGAGCCTGGATGTCTCAGATGGTTCTGGGTTCCTTGACCTCTGAGAGTGGTGCAATCTAGGTTGGATTGGCCTCGATGCCTCTCTGGCTGAACACATACCCTAAGAACTGGCCAGAGGACAACCCCAAAAGCACACTTGGTTGGATTCAATTTCATTTTATAAGAGTCGAGGATGTCAAAGCATTCGGTTAAATCATCCACATGTGAAACACCTTGTCGAGATTTGATGACCATGTCATCAATATATACTTCCACATTCCTCCCAAGCAATGAGGAAAATAGTTTGTGCATCAGCCTCTAGTATGTTGCTCCTGCATTCTTTAGTCCGAAGGGCATTACTTTGTAACAGTACAAGTCGCATTCTGTTATGAAGGTTGTATGGATTCGATCTTCTGCCTTCATTGGGATCTTATTGTATCCTTAGTAGGCATCGAGGAAGCTCATTCTTTCAAACCCTGTCGTGGCATCTATCATCTGATCACTTTTTGGGAGAGGGTAGCTATCCTTAGGACATGCTTTGTTTAGGTTGGTGTAGTCTACGCATACTCTCTTTTTTCTGTTTTTCTTTAGGACTACTACAGGGTTGGCTAGCCAACTAGGATACAGGCATTCTTCGATTGCTCCTATGCTCAGAAGACATTGTACCTCTTCTTGTATGGCATGGTTGATTTCGGGAGCAAACCTCATCTGCCTCTGTTTGACGGGTGGGAAGCTATTTGATATGTTAAGGCTGTGATTCATGACAGAGGGGTCTATTCCTGTTATATCATGCGGAGACCAGGCGAAGGTCCCGACTCTAGTTTTCAGGAACTGGATTAGGGTCTGCTTTTCTTCTTCAGGAAGATTGGTACTTACCAGCACTATTTTGGATGGGTCAACATCATCTACACAAATTTCCTCTAGATCATCAAGGGTGGTCTGGGGCTTTTCGCGATCTTCCTCTACATCTATGCCTTTGAGACATGTTGGTAAGTCGTTCTTTGATTGCTATTTGGTGGGGTTGTCATCAAGAGAGGAGGTGCTAGAATCATTTATCTCTTTTAAGGTAAGGAAGCATTTCTTGGCCTTCTTCTGACACCCTTTTATGTCTATTGTATAACGGTCGTTGGGTGATTGGCATCACATAACTTGGTGCAAAGTGGAGACCACTCCCTGCATTTTGTGGGTCCAGCTTCTTCCCATGATGACATTGTAGCTTTTGACGGAGTCCACGATGAGGAAGTCCACTGGCAAGGTGCGATTTGCGGCGACCACGTTTAATCTAACAGCGCCCTTCGGGTATACCCTTTGGCTGTTAAATCCCAAGATTGGTGCAACAGAGAGCCTGATCTAGCTCTCTTCGAGTCCCATCTTCTGAAAGGCTTCCCAGAAGAGAATATCAACCCCACTATCCCCATCAACCAAAACTCTTCCCAGTTGGCAATGGTCGACCTGTAACAAAATGACTAAAGGGTCGTCATGGGGTAGGTGCACTCCCCGCAAGTCATCTTCTGTGAAGGTGATTGCAGAGGCAGGATAGCATCTGTCCTTCAAAGCGACAAGGTTGACTGTGTGGCCTAATGATCTGTATCGCCTCACCCTTTCTTCCATTCTCCTATGAATTTTGGTCGCCTGCTCTTGGTCCTCGGTGAGCTCCACAATCTCGTGTATCAAGAGGATTTGTTTGAGAGGCTCTTGTGAGCTTGTGGTGGCCATATTCAGGGAGTCCGCTTTTGGTGGTGTCGGGGCAGAAGCGGTGTTGGGCTGTGAGACGCCGGGTCTACTTGTCCCTTTAATGTCCTGGGTCAGTCGTCCACTTCTCATGAGGGCCTGGATCTGATTGTGGAGGTTGTGGCACTCAGAGATTGTATGGCCATGATCCTTGTGGAAGAGGCAGAACCTGTTTTTATCTCTTCTGTCAGGGGGAGTGGTAATTTTGTACGGTTCACGCCAGATGGGTCTATCTTTGTTTTCCTCGTAGATGACCTCCTGAGGGACGGTGTATTCGAAAGAGTGGTATCGTGGTGGATCTCGATTTGATTTTGGCCTTTTTCCTCCTTTTATGTGATATGTTTCCTGTCTCTTCCTCTTGTCGTCCCTTACAGATGGGGGAGAGGGGTTATTAGCAGGTGGAGTGGAGATAAGTGCGGACTTCTTTTGCGCACGCTCTCAAAATTCCAGGACTCTAAAGACGCCCTTGGCGCGAATCTGGACTTCGGGCATGTCATATGGTGGTGTCATGGTGAGGTTTTCGTGTAAGAGAGAGCCCACCTGCAGGCTTTTGACGAAGAGATTAGCCGCGATGACTGGCTCGACATCGTGGATCTGATGTACGAGGTTGATGTAACGTTGTAGGTATGACTTTGGGTGTTCATTTTTGCCTTGCTCGATTCGGTAGAGATTTGCCATCATTATGGGTGCTTCGCAGTTAGCATTATACTATTGGAGAAAGGCTCTGTGCAGATCATCGAAACTATTGACAGAACCTGGTTTCAACTGCCTGAACCATAGCAAGGCTGGCCCAGAGAAAGTTGTGGAGAAAACTTTGCACTGTATGGCTTCATTGTTGGCTTCCAGGGCCATCTTCTGTTGGAATTGGAATAGGTGGTTGAGCGGGTCTCCCTTTCCATTAAACGCGGGCAGTGGAGGGATTACAAAGTCCCGAGGTTTGGGCTCATTTTAAATCCACTCTGCAAAAGGCGACCTCTCAGTGATTCTTGCAACCAAGTTCATATGTTCAGTAGCGTGAGCAGACCTCCCGTTTGAGAACTTCTGCATCATTTCACGCATCATCTCTTCCTTCCAATTATCTAAGAACCTGATGGAGGGGGTGCGGTCCTCAGCTGGTGCGTCTTGCGCGGCCCGTTGTTGGGTCTGCTGGGGCCCATTATCGGTGACCGGTTGGGCTGTTCTTATGGGCTCTGTGCTGGCTCACGCATGTGCTTCACAATGTATCGCCCGCTACTCCTCAGCCCCCTGGTGAAGATGATTTGGAGAGGATGGCAGGGGACCTTGGGATCCTTCCCTGACGTGGTGTGTGCTTCTCCTAGGGGATTCGATCTGAACGGTCGGAGCTCCAGTCCTATCAAGGTCGAAATTCTCTTTGTCTTGGGCCCTGCGTGTAGCTTCATTGGTTTTTCATAATTCGGTGATCTCTGCTTCGAGCCTTGCTTGAGCTTCGGTCATCGTCCTAATGGCTTCGTCGGATCTCTGCTGGCTAGCCTTCAGCAGGCCACACATCCTGTCGATTTGGTCGCCCACATCCATAGGTGGGACGACCTGGGCGACAGTACCCGGCACTCCGTTGTTCTTTGGCGGCATGGCTTTTGTGTCCGAGTGAATCTTGATTGCAAGGAAAGAGTTCTTGATTTGACGATGCGGTTAAAGAGGGAATAGAGCGCTTCCCACAGACGGCGCCAATTTGTTGATGCAACAACTTTGCCTTTCTATATCTGAAGGTATTTGCCGACAGATATTAATTCTCTGATCCTTCTCCGATGATGATTGTTGACGGTGAAATCTCGTCAACAAAATTAGATCGAAAAACTCAAAGGTAAGTCAAGTGATGTTCAGATGAGAACTTAGAATGGACTCATAGAAGGATAAACACAGATCAACAATGGAGTAAAAACTGTATATTGCTTAATATCTTGAGCTTACAATGAATTTTCCAACCCCTATTCTGGAGGGGTCATGATCTATTTATATTGGAGCTCTAATGGCTCCTTATACATTGTGATCCCAGGGGACAAGATTGTACATAGGTACATTGTCTGGGTAGTGGCACAGGTCGTGGTGGAGCAGAAGGTCATGGTGTCGGCCTGGTACGTGGTCAGAGGTGTGCACATAACGTTTCCACTCTCTGTACAAATATGTACCTCCACTACTTGCGTGATGTAGATGTCAGGGGTCACTCTTTTGTCCTCCTCATGTTCGTACGTCCTACACCCGTACACGTACGGGTACTTTGTATCTAATGGTTATGTTGGTGCGTGGCACCTTGGGGGACCACGGGACCATGGTGGTGTGAGGCCCTTGCACATGGGTGCGTGAGGCCTTGATGCCCAGGTGCGCGAGGCTAGTGGCGCGAGACGCCTTAGGGGGTCGCGGGACCATAGGTGCGTGAGGCCCTTGCACACGAGTGCACGAGGCTGGTGGCGTGAGACGCATGGCCTCGCTGTGCGAGGCTTGGGGGCGAGCCGCCAGGCGCGAGGTGCGCCTCTTGCACGAGACGCATGGCCTCGCCGTGAAAGGCTTGGGGGCGAGGCGCCAGGCGCGAGGTGCACCTCTTGCGCGAGACGCATGGCCTCGCCATGCGAGGCTTGGGGGCGAGGCGCCAGGCACGAGGTACGCCTCTTGTGCGAGACGCATGGCCTCGCTGTGCGAGGCGCCAGGCGCGAGGTGCGCCTCTTGCGCGAGACGCATGGCCTCACCGTGTGAGGCTTGGGGGCGAGGTGCGCCTCTTGCGCAAGACGCATGGGCGTGTGACACCCTTGGCGCACGGCATGCCTCCGGATGCAAGACTATTCCTTGCAAGGTGCAAGGTGGGCTCGTGGGTCATTGGCGCGAGACACCCGCAGCACGCCAGGTGCCTCTTCGTGAGATGTGGGTGATAGGCCCACGGGACGGGGGGTCTCGTGAGGTGCCTGGGTACTTGGTGCCCTTTGCATGCAGATAGGTGTATGTCCCGGGTGTCTTTGGCAGTGTTTACGCGTGTGAGTGCATCTTGACCCATGAGCATGTCAACCTCGCGCGGGCACGTTGGACCTCACTGTGTGAGGGCCTTGTGCACCTATCCTCTTGCAGTATTCATTTTGGCCCCTTAGCTTAGTAGGGCCAAACCTTATGGCTCATAACGTGTTGTTTCTCATGAGACAATCTCTTGTATTCAAAAAGGCCTACAGGCTCGAACCCAATAGCATGACTAAGTGACCTTTATCCTTGTGTTCCAACCAGGGACTAGAGATTTTTTCTTTGGTGGATTTTTGGCATCCACACTTGCCCCCTAGTCTATAGGGTGGCCTTTAGGCGTTCTGGTAGACTCTTCTCTTCTCTTCCTTTTTTTTTTTTTTTATATTTATCATGATAGAGGTTCTTTGGAACCCCGCGGAAGGAGGTTCGGTAGGTCTCTCTTTGGTGCACCTTGGTTGTATCTATAAGGATATGTTGACCCATTGGGTTCTAGCTATCCTTTTACATACTTCTGCGCGCGCTTATTATTATTTTTTTTTGCGAGAAGCGTCCTTCTTGTCATTAGGCATAGTACTATTTTTGCAAGCGTCTTCTTTGAGACCCTTTTTGCAAGCGTCTTCTTTGAGACCCTTTTTGGAAGCATCTACTTTGAGACCCTTTTTGCAAGCGTCTACTTTGAGACTCTTTTTGCAAGCGTCTACTTTTGAGACCCTTTTTGCAGGCGTCTAATTTTGAGACCCTTTTTGCAAGCGTCTACTTTTGAGACCCTATTTCCAAGCGTCTAATTTTGAGACCCTTTTTGCAAGCGTCTACTTTTGAGACCCTTTTTGCAATTTTTGAGGTGATCTCCCCTCGGGTCGGGACTTTCATGGATAGATGGTCTTCGTTCAATCTCAAACTTAGTCTGTGACCCCTCTAGCACGACACCCCCTCCTCTATGGAATCTTCAGATGTATCGGTAGTGGGGCGACTGGAGGAAGGTTCATTTTCTTCAACCTGCGAGTTCTTATGGTCCTTTTCCACACGTATGTACTTCTGTGCTCTCTCGAAGAAATCGTCTAAACTTGAAACTTCTCTTTTGAGCATGTTACTCATAACTTGCTTCCGGGACGAACTCCGGCTGTAATAGCCATCTTGAGCTCCGCTTTGGTTAAACTTCCCACCTTTGTTGCTTCTATATTGAACCTATGGATATAGTTCTTCAGACTTTCATTCTCGCCTTGTTTTATGTTAGCGAGGCTGGTAATTGGCATGACGTAATCACAGGTTGCATGGTGTTGCTGAAGAAATTCATTAGAGAATTGCTGCCATGACTTGATTGTTCCTGGCCTTAACCTCTTGAACCACTTGTATGCCATTCCTTTAAGCGTAACAACAAAGCAATGGCACTTTGCCCTGTTGTTGACCCCTCTTAACCTCATCAAGTTATTGAAGGAGTCTAAGTGATATTTTGGGTCTGTAGTACCCTCGTACGGAGTCATGCGACGCACTCTGAAGCCAGTGGGCATTTGCTCAGCCTGGATCTCCCTTGTGAAGGGCGAATCACGGTCAAATTCTTCGTCATCTTTGTGCCCCCCAAGTGCAGTGGTAATCTTTCCTCGAGGGCTTTGCATTTTGGTGTCTAGTCCCCTCCTCTTTTTGCTTGAGGAGTCTCGCGGGCCCTTAGACTGAACCCTTGCTCCGGTTGTGTTCCTCGGGGGAACCGCGGGGGGTGCGTTTCTTACTTCTAACATCTTCCCATGGAGCTTTTCTCTTAGGCCAGGGGGCACCTCTTTTGAGGTGACATTTGCTTCGTTCCTACGACCATCGTCTTCCCTCCGCCTTTGCTCCTAGGGGCATTTCGTCGGTCTAGACCCCTCATGGTATTTTTTCTGGGGAGTTTTACTGGTGGAAAGTCGGGTTCTCCCATCGTCTACAGGGGCAGTGTTTTCCCCTTTTTCACGCTCCTTCTCTTTATGCTTAGGAAGGGGTATGCTCAACTTTCCTTGCAGTAGGTCGTTTAAGACCTCCTACATGCTCTCTATCGTGGTTTCCAGCCTTCGAGTCTTTTTATGTAACCTTTGAATCTCATCCTTGTAGAAACGAGCCCTTGAGCTGGACTTTACCGAGTGCACCCTGGAACCCTTGCATGGCCTGTGCGTCAATGGACCTTGGTCTTGGTGGCCTGAGCGTGGTGCCACTGGGGGCTGGTGAAGTGGATGCACTGGCAGCTCTGAATGACCTCCGTTGGGCCGAATAGCCGGGGGCGATGCTTCCTTCTCCTCCCTTGGAGGAGGAGGTTCCTCCGGCCTACCTCCATGCTTAGGCGGTGGGGGGGCTTTCTTGGACGCCTTCCTCTCTACTCCATCCCGGCGAACCTCATAATCCTGTAGTTGCAGTAGGCGTTTTGAACGCCTTAGCATTTTTCTTTGTTGGAAGTGATGAAAGAACGTTGGCTTGATGCTTGTTCTTCCCACAGACGGCGCCAAACTGTTGACGGTGAAATCTTGTCAACGAAATTAGATCGAAAAACTCAAAGGTAAGTCAAGTGATGTTCAGATGAGAACTTAGAATGGACTCATGGAAGGATAAACACAGATCAACAATGGAGTAAAAACTGTATATTGCTTAATAGCTTGAGCTTACAATGAATTTTCCAACCCCTATTCTGGAGGGGTCATGATCTATTTATACTGGAGCTCTAATGGCTCCTTATACATTGTGATCCCAGGGGACAAGATTGTACATAGGTACATTGTCTGGGTAGTGGCATAGGTCGTGGTGGAGCAGAAGGTCATGGTGTCGGCCTGGTACGTGGTCAGAGGTGTGCACATAACGTTTCCACTCTCTGTACAAATCTGTACCTCCACTACTTGCGTGATGTAGATGTCAGGGTCACTCTTTTGTCCTCCTCATGTTCGTACGTCCTACACCCGTACACGTACGGGTACTTTGTATCTGATGGTTATGTTGGTGCGTGGCACCTTGGGGGACCACGGGACCATGGTGGTGTGAGGCCCTTGCACATGGGTGCGCGAGGCCTTGATGCCCAGGTGCGTGAGGATGGTGGCGCGAGACGCCTTAGGGGGCCGCGAGACCATAGGTGCGTGAGGCCCTTGCACACGGGTGCACGAGGCTAGTGGCGCGAGATGCATGGCCTCGTTGTGCGAGGCTTGGGGGCGAGGTACCAGGCGCGAGGTGCGCCTCTTGCGCGAGACGCATGGCCTCGTCGTGCGAGGCTTGGGGGCAAGGCGCCGGGCGCGAGGTGCGCCTCTTGCGCAAGACACATGGCCTCGCCGTGCGAGGCTTGGGGGCGAGGCGCCGGGCGCGAGGTGCGCCTCTTGCGCGAGACGCATGGCCTTGCCGTGCGAGGCGCAAGGTGCGCCTCTTGCGCGAGACGCATGGCCTCGCCGTGCGAGGCTTGGGGGCGAGGCGCCAGGCGCGAGGTGCGCCTCTTGCGCGAGACGCATGGCCTTGCCGTGTGAGGCTTGGGGGCGAGGTGCGCCTCTTGCGCAAGACGCATGGGCGTGTGACACCCTTGGCGCACGGCATGCCTCCGGATGCAAGACTATTCCTCGCAAGGTGCAAGGTGGGCTCGTGGGTCATTGGCGCGAGACACCCGCAGCACCCCAGGTGCCTCTTCATGAGATGTGGGGGATAGGCCCACGGGACGGGGGGTCTCGCGAGGTACCTGGGTACTTGGTGCCCTTTGCATGCAGATAGGTGTATGTCTCGGGTGTCTTTGGCAGCGTTTACGCGTGTGAGTGCATCTTGACCCATGAGCATGTCAACCTCGCGCGGGCACGTTGGACATCACTGTGTGAGGGCCTTGTGCACCTATCCTCTTGCAGTATTCATTATGGCCCCTTAGCTTAGTAGGGCCAAACCTTATGGCTCATAACGTGTTGTTTCTCATGAGACAATCTCCTGTATTCAAAAAGGCCTACAGGCTCGAGCCCAATAGCATGACTAAGTGACCTTTATCTCTGTGTTCCAACCAGGGACTGGAGATTTTTTCTTTGGTGGATTTTTGGCATCCACAATGATGATCACTTTGACAATTGTTGAACCGTCGAGGGTACCTGCAAGAAAGACACTCCGATGCCTAAGTCAGTTTTTTTTTATCCCTTCATTTGAATAAGAGTTCAGTATTTATAGAACAAAAATGCAAGAAGGTTAGTTGGTTAAAGTGGCTCCCTGATTGGTGGGGGAAATAGCTAAATTTCCCCCCAAAACGTATTTGGTTCGATTAAATGTACAGAGGCCAGAGGCGCAGATCGTCTCTGACCCGCAACTTCTGTCTTCGGAGCCTCTGCCAGTTCAAAACAACCCGTTTTAGTATACTTAAAATGGAACGATTTTTTGGCCAAACATTTTGGGCCCAATATTACCCTTTTTATAATCATGCTTAGGTGATGGTCCGGATGAAATTCAAGGCCAACTAATAAATGCAATCTTATTTTCACCCAAAAAAAAATGATAAATGCAATCTTATTTTCACCCAAAAAAAAAAAATGATAAATGCAATCTTATTTTCACCCAAAAAAAAAATGATAAATGCAATCTTATCGTTACAAATATTATAAACCGGCTACCAAACTTATCATTTCTAGTCAAAAAAAAAAAATTAGGATCTACAATAATTTTTTTCCTTGTCTGATTTGAGGATGTCACTCCTCATCCAACAGAGAGGACTACAAATAACTCCCAAGTTTCTAATATTAATTTTATTTAATTCATGTGATAATTTTACAAAAGACTCAATTCTTTTATTAAAAAAAAAGTAAGGAAGTAGATAATAACCTCCACTCTGGGTACAGGCAAGCAAATTAGACAGATAAACACTCAACCCAAAAAAAATGACAGATAAGCTTCCCATCATTTGATCCATTTACTTCAATTAACATTCAACATTGAATGTTAATTGAATTGAATGATTTTAGTTTTTAGTAGCTAATAAGATTCTCACACGTCTTCCATTTAACACGTGTGTTCTGTATATGTCTCATGAAATAGTGTATATTATATATTATATACCTTCTTTTTCGCTAATCCAATTACAAATTGTATTTTCTTAATAGAACGTCAAATCATGTGTGTGTATATATTTGTCTTGAGTGATTCAATTGCAGTGTACTTGAGCATATCTTCTTCTCATTGTGGCGTTTTGTTCTAGAGAGTTAAAATGCAGAGGATCTTCGCAACAAGCTCACGGTGGGCTTCAGCAATCAGTAAACAAAGGCAGTTAGCTTCTTTCTCTACATCTCTGCTCTTCGATGACACCCAAATACAGGTATTATATATATGTATATGCCTGCAAACCCATTGATGTTTTTGGCATGTATGTGTTGGTTTATTTATATGATTTGTTACCTTGTTTTGTATTTCTCTTCGATATTTTCATTTATTTTATCATCAAAGGATGGCTGCTGATCATTTGGAATTTGGAAGTGGGCAAAGGAGATTTTGATCAATAATGATATTTTCAATTTTCTGAATTTTGGGTGAAAATGAATGTGATAACAAACCATGGAAGTAATGGAAATGAAGAGTCTTTACTTCGTAAAAACACTTTTTTTTAAGAATTCCCCTCACCTGCCTTCCTTCCTTGGGGCTATGTGTTTGAGTATTATTCATTACCCAAATCTCTTGGAAGAAAGTTACTGATCCCAGATGAATTATAAGCCGGCTTTAGCAATTCCTTGTGTTATTTAAAGAAGAGAACAGTGATTATTCCAAATATCATTGTTTTGCGAAGTGGGTTTCAGGGGAATGATACAACACAATTATTTTATCCTACTCTGCCTGTCATAATTGAATCAGTAAACAACAATATTATTATAAGATGTTTAAGAAATAAATAAGAAGGTTTAAATATGTTCTCATTTCCTATGAAACGTGTAATTTGACAGTTCACTTGACTTTCTCGAAGAATTAAAGCCTTCTATGTTATATGTTTTTGCCATGTCCTTTGGTTGCTAGTTATTTAAAAAATGCCTATAGAAGAATTCGAGTAGCTGTTCATGTTGAGTGAAAATTTTCAACCACTGTGTACTTTGTTTTTTGGTTATAAATTGATAATTCCAAATTGAAATAAAATTGGAACGAATTACCTATTGATTTTCTGGCTGAATCACGGACTATGTCTCTCTCTTTAAGACGGTTCGCGGCTCTGCCCCAAGTGTGCACACGCCGTCCCCATGATAAAACAGCCACTACGATACCTCTCTGCACCGAAAGGCTTCGCTCTTGTACATCCTCAGCAAAAAATCGGACGGCGGCGTGGTGGTCAAGTGTGTGAGTCCTCACCCATTTGCACAAAACTGGATACCCCTTGAGGCGCACCTCAATGGATGGCACTTGCATCTTATATACACTTATACTTTTTCAATTTTTTAACAAATCACTTTAACTTTTAACAAAAAGTTCCAACATAAATGTCTTTGTTTGGATTGTGTTCACAAGCATTAATCATCGAATTTTAAGATATACTCGTTTAATAAGAATATACATTGTCTTCAATTGTCAAAGACTTCTGTCGTGTTATTTCTTTATGACAGTTCTTACCTTATTATTACAGTTCAAAGAAAGTGTTTCTCAATTTGCACAAGAAAAGATTGCTCCTCATGCGTCAAAAATAGACCAAACAAATTCTTTCCCAAAGGTACATTAAAGCTATTCTACATCATAATTATAAAATTAATTGAATTCTGATCCTTTTTCTTCTTATTACAGGATGTCAACTTATGGAAACTCATGGGGGAATTTAATCTTCATGGAATTACTGCACCAGGTAAAGTTTTCACGATGATACAGAGAGTTCACCTTAGTGCAATGTACAATCAAATTGGAGTTTTGCTGGTGTTCATCTTCAGAAGTTTGGTTTATTTTGATTTAGGAAGAAAAGTTAGAAATTGTTTCCCTTCAGTGCCTTTGGCAGAAGAAAGATTTTGAATGATGATTTTAATGGAACTAAATTACATTTATTTAATGAGAAAGAAACAGGCACTTTCGTTTATGTTCAC
Organism: Humulus lupulus; assembly: GCF_963169125.1. Lineage (NCBI taxonomy): Eukaryota > Viridiplantae > Streptophyta > Magnoliopsida > Rosales > Cannabaceae > Humulus > Humulus lupulus. The sequence goes on from NC_084799.1 coordinate 108,835,445, forward strand.
AATTTATTTAGTTCGATCCTGTATGTCAAGTTTCCTGCACTCCTAACTTAAATCTTTATATTCTTGTAGAGGAATATGGAGGACTTGGTCTTGGTTACTTGTATCACTGTATTGCTTTGGAAGAACTCAGTCGTGCTTCAGGGTCTGTTGCTCTTTCTTATGGAGCTCATTCTAATCTTTGTATTAATCAGCTGGTAAAAAACGACCATAATTGCATTTCAGATAGTAGTCTCACTTTCTGTCATAAGTTTTTTAGCTCTCCATATTTGTTTGTTTGTTTTGGTAGGTGAGGAATGGAAATCCTGCTCAGAAACAGAAGTATTTACCAAAGGTTCTACCTTCGTCTTTGATCCACATGGTGTTTTAGTGTTTTTTTTTAAACAGGATTAGCTCCACCTATTTCTTAACCTTGATTCTTTTTTTCCATGATCCTCGTTAAAGAGTTTATTAAGTATTCTACCCAAAAAATTAAATAATTGTACAAACACGGAAGTTCCAGTAACTATGAACATTTAAAGATAAATTCTGAATGAATCACAATTAGAGGTGTTCTGTCTCTCTTTGCAAACATTAAATTCCTAACCTTTCTTCCAAAGTCTTTCCCCTCCCTCCCTCCCTCCCTTTAATTTTTTTTTTGTAGCAAGTATTCATTCAATATTAAAACATCTAAACTTAGTCAACTTTGTTTCATATGCTATTTTGTTCTCTATTTAATCTAATTCTGACAAACAAAATTTAACAATTTCTTTAACAGCTTATCAGTGGGGAGCATGTAGGAGCTCTTGCAATGAGTGAACCCAATGGTAACTCACAAAATTACTTATAATTTATAGGAAAATAACAACAATTGACTTATAATTAGTCGGTCTGTCCTATTGCACTTATTGAACTTTTATGCACTTGGTTCTTAACATGGAAGACTGATTTATTAATGTTTCTGTCAGCTGGTTCTGATGTTGTTAGCATGAAGTGCAAGGCTGATCGTGTAGATGGCGGATATATTATAAATGGGAACAAGATGTGGTGTACCAATGGGCCAGTTGCTCAAACACTGGTATTTATGCTATATTTTCTTGCATTTAATAATGAAAAGCTATCACTACTGATTTTTAATTTTTTTTTTCTTTGTTCTTTATTGTTGTTCCTTCTTGTGCTGTTTTAACTATATGGTTTAAAGCACTGTGTTGTCACCGTTAGCTCTTCATTAGTTGAGAAAGCTATGTGATAGGCCACCACTGACTTTTGTGTATGCTAGAAGGAAGGGAAAGAGTGGACTGGCTGCCAAGTCAGCCGAGGGTAGTATAGGGAATTAGTTTTTAATTGTGGTTAAGTGATTTGTGTAGCCTACGGGCAAGTGCAGGGAATGCTTGGGTGTATGGGGCAGTAGGGAAATAAGAGAGAGGAAATGAGACTTGAGGGGTATCGATGTATTGAGTAAGACTTGTATTTGGAGAGACACAGGCTCTCAAATTCCTGTAGTTCAATGAAAAGCTACCCAGATTTCTATCTGGTTTATATCATTTGCTACTGTTATTGTTATTATTGACAGGTTGGGTCTATCAATTGGCATCAGAGCCCTTTCGTTCCTCCATGGCAAAGAAGCTGGAAGTAGTCGTCGAGGGGTTGGAAGGCAAGTTTTCAACACTTCAACAGGAAGTGCAATCGGAAATGAGTGCGATGAAACTAGATTTGGGCTCGCTGAAAGACGATGTAGCTCGCTTACCTGCAATTGAGCAGGCTTTGCAGCTAATAGTGGCACAATTGCATCAATCGGGGCCGAGAGACATTGGAGACTCGTCGGCGGTGAGCGCTGACCAGGCTCGCAGAGCTGTCGACGGCGATACGATGAGGGGTAGCCAACCCGCGGGCTCGCCAGAGGTTCGATTGATGCCGGTTCCGCCAACTTCGCAATTCCACCATACGACTGCCGATTCAGTGTTTGGCCGTGACTTCCGTCCTCCGAGGATGGAATTGCCATTATTTTCGGGGGAGAATCCAGAGGGCTGGGTTTACAGGGCTGAGAGGTACTTTTTACTATCCAGATTGACTGAAGCTCACCTGCTGGAAACAGCCATAATCGACTTAGAAGGAGATGCACTGACTTGGTTTCAATGGGAAAACCAAAGAAGGAGGATAACATCATGGGCGACTCTCAAAACCTTGCTTCTGGCGCGGTTCCGAGCTCAACCAGTTGGGTCTCTGTCCGAGGAGTTCCTTTCGGTCCGGCAGGAGTCCACAGTCAAGGACTATCGGCTAAGATGGGAGGCCTTGGCTTCTCGGGTACCCGATACTCCAGAACACCTTCTAGAGGGTAGCTTTGTAAAAGGGCTGAAGGATGAAATTAGAGGAGCCATCCATATTCTGAAACCCTTGGGCCTGGCCCAAGTCATGGATATGGCCCAGCGGATTGAAGAAGGCCACCAGCTACTGGGCAGCCCAAACCCGAACCATCGGCCTGCCACTCTCAAGCAACATCTCAGTCCCATTTTTCCAGCAAGGTCATCCATCTCTGCCTGGACACCCAGACCACCGCCACCGCCGCCGTCGTCGTACAGTGGAGCCTCATCGTCCTCGTCAACTCCGGCCCCAACTTCGACGGCCACCAACACGGTTCTGGCAGCAAGAAACACGCAGTTCCGAAGGATATCCGAGGCTGAGTACCAAGATCGCAAAGCTCGGGGTGTTTGTTTTAAGTGTGAGAAGAAATAGCATCGTGGACATGAATGTGAATTGAAGACCCTGCAAATGATTCTGGTTCTAGATGAGGAAGAAAGCAGCACACCGGTTGAATCTCCTCCCCAGACGCCTGAACCGATTGAAGACATGGTCACCGATGAAACTTTGGCCACACTGTCATTGAACTCCTTGGTGGGTATCACTTCAGTTAACACAATGAAATTGGCAGGCCAAATTGGGCAGCAGCGAGTTACGGTTCTTATTGACAGTGGTGCAACGCATAACTTCATTTCGACAGACACAGTGAAGGCAGCGAACATTCCCATTACAGCAACATCATGTTACGGGGTGTTATTGGGCACGGGTGGAAAGGTCCGCACGGATGGGGTTTGCAGCTCGGTGCAGTTGGATTTAGGGTCTATTCGGGTGGTCACCGATTTCATACCACTAGAACTAGGCGGGGCTGATGTGATTCTTGGCATTAAGTGGCTGGAAACTTTGGGCAATATGCAGGTAAACTGGCGCACTATGCTTATGAAGTTTGAGGTGGGCGGTTCATGGGTTTCACTACAAGGAGACCCCAGTCTGTGCAAATCGCAAATCTCTCTCAAGGCAATGATATACACGGTACAACAAGAGGGTGAGGGCTTCTGGGTTGAGTTGGGTGCAATCACAACAGAAGACGGATCGACGAACAGCCCAATTCCACCATCGGTAGGGAAGATTCTTGACAGTTTCAAGGCTGTATTCGATATGCCGCAAGGGCTGCCACCACCCCGCGCACGCGAGCATACCATCTCCCTACAAGCAGGGCAGGGCCCGATTAGTGTACGTCCATACCGATATGCTCAAGCACAGAAAGACGAAATTGAAAGGTTGATGACGGAGATGTTGCAGGCGGGTATTGTGAGGCCGAGTACCAGCCCATTTTCCAGCCCGGTCTTGCTAGTCAAGAAAAAGGACGGGAGTTGGCGATTTTGTGTGGATTATAGAGCCCTTAATCGAGCTACCGTGGCAGATAAGTTTCCAATACCGGTCATTGATGAGCTATTGGATGAGCTCCATGGTGCAAAATTGTTTTCCAAGTTGGACCTAAAGTCCGGTTATCACCAAATTCGGGTGGCTGCCAAAGATGTGGAGAAGACAGCTTTTAGGACGCATGAGGGCCACTACGAGTTTCTTGTCATGCCATTTGGCCTTACAAATGCCCCCGCCACCTTTCAAGCATTGATGAATGAGGTATTTCGAGACTTTTTGAGGAAGTTTTTTCTTGTGTTCTTCGATGATATTTTAGTATACAGTGCCACTTTGGAGGACCATGAACGTCACTTGAACATGGTTTTGGAGAGATTACAGCAGCATCGATTGTACGCTAATCGCAAGAAATGCTTATTCGCGCAACGATAGCTAGAATATTTGGGTCACATTGTTTCCGAAGACGGGGTTTCGGCAGACCCAAACAAGATTCGGGCCATGGCCGAGTGGCCTATTCCGAGGACCCTGCGAGAATTGAGGGGTTTTTTGGGTCTTACGGGGTATTACCGTAAGTTTGTGAGAGGGTACGGGCAGATTGCACGGCCACTAACCGACCAGCTAAGAAAAGATGCTTTTGGGTGGACAGACGAGGCTCAAACGGCTTTTACTCATCTGAAGCACGCAATGTGTTCTGTGCCCGTTTTAGCGCTGCCTAACTTCTCTATTCCATTCATATTGGAGGCGGATGCTTCAGGCAGCGGCTTGGGAGCGGTACTTATGCAAAATCAGAGACCTATAGCCTTCTACAGTCAAGTTTTATCTACTAGAGCCCGTACTAAATCGGTCTATGAGCGAGAATTGATGGCAATTGTGCTCGCTGTCCAGAAATGGCGTCCTTATTTATTGGGGCGCAAATTTATGGTTCGAACGGACCAGCGAAGTCTAAAATACTTGCTGGAACAAAGATTAGTTGCTTCCGAACATCAAAAGTGGCTAACGAAACTCTTGGGATATGACTTTGAGATCGTTTACAAACCAGGTTTGGAAAATAAGGCCGCTGATGCTCTGTCCCGAATTCATCAAGAGGTGTCATTGGCTGTCATAACGGTACCAACATTGATTTCCATGCCCGATTTACAGGCTCATGTGCAGACCGATCCGGGTTTAGCTCCAATAATACAGGCTATCCGCCACGGGCAGGACATAGGCGGCTACTCAATGGTGCAAGGGTGTTTGAAATTCAAGGGACGCTTGGTCATTCCCTCATCCTCGCCCTTTATTCCCATTCTCTTACAGGAATACCACGACAGCTGCATAGGAGGGCACTCAGGGGTCTTCAAGACCTTTCAGCGACTTGCAAGGGACTTATATTGGCCGGGTATGCGAAAAGATGTGCAGAAATATGTCGCGGAATGCGCTATCTGCCAGCAAAGTAAATATCTCGCCCAATCTCCAGCGGGTTTAATACAGCCACTGCCTATACCGGAGCAGGTTTGGGAGGACATTTCTATGGATTTTATCGAGGGGTTACCGCTGTCCAATGGCTTCGATACAATATTTGTTGTGGTTGACAGATTGACCAAATACAGCCACTTTATACCACTACGTCACCCGTTCACAGCCACCACAATTGCATCTGTATTTGTGCGGGAAGTGGTACGTTTACATGGGATACCGAGGTCCATAGTCTCGGATAGAGACAAAAATTTTCTCAGCCTGTTTTGGAAGGAGTTATTTCGCCTCCAAGGGACTCAACTCAAGCATAGTACATCTTACCACCCGCAGACCGATGGCCAAACGGAAGTGGTCAATAGATGCCTAGAAACTTATCTGCGATGTTTTGTTGGCACTAAACCCAAACAGTGGGTAACGTGGCTTCCATGGGCAGAATTCTGGTACAACACATCGTACCATTCATCCGCAGGAATGACCCCTTTCCTAGCTCTATATCATCGAGAACCGCCCCCGGTGGTGAGATTTGAACACGGAAGCACTAAGGTTTCAGCGGAGGAGGAAAGATTGAAGAGTCGGGATGAAGTATTAGAGTTACTCAAACTGAACCTTCACAGAGCCCAACAAAAAATGAAATCCCAAGCTGACCGAAAAAGAAGAGAGATTCAGTATGAGGTTGGGGACTTGGTTTATGTGAAATTACGGCCATATAGGCAGCGATCGGTGGCTAAACGTCGCAATGAGAAGTTGGCACCTCGTTACTTTGGTCCTTTTCCAGTATTGGCACGAATTGGCCAGGCTGCGTACCGTCTTCAGCTGCCTCCCGACTCCGCCATACACCCAGTTTTTCATGTCTCACTCCTTCGACCTTCGTTGGGACCACGGCAGTAGGCATCCAACTTACCGCCAGAGGTGGCAGCGGATTGGGAATGGACCGTAACACCTGAGGCAGTCATGGATGTGCGCCCAGGCACACATAAGACACCCCCACAGGCCTTGATCAAATGGACCAACCTGCCGGCATTTGAAGCAACGTGGGAAGATTTTCCAGCCATACAACATCAATTTCCAGATTTTAACCTTGAGGACAAGGTTAGTCTTTGGGCAGGGGGTATTGATAGGCCACCACTGACTTTTGTGTATGCTAGAAGGAAGGGAAAGAGTGGACTGGCTGCCAAGTCAGCCGAGGGTAGTGTAGGGAATTAGTTTTTAATTGTGGTTAAGTGATTTGTGTAGCCTACGGGCAAGTGCAGGGAATGCTTGGGTGTATGGGGCAGTAGGGAAATAAGAGAGAGGAAATGAGACTTGAGGGGTATCGATGTATTGAGTAAGACTTGTATTTGGAGAGACACAGGCTCTCAAATTCCTGTAGTTCAATGAAAAGCTACCCAGATTTCTATCTGGTTTATATCATTTGCTACTGTTATTGTTATTATTGACAGGTTGGGTCTATCACTATGATGTTTGTCCAAGGCCATCAATTATCAAAGGGAAGTCTATATAGGATATGGCACACTTCATTTTCATAATTGTATGCATTTCTCCCTCTAATAATGACTATGAACTAGGCTCTGCACAGTCTTGTATGTATTTAGGTGTCTTAAATATGCAAAATTCAATAATCATGTATTATACTACTGATATTTAGAGTTGAATCAGGTTGTTTATGCAAAAACAAACGTAACGGAAGGATCAAAAGGAATAACTGCATTCATTATTGAGAAGGGAATGCCCGGGTAATCTATTTAAAGTTGTTCTTGACTCCGATGAAATAAGAAGTTTGTAAACTATGAAATTGTATAAATTCAGGCTTAGCATGTACTGGAGGATTATGTTTGTGAGTTGTTCAAACTGTTAAAAGAACCGAACCTGATGATCCAATTTGTAACAAATATCATTGCTGCATATAAGAGACTCATGGAATTACTTAATAGTAGCACTGTCCAATTGGATACCGGTTTAATAGACAAACTTTTAGGTGGCTCGTAATCATTTTGGAGCTACAAACCCTTCAATCTTTTTAATAGAACCAATCTCATTTGCAGAACAAGTGTTTGATGTGACTATGCATGTCTCCCAATGCTTACTAAAGAAAGAAAAAGAAGAAAACAGAAAGACTTTGCTAGGGAAAATGAGAGAATTATTTTAGAAGTGCAATGAAACATTGTTCAAATTCCTCATTTTTTTATAAATGCTCTGTTGGTTCTGCAGATTCAGTACTGCCCAGAAATTAGACAAACTTGGCATGCGAGGAAGTGATACGTATGTCTGCAGTAGAATGATCTAATGTTAAAGTTATCCTCTCTTTTATCTTTATTCTTCTAAAAACACAAATGGTCTTGAGCAGATGCGAGCTTGTCTTTGAGAATTGCTTTGTGCCAGAAGAAAATGTTCTTGGGCAAGAAGGAAAAGGTTTGGAATTTATTTAATCTCAATAGTGTTTTCTGTTGCATGAGATTATTTTTGGATATCTGAGATATAAAAATTAAGAAAATGGTGCTTTGTTTGTTTTCATAAGAACTTGAATGATAGCTCATGTATGTTGACCTAACTTAATTATCTGAGGCTCCCCTCTGCATTGGTATTCAGAAGTGTTTAAAAATGTCATTATTGTCATATATCAGACAATAATGACACTTATTGTTCCTTTTATAATAATACTCTTATATATTGTGAACATGAGACTACTTATTTTCCATAGCTTTACTTCAGTAAAATTGAACGAATTTTTTTCCTCTTGATGAAATGATTGAGATTCTGTATGTTAGAGTTTTAATGCTATTGAAAAAGGTTGTTTCTTTTCTTGTTTTAATTCAACTATGTGGTTCATTACTCACCTATTCATGAGGCTGTTATTCATCTCTCTTTCCAGGAGTCTACGTCATGATGTCAGGTTTGGATTTGGAGAGGCTTGTTTTAGCAGCCGGACCCCTTGGCATCATGCAGGCATGTCTTGATGTTGTCCTACCTTATGTCCGACAAAGAGAGCAATTTGGCCGCCCCATTGGGGAATTTCAGTTTATACAGGTTCATGATTTCAGTTTATACAGTTTTTACAACTTCATGGCCGCCTTATGTTTACAACGTGAATTTTGCCACTCATACAGTTGCTTGTCCTTGTAGGGAAAAATGGCTGACATGTATACTTCTTTACAATCTTCAAGGTAAATTGGTTTTGATCTTGTGTGCTATTATTTTTCTGCTTCTATCCAGTCTTCACATTACAGAATATTTCTTTTGTGCATGTATCTGTACATGTGCATTTGTGTTTGATTTCAGGTCCTATGTGTATTCTGTTGCAAGAGACTGTGACAATGGAAACGTTAACCCTAAGGTTCTTTTACGGAAGGAGGGGGACCAGTCCCATTCCTAAACCTTTTCCCCAGTTTTTATCTTATTATGAACTTTTATTTTTTAAAATCAAATAATAATTGTGATCAAACTTATTCAGGATTGTGCTGGAGTAATATTATGTGCAGCTGAAAGAGCCACACAAGTTGCTTTGCAGGTAAAGAAACACTACACTACAATTTTTTGTCTTGTTGACTTTAGCAGTTTCTTTCAAAATCCTATGTTAACTAAAGTCTATTCAATCCAATTAAATTAATTTCGGTTGACTACAAACATCATGCCCCATTCTCCCATTTTGAATTTAAATTCTATGACTTCTCTCTCATTTTTTGTCCAAAAGATCTTAACTAGTAGTGACCATTCCAAACAAGTATACCTTGTTCATCTTGGATTTCTAACAAAAACAGAAGCAGATTCGTTCCATAATCCATAGACTCTTAAGATACTGTCATTACATTTATTATTACGTGCCTGTCTATCAACTCTCTTCTTCACAAGCCTATAAATCAACTGCAGGCTATACAGTGTCTTGGTGGCAACGGTTATGTAAATGAGTACGTAACTGGTCGGCTACTTCGTGACGCCAAACTGTATGAAATTGGGGCAGGGACTAGTGAAATTAGAAGGATGATAATTGGTCGTGAGCTCTTCAAGGAGCAGTGAGAGCCAACCTGAATCTATTGAATGAATGGTTGGATATGGAGGTATTGCAGGGTTCACTGTAGTTAACTTCTTGGCTAACTATCTGGAGCAGTCAACTATTCACCTTTGCTTTTCTGATATACAACAGCAAGAAATGATTAATATGTATTTCCTTATAATGGATTAGCAATGGGTCCATTAAAGGAGAACCTTCTCGTCAAAGAAAAGAAATTGTTGGATTTCGGCTAACCTCAATAAAGAAACTGAAGTTGTTATTGTTGTGAGAATTTTATATAAGAAAAATTGTTCAAAAATAGTTTCGTTTTAGAACTGGTGAAATTGTCAATATGGTTATGGTTTAGAGTGAAATACTTCGAGCCTTAACAAGTTCCATAGTGGATACCTGTCATTAATGTTTTCATTCATTTTGCCTATGCCTAAATGATAAAAATTATTGAGATGAACTTTGAGTGGCTCTAATCAACATAATTTGTAACATAAAACATGAAACCACTATCATAGTATATTGCTTTCTTGACATTTAGAAGATGCATATCAGAATTTAATATCAATACTGTATTTAATAGAAATCTACGCGAAGTCTTGAAACACTAAAAGAATGGGCCCGAGACATGTGCCTAACTCCACATAAAATTGGATTCCACAAGACTATGGCATAATGAAGAAGTCCTATGTCATAGAAACAGTCCTATTATTAAGTTACCAAGTCCATGGGAGTGAATGTTTTGCTGCACTACTACGTTGGAAGCTTTGATTATTACAAATCCAACACTTCATACTCACGACCAGTCATAGTACACTACATAATGTTGATGATGAAAGAAGACCAATCTCTAAAAGGTCCACAAACGAGTTCTAACCTTTTATGACGAACAAAATCCAACAACTACTAAACTTAGGACTTAAAAGTAGACGATACATAAGCAGGTTCTGGTGCAAACTTGATACTTAAGAAGACATAGAAAACATAATAATAAAGACACTTAAACCCTGATAACAGTTGGAGAAGAATCTGGCTGGCCCACTGATGACGATTTCGAAACTGGAGCTTGCTCCAAACAGCTTTGGTCATCACTAGTCACCCCAAAGGTCATCTTCTCCACTTCTTCTTGGGTATATATGTGGATCTTTGAAACGACATTGCAAAACTCACTGTAACCAGAATAAACAGTCCACCATTACAAATAACAGAACAAAGCAATCCAAGTCCAACTTACACCACAAATACTGTCTCACAGAATATTATTGGCGGTAATGAATATGGAAATAAAGGGTAATAATAGGGGTTACACAAATGTCTAATGGCTTCCATGCTAGCTAATGCTGTTAAATATGTGAACTTGACAGTCTACCATTATTTGACTAGGCTGACAATGCATTGAAGAAATAACGTCCAATCAGTGTAGTAGTGTATGATTAACAGAAGTAAATTTCAAACAACAAAAATTTCAAAGAAAGATAATTCAGTAACATAGACTTACTGCCACGGGTCATCTCCAACAACCATTACATCATTCTCACTGTCAGTATACAAGATCCGCCAACCTTTATCAGGGTCTTTTAGAAGGCCTTCCATGTTAAACAACCACTCTAGTTCACTCAGCAGGTCACCATAGCCATTCAGTTTTGAGAGGTCAATGGCTCTCCCCACTAAACTGCCTTGCTTGTGAACCTTCGCTCAATATGTTTAACATCAGTTGGCAAAGCATTCAGAAAAGGAAAATTAAATCCAACTAGGCCATTACTATAGCTTACCTTGGTGCAACTTCTCTTATTGGAACTTTGAGAGTTCGGTGTGGTAGTTTCTCCTGTCAAGGAAAAACCAAAAAGCTTGCAGCTAGTCTCTGTCCCACCAAAACTGTCATCTTTTGGATTTCTTAGATTTGTTTCTAAAGTGGGAAGAGCAGAATTGCTTTCTTGTGGCTTAAGCTCGATTGGTGTATTTGGCCTCCCAACTTCATTCCTTATGATCCCAGTCTGAATAGTGTATGGGTTCATGTTGACATTCTCTCTAGGAAAAGTGGTAGCATTTGAGCGGAAGCTAGGATTAGACCCAGCTCTGTGAATGTCACCAAAAGGAAAGAACGTGGTTTGTAAAGGTTCTGATGCCACGGAGTAAAAATTGGGCTTGGCTGCTTGATAGGAGTTGAAAGATGTGCAGCTGAGAGTGGATTTTCCCCATGCTCCAAGGTTGAAGTTGGATTTTCCTGTTAGAGACCTTAATTGGCATATTTCTTGACCTTGCAAGACCTTTGGAAATCTACTAGATTCCGCAAAGCCTGTGTAAGTGGTGGGTTGAGTTCTCATGAACTCATTCATAGTTGCGTTCTTTGTTATGTTTGATGCTAGACTTTGATGTGCTGAAGATTGCATCTCAAAATCTAGCGGGTGGTTTACAGTATCACAACCATAGATGGGTGATATGAAACCTATATTTTCTTGACCTTGCAAGACCTTAGAGGATCTAACTGACTCCTCAAAGTCCAAAAACCCACCCCCTCCTACTGCAATAAGAATAAAACAAACGAGGATGCATAAATTAGAGATGTGAAGAATAAATGAAGCTTAATATATCGATTCGCAGGACTTGTACCAGTTAAGGGATTGCTGGGTGGGGTTGACTGCAGACTTGTCCGCATTTTCTTCAGTCTTGGGGAAGACTGAATGCTCAAGGGTGGGAGAGAAACAGAAGGATCAATCTCCCATGGAGAAACTCGTTCTCGATGACTATTCCCAATATCTTCATCCCACCTGACCTGTCAAACATTATCAATATGGTGTGACTATTTAAATGTTTACAACATAGTAGCCCCCCAAAAAATTACCAAAGATTGTTAGCTTTTCTTCACATTAGACATGCATATGCAGCACATGCATAAGCAGTATATAGTGATGCACACGGGACGGGGAATTGGCGGAGAGTGCCCTCCCGTCCCCGTCCCCGTCCCCGTCCCCGTCCCCGTCCCCATCCCCATTTATAATTTTACTTCCTGTCCCAACCCCATTCCCGCTTATTCCCCGTCGGGGACGGGTGGGGAATTCCTTATTGGGGCGGGGATCCATTTACTTAAAAAATCAATTTTAGATTAAAATTTTAAAATAAAAATAGTAAATTATATGTAAATTAAAATATTACACAATATTTATGATTTAAAATACTAAACATGATCACAAATAAAATTTAAAATATTAAAAAAGTTACTAATATAGTACAATAACGCAAAGAAATATATAATACGAATAAAATATTACAAAAATATATAATAATTTAATCGAGGCGGGATGGTACATTTAACATTTAGGAATTGAAAATTATCCCCGTCCCCGTTCCCCATTTAGACAAGGATTTCCGCCCCTAATGGGGCGGGGCGGGGACGGGGATAATTTATAAGATCCACTTGGTCTATATGTGTTTTCCAGTCTCAAAAAAAAAAATCATTGATTCTGCTTAATGATGTAAACATACAAGATTTCTGCCTTGTATAAGTATAAATAAATGAATAAAAGCAGTAATAAGTTCGCCAAATGAAAACAGCAGACAGACAATTCTTTCCAATCCATATCTTATGTTTTAAGACAATCATGATTCTGGATTATGTTTGGATAAATGAGACTAGAATGGTTTATCATGAAAAGGGGCAGCAGAGCAAGATCAATGTTCTATTTGAATAGAAAACAACTAAAAGAGGCAAAAAGGAGGTAGAGATGATAATTTTCAATCATATATTATACCAAGAAGAATGGAAAAGACTAACAGCATAAAGTTCAGAACATGTAAAGCGAATAGTCTGCAGATAATTAAAAGCTATACCATCAAGCATCTCCATTTTGAATTTGCCCATCTATAGGGATCCAAGTCACAAATTCCAGTCACTACACCACTACACCTTCAAGAACGAAAAACCCATGTTGTATCAGAATGTATAATCTACTTAAACCAGACCAGCTCATCTTTACTAAACAATTAACTAGTACAAGACCTTCTTTCTGGTGAATCTTCCATGTCAAATCTTGTTTTGAATCTTGTTCCAATTGCCACTGGATTTTTGATACTCTTTGCATACTTTTGGTAGGGAATGACAAACTCTGCATGAGTTGCCCTGCATATGAGCATTCAGGAGCAGATTACAATGATTATATTTCACAAGATCATGGCCACATGTGAATGTACATATTCCCAAGAAAGCTTAAGATTTGATAATTTTGCAATATAAAATGGATGCCTTACTACACAGAAAATTCATCTTCCTTTTACAAACGCCTCAAGGTGTAAGAAATAAACACTCATCTTGATGAGTACAAGAGCAGAGGCTCCAAACCATCTAATAAGAGCTTCTTGTGAAAATAAAACATGTATTATATATACAAGAGGACGATAACCACTAGTCATACCTTGGACTGTAGAAAACATGAAACATGCTCTTGGTAGATACTGCATTAGCCACTAGCGAAAGAACATTAGGATAAGAATTCTGGTTGCGAACAATTGAATCAGGAAGGCCATTTCTCGGTCGAACAGATCTCCTAATTCCCAGTCTTAGCTCTCCATTCTCACCCCTACACAAACCATAATAAATGAGAAGGAAACCCAAAGACTGATGGAGAAAAATAAACAATATCTGAATACCACCTTTCTTTTTATCTTACTTTTTTCCCATAAAAATTAATAGCACAGCAAAAATATGTTTGTTTCTAATCATACATGAGTCATGACAAGACCTTTTGTTGCATTTGAGATATAAGTGTTTTTTCTCTTACATATATACAGAAAAAAAAAAACAAGGGAAAGAAAACAAGTACTACAAGGCACAACAACACTTTTAATACATGGAAGAAAAAACACCAATATTCCTACTTGACAAGAACATGTTTACAGAAATGCTAAGTATTAAGTTTTTTCAAAAATGCCTTCTTTTTTGGTTGATCTTACAATATAAAGAATGGGACCAAGTCTGCAACTCAAACAATAATGGTACCAGTGTTCTGTAGCAATGGTACAAAGAGCTATAAAGCATGTATTACCTCAGAAAGAGCACTGCATCCCCTGAAACTAGATTCTTTTGGTTTACAAAAATACTCCATCCTGTAGTCAGCAGATGTCTCCTTGGCTGACCTGACAAGTAAATGTATGCTGAGATTTCAACATTCTTTCATCAATCAAACCATACAACAGAATTGTATAGAACCTACCTCTATAAATATGTCGAAATCTCCACTCTACCCCGTGCAGGTCCTTCGCAACAAGTTCTTGGGAGGGCCTCCTCTGCTTGTAATCCTTTGAAAAAGAAAAGATATAGTTGATTTATGCCATAGTTAAACTAGAACCAATAAACTAATTTTTTCTGTAGCAAACAGCAAAATAAAACACACCAGTGGAGGAAAACAGTCCTCTGCAGCTCTCCGAGGAACAGAGAACCCTCCATGCGTACTGGTATCAGAAGCTGTAAGAGTTTTGCAGAACATATGAGGGGTTGATTTTGTAGGTGACCCTCCAATGCCCTCATCCCCTACCAACTCTTCAAGCTCTTTCCCTTCTTGTTTCACTCCTACCAACTGAATAATATCCAAAACAAAACATTCATACCATCGTCATTAATCATCTCCACTACTAAAGAAAGATGATAAAATTTGACTAAAATTTTAGAATAAAGTAATATTCTAACACCAAATTCAAAGTCCAAAACAGTAAGAACCAAAGGAGGACAAACAGAATATAATACCACAGCATTCCCCCTATCTACCCCAACAGAGAGAAAAGAAAACTTTTCCATTGCATTTATCAGGGTTTTCAGTCTAGTTCAAAACAAAGAATCTAATCAGCTTCGAAGGAATTCAGAATCATACCTCCGCTTGAGGAAGCAAAGTAACATGGGTATACACCTCATCATTCTCCTTGTTAGCCTGTTTCATTAATTCAAGAACTATCAAAATCTTCTTAATCACCAAATAAAACGACAAACTTCGACCAAGAGTTTGACAATTAAGGGAACTTCACATAAGATTAATGAAGAAACAAAACATTCTATTCTGGGAAGAAGAAGAAGAAGAAGAAGAAAAACTAGTACTCACAAGTAGTTGAACATTGATAACCTTGCAGAAGATCTGTGGTTGGAGGTCAAAAGTGGGCAAGTCCAAAGGTGAAAAAGGAGCAACCTGTTCTAAGTGGCCTTGTGGGAAATACACAACCACATTCCCTTTCTTGGGCAGTGAGGTGAGAGGTCCAGCACAGGCGTGCCATAGCTCCAAGTAGATTGAAGAAGTCACAGGAGCTGAAGAAGAATTGGAAGAGCATGAAGAAGTCGAAGATGACAAACAACAAACACAACTACTACCCTTTTCACAATCCCCATTACAGAATGCATTTTTCTCCACCTCAGCCACTACATGGTTCAGATCAATTTCCATGAACAACACGTTATGAAAACAACAATAACAACAACCACCCTCCCAACCAAAACAGTAGTAACTAAGGGGGAGGAAAAAAACAAATGGGGTTTTAGAATAATCAAGTGTGGAACAAGAATACCCAAAAGGGATAAACCATAGATAACATGAAATGAGGAGGAATCATGGTGTGAAAAACCATATTTTAGGAGTACCCATGAAGCTAAATGAGAAGAAGAGGTAGTTGTTGTGAACAAATGAGAAGATAGAAAAACAACAAAAAAAACATGTTTGGAAAAAGTGAGTGAGATGCCTCTAAGCCAAGAAGAAACTAAAAAAGATAAATAAAGAAAGGAACTTTGATTGAAAAAAGAAGAGAGGGTATCAAATAATAACAAGAAATTCAAAGTATGATTCCTCCCCCATTTGCAGGTACTGAATAGAGGGAGCAGAAACAACAGACACAGACAATTGCATAGGAAGCACAGGAAAACAAAAGCCAAAATATATAAATAAATAAAAATAAAGGCAATGCCTTTCGGACTTAGACAGTTAGTGAGAGAAAATAAAAGAGAGAGAAAGAGATAGAGAGACTGTGTTGGGTGGGGGGGACAGGCTAAGACAGTACATAACCCACACTTCCCCACCCTTTTTCTTCTCTTTCTTTGCTTTGCCATTGCTTTATCTTTCTTTCTTTTCATTTTAAATTTACTAAAATTTATTTTTTCAATTTACTGTTCTGGGTTGAGGTGAGGTGAAGTGAGGCCCTCCACCAAGACAAAAGAGGAGTTTTATATTTCATTGAATGCAGATAAAGAAGCGTACTTTGTTATTTGTATTTCTTATCATCACATACACAAACCAACTCTCTCAATTTTTTTTTTGGAAAAAAAACACATCTAAAAAATCTGAAGCCAAAAAAATAAAGTTGGTAATAACTATTTTACACAGTTAAAATAGATGTATATAGGAGGTGTTATCTTTTTCAGTTATGTGTACGGTAAAGATATGTGTATCATATGTATATGAGATGAGACAGGGACAGAGGGGTTCATAAATGAAAAAGGGAAGGTTTTTTTTTTAAAAAAAATAAATAAATAAAAATAGTAAAGTGGGAGAGAGAGAGTGATGGAGTTGTCAATGTACATGGGGGACCCTGGCGCCTGGGGGAGTTTTGGCAGCAACTATGGTGGGCGTGTTATTGTTAGTTGTTAGGACTCAATGACTCGGATGGAGCCTCCTCAGAGGGCAACTCCCTTTATATCTCCCGTCTCATCACTTCACACTCTTACTCTTCCCTCTTCTCTTATGTTTATCACTTCACACACCTCTCCTCTCCTCTCCTACTCGATTCTTTTGGAGCGTGAGCTACAACTCATATCAAACATCCATACCAATACGGCAAATACCATACACATACATCTAATTCTAAACTTATATGGTAAATATTATTATGTGTTGTTCAAAATTGCGTATTGTATTAGACTCTCTGTTAAATGTAACAAGCTACGTTTTACAAAATAGAACAATTTTATCAAAAAAATATTTAATACGACTAAAATGCCTCAAGATTTTAATTTCAATTTAATTGTATAAATATTTAATGTATTTTCTTTTTTGAATAAATAAAAACAATTTAAGAAAAACAAAATAAAAAAATTACATATTAAATTAATTATTTTCTCTCCTCCCGAACTCTCGTTCTCTCTCTTTCCTGTGTTCTTATCTCTTTCCCTTTCTCTTTCTGAACGACGTTATCTCTCCTCCCTCTCTCTTTCTCTTTCTCTCCCGTATTATATTATTTTATAATATAATGTTTTAGACTAAATAAATGTGACAAAGAGTGTCACATATTGTAACATACAAATGAGAGTTACAATATTTGTATAGTGTGTAATACAAATGTGTAACATATTTGAGAGTTATAATTTCAGTAACAAATTTGTAACTCCCAAATATTGCCAATTATTGTGTAGATTTGTTGTTACACAAATTAGATTTGAATTTCTCAAAACCATAAGTGAAATAGTTGTTGGAGACTTGGTTTTAACCCCAATAATGTGTTTGGGGGTTACAAAATCAATTGGGAGTTGTTTGAAACCATTTGGAAAAAATTGCACAAAGTTGTGTGCTGAAAAAAGGCCAATGGTCGCGGCTAGGGGCATTGGTGGTCGTGGCCAAAAATGCTCGTGGCCGTGGCCAGGAGAGTTGGCTGCTAATTTTTCAATTTTTCCAATTTTCTTGAACGGCTCTAACAACTCAAATAGCTTCAAAATCTTCTTTTTAATTCCATAAACATCCAATTAATCATTGATAATAGCCATGGGAGTTCGTGGAATTTGAAATTTAAAGGGTGTCTCAAAACTCTATAAATAGGAGTTATTGTTCACTTATAAGACACAATTTTTCTATCCACTAGAACACTTGGCTAGAAAACACCTAGAGGCTTGATTATTCCATAAAGCTATTTCCAAATTGTGATAGTTCCCTTAGTGCTTGAGTTAGGGGGAAATAAGTGATTAGTGGTGAAAAATGCATATTTATTGATTTTAATGGTCAAAATAAATTAAGTTTAATTAATTTTTCATGAAATTAATATCATTTATTTTATAATTGAAAATATTTGATTATAATTTAATTTATTGTTATTTTGTAGGAATTAAAGTTGCAATTTGGTAAAAAAGAAAAGAAAGAAGAAATAAATAAATAAAATTGAAGAAATGAGAAAAAGTTGGCATTTTTGCAACATGAAATCCAAATATTTGGCCCAAAAGACCCCAAGCCCAATCCACCTCTTCTCTACTTCCACCTGCAGCGCCAAGTGGCACTTCTCCCACGTGTCCCAGCCATGTGCCCAGTAGCTTCAGCCTCCTTCAGCGTAGCCCTCCAAGCCCCCAACGCCAATGATATCTTCCAACGGGCCTAGCTTCCCTCCAAGCCCAACAAGTAGCATCAACTCCTTTCCTAGCTGCTCAACAAGGCCAGCTCTCCCAATCAACTCTGAAGGCCCAACTCCCCCAAGCAAGCCAGCTCCACCTGTGTTGACCCGGTCAACTAGCCTTCTCCTTTCAGCTCCACCTATCGACGTGGCATGCTCTGATTGGCTGGGATTGGTCAATGGACCAGCTGCCACCAGCCACCCTTGGCCCAATTTTTTGTGCACATTGGGCCATGCACATTGCCATTTTGAGCTTTAAAGCTCATCTTTTTTTTGGTGTTTTTGAAAAAGGGCATTTTGACCATACACCAAAATAACTAGGTTAATATTTATAATAAGATTTGATTTTCAAAATCATATTTTATTATTAATATTTCATATTTATTTTGTAAACCCCAAATTATTGTTTAATTTCTTTTTAGTCATTTTCTTCCTCTATAAATATGGACTCTTTCTTCACATTTTGTATGTAATTTTTAGGTAGCAAAACTCTACCAAATTTTAGTCTCATTTCTTATATTTTCTCTTTAGAATTTCATGAGAATGTCTAGCATAATAGGCTAACATTCTTAGGAAGGTTATGATGATCCTATATGCATTATGACTTTGTTTGGTATTTTTGATTCACCATGTGCTTAAAGTTTATATATTTTAGTGATTTATTTTCTTTCATCTCTACTTCTTCATCTTATTATCTATATTTATGTTTACTAATAGTATATAGATTTTGTCATGCACTTTCTATGTATTATCAAATTAGTGAAAATAATATAGATAATATCTTTATCATTTTCTCCATTTTACTCATATATATGTACTTTTGCTAAAAATCTATATAGAATTAGTCATGCTCTTTCTATGTATTTTATAAATAGTAAAAGTAATATTTGTGTTAGGTTTTATGTCCAATCTTTTATTGCATTATTGCCAATGGTACAATGTCATTTTTAGATTTCTCATAAGATTTATCCCATCTTTCCATGGTAAAGAATAATAATCACTTGAATATATTTTTGTAAAACATATTTGTGCTTCAATGTTAAATCTTTCAAATGAATAGTTGGGATGTGAACTTCTCATTTGTGTAACTTTTGTGAATCAAAGATCCAAATAAATAAGTATGCATATTGGTGACTCATGATCATTCCTACTTGTTACCTATTGTTGCATCACACTTTATTCTATCTTTATTTCTAATCTTTAAATTTCAAAAACAACAAAAATATCACTTGTTCTAATTTCCTCACATTATTTATCTCTAAAATTTATTTATTGATTAACTTGTTTCTTTACCTCCTTGTGGAATCGACCGCCCATCTATACTACGACTACCGCTAAATAGAAGTCATGTTTGGGCGTTAAACAATAAGTTTTTGGACAAAAGGTTGCAAACCTTATTCAAGTTGGTGATCCCCAATGCTCTTCACTTTGGTGGTGTGAGTGAGAGTGTTCTTTCTTTTTGTTCTTATTATTTCTTTTCTACAATTGTTTTTCATCTTATTCTTACTTTTCTATTTACTTGTATATTGTGTTTAGAGTTATAATCTTTTTATTTCTTTTGTTTCAAACACTATTTCTTTATTTGTATCTTTGTTTAGAGTTGTATTTCTCTATTCTCTTCTTCTACTACTTCTCTTATTTTATTTGTAATTTCACTCATAGAGTTGTAATCTTATTTAATCAATCTTTGGTTAATTGTACTCTTTTTTTCTAGAGTTGTAATAGCTCATATATTTCCATTGAAGCAACATATTATTTTCTAACATTCAAAAGCTTAACCCTTTGTTTGTTTCAATGGAAGGTGGGACTATCAAAATCATGAACCAAGACCTAATGAGGTTGGATAGGTTTGATGGATCCAATTTCACTAGGCGGCAAGACAAGGTGAGGTTTCTCTTGACCACTCTCAAGATCACCTACATCCTAGAGTCCACACTTGAACCTCTCCCAT
The DNA here is from genome assembly GCF_963169125.1 of Humulus lupulus. Lineage (NCBI taxonomy): Eukaryota > Viridiplantae > Streptophyta > Magnoliopsida > Rosales > Cannabaceae > Humulus > Humulus lupulus. The sequence goes on from NC_084799.1 coordinate 108,855,835, forward strand.
CACCATCCGACAAGGACACTCCCGAGGTGGTGGAGAAAAGAAGGAAGAGGGAGGAGGACAATCTCCTTTGTAGGGGTCATATCCTCAACTCCCTATCTGATAGGCTCTATGACCTCTACACCGAGACCAAGTTGGCAAAAGAGATTTAGGATGCACTTGAGACAAAGTTCAAGGCGGAATAGGAAGGTACCAAATTTTTTTTTATTTCTCAATATATTGATTTCAATTTTTTTTGTGATAAACATATTCTTCCTCTAATACACGAGCTACAAATAATTGCTAACAAATTGAAAGTGCTAAAGATTGAGCTTCCGAGATCTTTCAAGTTGGTGCTATAGTGGAAAAATTACCACCAACTTGGAGGAGCTATAGGAAAAGAATCCTTCATAAAAATGAGGATTATTCTTTGGAGGAAATCCAAAAGCATATTCGAATCGATGAATAATCGATATGTAGAGACAAACTTGTGGAGGGGTCTAATTTAGAGACTTCCAAAGCAAATGCGGTGTCACAACCAAAACATCCCAAAGATAAAGGGAAAGACAAGAAGGGTAATGAGACATCTTTGGGTCCAAAAACCAACCCAAACAAGTTTAAGGCCGAGAAAGGTCTTTGCTTCGTGTGTGGGAAAAATGGTCACTATGCTTGAGAGTGTAGGCATAGAAAAGACCAACAAGGACCTAAAGTAAATGCAACTCAAGAGGAGAATATAGTTGCTACCCTTAGTGAGGTGAATGCGGTCCAAGGCAAGGTGAAGGGATGGTGGTATGACACATGTGCCACTGTCCATGTCACCTATGAAAAATCATTGTTCAAGACCTTTGAAGAGTCAAAGAGCAACCATGAGATTCAAATGGGCAATGAGGGCAAATCCAAGGTACTTGGCAAAGATACTATTGAGTAATGGGGATTTGTTTTGTGTATTGGAGATAGCTGAGATTTATTTAAAGAATTGGTGAGATGTGATGGTAAAAGACCAAAACGCCCTTGAAGGCATTAAGTGGCAAGTTATGGGCTTAAGGGTATAGTGGCCATTTGTTGTGTTGGGGATTAGCACACTTAGGCAATCTAGAAATCTGTATAGTTCCAAAGGAAACAAAGCTGAGCATAACAACTCTCTCCCTCTGGTACTCTCTTCTCTCTCTAAGTGGGGTTTGAAGTTTTGAAAGAAAGCTGGGATTTGTGGAGTGGAATTTTGGATTTGAGGCTTGGGAAAGATGTAGGCAAGCTTGGGGATTGTTAGGAACCCATCTTCAGTGAGTAAGGTAATGGTTAAACCCTTGATTCCCTCGGATTTTCTAAGCTCTCACTCTGTTCTTGGTGTTCTTGAGTTTTACAAACTCAAGACTTGAATTATGAGTTCCTATGGAGATTTTGGGTATTTGTTGATGTTTAATGCTGCTAAGCTATTGGGTTAACTGTTTGGGTGATTGAAATGTTGATTTGAGGGGCTGAGGACCCGTTGGGGTCAGAATGGAAGGTTTGGGTTCAGAGAAAACGCAAGAAAAACCCAATTTTTCTGGGTTCGTGAAGGGGCGCTGCAGCGCTGTTCTTCTATGCCGCGGCGCTGGATTGTTCCAAGGCAAGGGACCCTGGCTGTGTGCCGCGGCACCTGTAAGGCCGTGCCGCGGCGCTAGGCCATTTTCAGGGCCCTTGATTTTTGTATTTTCAGGGCATAGGCACAGGGGCTCGGGAGATGATTTCACCACCCCGCGTGGGGGAAATTGGAGGTCCAGAGAGCACATGATTGGTTCTGGGGTTCTATTATGGAATTGAATAGTGATGAGAATGTTATTTGTGGGTTGTGACTAGGTTACTGCTAGGGCTCGGAGGAGGATCATTCTCAGGGGTCGTGTTTGCTTGTGCTTGGACCAAAGGTAAGAAAACTGCACCCGATGCGTGATATACGTAATTAGGGCTTGGCCCCGTTGTTGAATGTAACATGATTAGGGCTTGGCCCCATTGTTGATTGTATATGATTAGGGCTCGACCCAGCTATTAAGTGTATTATGATTAGGGCTCGGCCCAGCTATTAAATGTATTATAATTGGGGCTTGGCCCAACTGTTAAATGTAATATGATTGGGGCTTGGCCCAGCTGTTAATTGTAATATGATTGGGACTTGGCCCAACTATTAAATGTAAACATGATTAGGGCTCAAGCCCAGCTAATGAACATAATTATAATTATACATGTGTATACCTATGTAAGTATGTTGTAATGTGTTGTATCTGTGTATGCTAAAGGTGGTATATTTATGTCTGTCCCTGATTGGGAGGCCTGACTGATAAGTCAGAAGTCTGTCTATCGTACCTAACCAAAAGCTTAGCTTGCTAGTCGAGGGTATACTTGGATTAAATGGGCCTGACTTATAAGCCGAGGGGTTAAAAAGAGCTAACTTATAAGTCGAGGGATTACAAGGCTCGACTTATAAGTCGAGGGTTTACAAGGCTGACTTATAAGTCGAGGGTTCACAAGGCTCGACTTATGAGTCGAGGGTTTGTAAGGCTCGACTTATGAGTTGTGATCGGCATTATGCGCGTTGAGCACATGTCGTTATAGCTAGGCCACCCCAGGAGTGCGTTATGCACTTAATTGGCTAGGATGCCATAGGAATAAACGGGTGTGCATTATGCACTTCACTGGCTCGGATGCCATAGGAATAAACGGGAGTGCATCATGCACTTGACTAGCTCGGATGTCATAGGAATGAACGGGAGTGCATTATGCACTTGACTGGCTCGGATGCAATAGGAATGAACGGGAATGTGACACGCACTTGCATGACCCTATGGTCACTTACTTGTACAATGTGTATGCTTGGTTCCAGTTATTACTGTTGAGCATGCTGTTATATTATGTGGACTATTTGAATTTGCTAATGTGTCTTCTTGCTTAGTCTTTTGGCTCACGGGTGCTTTGTGGTGTAGGTAAGGGTAAGGAGAACCTTGGCCAGCCATGAGTTGGAGAGCATTAGGGACGACGTGTACGTATGTAGTTTGCTTGACCGCCACAGATGAGGTATCACAGGGGAACTAGGGTTGGACCCTGTTTTGCTGCTTAGGTCAGCTTATTTTGTAATCCTTGAGTTGTAAACAAATTTTTACACTTGTATTTTGGGATTCCATGTAAAGACTAAAGTTTTCTTTTAATGGAAATGTTTAGTCATTGACCAAAATTTTTAATACATGAACCCTTAGTGGCTTAATCAAATGTTTTACTCCAAATGACTTGTTTAGCGAGTCCCACACTAATTTAAACACACGTGGTAACATACCCTAATTAGCAGGGTGTTACATATACCTCTGTGTTTCTTTTAAAGTATAAAGATGAGACTTTTGATGCTTTTAAAGTTTATAAATTAGAAGTTGAAAATCAACTCAATAAAAAGATTAAGGTTGTAGCGTCCCAAATTTGCTAATAGGGCTCAGGGCCTTGATTAGCGTGCCGGGAGGTAAATAATTGATTTAATTATGCTAATATGTGAATTAAATGATTATATGATTAGAAATGCATGTGTTAGGTGAATTAAATATGCATGTGGACCCTATTTGGTTATTAGGGGCATATTTGTAATTTTAGCCCGTGGAGAGCATAAATGTGATATATGTGTGTATTGTGATTGATACCACAAGGGTGTAGTGATATACTTGTGATGTCCGATCCGAGACGGTCCTAGGGAGCAGATTAGCTAAATAGTCACAACGGGGTCAAATACCCGGCTCGGGAGGAGCCTAGGGGCATCTGAGAATATAGTATGTGTTCGGGAATTACCGGGTAACGGGTAGTGATTTAATGTTTGGTTTAGGGTGTTGGGGTTAAATGGGAATTTATAGGAACACTCGAGGATTTAGTGAGATGTGGCAATTGACAGGATTACCCTTTGTGACACTAAAGGATTAAGATGGACTTGGGGGTATTTTGGACGTTTTAGCTAGGGGATAAACTAAGACTAATCTCAAACTCTAGAACAAGTTAGAATGAAAAAAAAAAAGCAAAAACTCAGCTCTTGCTCTCTCTTACTCGGCTCTCTCTCCCTCTCTTTGGAACTTAGAAGTTAAAGAATTTTTTAGGGTCCCAGGCTAAGGAATTGAAGACTAGAGGCTTGCTGTGCTTGGGGATTAGCTCAAGGATTGAGGATATCATAGAGGAAAGGAATTCCATTCATTGTTTCTGTTTAATTCTGTTGGGAATTGGAGGTTAGCATGTGAGCTGAACTTTAGTTTGATTTTGACTGTTTGGTGATGATATGCAATTGTTTCTGAATTGTTGAGATGTTTAGGTTGTGTGAGTAAGGATTCTAGGCTTAATTCTAAGATGGGCCGGTGTTTGGAGTGTGAAATATGGATTTAGGCTCAGGGAAAAATGTAGAAAAGTGGTGAGAATTCTGGGTTTTAAGGCTCGAGCTGCGACCATGTTCATCAGGCGTCGCGACTCGTTTGAACATTTACGCCTGGGGGCCATAGAGATGTGCCCAGGCGCAAGGTATAGCGCGTCGCGGCCTGTGTCCTTCAGCAGAGAGGGCTTTGCCCTCTAACTTGTAGAGGGTCGCGGCTCAAAATGGGAAAAAGGGGGAAATGAAGGTTTTAAGCTCGGGAACCCAAATGTTAAGGCTCGGGAAGGGTTCTACTACCCGGTTTAGTAGAATTTAAGGTCCCGGAGGCTAGAATAATATTCATAAGCTATTATTTGGTTTAAGGCTTGATGGACTTATATTATGGATGTGTTGTGACTAGGTTTACGTCAAAGCTCGGATTAGAGGACTGTGCTCAGGATCGCGTTAACCAATCAACTCAAGACACAGGTAAGAAAATTGTTGTACCTGTAGAGCAGGGCATGGTCCTACTATTTGTGTTACAGGGCATGGCCCTGTTGTTTATGTTTAATATATGTGTGAATATATGTGAATATTATGTCGTGTTATGTCTGTTTATGAATGAACGACGAAGGCTGAAAACGGCAAGAAGCCGGGTATGGCAAGGGGTCGGGATCGGAGTTGAGCACGCTGAGTAGAGATAGACAGTAAAGAGTTGTCTGAGGATTTGATTGAGTTAGCGATGGATGACTTTGATATGATCTTGGGGATGGATTGGTTATCAAAGTATGGAGCGACAATTGATTGCATGCATAGGATGGTGACCTTTGAACTGGAAGGGGAGGTACCCCTTATATTTGTGGGGACAATGAGTGGAACGCGAGTATCTATGATTTCGGCACTGAAGGCTAAAGACCCAATGCAAGAGGGTTGCATAGGATTTCTAGCGAACATTGTGGATACTTCTAGTGTTGTTTTGGTTGGACCGGATGAGACCAGATTAGTATGTGAACTTCTTGATGTGTTCCTAGCAAACTTGCCAGGGTTGCCACCACACCGAGAGATCGAGTTTGTCATAGAGTTGGCGCCAGGGGGGGAGCCAGTATCTAGGACACCTTATAGAATGGCTCTGGCAGAGTTGAAGGAACTGAAGATTCAGTTGTAGGAGTTACTGGATTTGGGATTCATTAGACCAAGTTTTTCGCTGTGGGGTGCTCCAGTGTTGTTTGTCAAGAAGAATGATGGATCCTTAAGGATGTGTATTGACTACAGAGAGTTGACCATTAAATTTTTTTGAGAAATGTTTCAAACCAAAACCATTTTCTAATTAATTTTTAACATATTTTACATAAAATAAAGCATATATAAAAATTAATAGCATAGAAAACACAACAAAATAACCTAGAAATTGCTAATAATCACATAAAATTCAATATGCTTCATAAAAACATGAAAACCATCCAATTATTCAAACATATCAAATAATCCAATTTTAAACATGTTCATGCATGAAAATAAAGATTACCAAAGACTCTGATACTAGTTGTTGGGAAAAACTTATATATGATCTTTATTTATTTTCATGTAGATATAATATTAAACAAATTAATATGAGATAATCTAGAACATGTTTCTAAAATTGAATTCAAAGAGAAACAATGATAAGAATACTTACAGTATATGCAGTGGAATGAATGAGTCATTCCTTCAGTTTCTCTAACCCTTGTATCCTTTCTGTCACAAAGTATTATCAAGAAACTGAACCGATCATCTATTTTCTTCACAGTCTTCCAAATTATCCTTAGAATCGCAAGATCAGTTAAATGATCTTGGAACTGCATATCCAAATATTCTCCACCCCTATCAGATCGCAAGATCTTTAATGTTTTACCTAATTGGTTCTAAGCCATCGCTAGGAATTCCTGAAACTTTGAAAATGTTTCTGATTTCCTATGCATTAGGTAAAGACATGAGTATCTAGAGTAATCGTCAATGAAAGTGACGAAATACTCAAAACCACCCCTAGCTTGTACATTCAAAGGTCCACAAACATCTGAATGAACAAGTTCAAGTGGTTCTTTGGCCCTATCACCTTTGCAGAGAATGGCCGCTTGGTCAATTTGCCTTCTAGACAAGATTCATAGACAGGTAATTCACCTAAGGTGAGTTCCCTCAAAGGCCCGTCATTTGTAAGTCTTTGAATCCTATCATAGCCAATGTGACCTAGTCTCAAGTGCCATAAATACGTCATATTATCGTTATCGGCTTTTGACGTTTATTGGTCCTAGGTTTAGCTACTTTGAATAAATCATTATTAAGAGGGAAGAGTTTGTTAGGTCGCAGAATATAAAGCCCGTTTTCCAAACATGCAATACACAATTGTGATCCATTGAAGGAAATAGATATATTAGAACTTGTGAAAGTCATTACAAGTGGTTCTAATTGCAACATGGAAACTGAAATTAAATTTCTACTAAAATCCGGAATAAAAAATACATCATTTAAAATTAAGTATTTATTTCCGAACTTCAGACGAGCTCTTCCTCTAGCTTGGACTGCAACGAACGCTCCATTCCAAACTCTAAACTTTAAGTCGCCTTCATCCACTTTCTCACACAATTCAAGAAGCTATAAAGAGTTACAAACATGGTTAGTAGATCCAGAATCAATAATCCAAATGGATTTATCATTCTCTAAAACACATGTTTCCAAGATAAATGAACTATAATCATGTAACGCCCTGGATAACCAAGACCGTTACACTGTGTGTTTAGAATAGTGCAAGACTTGCTAACCAAGTCATTTAAACAAAGTGTAAGTTCAGTGTCGTCAACAGATTAGGAATAAAAGATTTTGGTCACAAACAGGCTATTTTCATTAAAAATGACAGTTTAATACATGGAGACTCAAAATAGGGTTTAGACGTCTTAGTTACAACAAATTCCAAAAGTTACAAATAATTCAAGCCACTCTAATGGCAAAATATACATCTTAGCCAGCATCACGAACGTGGAAAGGGAGACGCCACTTAAGGTTGGAGATGTCCGAGTTATACAAGAATTACCAGAGGTATTTCCTGATGACTTGCCAGGATTGCCGCCAACTCGAGAAATAGACTTCACAATAGAACTAGTACCAGGCACCGAGCCTATCTCTAAGGCACCATACCGGATGGCACCTACGGAACTCAAGGAGTTAAAGACACAGCTACAAGAACTCCTAGACTTGGGTTTTATTAGGCCAAGCCATTCACCATGGGGAGCTCCGGCACTATTCGTGAAGAAGAAGGACGGTAGTATGCGAATGTGTATAGACTATCGTGAGCTGAACAAGGTAATGATTAAGAACAAGTACCCGCTACCTCGGATCGACGATTTGTTTGATCAACTCCGAGGCGCGACTGTATTTTCAAAGATCGATTTACGGTTCGGGTATCATCAGCTCAAGGTAAAAGGAGAAGATATTCCTAAGACAGCCTTTAGGACTCGTTATGGACATTACGAGTTCTTGGTTATGTCTTTCGGTCTTACTAACGCACCAGCCGCGTTTATGGACTTAATGAATAGGGTCTTCAAGGATTACCTAAATAAATTCGTCGTTGTGTTCATCAATGACATTTTGATATACTCCAAGGATGAAGTAGAGCACGAGGAACATTTGAGGTTGATTTTGACGCGATTGAAGGAGCATTAACTCTACGCAAAGTTCAAGAAAAGCGAGTTTTGGCTTTCGCAAGTGGCGTTCCTCGGGCACATTATATCGAAAGATGGAGTTGCAGTAGACCCATCAAAGGTAGAGGCCGTGAAGGATTGGCCCAGACCAAAGAACGCATCTGAAGTAAGAAGCTTCCTAGGGCTAGCAGGTTATTATAGGAAGTTTGTAGAGGGCTTTTCTAAGATAGCCACTCCGCTCACCAACCTGACCCGGAAGCAACAAAAGTTTAACTGGAACGATAAGTGTGAAGAAAGCTTCCAGTTGCTTAAGGATAAGCTTTGCTCAACACCAGTACTCAGTGTACCGACACCCAACGATAAGTTCGTTGTCTATTGCAATGCATCGAAGCAAGGATTGGGTTGCGTACTAATGCAAAATGACAAGGTGATAGCCTATGCCTCACGACAGTTAAAGGAGTATGAACAGCGCTATCCAACTCACGATATGGAGTTGGCAGCGGTGGTCTTTGCGTTAAAAATCTGGCGCCACTATCTTTACGGAGAACGGTGCGAGATTTATACGGACCACAAGAGTCTAAAGTACTTCTTTACTCAGAAGGAGCTCAACATGAGGCAGCGCAGGTGGTTGGAGTTAGTAAAGGATTACGACTGCGAAATGCTATACCACCCAGGAAAGGCGAATGTAGTTGCCGATGCGCTTAGTAGGAAAAGTTATGGGAATTTAGCAGCCTTATCCGGAATAGAAAAGCCGCTACAGCAGGAGCTTATCAGTGCCAAAATAGAAGTAGTTGTAGGCAAGCTGGCTAACTTGTCTATCCAATCGAATTTGTTAGAGGATATACGAATTGGTCAGGGACATGACGACACACTAGCAGCACACATGGATGCAGTCAGAGAAGGAAAGACTATAGATTTCTCAATAACTATCCAAGGACTATTGAGATATAAGGATTAGGTATGCGTGCCAAGTGATCAAAGTATTAAGAAGACGATTCTAGAAGAAGCGCACAGCACCCCGTACTCAGTTCATCCAGGGTCTACCAAAATGACTCATGATGTTAAGGCAGTATATTGGTGGCCAGGGATGAAAAAGGACATAGCAGAATTCGTGTCCAAATGTCTTGTATGCCAGCAAGTGAAAGCCGAGCATCAGCGGCCTGCAGGTTTATTGCAACCGCTTAGCGTACCAGAATGGAAGTGGGACGATATAGCTATGGACTTCGTGATGGGTTTGCCAAGGACGAATAAGCAGCATGATTCCGCTTGGATAGTAATAGATAGAATAACCAAGTCGGCTCATTTCTTGCCTGTTAAGACTTCATACACGGCAGACCAATACGCAGACATCTACATCCAAGAGATTGTACGGTTGCATGGAATCCCCAAGACGATAGTGTCAGATAGAGGATCAGTGTTTACGTCAAGATTTTGGGGAAGTTTACAGCAAGCTATGGGTACTAAGTTAAGTCTTAGTACAGCTTTTCATCCTCAGACAGATGGGCAGTCCGAGCGTACGATTCAGATTTTAGAGGATATGCTACGTGCGTGTGTACTTGATTTCGGAGGATCATGGAATAAGTACTTGCCGCTGATCGAGTTCTCATACAACAATAGCTACCAGTCAACGATCGGGATGGCACCTTATGAGTTGCTATATGGAAGAAGGTGCCGATCACCGTTGCACTGGGACGAGGTAGGAGAAAGGCAGCTTCTAGGCCCCGAAGCTGTTAGACAAGCTCAAGAAGCAGTAGTGCTTATTAGACAGCGTATGCTTGCTGCTCAAAGCCGTCAGAAAAAGCTATGCGGATGCCAAGCGACCCGATGTGGAATTCCAAGTTGGAGATCAAGTCTTCCTGAAGATATCTCCTATGAAAGGCGTCAAGCGGTTCGGGAAGAAAGGCAAGCTTAGTCCCCGATTCATAGGTCCTTTTGAGATATTGGACAAAGTGGGACCAGTTGCGTATAGACTAGCCCTACCGCCAGCACTAGCCGATAGTCACAACGTGTTCCACATCTCGATGTTACGCAAATATGTGTTAGACCCATCTCACGTCCTCAAGTACGATACAATAGCACTCCAGAAAGACTTAAGTTACGAGGAACGACCGGTTAGCATCCTAGTTAGGGGGATGAAGCAGTTACGGTCCAAGAGCTTTCCTATAGTCAAAGTCCTATGGAGTAATAGTTCTGAACGAGAGGCAACGTGGGAGTTGGAGGAGGACATGCAAGGCCGATATCCGGAATTATTTGGTAAGTAAATTTTGAGGACGAAATTCTTTTTAGTAGGGGAGAATTGTAGAGTCCAAGAACTTTACTTAGCTAGTTAGATAGTAGTATTATAGTAATTATAGTATTATCTTTATGACTGTGGATTTTTGGTTCAGACCGGGATTTATTTGGACACTCATAGTAGTACTTATAGATTTTCTAAGTTTAACCTATAGTTTAAGAATATTAATTTTAACCTAAGGTTTGATTAATATGACTGATATTAAGGATAATATTTATTATACTATAAGGTTTAGATAAGAACCAATAGGATTTTAAGCACATGTTATGTATGGGTGATTAAGGATTAAGTATTTTGAGGATTAAATTTAATAAGGGTAAAGTTTGAATGCTCTAAGGTCAGTCAGCAGCTTTGAATACGTTTAAGGGCTTAGTCAAGGCTGTTTACTCAATTTGAATTAAGCTAAAAATGTGTAATTTCATGTTTAAATAATCAGCGAATGCCGATATATCGCAGCACGTAGATACGGAAAACACGAAACGATGCACGTTTGCCTCGGGCATAATGGTCCAGGCGATATATCGCCTATAGGGGGCGATATATCGCCTCCTTCAGCATATTTTGTTTGCTTTTGAATTCATTTTCCATTCAACCATTCAACCTTTTGATAAGTCCAGCACCTTTTTGAACGAGTCTTCAGCCTCTGCTGAACGATTATTCAAATTATTTTCACCTAAAAAGCCATTATTTTTATTCAAGTTAAATTAAGATCCTTTCATTCCTAAACTTTATAAATAGGACCTAGTACCCATCCATTATTCATCTTTTGCTCTAAGTTCAGAGGCTGCAAGTTGCTAGGTGAGTGTGATAGTGTAAACACTTGGGTGGGGAAATCATAAGCTTGATCATCATAAGCTTATCAAACACTTGGGAAGGTAAGGATTTATAGTATTTCGGTTCGAGGTTTAGATTGGTCTTACAAGTCTTCAAGGTAACCCAAACTCTAGTTCGTTTCTGTACTTTTTCTTTAAAAGTTCTCATAGTTTTCTACTTATTCTAACCTTATTCTTATTTTGGTTAGGAAATCTAAGAACTCACACTTAAGTTTTTGGTAAGTATTTTCTCAATGGTTTAGTCCTTCCATTCCTTTCAATTCTCTTCTTCTCTATACTCAGTCTTTTTCAAATGGTTCTTAGGAGTGTTCCAAAGTCCCACCTCTGTCCTCTTATCCCGGTATTTTGGCAAGGAAAATAGGATAAAATTCATATGTTATATGTTTTATATGTGTTATCTTATGTTTTTTATGTTATGAAGTGTGTTATGTATGTATGTATGTAGGCTTGGGCATATGACCCATATGACTAACAAGCCCCAAATAGATCATGGGCATATGACCTACTTAGCTAGTAGGACCCCACTAATCTAATGGGCATATGACTTGTTTAGTCTATGGGACCCCAAGTAATAATGGCCATTATAGTATGTGTATGATATAAGTGTTATGTTATGTTTTTATGTTTCTTATGAAATTTATGTATATGAACTATGTGTTAGATTTTCCTTGCTGGGCATTAGGCTCATTCCTTTTTGTTTATATGTGCAGGAAAATAGCTATAGTGGCGGGTAAGATTCGTGGATGCTTGGGGAATGTGTATCGGTGATGAATGGATTCAAGGAGTCGAGAGTTCGATTTCGAGGATGTAGTCTTTATTTATGGTTTATGTGTATTTTTCCACACCTATTTATGTAATCTCTTTTCATTTCAATTAAGATATGTTTTCTTTTTAAAACAATGGGATCCCATATCCTTCTTTGAGTTATGTAAGTTTAAACATTGGTTTTTACAAGTTTTTAATAAAGTATGATCTTTTTCACTTGTAAGTTCTATTAAAGATTAGGGTCTATGTATAGTTTTCGTTAATGGTCCAAAGTCTAGAGTAGTTGGGTCATTACAAAATAACCCTAAAATCCCTTTCTGGAAACAGGGCAGCGCTACAGCGCTATTAGGAGGGCGCTACAGCGCTACAAACAGAAGAAAAATCCCCTCAGCACACATGGCCTAGCGCTACAGCGCCCAAAGGCTAGCGCTAGTCACAGGCAGGCCAACTCCAAATTTCTCTTCCTGCGATTTCTTCGAACCAAACTCAACCAAAACTTCTCCAAACCTTTGCCAACCTCAAAAACAACCTTATAAACATATCCCACTCATCCCAAGCACCCCAAAAACTCAAAACGCAATCACATGCATCCCTAATCCTAGAATTCACCATAGCTGTCCCTAAGCTCAGAAACTCAGCAAAACCAGTCAAAACATCAAAGTTAGAAGCTCAGAATTCATACCTTTAATGGGGTTTCGATTTCAAGACAACCTATACACCTCCTTAGCTTGCTCTCCCTCAACCTTTGGCCTGAAGTCCCTAAGGTTCCCACCAAACTCAACTTACACACCATAGTTCAAAAACCAAAAACAGAAACTGAAGAGGTTATAGAACCTTACCTCAAGTAGATGGCCTATCCTTGCTAAACCCTTGCCAAATCTTCAAGCTTAGCTCTGAAACCTTATAGCTTAGTTGACCTAGCTCTCCTCTGAACTTTGCTCCAAGAAAACTCAAGGAAAATGGTGTGAGAACCACAAACCGACCCTAGAGAAAACTCTCTGTTTTTCCTCTCCTTTCTCTTTTCTTTCTTTTCCTTCTTCAGACTTCTGCAGTATTCTACCACTTCCACTAACTTAAAGCCTCTATAATACCCACCTTTAAAAAGCCAAATGACCTTAATGCCCTCCCTTTTATTTCTAACCCGTTAATCCACTTAAGGGCATTTTAGTCATTTCACCCCAATTCCCGCTAACTCCTCGAGTGTCTTTAATATTTACCGCTTACAACCCAATACCTAATTAACCACCAATAATATTCCTCGATATCAGAATAGACTCCAGTATACTCACTAAATTCCCATTTATACCCCCAGGCTCACCCCGAGCCGGGTATAAATCCCCGCCATGACTTTTTCGCTAATCTGCTCACTATGATCGTCTCGAGTCACAGATCATAGATATATACAGTGCCCTTATGAGTTGCTCCTTTCACGAATGTGCATATACGGTGCTAGTCAATCATTCATGGCGTCATCATGTATGTGCAGAGACGGTGCTATCAAAGCATTTATGGTGCCATCACGAGCACTGACGATGCCATCACGAACGTGCGGACACGGTGCTCATTTTGGGGATTCCTCAATCATGACGAATTTAGAGTTGTCACCAATCAACTCTATGTTGATATTTTTCTTCCAATTAAGGAAGTTTTCTCCAGTGAGTTTCTCCATCGAAAGTTGAGAAAGGATGGGAGTAGACACAGACACTACTTAGCTTAAAACTACAAATTATCAATAAAATAGAAATCAATCACATTTGTTCAATAAAACTTATATTCACACAAATTTCAAGAAATAGCACAACATATACCAAAATATGTAAGATATGAGAAAAAATACAAAAAACAATCACATCTCTATTTCTTTATGTTTTTAACTAATCTATGATATCCTTGTCCCTGTTGGCGAGAGTAAAAAAATACCACTAGTTAAATAGAGTTGTAAACTCATTTAATAATGGACACCACTATTGACAACCTACTATTCGATCAAAATAAGAAAACAAAATCTCTTATTTTATGAGCTAGACCCATAGTTTCGATAATCATAGATTTAGTCCTAGTAGTCACCGTAGGGGTGAGTCTAGTAGAATTTGATCTATAATTATCTATCTTTCGAAATCTAACATTGTCAAAATAACTAATGAACACCTTCCGTAGGGGGACGAATCAAAGCGCCTAGCTGCCCCATTAAGTTATTGACGTTGTTAAACCAACGGTGGAGATCGAATATAAATCTTAAAATAAGCTTATTATAAAATTTTTAAAAAAAAATTTATTATTTATTTTTAGAAAATTAATGACTATGGTTTTCCAAAAAATTGAAAAGATTAAATTTTTAAAACCAAAGTCCTATAATTTCCTGTTAATTCTAAAGTGTCACATTGAAACAAATTCAATTAATTTAGAATTAATTTGTTGCTAATCAATATTTAGGTTTAACTAATATAATGAATCTATACAATTAAGTCAAACTCAGGTAAATGGGCCTTAACAATTGGGCTTGTATGGAGGAAGGCTGGTCCAGTATGTCATTCCCACTACAAAGGCCCTCAATCTTCCATACAAGGTCCAAAAGACAGGAATTTAAACCTTCGTTTTATTAATTGTTATTAATTGATTAGGCCCACTATAGTCATGCAAATCAAATGAGCATTTATAAGTGGAATCACCCACAAGAGAGGAATTTAGACTTTACATTTTCTAATGGGCCCAAATAAAACCTATAATTTAATGAATATTTTATTTGGCAAAAACCATATATCTAACAAATATATGGGCCACTATATGCATCTAAGCCCAATTGCAAAAATACCACATATAGTGCATGTAACAACCCAAACTTCCTAATAAGGTTTAGGACCTTGATTAGGAGGCCGGGAGGGCCATAATTGATTTACTGTGTTATTATATGATTATATGCATGATTATGTGGGTCATATTATTATATGATGATAAAGGCATGCATGGGACTATATACTCTGCTGTGAGGGTATTATGGTAATTTGGCTCATTGAGAGCGTAATTGCGTACTTGTGTATATATTGGTAAGCTAATGTTGAGACCACATTATTATGTGGATATATCTGTGATCAGTGACTCGAGACTATCATAGTGAGCAGATTAGTGAAATAGTCATGGCAGGGATTTATACCCGGCTCGGGGTGTGCCTGGGGGTATAAATGAGGATTTAGTAAGTATATTAGGGACTATTTTGACATTGAGGAATATTATTGGTAGTTAATTAGGTATTGGGTAGTAAGTGGTGAATATTAGAGACACTCGAGGAGTTAGCGGGAATTGGGGTGAAATGACTAAAATGTCCTTAAGTGGATTAAAAGGTTAGAAATAAAAGGGAGGGCATTAAGGTCATTTGGCTTTTTAAAGAAGGGCATTACTGAGGCTTTGTGTTAGTGGAAGTGGTAGAATATTTCAGAAGTCTGAAGAAGGAAAGGAAAGAAAAGAGAAAGGAGAGGAAAAACAGAGAGTTTTCTCTAGGGTCGGTTTGTAGTTCTCACACCATTTTCCTTGAGTTTTCTTGGAGCAAAGTTCAGAGGAGAGCTAGGTCAACTAAGCCATAAGGTTTCTGAGCTAAGCTTGAAGATTTGGCAAGGGTTTAGCAAGGATAGGCCATCTACTTGAGGTAAGGTTCTATAACTTCTTCAGTTTCTGGTTTTGGTTTTTGAACTATGGTGTGTAAGCTGAGTTTGGTGGGAACCTTAGGGAATTCAGGCCAAAGGTTGAGGGAGAGCAAGCTAAGGAGGTGTAGAGGTTGTCTTGAAATCGAAACCCCATTAAATGTATGAATTCTGAGCTTCTAACTTTGATGTTTTGACTGGTTTTGCTGAGTTTCTGAGCTTAGGGACAGCTATGGTGAATTCTAGGATTAGGGATGCTTGTGATTGGGTTTTGAGTTTCAGTGTATTAAACTGTCATTTTTAATGGAAAATAGCCTGTTTGTGACCAAAATCTTTTATTCCTAATCTGTTGGCGACACTGATCTTACACTTTGTTTAAATGACTTGGTTAGCAAGTCTTGCACTATTCTAAACATACAGTGTAACGGTCTTGGTTATCCTGGGCGTTACAGTGCAAATAGACATGTTATAATTGGATGAGCCTAATCATGTTACTATATGAGCAATTTTATGAATTTATGCAAAAATACCACAATTAATTTTCTAGAATTTATCAAAAATTTGAATTAATTAAATTTTTACAAAAATAAGTCAATTTAAATGAAATTTATCAACAATCAACTTTACTTTTAGGTTAATTTGAAAAAAATATTAATTTAATTTAAATAGGATTTATCAACATTTAACCAAAGTTAATTTAAATCCCATTTATTAAAAAAATATTTTATTTATTGGCTAAAAAAATAATATTTTTCAAAATTTAACCAATTTTAAATTTTAAAATCAATACCTTAACTATTTTTCAAAAAATATCTTGTGTTGTTACAACTATTAGCTAATATTTTAACCATTTAAAAAATATTAATAGTTATAACAACCTTAAAATATCTTAAAACAGTTAAAGAAATTCAAATATCTAACTAACAAATTTCAAATTTCAAATAATTTAAATATTAAAAACTATAGAATAAACATATATTTATATTTTCAAATAAATATTTAATAAAAATATCAAGAATTTAAAAGAAAATATCTTAAATATCTGATATCTTAATTATAATATTTTAATATATTAAAATATTTAAAATTAAGTTGTTAGTCTATTTTTAAATTTGAATTTGAATTTTTGTAGAAAATATCTAATTATTTAAATCTTAACTAACAAAAATATCTTATTTTAAAAAATAATTTTAAATACAAAAACAAATCTGATATTTTTGGCTTTGATTATAAATAATTAATTTTCACATTTTTATTTCTTTAATTAAATTTTTTTTAAATTTTTTTGGATGAACAGTACCACGTGTACTGTTCATCGCATGGTTGGTGCGCGCGATGTGCGCGCGCATGGCAGCCATACCAAATTTTTCAAACCAAAACCATTTTCTAATTAATTTTTAACATGTTTTACACAAAATAAAGTACATATAAAAATTAATAGCATAGAAAACACAACAAAATAACCTAAAAATTGCTAATAATCACATAAAATTCAATATGCTATATAAAAGCATGAAAACCATCCAATTATTCAAACATATCAAATAATCCAATTTTAAACATGTTCATGCATGAAAATAAAGATTACTGAAGGCTCTGATACCAGTTGTTGGGAAAAACTTATACATGATCTTTATTTATTTTCATGTAGATCTAATATTAAACAAATTAATATGAGATAACCTAGAACATGTTTCTAAAATTGAATTAAAAGAGAAACAATGATAAGAATACTTACAGTATACACAGTGGAATGAATGAGTCCTTCCTTCAATTTCTCTAACCCTTGTATCCTTTCTGTCGCAGAGTATTATCAAGAAACTGAACCGATAATCTATTTTTTTCACAGTCTTCCAAAGTATCATTAGAATCACCTAGACTAGAGTGGGAAATTCTCAACACATGAGATAGATACAGAGAGAAGAAGAGAATATAACAAAGAGGCTTATAAAATGACTTGTGTTTAGAAAGAATCTAAAACCTATCAGAAAATCTGACTTGTTACTTGTCAAACTTATCTGTCGTCTGTCTTGACTTCTCTCTAAGCACTCCTTTTATAGACTCAATTAGGCCATTTAATTTAATTAAAAAATCAATAAAATAATAGCCAATTTGAAGCCCTATGTTGAAATTATCATGGGCTTTATGTAACGACCCATAATTGATTTATTGTGCCATTATATGCATGTTTATGTGGATCATATTATTATATGATGATAAATGCATGCATATGGGTATAAATTTTGTTATGAGGGCATTTTGGTAATTTGGCCCGTTGATGGCGTAATTGAATGCATTTTGGCAAGCTATTGTTGAGACCACATTATAATGTGGATTTGTTCGAGCTGTTCGGCATGAGACGATCTTTGAGTATAAGTTAGCGGTTTGGTCATAACGGGATTAAGTTCGGGGCTCGGGGTGAGTCCCGGGGTAATTTGGTGATTAGAGCATTGTTGGGAGTTAAGGGGCAATATGATATGAATTGTTGGTATTCGAGAATATTGAGAATAACGGGAATTGGAGGGTGTTAATTATGGTTAACGAGATAGGTGCGAAATGATAATTTTTCCCTTGGTGGCTGTTAAGGACTTTAATTAAACTTGAGGGCATTTAGGTCTTTTTACCTTTAAGGATATATATCAATTCTTAAAACTAGAAAGCTGTAGAAGATTTAAGAAAACAGAGCACCTCCTCTTGCCTCAACCGACTGCCATTTCTTCTCCTTTTCTTCTTCAATTTTGAAGCTTCTTTTGAGGAATTAAGTTGGGGAATTGTAACGCCCTGGTTACCCCAGAACAGTTACGATGAACGGTGAACTGGAAATTTGACTCATTGCCGGAGTCCTTTGGTTAAAAATGTGTTCTAAGTGTTATTAACAGGTTAAGGTGAAAACTAATAAAAAGGAAAGGATATGTTTTATTTAACACATAAAATTGTTCATGGGCCCATAAGAACATTTACAAGTTATTTACAACTCAAAAAGGTTGTTTACCGAGTTTTTCGGAAACGAATACAAACAAAATAATAAAAAGATAAGAACTGTAGAAGTGCATAAATATAAATAAACAAACAGGCTTTTTACGTGGTTCAGGCGTTAACGAGCCCTAGTCCACGAGTCGATGTTATTATACTTGTAGTGAATTACAGTGAAATGGCTAGTGTATAAGACCCTCACAAACTCACAATGTTTCTCTCGGGTTCTCTTGAAGAAGAGGAAGCTAGAGAGATTTCAGCAGAGTTCTTGCTATGTAATTTTTTGGCCGTCCCCTCTATCGTAAAATGAGGGGGTCTTTATAGCTGGGGTTTTGGATTAGGGTTTCACTCTGCCCCCCTGAGCCTTAATTACACCAGCCATAAATAGGGGATACCATTACCGTAGAGCCTGGCTACCAGGCTCTATGTGGGTATATTTACATGAAAGTATGGGGAATGCACAAAGGCAGCTGTCTTTTCCAGGCTGTCAGCGGAACAGTAGGCGAAGTGGTACTTTTAGGCGTGCTGGGATGTGTGCGGCCTCGACCTGTCAGGCGTGTCAGGCGGGATCCTGTGTCAGGTGGAGATCATTCCAACTATGCCTCCTCCGTGACTCGGCCGCTTGGTCTTCTTTCGTGCGAGGCACGGGACTGTATCCGCGAAGGTAGCCTGAAGAGCTTCTCCTGGAAGAACCTTCCCCGATGGATATCCCTTCGGGAGTCCGGGAGAATTGACGAGCTTCCGCGACCTTCGGTTGCTTGAAAGAGTAAGCTTGTCACTAAACAGGAGAGGCGAAGCCTTTCTGTCCATCCGCGAGCTCTGGTCACCTTTCGTGAAAGACTTTGATAATTCTGCTTCCCCGAGGCTATCCATCTAAACGCTATCCGGAAATCTGGATAACATTTACCCCCCAAGGTCACGGAGCTTTGAGAGGTCCGGGAGCTTGTACAGCCCTCCGGGTATTCTGGTTCCTAGATTAGGCGAGGGGTCACCTCCTGCGTTCCTGGAAGGGTTCCTTTTTCCCGCCTGAGTGTTAGTATGAAAAAGAAAGGAAATTTCTTCTGTTTGAACTCAAGTACTCAAGTGTGGCAAAGGGCCACGCGTCATGCCGGGAATGGCTCTGTGACCAAGACGTGTGCGTGAGGCGACTGGCTGAGTATGCGTGCGTCAGGCATCTGAGTAGTGATTTGACGGTATTTAATGGTACACCGGGCCCGAGATGGTATAATGATGGGAAATAAATACTTTATTCCCATCCGAGGAGTCATAAATAGGACCGGCGCTTCATCTCCAGCCGTCGGATCTGATCCATGCGGTATGGGAAGATCAGGACCGTCCATTTGTAGAATTCGAAAGGACTTCGTTCCTGCTATAAAAACGAGGGAACGGACCTTTCTTCCTCTTTACGCTCTCAAATTCTCAAGCTTTCAGATTTTCAGATTCCCAAATCTTCGAACTCTCAAGCTTTCAAGCTTCCTTTCCTGCGAATTCGCCACTTCTTTTGGTAAGGGATCCTGAAACTTTTCTTTCGACTTGACCGTAGGTTTGTTCGCCGAAGCTCTAAGTCTGAATCGTTGCCTTGTCTTGGCAGCCTTTACTTCTCGTGTTCGTGCGGTGCAGTGACCCGGTTACTCCTTCAATCTTCAACTACCCGAACACCAGTAAGTATTTCTACTTTGCTCTTTCCTTCCAAACCTTAGATTGTTGGTAGTTGTTAGGGTTGAGTTTTCTGCCGGTGTCGTCTATATGCATGCGTGAATAGGGCTTTGATAGGCATGTGACTGATGTGAGTCAATAAGTAATCTTTTTGCATGCTTTGACGATTTGCGTTTGGAAAGTCGTTCCTCGTCTTGCTTGTGCTGTTCTGGTTTGCTATTTTAGGGCATAAGCGTGAGCGCCTTTAGGGTGTCTTCCTCTGGAAAAACACTTCTCTTGGCGGGCTTAGGCTCGGAGTTTGAGTTTGGTTCCTTGCTGTCCTTCGGGTGGCATGATGTCAACCCCTCGGCAAGCTTGGTGGGAGCCTCTCCAAGCAGTTTTCGGGGAGGGTCTCCCCGACGCCTTTGATACCGTTAGGGTATGACAAGGGTGCTGACTGCTTAGAGTGTTTTCTTCTTTGTTTCTTTTGTTCAATGACGAACACCTCAAAGGAACAAATCATCGCTGCGGTAGAGGCTGAATCTGCCCAGGAGCAAGGTTCCCCTGTCGCTGGCGCAAATGGGAAAGGAAAAACTAAAGTGGTCGCGGCTAGCCCCCCGACTATCAACAGTTCAATCTGGAAGATGGACCAGAAGCCGAACCTGTTCAGGAACTATGGCATGCTGGAGCTGTACTCCTTAGAGGTAGGCTTGAAGAACATCCCAGGCCTGATGTGGCACCGTCTGTCGGTGCTGGGTGAGTCTGCTAGTCAGAGTCACGAGGGTTTTGGTGCCTGGAGCTGGGCACACATAGTGTGTGGGGCGCATTTGCCCCTAAGAAGTTATTTTGCCAATTTCTGTGTGAAGGCGGGGATTGCCCCCTTCCAGTTGATTCCCCCCAGCTACAAGCTCCTAGCGGGGTGGTACATCTTTTGCAAGTCCCGGGACCTGGAGGCCCCTACCCCGGAGGAGGTGCTATACTTCTATGGGCTGAAGTCTCAACCCATGAGAGGTCATCCAGACAAGGTGGGGTTTTATAGGCTGGAGAGATATCCGGACGTGATGTGCCCCACATGTCATACCGTGAGGGTTCCAGATCTCCGGGAGTACTGGTTCCTGACGACTAGCTTCCCATTGAAGAGGGTGCCAGCTCTATCTTTGGACTTCAAAGTTCCTGGTAAGTGCTCCTTCCTCTCTTCTTTAACTTTGTTTCTTTAAGTTTGGTCTGCCTTCCGGGAGGATCTCTAACACTCGTGTTTGGATTTTGCAGAAGCCGTCCCGCGGACACCTCGCTGTGCGGAGATGATAAGGAGGTCAAACTTCTACGAGGGGCTCTCGGAGGAAGAGCTGAAGGTGGAAGGACTTGTGACCACCGAATCGTTGAGGGAGTATGGGCTACTCGCCTCTTTCCAAAATATTGAGCCAGTGAGTGGCAGGGGGCAAAGTCAGGTGTCAGCTGACGTCCGGGAGCAGATTGCCCTAGAGCTGTCCAAGGTGATCTGCCAAGCGGCCCGGGATGAGAATAATTTATCTCCTAGTTGGGCGGAGAGGTTCCCCGCCCCCCAGCCGAAGGAAGAAGAGATCGAGGCTCGCCACGCCGCTGCTTACCCCAATGAAGGGACTCCGGGAGCTGGTACCTCCGGGAGAGGTAAGACTAGTTTTCGATTGATCCACACCCCCAGCCTGTCTGAGGTATCCCGGACTTCTCAGGCGGGGTTCGATCCCCGCTTCCTTAGGCTAGATCCGCGTAGGATACCCTTTGACAGATATTGCGATAGAGTAGATGAGCTCCTCGGGTGTTTGAGTGACGATAGTTTGCCAGAAGGTGTCACCATGGTTGACCCTTCTTCCCTCAGCATGTTATTCCCGGACTTCGAGGAGCACGGGAGCTTCCTGGAGCAGGAAGCGACGTTTTGTTTTGCTCGGGGAAAGCCATCCACGTTTCTCGTGCATGGTCGTCCCTTTCAAACTTTTCTCTTGCTTGTTTCTTGTTCCCCGCTGGTGGACTTGTTTGCGCTTTTATGTTGTTGCATGTTTTGTTTTCTGCTTATCTTTCTTCACATCGCTTGCCGGTTGGTTAACTTTGCTTCGTGCATTTCTTGCAGAACATCCCGAAGCAAAGATGTTGGGGAGAGTCACCTCACTTATCAAGAAGGCCGCCACCAGCCAAGACCCGTCCAAGGGGAAAGGACGAAAAGCAAGAGCTGGTAGGGGAGGTAAAGCTGCCACATCCAAGAAGACAGGTGGCGAGGCGCAAGTGTCTCCGGCGGTGGAGAGGTCTCCTGCCAAGGGGCCTTCCGAGACCATGGCGGCCTCGAGTAGTAGCAGCGACGGGGAAGGGCTTGTGTTCCCCACGAAGACGACTGGGACGAGCAAGCGCCCCGGAGGAGAGGCTGAGGGCGACAAGAAGAAACGCCTCAGACATTCTTCTCCCGGAGGTGATGGAGACCTCTGGGCTGCGCGCAGTCCTCGCTAGACTACTGTCACCCAGCAGCAACCACAACAACAACAACAACAGCAAAAGCAACCACCACCGTCGCAGCAGCAGCAAAAGCAACAGAAACACCAGCAGCAACAACAAACCGGGGCAGTAGTGTCTTCCCTACCGTCCCTGATACCCCTTTTACCTCCTCCTCCAGTCCAAAGGGAGTCCACCCTTCCGGGGTCTCCTTCTTCTCCTTCTCTTCCACTTTCTCAACAAACAAGCCTTCCTCAGCCTGGCTTGAAGTTCCAATTTCCTCAGAAACCAACCCGTTTCTCCGCTGCCCTCCTGGAGGGTGTAAGACGGGCTGATAATTTTTTGAAGAGGCGGTTGGAGGCCGAGAAGGCTGTTACTCAGGGAAGGGCAGACAACCTGTCTGCCGTGAAGAGAGCTGAGCTAGCAGAAGGGGTGAGATCCCTTCACCCGGCTGGAGCGGTTCTGGATGGCCCAGCCTTGGAGAAGAGGCTGGTGCCTAGACTCGGGCGTGCTTTGGCGCCGTTCGGGGCGGAGATGATGGAAGACATGGCCTTGAGCTTGTGCGAGCTCAATTCTGAGAAATGGGCCATCAGTAGCAGTAAGGACCCGCTGTTGCTGACACATGCCGTAAAGCAGCAACTTACTGGGGTGAGCTATCAGTTACTGTGTTCTGGGGTCGTTGGTCTTAGTACATTTGGTTCTGCTTAACTTATTCTGCTGTTTTTCCTTGCAGGCCTCTCTTATCGTGGAACGCTCGTTCCGGGAGGTGGGTGCAGTTCTGGTTCAGCTGGAGGAGAGCCAGGCGGGTCGCCAGGCCTTGGAGGCGGAGAAGCAGAAACTGACCCAACAGGTCGAGGGCATGAAGGGGGAGGCTATGGAGAAGATTAGCCAGGCCCGGCGCACGGCCGAGGAAGAGGCGGATAAGAAATATCTTGCCAAATATCGAGAGTACCGGGCCAGCGCAGAGAATGAGTTCAAGCAGCGGTCGGATGACTTGAAGGCCGAAAACTCCAAGCTCCGGGAAGAGCTATCCCAAGCCAGGGAGGAGAAGGATACCTTGGAAGCCCGCTTGCAATCGAAAAATGATCTCCTCCTTAAGCGGCAAGAGGAATATGCCACTCTTCAGAATAGGCTTCACAAGGAGGAGCAGGATCATAAGAGAAGCAAGGATCTCGCGTCTATGCAGGAGTTGGGGCTTGCTGAGAAGGATAAACAGATTGGAGCCTTGCAATTCACCGTCAGGGGACATGTAACCGAGAAGCAATCCTTACTAGGTCACAATAAGGTGCAGCGCAAGGAGATTGATTCCCTTAAGGGAGAGCGGGATGCATCCAAGACCGAGCTGGAAAAACTGAGGGCTCAATTGGCTGTCGCGGAGGCAAAGCTGGCGACCTCTGAGGCGGAGCGCTTGAAGGAGAAGGAAGATGCCGAGGTGGTGCTGAATAGAACAATTAATCTATCCCACGTGGTCCTCATGCACCAACTTTGGAAAATAAACCCGGAGGTAATAGGCTACCTGGGAGAGGACGCCGCCACCATGAGGGAAAAGATACAGGTGTGGGATCAAAGCCCAGAGGCGTACGCCCAGACTTATGACATTGACGAGCCTGCTGGAGCCCCTGAGGCAGAAGATCCCACAGAGGCGGGGACCTCTGGACCTGCCAGTGATGAAGTTCCACCTTCCAATGAGCCGACTCCGCCAGCCCCGGTTGAAACCGCTGATCTCGAGGCCCCGGACGTGGATGCCGCTGCCACCCCCAGCGCTTGAAGGGGTCTTATCTTTTGTAAAAAATATTCTTTACTGATTATTATTTTTCATTTGTATTTTTCTTTGGGGCGAAGCTCCCTGTACTCTTTTCTCATTGCAGACATATTTGCCATAATTATAGCATTTTTCTTTCCTTTTCTGCCGAGTTCTTTGTTTAACTTTGCGTTTAGGGTAGGCTTTTATACGGTAGAAACTGCTGTAGGGGTGCATGAGGTTTTGGTTCCAACGGCCAGAACCTATGCATTTCCAACTTGAAGCTCCAAAAGCTTATGTCTTTTCCCACGTAGTTTCTAGGTTACGAAGGTTTCTTGGTTCCAACGGCCAGACTCTTTTCACCGTATTTCAGCTTTCCTAAGGCAAATAGCCAATCCCGGGACTTGTAGTTATACTGTTTGCTGGGATTGCTAAGGTGAGCCGCTCCATGGTGCCGGAACGGGAGCTCTTTTGGTGAGCGTCGTTAGACTTAGGGTTAGATCTTTGCGAAGCAAAACTAACTGTCGTTGCGAACCTCATGGTGGCTGACTTCAGGGACCTGGCATGAAGCCCTGCGAAGGCTCGTTGTGGTCGGGGAAATTGCTACGCCCACCATGTGCGATCCCGGAGCAGGGGCTTTGCGAAGCAAGGCCTGCTGTAATTGGGGGATCGATCATATCTGCTCTTGGAGCTGAAGCTTGCGAAGCGAAGCTTGCAGTGGTCGAGGAGCTCACCATGCATTATTTTGTGAGATCCGGAGCTGAAGCCTGCGAAGCAAAGCTTACAACGGTCGCGGATCTTGCCATCTTTCGCCTTGCGGGACCCGGAGCTGGAGCTTGCGAAGCAAAGCTTACAGCGGTCGCGGATCTCACTATTCATTACTTTATGAGACCTGGAGCTGAAACTTGCGAAGCAAAGCTTTACAGCGGTCGCGGAGTATTCTGCGAAGGACTTGTCAGGGAGTTGGGGGTGTTTCGGCGTAGCTCTCTGAATGTGCCTCAACCCCCAGTCCTGTTCATCGCTGGGCTACACAGGAGATAATTTTCATGATGCATAATGGCAGACATTTGCATGGCAATTTTCACATAACCACATAAGGCACATATGACACGTAATGCATTTATGTTCATGGCAACAAATCAACTTAAGCTTAACAATTTAAAAATTTCAAACACAATGCTAACACATAAGTGGTGTTCTCTGTATGTTTTGTTTAAGGGGCGTATGGCTATGCCTTAGCCATGTATACCCCCCCAAGTGAGCGTGGGGTCCGGACGTCTCCGGACCGCGTGGTCACTTGTTAAAACGCAGCTTGGAACAAAGGGATAAAAAATGCAGTAAAAGCGGAGTGAATTTCTTCGTGTTTCATTAAATTAGCCTGTTAGGCATGCGTTTTACAGCTGGGAGGATTATCTCCATATTTTACATTTTGGCTACGTCTACCAAGGACTTCCGACTAGATAGTCCGGGGCCTACTGATAGTAACGGCGGAGGTGCTCCGCGTTCCAGGCGCGAGGGACTTTAGATCCGTCGAGTCTCTTTAAATGATACGTCCCATGGCCCACTTTTTCTTGGACTTCATAGGGGCCTTCCCAGTTGGGTCCGAGGACTCCCACTCCCGGATCCTGCGTAGCAGGAAATACTCTCCGTAGGACAAGGTCCCCAACTTCGAATGTACGGCTCTTGACTCTTGTGTTGAAGTGTTGGGCTATCTTGCCTTGGTACATTTTTAGTTGGACCTGCGACTGCTCCCGGAGCTCTTCGATCATGTCCAGGGACTCCTGGAGAAGGGCGTGGTTCCGAGTAGGGTCGTAGGTGTCCTGCCTGTGAGAGGGGATCATAGTTTCTACTGGGATGACGGCCTCGCAACCGAAGGTCATGGAATAAGGTGTGTGCCCCGTCGAAGTTCTCTCTGTTGTGCGATAGGCCCAAAGTACTCGCGGAAGCTCTTCCGGCCAGTGAGCCTTGCATGCTTGGAGTTTTTTCTTCAACGTGGTCTTTAAGATTTTGTTCACTGCTTCCACTTGCCCATTGGATTGAGGTCTGGCGACTGCGGAAAAGCTTTTAATGATTCCATGCGAAGCACAGAAGTCCGTGAAATGCTCACTGTCAAATTGCTTTCCGTTGTCGGACACAATTTTTCGCGGAAGCCCGAAACGACACACTATATTCTTGATGACAAAGTCCAGTGCTTTCTTAGAGGTGACCGTGTTCATAGGTTCAGCTTCAGCCCATTTGGTGAAGTAGTCTACCGCGACTATGGCATACTTCACTCCACCCTTCCCAGTTGGGAGGGAACCTACTAGGTCAATGCCCCAAACGGCGAACGGCCAGGGGCTGGTCATTAAGGTAATTTCTGTAGGCGGCGCACGCGGAACCTTGGCATACCTCTGGCACTGCTCACATTTTCTGACATAATCCACACAATCCTTCTTCATGGTGGGCCAGAAGTATCCTTGACGAAGGATCTTTTTGGAGAGGCTCAGACCGGAGGTATGGTCGCCACAGAAACCTCCGTGAATCTCATGGACGATGGTGCTGATTTCGGTTCCGGCAACACACCTAAGGAAGGGTATGGACAACCCCCTGCGGTAAAGCTTTCCATCCATAACCACGTATCGGAGAGCTTGATATTGGAGCTTTCTTGCGTCAGCTTTATCAGTGGGGAGCTCTCCGGTGGTGAGAAATCTGAGGATGGGCCCTATCCAGGAATGGGAATGGTCGATGATGGCATTTACCCTCCGTGTCTCGGTACTAGGCGCTTCTAAGTGCCCGATGGGCACTAGGCCATATTGTTCAATTTCCGGGTCTGTGGCAAGCTTGGCCAGTGTGTCCGCGAGTGAATTCTGGTCCCGGGGGACCTGGCGGATTTGGTGGCCTTTGAAATGCTGCAGGAGGCCGCGGGAGAGAGACACGTAGGCAGCCATTTTTTCTCCTTTAGTCTGTTATTCTCCGGATATTTGGTTTACCACAAGTAGGGAGTCGCTGTATACTTCGATTTTTTGGGCTCCGACTTCCCTGGCCAGTTGTAATCCAGCTAGCATGGCTTCGTGTTCTGCCTCGTTGTTGGATGCTGGGAACGTGAAACGGATGGCGCTCTGGAGCTGATGTCCTTGGGGAGAAATTAGGATGACCCCTGCTCCAGCTCCTTTTTCATTTGAGGCTCCGTCTACATAGACCTTCCATGTGGGAAGTTCCGGGACAGGATCTTCCGGGAGGTCATTCATTCCTGAGCATTCCACAATAAAGTCCGCGAGAGCTTGACCTTTTATGGAAACACGTGGCTGGTAGTGGATATCAAACTGGCTCAGTTCCATGGCCCATTTAAGTAATCTGCCAGAAGACTCGGGCTTCTGCAGGACTTGCCGGAGAGGGTGGTTGGTGAGTACTCCGATGGTGTGCGTCTGGAAATAGGGCCTTAGCTTTCGCGAAGCAATTAGCAAGCAGAGGGAGAGTTTCTCGATCATTGAATATCTGGACTCGGCGTCCAGTAATCTCTTGCTCACGTAATACACAGGGAGCTGGAGACGGCCGTCTTCCCGGACGAGAGCGGCACTTACGGCATGCTTGGTTACAGCTAAGTACAAGAACAATGCCTCTCCTTCGACAGGTTTGGACAGTATGGGAGCTTGAGTTAGATGTTCCTTGAGGTGTTGGAAGGCTGCTTCGCATTCGGGGGTCCACTCGAACCTCTTGTTTCCTCGCAACACATTGAAGAAGGGGACACATTTGTCAGTGGCCTTAGATACGAAGCGGCTGAGAGCAGCTATCCTTCCCGTAATGCTTTGGACATCCTTATGCTTTCGGGGAGAAGGCATATCTATGAACGCCTTAATTTTCTCAGGGTTGGCCTCCACTCCGCGAGAGCTGACAATGAAACCGAGGAACTTCCCAGACGAGACTCCGAAAGTACATTTTTTAGGATTCAGTTTCATTCCGTACTTTCGGATCACGGCGAAAGCTTCCTCAAGGTCGTCACTGTGGTCCTCGGAGGTCTTGGATTTTACCAGCATGTCGTCTACATACACCTCCATGTTCCTCCCCAGCTGGTCCTTGAACATCCTGTTTACTAGGCGCTGGTATGTCGCCCCAGCATTCTTCAAACCGAAAGGCATGACCACGTAACAGTAGACACCTTTGTCCGTGAGGAAGCTGGTGTGTTACCGGTCCGCGACATGCATCTTGATCTGGTTGTACCCGGAGTATGCATCCATGAAGGATAAGAGTTCATACCCAGAAGTAGCGTCTACCATTTGATCGATTCGCGGAAGAGGGAAGCAGTCTTTTGGGCAGGCTTTGTTTAAGTCCGTGAAGTCAATACACATTCTCCAGGACCCATTGGGTTTCGGGACCAGAAACGAGTTGGCCAACCACATGGGATAGTGTGACTCCTGGAGAAAGCCTATGGACATCAGCTTGTCCACTTCAGCTTTGACTGCTTCGGCCCTCACTGGGTCTAACGGCCTCCTCTTTTGGCGAACTGGAGTTGCAGATGGGTCTATGTTGAGTGCGTGGCACGCAACATTAGGATTAATCCCTGTCATATCAGCGTGGCACCATGCCAGGATATCCTGATTATTCTTTACAGTGGCCACGATCTTTTCTCGAATGGCCGATGGAAGGTTTTTCCCCACCTGAATGACTTTGGTGGGATCTCCCGGGTTAAGGATCACCTCCTCGCTTCCTCCATCGGCTCTATCGCCCTCTCGACCCCCAATCTAGGGTCGAGTTCGTCAACATTTGCCCCTTGGGCACCCCCAGTTTCTGGTAGATTCTCCGCCACAGGAGCGGCAACAGTCGCCTCCTGGACCGCGTAGACGGCTCGGACGGAGACGTTATAACAGCTTCGTGCACTTCGTTGGTCTCCTCTGAGGGTGCCGATACGCCCATTGTCGCATGGAAACTTCAAGCATAAGTGGCGTATCGAGGTTACGGCCCCAAAATCGATTAGGACCGGTCGGCCTAGGATGGCATTATACGCCGTGGGGCAGTCGACTACCACGAACGTGCAGTGCCTGAAGGCACAAGCGTCGCTGTCTCCTCTGAGGGTGACTGGAAGTTGAATTTTGCCTAAGGGCATGAGTGCATCCCCATTGAACCCCTAAAGCTGGATGGG
The DNA here is from genome assembly GCF_963169125.1 of Humulus lupulus. Lineage (NCBI taxonomy): Eukaryota > Viridiplantae > Streptophyta > Magnoliopsida > Rosales > Cannabaceae > Humulus > Humulus lupulus. The sequence goes on from NC_084799.1 coordinate 108,885,269, forward strand.
GCATGGGGTCAGATCTGTCTCGGTTAATCCGATCGCGTGGAAGGCAGCTTTGAAGAGGATATTCACGGAGCTTCCATTATCGACTAGGATCCGTGACACCTTCTTATTGGCGATCTGGGCTTCCACGACGAGGGGATCGTTGTGGGGGAAGTGCACATGTCGGGCGTCATCTTCCGTGAAGGTGATGGGAAGATCCATCATTCGGGGACGCTGAGCAGGTGACTGAACCAAGGCGCACATCTCCCCGGTGTGCTCTAACTCCCTCAAGTACCTTTTCTGGGAGTTGCGGGTGCTTCCGGCAAGGTGTGGTCCTCCGGAAATGGTGGCTACGTGTCCGTCAACGGATGGCGGAGCAAGGCCAGGCGGATATGGATTTCCGGGTCCTGGAGCCAACATGGCAATGGGTGCCGGAGAGGTCGGAGCAGGAAGCGCTGGGAACTGGGATCCAGGAGCTTGGGGGTGACTGGCTCCAGGAGCGCTAGCGGTCCCCCTCTGTCCCGGAGAGAACGCAGCTTCGTGAACTACTCCCTGTCCGGGATAGATTATGGGTATCCTCACCCATTGACCGAGGTGTCCCGCTCTTGCCAGGGACTCGATCTCATCCTTCAGTTGAAGGCACTCGTTTGTGGTGTGCCCCACGTCTCCGTGGAACTCACACCTTTTATTGGAGTCTCGCGGACGCCTTCCTCCGTGAGATACTTTCGGGGGCTTCCTGTAGTTGACCATATTACAGGTCGCTCGATAGACATTCTCTCGCGAGTCTATCAAACTGGTGTACTCCGTGAACTTGGGCTCATAGTCCTTCCGGGGTTTCTTTGAATGGTCCCCCCGGTTGGAGTTTCTTCCTCCTCGTTTATTTCGCGATTGGCTCAGATTTTGTTCTGGGCCTTCCGCTTGCGGTTGCGACCGGCCGGGAGCGATACTACATCCGGTTTGTACAGCTCCGTACCCAGAAAAATGGGTTTGACCCGGCGTCTGAGCAGACGCGGAAGGCCCATACACGCTTGGAGTGAACTGGGCTCCTGGAAACGTGAGGGCTGGTGCGGGAGCTTGCGAAGCAAAGCTCGGCACAGTCACGGAGGGCGTCGGAGCTGGGGGAACTCCAAAGGCCTGTTGGTAGGCATCTTCAAGGTTGATGATTCCCTGAGCTTTCGACATGAATTCGGACAGAGTTTCTACCCGTCTCCTTTGCATTTCCCCCCATAGCAGGGAACCGACGGTAAGCCCCGATTGAAGGGCGATCAACTTCATATCATCGCTGACCTTGGTCTTAGCAGCAGCTTCCATCATTCTTTGAATGAAAGCTTTGAGGCTCTCATTGGGTAGTTGCTTGATGTTGGTTAAAGAACCAACCTCCTTGTCGTGGTCCCGGGCAGCAATGAACTGCCTCCTGAACGCGGACTGTAGCTCCTTCCAACTGTGGATGGATCCGGGAGCTAATCTTTTCCACCAGTCCTCCGCGAACTTGGTAAGGGTGAGTGAGAAGCACATGCATTTGGCATTCTCACTGACGCGCGCCACTTGCATCATCTTGTTGTATTTAGCTAGATGGGTGCGCGGGTCTGTCCTCCCCTCATATAATTCTATATGAGGCATTTTGAAGTTCTCCGGGAGGGGAGTTTCCGCGATTCTCCGAATACATGGTTCCGGGTCTTCCTCCTCAGAGTCTGACAGGGCCCCACTTTGCTTCTGAACCAGCTTGGTCAAGGCAGCTATCTGTTCCTCGAGCCTCTTTGTATCACTCTCCGGGAGGTCACGTCCCCGGATCTTGTCGTTGAGATGATTTCGCAGGTCATCTCCGCGAGGCCGGGCCTTTTCTCCTTTGGCCTTTTCATACTTGGCCTACAACCTTCTTCTTAGGTCCACCGTGGACCAGCTATCCTCAGAGTGCGTGTCCGCAGCTCGACCGTCCTGGTTGACGGAATCACTGGGGCGGTTGTTCCTTCCCTTAGGCCCGGGTGCCTCAGCACCGGGCGCTTCAGGCACAGAGTGCCCCCTTGGGGCTGAAGGACGTCTGGGCTTAGGAGCGCCAGAGACCTTCTGTGCGCGGGGGGGGGGGGGCAGTTGGCCTGGTGATTCGCGCCTTTAGGAGGTGCAGGGGCGCTAGTGCGCACAGGCTCCCCAACTTTTTCTTTGCCCTTGTTAGGGGCGGCTTTGGATGGTCCAGCAACGGCTGGATCTGGCATGGTGGCATCAGCACCACCTAAAACAGAGGCGTCCTCGTCCGAGTCGCCTAGATCTCCAAGCTTGCCTCGGAGGCGCTCCATCATGCGCTGCATTTTTTCGGAGACGCGCTCCTGCTCAGCAAGCTTGGCCTTAGTGGCCACCAGTTCCTCGGCTACTTGGACCAGTTCTGGATCCTTCTCGTAGTAGTAGCCGTCTTTGTAGTAACCGTCTCGGACATACTCTTATTCGCTTTCTAAGTATGTCGTATCTTCAGTACTGACCCGATCCTGGCGGGATGTCGGGTCTTCACCTTGGTAGTCCGGGGGTTCGTTTTGTACCGCATCTTCCATCATAGTATCGGGGTTGACCCTAGCATTTTTGTCAACCGTGGATTTTCTCGTAGTCACCATCTTTTCAGTACGGAGCGAATACAAAAAACGTACATAGAAAAAGAGCTGACTAACAACTCCCTACAGCTCTCAATGAAAGCACCAAAATGTTTACCGAGTTTTTCGGAAACGAATACAAACAAAATAATAAAAAGATAAGAACTGTAGAAGTGCAGAAATATAAATAAACAAACAGGTTTTTTACGTGGTTCAGGCGTTAACGAGCCCTAGTCCACGAGTCGATGTTATTATACTTGTAGTGAATTACAGTGAAATGGCTAGTGTATAAGACCCTCACAAACTCACAATGTTTCTCTCGGGTTCTCTTGAAGAAGAGGAAGCTAGAGAGATTTCAGCAGAGTTCTTGCTATGTAATTTTTTGGCCGTCCCCTCTATCGTAAAATGAGGGGGTCTTTATAGCTGGGGTTTTGGATTAGGGTTTCACTCTGCCCCCCTGAGCCTTAATTACACCAGCCATAAATAGGGGATACCATTACCGTAGAGCCTGGCTACCAGGCTCTATGTGGGTATATTTACATGAAAGTATGGGGAATGCACAAAGGCAGCTGTCTTTTCCAGGCTGTCAGCGGAATAGTAGGCGAAGTGGTACTTTTAGGCGTCCTGGGATGTGTGCGGCCTCGACCTGTCAGGCGTGTCAGGCGGGATCCTGTGTCAGGTGGAGATCATTCTAACTATGCCTCCTCCGTGACTCGGCCGCTTGGTCTTCTTTCGTGCGAGGCACGGGACTGTATCCGCGAAGGTAGCCTGAAGAGCTTCTCCTGGAAGAACCTTCCCCGATGGATATCCCTTCGGGAGTCCGGGAGAATTGACGAGCTTCCGCGACCTTCGGTTGCTTGAAAGAGTAAGCTTGTCACTAAACGGGAGAGGCGAAGCCTTTCTGTCCATCCGCGAGCTCTGGTCACCTTTCGTGAAAGACTTTGATAATTCTGCTTCCCCGAGGCTATCCATCTAAACGCTATCTGGAAATCTGGATAACAAAGGTCATTACTGTTCCAAAATCTCAAACCCCGCCGACCTAAGCAGCAAAAATAGGGTAAACCCCCTAGTTCCTATGAGAACTCCTTGGCCGTGGTGGTCAAGCGGCCGCATATGTACACATCACCACCTAAGCTCTCCACTCAAGGCTGGGTGAGCTTTTCTTTCCCTTTACCTGCACCACATAGCACCCATGAGCCAAAGCCCAGCAAGAAAATACAGCATTATATGTAAACATCATCAAATGATTATCATTATAATCACACAGAGTTCATAGCTTTCAAACAGATGAGTGAATATCACTTGAGGTTCTGGTAAACCATACTGAGTGACTGACAAACAGGTCACTAATTCAAATGGAAGAGTGGCTGCTAGGTAAGCCACTAGCCTTCAAGCGCTTACAATATTCATCGAACTTGAGGTCGGTCCGACATTAATGCTCTTTGAGTCATTCAATGCAGAAAGTCAATTAGATCTAATCTTTGTTGGCTTGCGTTGAACACGCTAAGACCATCTTAACTAATGAGTCAGCGCAATGTGACCAGTGCCCAATACCACTGCCGAACCTGACTAATGAGTCACAGCTTCACAATTGATACTAGGACCTTTTCCAAATCTGACTAATGAGTCAGTACCATGCACAAGTGAGCAACATTTGCTAAGTATTCCATAGTCAATTCATGTCCACATGTATACAACCAACATGCTTCATGAACAACCATGCATGTCACATTTGGGGTGCAGTTTTCTTACCACTGGTTCGAGCTAGAATGAATAAAAGAACGACCCTTGAGAATGATCAACCTTTTGGTCCTTTAGCGGTTACCTGGTCATAACCAATTATGGGATTCCAACAATAAAATGAATAACAAAGGGTTCCCAAACCAAAACCTAGCCTCCAAGACATCAAACACTACTAAATCGGGTAGTAGGATCGACCCCGAGGCCTAAGGCTTGAATCCCCAAGCTAAAAATCCATTTCTGGCCAAAAATGCCCTTATGGGCCGCGGCTCACCCTCCTGACAGAGGCGTTTCAACCCCTGAAACCAACATAGGCCGCGGCTCACCATAGCCATGCCGCGACCCTTTACCCAAACCAGCAAACACCAGCTCGACTTCCCCTGCGTTTTCCCTTGGAACCAAACCTTCAAACCAGTTCCAAACATCAACCTAACACCCAATTCAACCCCTAAACTTCATCTACAACTCACCCTCATCAAAACCTAAGTTAAACATCAACCTAACTTCCATTAATTCCAACTATCCACCAAAGAATTACAAGCTGAAAACTTAAACCAAAATAGAGTAAAACCAGAAAGTTAATGGTTGAAACTCACCTTAAACTTGAAATTAAACCCCCTTCAATGGATGAACCAACCCTATGAACTCAGCTCCTTGATTTCCTAGCTTGATTCCTCACTTTGAGCTCAAAAACTCCAAAGGGAAAATGAGAGAAAATGATGTACGGGAAGGAGAAAACCTTGCTCTGTTTTTGTTCTGTTTTCTACAGCCAACTAAAGCTCCATATAAATCCAAACCAAATGACTTAAATGCCCCTAGGTCATTTAAGGTTTCTAAAGTCATTCCAAGGGGTAAAATCAGTATTTTCTACCTATCTCGTTAATCATAATTAACGCTCTCCAATTCCTGCTAATCTCGATAGTCTCAAACACGAATAATTCATATCCCGTTACCCTATAATTCCCGGTAACACTCTAATCATTAAAACACCCCGAGACTCACCCCGAGCCCCGAGCTTAAGCCTGTTATAACCAAACTGATAATGTGGTCTCAAAATATATCACCGACATGCATACAAATATACAATTTACCCTCAACGGGCCAAATTACCATCACACCCCTGTAATTAGAAATATGGACTCACATGCATGCATTTCACATCATATTATAATATAATCCACATATACATGAATTTTATCAATTAATGGCATAATTAAACAAGTATGGCCCTCCCGGCCTACTATTCCCGTCATTAAACCATAACGGAGAATTCAGGGCATTACAACTATCCCCTCCTTACTGAAATTTCGTCCTCGAAATTTACCTGAACAACTCGGGATACTGACTCTGCATATCTGACTCCAGCTCCCAAGTCGCTTCCTCGTCCTTTCTGTTCCTCCACAATACCTTAACCAAAGGTATTGTCTTGTTCCTGAGGACCTTGTCCTTTCTGTCAAGTATCTGAACTGGCTGCTTCTCAAAGTAGAGATCTGGTTCAAGCTCCAGATCTTCGTAACTCAAAATATGGCTCACATCAGATACATACCTCCGAAGAGCTGATACATGGAACACATTATGCACGGCAGACAACGCCGGAGGCAAGGCCAATCTGTAAGCCACCTGACCAATCCTCTCCAGGATCTCAAATGGACCTACAAATCTAGGACTCAGCTTGCCTTTCTTCCCAAACCTTCTCACCCCTTTCCATTGCGAGACTCTGAGGAAAACATAGTCTCCTACCTAGAACTCCACGTTCCTGCGCTTGTGATCTGCATAGCTCTTCTGTCTACTTTGAGAAGCAAGCATTCGAGCTCTAATCTTCTCAATAGCCTCACTGGTCCTCTGAACTGCCTCAGGACCTAAGTATCTCCTTTCACCTGTCTCATCCCAATGAATGGGAGATCTACACTTCCTACCATACAGAATCTCATAAGGTGCAACTCCAATGGTAGACTGATAACTGTTATTATACGAGAACTCTATCAAAGGCAGATACTTACTCCAAGATCCACCAAAGTCCAGCACATATGCTCGCAGCATGTCTTCCAATATCTGAATCGTCCTCTCAGATTGCCCATCTGTCTGAGGATGATAAACTATATTGAATTTCAACTGTGTCCCCATGGCTTTCTGCAAACTCCCCCAAAACTTGGAAGTAAAAGTGGGGTCCCGATCTGACACGATCAACCTAGGTGCTCCATGGAGGCGCACGATCTCTCTCACATAGAGATCTGCATACTAATCAACTGTATATGTAGTCCTCACTGGCAGAAAGTGAGCTGACTTGGTGTAGCGATCCACTATTACCCAAATGGAATCATGCTGACCGGTAGTCCTGGGTAAGCCCACCACAACATCCATTGTGATGTCTTCCCACTTCCACTCTGGGATATCCAGAGGCTGCAATAACCCTGCCGGCCTTTGATGCTCAGCCTTGACCTATTGACATGTCAAGCACTTAGCCACATACTCTACTACATCTCTCTTCATCCCCGGCCACCAATATAACGATCTCACATCCTGATACATCTTCATGGTGCCTGGATGCAAAGAGTAAGGTGTAGTATGAGATTCATCCAGAATCTCTCGCCTCAATGCAGTGTCTAATGGAACACATATCCGACCCTTGTATCTCAACAAGCCTAACTCAGACACTGTATAATCTCTGGATGCTCCAGCCAAAACATCCTCTCTAATCTTGATCAGCTGTGGATCACTCAACTGACCTTCTTTGATTCTCTCCAATAGCGTAGACTGTAGCGTAATGTTAGCAAACTGGCCCACCAGCAACTCTATACCAGCTCTGGTCATATCATCTGCTAACTCCCTGGCTATCAGCCCCATACCATGAATCTGTCCCGGACCCTTCCGGCTTAAAGCATCAGCTACCACGTTGGCTTTGTCTGGATGATACAGAATCTCACAGTCATAATCCTTTACTAACTCCAGCCAACGCCTTTGTCTCATGTTCAGGTATTTCTGGGTGAAGAAGTATTTCAGGCTCTTGTGGTCTGTATAGATCTCGCACTTTTCTCCATAGAGATAATGCCTCCATATCTTCAAAGCAAAAACCACAGCCGCTAACTCTAAATCATGAGTGGGATACATTTTCTCATACTCCTTCAACTGACGAGAAGCATAAGCTATTACCTTCTCTAATTGCATCAAAACACAGCCCAAACCCTGATGAGAAGCATCGCAGTAAATCACAAACTTCTCCTGTTCTGTTGGAAGACTCAGAATCGGAGCTATAATCAATCTCTGCTTCAGTTCCTGGAAGTTGTTCTCACATTTATCTACCCACACAAATTTCTAGCTCTTGCGTGTCAGCTCAGTCAAAGCAGTAGCAATCTTCGAGAACCCTTCCACGAAATGCCGGTAATAACCTGCCAACCCAAGGAAACTTCTAACCTCAGAAGCATTCTTTGGACTTGGCCAATCTTTGACCGCTTCGATCTTTGCTGGATTTACCTTAATCCCCTCCTTACTGACAATGTGTCCAAGAAAGGATACCTGAGACAACCAGAACTCACAGTTCTTGAATTTAGCAAACAACCTGTGTTCTCTCAGTCTCTGTAGAACCAACCTCAGATGCTGCTCATGCTCTAACTCAGTCTGAGAATATACCAGAATATCATCGATGAAGACGATCACAAACTGGTCTAAGTAATCCTTGAACACTCTGTTCATCAAATCCATAAAAGCAGCAGGGGCATTTGTCAATCCAAAAGACATAACTAGAAACTCATAATGCCCATACCTGGTACGAAAGGCAGTCTTCGATATGTCTCCCTCCTTGACCCTCAACTGATAATAACCAAAACAAAGGTCAATCTTTGAGAATACCTTCTTTCCTTGTAACTGATCAAACATATCATTTTCTCCTTGGCAAAGGATACTTATTATTAATTGTCAGCTTATTCAGTTCCCTGTAATCTATACACATTCTCAGAGAACCATCCTTCTTTTTCACAAATAGAACTGGCGCACCCCAAGGTGAGAAACTAGGTCTGACAAAACCCAAGTCCAACAGTTCTTGCAACTGCACCTTCAATTCTTTCAACTCAGCTAGGGCCATTCTATATGGGGCTCTAGACACTGGCTCCATCCCTGGTGCCAGTTCTATAACGAACTCAATTTCCCTATGTGGTGGCAATCCTGGAAAATCTTCTGGAAACACATCCAGGAATTCACAAACTGACCTGGTATCCTCTGGTCTCACTGGCATGACCTGAGTGGTATCAACCACACTGGCTAAGAATCCAATGCAACCTCTTTGCAATAGATCCCTGACCCTCAACACAGAAATCATAGGAATACGAGGTCCATGCACAGCACCAACAAACACAAAAGGATCCTCACCTTCAGGCTTAAAGGTGACCATCTTCCTTCTGCAATTAATAGTTGCCCCATACTTTGCCAACCAATCCATACCAAGTATCATATCGAAGTCAGTCATAACTGACTCTATCAAGTCCACTGATAACTCTCTGCCCTCCACTGTCACTGGCAAAGATCTGACCCATCTCCTGGATACCACTAACTCTCCAGTGGGTAACAAAGTACCAAATCCCACAGCATAGAAATCACAAGGTCTACACAGTCTATCAATAATGCTACTAGCAACAAAAGAATATGTAGCACCAGAATCAATCAACACATTATAAGGGATTCCAGCACTAAGAAGCTGCCTGTAACAACTGAGGGGGAAGCCTCAGCTTCTGCTTGTGTCAACGCGAACACTCGAGCTGGGGCCGAGCTGTCCACCTTCCTGGGTTCTTCTTTCCCTATCTGAGGGCAATCTTTCTTGAGATGACCCACTGCTCCACACAAGTAGCAGGCCTTTGCCCTACACTCTCCTAAATGGCGCCTTTTGCATCTAGGGCATTCAGGACGAGTCTTCTAGGCTTCACTACCCCCAGGACGACCCATTGTAATACCACGGGGCCTCCTGTCAGGACCTGGAACTAGGAAGGTATCAGGAACCTTCCTCTTCTGATCACTGGGGCCAACACCCCTACCAGAACCCACAAATGGAGGAACGGTCCTCCTGAAATCCTTTCTGGCTACACTGTCACGCCAGATCTTGGTGTCTGCACTCTCAGCTATGAGTGCCTTCTCAACCACCTGTGCATAGGTAGTAACCCCTGCCACAGTGGTGATACGAACGTCACGGGCTAACCTGGGCTATAGCCCCTGGAGGAATCTTTCTCTCTTGGTCCCATCAGTGGGCACCAGTTCCTTGGCAAACTTTGCCAAACAATCAAACTTTAAGGCATATTCAGTAACTGATAGACTTCACTGAAGTAGCCTAATAAATTCCTCAGCTTTAGCTGCCCTGATGGCATCATTGTAATATTTTTCATTAAACAAGGTCTGAAACTCCTCCCAGCTCAGGGCATTAACATTCTTGGTCTGGGTAATCACTTCCCACCAAATCCGGGCATCCTCTCGAAACATATAGGTAGCACAAGCCACCCTCTCATTACCAGTTACCCTCATAAAGTCAAGGATAGTGGTAATCATGCTCATCCATTGTTCTGCCTTGGCAGAATCTGCACTGCCCTAAAAACACATGAGGTTGTTACTTCCTGAACCTTTCATAAAGAGGTTCCCATTTGTTTCCTACCTCAGGTAGCTGCCCAGCTACTGGCACCGACACAGAAGGTGCCTCTGATACACCAACCACTGCAGGCACTTGTTGCTGTCTCATAAGACGAAGCTCCTCTCCTTGTGTCACACTGTTGCCTGCAAGTCATTAAACAATTGCTGCCAGTTTGCAGGAGCTGGCTGTGGAATCTGAGACTGGTCATTTTCCTGACCCTGGCTGTTATTATTATTTTGGCCCTGATCACTCTGGCCAGCTGTAGTATCTGTCTGTTCTGGATTCATTCTTATATGATACCTTGCTGAAACATTAATCAATACGGCCAGTCAGGTAGTAATAACTAAACCTCTTGCCGCCTCACGGTCTGTGGATGCTCAATATTCCATGCCCTTAAAAGATCAAAGACGCGCGCTAAGGTCCCATAAAGGCCTAAATAAAGGCCTAAGTGAGTGTTAGAGCCACCGCCTCATCCACGCGAGGCTGTGTCCCTGCCGCCTCGTCCACACGAGGCCCAGCCGAGGCCCAGCCGCGAGGCCACGCCGAGGCCCAGCCGCGAGGCCGTGTCCCTGCCGCCTCGACCATGCGAGGCCACGCCCGAGGCCCAGCCGTGAGGCCGTGTCCCTTCCGCCTCGTCCACGCGAGGTCACACCCGAGGCCTAGCCGCGAGGCCATGTCCCTGCCGCCTCACCCACGCGAGACCATGCTGCCTCGTTCGTCTGAGGCCCTCGTCATCGCCCAGCCGCGAGGCCGTGTCCCTGCCGCCTCGTCCACGCGAGGCCACGTCGAGGCCCAGCCACGAGGCCATGTCCCTGCTGCCTCATCCATGCGAGGCCACGCCCGAGGCCCAGCCGCGAGGCCGTGTCCCTGCCGCCTCACCCACGTGAGGCCATGCTGCCTTGGCCGTGCGAGGCCCTCGTCATGGCCCAGCTGCGAGGCCGAGGCCGTGCCACCCTCTCAGCATCTCGTGAAGGCCTCTCCCAAAGAGCTACGCGTGTGAGACAACCTCGCCCCAATGGATCTCGTCCCAAGGCCCCGCGTGCATGATAACAGTGGTCGAGGTGGCCCACAAGAGACAAAAAGAGTACGAACAAGGTACCTCAAAAGGGGTACGTACATGCCTGCTAGGATCAGGGGACGGGCCTGACACCTGTGCCCGACAAGTAGTGGCGGTTGGGAATGGTACGAAGAGTGGCTACACCACCACCACGTCTCTGACACCCGTACAAAGCGAGTGGTGGAGTCATGACCGGGTACAAAAGCTGAGGTTCTCCCATGGACTCTGACTGTGTACCAGAGTCGACACCACTACACCTGATACCACTCCCCTGATAGTGTACTTGTGCACAGATTGGTCCCCTGGACCACAATGTATCAGGGGCCATTAGAGCCCACTATAAAATGGACTCCACTTCCATTTGGGAGGGGGTTGGAAAATTTACTGTAGCAAGTGCATCTTAGTGAATGAAAATTGATTTCTCCATTGTTCTGTTACGTTCTTAGAGTTGATACTTAGATTCTGAGAGTTTTTCTTTGCATAATCTTAGCTCTGTGATTTTTCCGACTTAACTTAGTTGACGAGTTCTCACCGTCAACAGTTTGGCGCCGTCTGTGGGAACTTAAGTTCCAAGCTACTGTTCTACCATTACTTCCAGCAAGAAGAAATGCCAAGACGTTCAAAGCGACTCAGGGAGCCACGAGAGGTGGAGGTCCACCTTAACGGAGTCCAGCTGAAGGCCTCCATTGTCTGTAGATACAGAGTGCCCTACAAAATTATTTCTGACAACGACACCCAGTTTGAGGGGGGAGCCTTTGAGGAATATTGTAGGGGAAGGGGGATAAAGAGAAGTTTTTCAGCAGTAGTACACCCACAGGCCAATGGGAAAGTGGAGGCCATTAACAGAGTTCTTAAAAAGAACTTGAAAACCAAGTTAGAAAAGATGAAAGGAGCCTGGGTGGAAGAGCTGCCGAATGTGCTATGGGCCTACAGAACCACCCCTCGCACGACCACTGGAGAGTCCCCATTCTCCTTAGCATATGGGTGTGAGGCTGTCCTCCTAGTTAAGATGCTGGGGAGTTCCTTCAGGGTATAGGTGTATGGAGACGAGGCCAACCGCGTAGCTCTGGCTGAGAGCTTGGACATGCTAGAAGAGAGAAGGGAAAAAGCACAAATAAGGGTGGCGGTATACCAACAGCGCGCAGCAAGGTACTACAACTCGAGGGTCCAAGAGAGAACTTTCAGAGTTGGCGACCTGGTGCTAAGGAATGTACTCCCCAACATGCGAGACCCAGGGGCAAGAGTGCTTGGGGAAAACTGGGAGGGGCCCTACCAGGTTGCTCAGTGCATACCCCCAAACACTTATAAGCTGGCGCGCATGGACGACACCATCATACCTCGAGCATGGAACGCGGAGCACCTTAGGAAGTACTACCAGTAAGGCGCCCACGCCCAGTGCTAAAAGGATAGGTTTTCAAAAGTGTTGCATGTTATCTTAGTATGGTAGAGAAGAATCAAAGAGGTTACTTAGATAACCTCTTGAGTAGGTGTAAGTTTTTTTTTTTATTTCCTATGAGAATCTTATATGTATCGCTGTAGCTGGAATTTTATGAATGAAACTAGTTACACCTTCGCACCCCATTTTTTTTTACTTTACGTGAGCATCAATCAAAGTGCCTGCCGAAGTAAACTTCGCCAGACACTTGGGGGGCAATAGTGGCCCGTGAAGATAAAGCACACAACCAAGGGGAGAATCCCAAGAAGGAACCTCCATCAGGAGGACCCAAAAGGGACCATGCCCGTGAAGATAAAGCACACAACAAAGGGGAGAATCCCAAGAAGGAACCTCCATCAGGAGGACCCAAAAGGGACCATGACCCTAAAATGGACCCTTTAACGGGGGATCCCGGAGGAACCCCCTATATCAGGCCCTTAAGCGAAGTCCTTACAAGGCATCCCCTGGGATCACAAGGATTAGCTACCCTTGTGAACATCAAGGAGGCCATAGGGACTTACAAAAAAAAAATGGTAACGACAATAATAAGTCTAGAGCGGACACCAAGCCGTCTAGCCAAAAAGGGTCCTAAAAGAGACCCTTGCAAAAATAGTACTATGAATAACGATGAGAAGGACGCTTCTCGCAAAAAAATAATAAGCACGCGCAAGAATATATAAAAGGATAGCTAGGACCCAAGGGGTCAAAATATCCTTATAAAAGTAATCAAGAGGCACCAAAAGAGGTCCCAGTGAACCCTTTCACATGGGCTCCGAAGGACCTCCAGCCTGGTAAATAAAAGAGGGGAACCTGCCAAACCCCATCATACGGGCTCAAAAGGGCCTCAAATGCAGTGGAATAAGAGATAAATAACCACATATGTATATATACATTAAAAAAGGGAGTCTTGAGGACATGACAAGATTTACAAAAGAAAAATAGTAGTGATAATGATATTACAAAGGCTAAAAAAAGAGCGTACACCCATGGTGGGCTAGCTGACAAAAGTTATGAAATAACTACTTGAGGGCCTCCTACCGCGGGCGCTCCACATGGCCGCTCGAGTGACGGCGTGCTCACCAAAAGAAGAGAAATCAAAATTGGGATCCTGCCTCCACACGCTGTAAAGGGCGCGGTCTATGGACCTGTAATCAATGGCAGTCTTCTCCGCCTCCAAGGAAGCATTTCTCTCCTGCAATGTGGCGACATTGGCCCTAGCAGCCTGGAGTTCGGTCCTGGTAGCCTCGACTTCGACCCTTGTAGTCTGGAGTTCGACCCCGATAGACTCGACTTCGGCCTCTAAATAAGTAACCCTCTCCTGTGACACTGCCATGATATCCTTGGTCGCTTGGAGTTCGCTCTTCAGGCTGGCAACTTGGTCCTTCAGCTTCGTGGCCTTGACAACCGCCTTCACCTTCCTTCTCGACGAGGTGGCAAGTTCGGTCCGAACCTTCTTTAGCTCAGACTGGGTTTTCTCAAGCTCTTTCTCGAGCTCCTGAACCCGGGCTGTAAGGCAGTCCCTCTCAGTAGTAGACGCAGAGAGGTTGCTAGACGAGTCGGCAAACCGTAGAGCCACGGTATAGGCATGCACAAGAAAGTTAACAACATCAACAATAAGTAACAAAAAAAAATGCATGTATATCTATACATAACAGGGCCGACGCGAGGTCCAAGAACTCATCCAGGCCATGGTGCGCCTTAGGGTTTCCCTAAGGTCCGTCTGGGCAACGTTCCCAAGATCGTTCCAGTCAGATACGGGGAGGCCCGAGGCAAGTTGGATGTATCGCTGCCCGTAAGACGTCGCCATCCGAGTCACCCAGGGCTCCCCATCCACACCAGTGGCACCTGGTTGGGTGAGGACGGACGACCCGCTCGCCGAAACAGAAGGGGGCACGGTGAAAGTGGAAAACTGAGGCCCTGGTAGATCAGAGGGAGGCTTCGGAAGGTCGGCGAAATAAGTCCCCGATGGTCCAGGGTCGAGAGGAGCCTGAGTGAAGGCGTCGTAGCCCTCAGGGTCAAGGCAAACAAAACACCCCGGAATGGCCTGTTGGTCTTAAGAATGAGGGGCTATGTCCGGATCATAGGAGGCACATGGAGGGCATCCCCCAGAGATGGAGGCAGCTGGTGAGATCCCCCGCGGTCAAGGGGGGCTTCCTCCGGCTCTTCCTCATCCTCATCGTCATCTGGGCAAGGCTCGGCCAAGGCCCCCTTCATCTTCGTGGACCCAAAGATGGTCCACAACAACTTGAGGTCCGAGACAGGGGACAATTTATGGTGGTTCAGATTCTTCACGGTGAATAGGCACACCACCTTTTTCATAGCAGGGTCAGCGCTGAGGAACGTTCTCATGTCTCTCGCTTCTAACTCGACAAGTGTGGGTTCGGCAAATTGCTCTGCATAATACACGCCATGGTCGATATGAACGTAAGTCATGAAACAATAAGTTGTAAGAAAGGAAAAGAGAGAAAGTGATGCTCAGGGTACTTACTGAGAGTGGCCCGGAAGTCCTCACGGACAGAGAAGGGGGCTTCCACGAAGAAAAAGTCCTGCTTCCAGAACCCCGGGTTGGACACCGAGCCCTCTATCAAAGAGGCCTCGTTGTTGGCTTTTTGTAAATAGTAAAAGCCCTTGGACTTGGGAAGGGGCATGAGGTTGTAGAGGAAATGCACCTCTGTCGCCGTAGGAGCACGTTTAAACAGCTTCGTAAATGCAACGAAAAGGTAGCTTAAAGTCAGCCAGCCATTGGGAGCCAGCTGAAGCGGGGCAAGGTCGAAGTAGTTGAGGACCGCAACAAAGAACGGGTGTAACAGGATGGTACCACCCGCCTTCAGGATGTGCTCGCTGAGGGCCACAAAGTCGGGCCTAGGACTGTCAGCCCAGCATGTCTCCTGAGGAACATATAACGCGTACTCTGGAGGGACACGATAGTGATCCACGATGTCCCTCAGTTTGTTTTTGGACACACGCGACACCAGTTGGGTTGCCAGTAAAGGAGCATCGTCCGATTCATTGGAAACCACCTGTCATTGTGCCCTCGGCATATCTGCAAAATCAAAAGAAAAATGTGAGGAAGAGACAGAACACTTGACCCTCCATTTTTTCTTCCTAGCAAGAGTCTTCCATCGAGGGAGCGACTGCGGAAGTGCTGAGCTAGGAAAAACTGAGACTAGGGGCTGAGGAGAAGCGGAGGCAGCCCCATGACAGTCATCAGGCGAGGATGGGCTTGAGGGCTCAGGCGGAAGGTGTCCCTCCATAAACTCCAACTCCCTCTGCAACTCTAAGAGGGTCACCCTAAGGCTCGCTACATGGTCACTAAGGTATGGGGGGAAAGGTGCTTCGTCTCCTCTCTACACCGAGTCAATTTCACTCTCCACCACCCAAATTTTACGCCTAAGTTCAGCCATGTACTCAAGATGGCGGATACGGGCCTGCCTTAAGGAGTCATAGTCCTGGTAAAGATTTTCCTCAGGGGACTCTGAGTCTGAGGATAGGTCAATAAATTCAACCCTCGGAGGTATGTCGGACGGGACGTCACTGGCCATGAGACCTCGTCCCGAAAGCAAAAAGGGGTTCACGTATAAATGAGGGGATGGCTACAAAACACAAAGGAATAGGCTTAATACCTCTAGATGCAAACGCCCTAAATGACCCACTACAGAGTATAAAAAAGAAGGGCATGCAACTGGGCAAACTCACTGCGAGCTCAGGCCATGGTACCCCATCCCGAGTAACGCTAATTTGGACCCAACGAAAACCAGGGAAAAAGAGAATATACCTCAAGATGTAGAAATTAGAGGCTGTTGAGGCCAAAAAAGGAGGTCGAGGGCCAAAAGCACCAAATGGTCGAAAATATACGTCTGCAAAAATAGACAAAAAGGATGTGTTAGCCTCCAAATAGACATACCAAGAAATTAGCTCATATGTAAAAAAAAAAAATGTGAAATGAAAAAATAAAATGAAGGAAACTATGGCAAAGTGAGGTTGTGGGGGATTGAACCCCTTACCTCTTGAAAGGAGTAAGGGTCTAGGAACCACTAAGCTAAGGAAGTAAGGTGTAAATAATAAGCCTTGCGTGAGGGCCTATTTATAAGAATCAAGGAGAATAGTCTACAAGAGCACCTAAAGGTCCTCTCCTAGACTGGGGGGCAAGTGTGGATGCTCAATATTCCATGCCCTTAAAAGATAAAAGACGCGCACTAAGGTCCCATAAAGGCCTAAGTGAGTGTTAGAGCCACCGCCTCGTCCACGCGAGGCCGTGTCCCTGCCGCCTCGTCCACGCGAGGCCACGCCGAGGCCCATCCGTGAGGCCGTGTCCCTGCCGCCTTGCCCACACGAGGCCACGCTCGAGGCCCAGCCGCGAGGCCTTGTCCCTTTCGCCTCATCCACGCGAGGCCACGCCCGAGGCCCAGCTGCGAGGCCGTGTCCCTGCATCCTCACCCATGCGAGGCCATGCTGCCTCGGCCGTGCGAGGCCCTCGTCATCGCCTAGCCGCGAGGCCGTGTCCCTGCCGCATCGTCCACGCGAGGCCACGCCGAGGCCTAGCCACGAGGCCGTGTCCCTGCCGCCTCGTCCACGCAAGGCCACGCCCGAGGCCAAGCCGTGAGGCCGTGTCCCTGCCGCCTCGTCCACGCGAGGCCACGTCCGAGGCCCAGCCGCGAGGCCGTGTCCCTGCCGCCTCACCCACGCGAGGCCATGCTGACTTGGCCGTGCGAGGCCCTCGTCATGGCCCAGCCGCGAGGCCATGCCAACCACTCGGCATCTCGTGAAGGCCTCTCCCAAAGAGCTACGCGTGTGAGACAACCTCGCCCCAATGGATCTTGTCCCAAGGCCCCGCGTGCATGATGATAGTGGTCGAGGTGGCCCACAAGAGACAAAAAGAGTACGAACAAGGTACCTCAAAAGGGGTACGTACATGCCTGCTAGGATCAGGGGACGAGCCTGACACCTGTGCCCGACAAGTAGTGGCGGTTGGGAATGGTACGAAGAGTGGCTACACCACCACCACGTCTCTGACACCCGTACAAAGCGAGTGGTGGAGTCATGACCGGGTACAAAAGCTGAGGTGCTCCCATGGACTCTGACTGTGTACCAGAGTCGACACCACTACACCTGATACCACTCCCCTGATAGTGTACTTATGCACAGATTGGTCCCCTGGACCACAATGTATCAGGGGCCATTAGAGCCCACTATAAAATGGACTCCACTTCCATTTGGGAGGGGGTTGGAAAATTTACTGTAGCAAGTGCATCTTAGTGAATGAAAATTGATTTCTCCATTGTTCTGTTACAATTGTTCTTAGAGTTGATACTTAGATTCTGAGAGTTTTTCTTTGCATAATCTTAGCTTTGTGATTTTTCTGACTTAACTTAGTTGACGAGTTCTCACCGTCAACACAGTCCAAGAACAAGCAGACAATTATCATATTTCACAATCATTCAATATTCACAAGCAGATACATGTTTATGGCATTCAACACTCAGCATGTATCACATAACAATTCATAATATTTCAGGGGCACAGGTTCAACACAGTGTCTCATGCACATAGGTAAAGCATATGCACCACATTTAGGCAGTTATGCACATAACTACATAAATAGTTACTAAACCATGAGTCGAGCTTGACTTCAGTGATGTGTGTACATGCCCAGCCAGTCTACAGGAACCGTAACCTCGGCATTGCTCTGATACCAAGTTGTAATGCCCTGGTTACCCCAGAACAGTTACGGTGAACCAGAAATTTGACTTATTGCCTGAGTCCTTTGGTTAAAAACGTGTTCTAAGTGTTATTAACAGGTTAAGGTGAAAACCAATAAAAAGGAAAGGATATGTTTTATTTAACACATAAAATTGTTCATGGGCCCACAAGAACATTTACAAGTTATTTACAACTCAAAAAGGTCATTACTGTTCCGAAATCTCAAACCCTGCCGACCTAAGCGGCAAAAATAGGGTAAACCCCCTAGTTCCTCTGAGAACTTCTTGGCCGTGGTGGTCAAGCGGCCGCATATGTACACATCACCACCTAAGCTCTCCACTCAAGGCTGGGTGAGCTTTTCTTTCCCTTTACCTGCACCACATAGCACCCATGAGCCAAAGCCCAGCAAGAAAACACAGCATTATATGTAAACATCATCAAATGATTATCATTATAATCACATAGAGTTCATAGCTTTCAAACAGATGAGTGAATATCACTTGAGGTTCTAGTAAACCATACTGAGTGACTGACAAACAGGTCACTAATTCAAATGGAAGAGTGGCTGCTAGGTAAGCCACTAGCCTTCAAGCGCTTATAATATTCATCGAACTTGAGGTCGGTCCGGTATAATTAATGCTCTTTGAGTCATTCAATGCAGAAAGTCGATTAGATCTAATATTTGCTGGCTTACGTTGAACACGCTATGACCGTCCTAACTAATGAGTCAGCGCAATGTGACCAGTGCCCAGTACCACTGCCGAACCTGACTAATGAGTCACAGCTTCACAGTTGATACTAGCACCTTTGCCAAATCTGACTAATGAGTCAGTACCATGCACAAGTGAGCAACATTTGCTAAGTATTCCATAGTCAATTCATGTCCACATTTATACAACCAACATGCTTCATGAACAACCATGCATGTCACATTTGGGGTGCAGTTTTCTTACCACTGGTTCGAGCTAGAATGAATAAAAGAACGACCCTTGAGAATGATCAACCTTTTGGTCCTTTAGCAGTTACTTGGTCATAACCAATTATGGGATTCCATCAATAAAATGAATAACAAAGGGTTCCCAAACCAAAACCTAGCCTCCAAGACATCAAACACTACTAAACCGGGTAGTAGGATCGACCCCAAGGCCTAAGGCTTGAATCCCCAAGCTAAAAATCCATTTCTGGCCAAAAATGCCCTTATGGGCCGCGGCTCACCCTCCTGACAGAGGCGTTTCAACCCCTAAAACCAACATAGGCGAATTCTATATCCAAAGTTGATTCCCAATAGGAGAATTCTCAAAAGGATGTAAAGCAACCCTTTGAACCTAGAAGAAGTCAAAGGCTTAAAAATCATAAAAGTCTAGTAGTGGATGAGATAGATTCTCAACGAATTTTATTCTACATGGTAGAAGGAAATAGAGAGGAAGTCATTAGGAAAATTCCTATTGTACTTCTCATTGAGGATGATCCTAAGACTTATAGAGAAGCTATGCAATCGAGAGCTAGTGCATTTTGGAAATAAGCCATCAATGATGAGATGGATTCCATTTTTTCCAATAACACTTGGGAATTGGTAGACCTCCCACCGGGGTCTAAGCCAATTGGGTGTAAGTGGGTATTTAGGAGAAAATACCACACTGACGGCACTATCCAAACCTTTAAAGCTAGATTAGTAGCTAAAGGGTTTAGGCAAAAAGAGGGTATCGATTATTTCGATACCTATGCGCCTGTTGCAAGAACAACTTCTATAAGAATTTTGTTCGCTTTAGCTTCTATACACAACTTGTATGTTCATCAAATGGATGTCAAAACGTCATTCCTTAATGGTGACCTCAATGAGGAGGTCTATATGGAACAACCCGAAGGGTTTGTCCTACCAAAATATGAACATAAAGTTTGTAGACTTGTAAAATCCTTATATGGATTGAGACAAGCTCCCAAGCAATGGCATGAGAAATTTGATCTAGCCATCATGTCTAATGAGTTTAGACATAACAATGGAGACAAGTGTTTGTATTCCAAAACTTGTAAGGGATATGTGATCTTTGTTTGCTTATACGTGGATGACATGCTTATTCTAAGTAATAGCATGAAAGGGATAGAAGAAACGAAGAGGTTTCTATCATCAACCTTGAAGATGAAAAATCTTGGAGAAGTTGACACCATACTCGGTATCAAAGTAAAGAAACATAGTGGGGGTTTTGCGTTAGGGCAAGCCCTCTATGTTGAGAAAGTATTGAACAAATTTAACCATCTCAAGGTTAAAGATGCCAATACTCCATTCGATCATAGTGTAAAACTAGAGAAGAATGAAGGAAGAGCGGTGGCTCAATTGGAGTATGCTAGTGCTATGGGGAGTCTAATGTATGCTGCCCAGTGTACTAGACCTGATACAGCATTTGCGGTAAGTAAACTTAGTAGGTTTACAAGTAATCCAAGTGTGGATCACTGGTAGGCAATTGGAAGAGTCCTGGGTTATCTCAAGAAAACCAAAGGACTAAGCCTTCACTACTCTAAATTTCCTTCGATATTAGAAGGATATACAGATGTAAGTTGGATATCCAATCTTGGGGAAAACTTGTCCACAACTGGTTGGGTATTTACACTTGGTGGAGGTGCAATTTCTTGGGGTTCCAAGAAACAAACCTGTATATCTCATTCCACTATGGAAGCAGAGTTCATAGCTCTAGCTGCTACCGGAAAAGAGGCCGAATGGTTAAGGGATCTGTTGATAGAGATTCCCCTAATCAAAGAGAATGTATCTACTATATCGATACATTGTGATAGCCAAGCAACATTGGCTAGAGCATACAACGGAGTGTATAATGGGAAGTCTAGACACATTAGTCTAAGACATGGATATGTAAGAGAATTGATTCAAAGAGGAGTCATATCAATATCCTATGTGAGAACAAGTGAAAATCTGGCAGATCCTTTCACTAAGCCACCAACGAGGGATTTAATGGCTGCATCATCTCGAGGGATGAGACTTAAACTCCCTAAAGAGATTCACGATTGATGGTAACCTATCTTAACACTAGTTATTCAACTAGTGTTAAGATTCAATAGGTAATAACAAGTCAATCAAGTGAATATTAGTTGTACTCAAACAAGTCCCATCTGAGATGTTGAGTACTTGTGAGTTACCAAGTTGAGGGTTAAAACTGAAAGGTTTTTTAATAGAATTCAGTTTTGTGAAGACAAGTATGTTTTGGTAACAAAATACTGTAAGAATTCTACCTATATGGACCTAGGGGTGGTGCCGCCTCTCATGAGAATTGGGAGTATTCTCAAGAACGTCCATGAATGGAAAGTGCACATGGCCATTAACGGTGCAAAACGAGACATAGAGGTCTCAAGTGAACATCGCAAAGGTGTGTGTATTATCACCGATTTTTCATCATGAAAAGATGGTTCAATGCCTAGTGCAACCAAATTTTCGACAAATTTTGTGATAATTACACTATAGTAAAGTTCAAGTTGAAAAATACTTTACTTTATGCATCAATGCAATGACTCCTATAAGAGAGAGTTCTTATTTAATCAAGCGGGGGATATGTTATATTTTTAAATATAATGATTGATTAAATAAGTGTTACAATAGATGACTATTTAATCTAGTGGGGGAATGTTATATTATTTTATAATATAATGTAATATTATATTATTTTATAATATAATGTTTTAGATTAAATAAGTGTGACATAGAGTGTCACATATTGTAACATATAATAGAGAGTTACATTATTTGGATATATGTGAAAATATCCAAACATGTAACATATTTGGTGTTACAAATTCATCACAAATTTGTAACTCCTAAATATCATCCATTATTGTGTAGATTTATTGTTACACAATATTTAGATGAATTTCTTAAAGTCATATGAGAAATGGATGATAGAGATGTGATTTTAACTCCCATATTGTGTATGGAAGTTACAAAATCAAGTGGGAATAAATTGGAACGTTTTGGAAAAAACTAAAAAATTGGTTGCTGAAAATGACCAAGGGGGGCTGACAACTTCATACAAATTCGGTTTTTATCCAATTTTGAACGTTTCCAACAAACAAGTAACTCCCAAATCTCTATTTTCATTCCATAAAACATCCAATTAATCATTGGTAACAACCATGGGGGTTGGTGGAATTTGAAATTCAAAGGGTGTCTCAAAACTCTATAAATAGGAGCCTAATGCTCACTTGTAAGTCACAACATTTCTATCCATTAGAGGACTTGGCTAGAAACACCTTGAGGCTTGATTATTCCAGAAAGCATTTCCAATATCTGTGAGAGATCCCTTAGTGCTTGAGTTAGGGGGAAATAAGCTTTTGGACAAAGGTTTCAAACCTTATTCAAGTTGGTGATCCCCAACACTCTTCACTTTGGTTGTGTGAGTGAGAGTTCTTAGTTCATTGTTCTTATTCTTGTTCTTATTCTTGTTCTTTTATTCTATTGCTTTTCATTTCTTCTATTATTCTATATTTACTCTTTTATATGTATCTTTTGTTTTAGAGTTGTAATCTCATCTATATCTTTCATTCTACTACTTCTAGTTTATTTGTATCTTTTTGTCTTAGAGTTGTATCTTCTATTTCTATCATCTTCTACCTCTTTCTCTATATTTACATGTGATTTTTGTCATAGAGTTGTAACACTTTTTAATCAATAATATTTATTTGTAATATTTAGTTTAGAGTTTTAATTATCTTACCTATTTCCATTGAGTCAAATACATATTTTCCTAACACTACCCTATTTTCTCAGATGCATATTTTGGGTGTTTTTAAGGGGTTTGGCTCGGGGTTTCAATCCTTAAGGCTCGGGATCGAATCTACTCACCGTTTGGGTATAATTCGGGGTCCCGGGAGTGAGGTTTAGGCTAAGACCCATTTATTGATATCGTCATTAATTGGACTCCATATTTGGTTATGACTAGGTGACCGCTAAGGGATCAAAGGATCGATCATTCTCAAGGGTCATTCGTAACGTATTTCTCGCTCGAACAAGAGGTAAGAAAACTACACCCGATTATGTAGTTAGGTTGGGACTAAGTGTTCCCTCTGTTTGTATGCATTGTAAGATGATTGTGATAAACTATGTGAATATAATGGGACTAAGAGCTCCCTATGCTTGAATATGATGTCATGAGATGGTATTATGCCATGGGGACATATGATAAACGACCTAAGAGTGCCGAAATCAATATATGCGCACAGGGCGCGACTCAGCCACTGGTAGCTGAGGACATCTTATTAATCACTGAGCGCGGTTAAGCTGGCCGGAGTTAGTGGATATAACACTGGGGGCGGCCTAAGTGAGCCGAAGATAGTGGGTTAAACAGAGGGTGCGGCCTAAGGACGCTGACCCTGAATATTGTGTAATGGTTGTGAAAGATTGTTTATTATAAATGCGATTATTGTTGTTAATTTGATGAGTATGAAATGTTAATTATCTAGATGACAAATGGTGATTTGTCGATTGTTCTCACTAAATAGGCAAATGTTATGAAATGCTGAATACTTGGTTACGTTTTATGGAATATCTGGTTATTTATATTGATCTTGTTATGATATCATGTTTTCTTGCTGGGCCTCGGCTCACGGGTGCTACGTGGTGCGGGTAAAGGCAAGGGTATATTGGATCAACCATGAGTTGGAGAGCTCTGGGGGCGAGGTGTACATTGTCGGCTGCTCGGCCGCCACGGTCGAGGGATTGTACAGGGACAGAAACCTAAAATGTGTATTTTGCCATTAGAGTGGCCTGGGTTATTTATAACTTCTGGTATTATTTGTAAATATGTCGTCTAACCCTGTTTTGAGTTTCCATGTATTAAACTGTCATTTTTAATGAAAATAACCTGTTTATGACCAAAATCTTTTATTCCTAATCCGTTGATGACGTTAGATTCACATTTTATTTAAATGACTTGGTTAGCAAGTCTTGCACTATTTTAAATACACAGTGTAACGGCCTTGGTTACCTAGGGCGCTACAACTTGGTATTAGAGCCAGGTTTAGGTTTATGGGTTCCTGAAGACTGGCTGGACATGTACACTCGTCGCTAAAGACAAGCTCGACTCAGGGGTTTGTAATTGAATACATGAAATTGTATGCTCAAGTGCTTGAATGAAATATGAGTGTATTAATTGGTATGATTAATAGGGAGCATGAAATACTGATAGGGCCTGACCCTTGACTGTTGTGTGATGATATTAAGGCGTGCTAATTAGCATTGCTCTTGCATGTGGATGAATACTTGGATAATGATTGGTATATGGATTACATGTGATTATATGTTTAAATTGAACTTATATGCTATACCTGTTTATTGGCATATGGAAGGCATAGAAGGTATGAGTGCATCTAATGGTAATGAAATCTGATAATTTATGCATAGTATTGTAAATTGGTGTTTGGTATGCTTTATGTGTGCGTGATTATTATGG
This sequence comes from Humulus lupulus, assembly GCF_963169125.1. Lineage (NCBI taxonomy): Eukaryota > Viridiplantae > Streptophyta > Magnoliopsida > Rosales > Cannabaceae > Humulus > Humulus lupulus. The sequence goes on from NC_084799.1 coordinate 108,909,807, forward strand.
TCATTTGGATCTTCCCTTGGGATAGTTCTGGGTATGAACATCAGGGTTGAGGGGCTTAGTCGGTAAAGACAGATTAACTTAGATTGTATGTGCTCGAAATGGTTAATTGGACCTGGTTTTGTTTTAGTAAGGGTTGCAGATGATAGTTAGGGTTGGAATCCTCCATCTGCCCCTGAGATTCGCAGCAGATGTTTACTGATATGTGAGTTAGGCTGTGAGGTCTGATAGAGGAGATTAGATGGACGAAACAGTAGGTTTACTGGGGGGAAACAATCTGCTTTGTATACCATGACCGCGGGACACTAGTGTTGGTTAAACCAAGGGGAAACAGATAAGAATTATTGTATGGAAGGTTTTGGAAGCATTATCCTCTAGTTTTGAGAAAGGTTTGAGTTTGTTCAGGAATTGGTTAGTAAATGGGTATAGCTAATCCCATTCTTGATAATATGAGGAGGACAAATTGAGACAGAGTAGTTATATTAAGTATTTGTGATAGAAGGATGTCGAAAGTGGTAAGATAGCGATAGTATATGTCAATAAGTTTGGTGGGTTGATCAATCCACTTTGGATTATGGTACAAATGGATGAAGCTAGAGATGATGAGTCATTTATGAGTTAAACTCTGAGATGGTTATCTGTGCTTGGGCAGTAGAGAGGGGATTGTTATTTAAGATATAAGGAATACAAGTGATGACATTCTCGTTCATGGAATTTGGTAAGGGTGGATACTCATGATCGAAAGAAGGAGAACCCTTGATAGTTCTATGGCTCATGGTCTTGATGGGAAGGGGGTCTAGTTCACAGGTTGACCATCAAGACTGGGATGCCTTGTTACATTCAGGGCCCGAGACTAGTTCTTCGGAAGTGACCAATGGACTTGATAGTCTTTGTTTTTGGTTAGATAATGAGTCGGAAAAGTTCAGTGTTGCGTGTCACCCAGAAAAGATTTAGATATGAGGTACATATCGTAAGGTTGTTATACGAGAGGCTTGAGATACGAGTACTTGTTGAGGAAGGATTAGCAACTTTTACAAGGAAGTGTTGGAATACGAGTGGTAAAGGGGTTCGTAGGGGAATTGGTTGAGCTTGTCTTATGAGAGCTTTGATATAGGCCTGAGGAAAGCTAATGTGTTGGATAAGGGACAACCCTGGACTGTCGGGGATACTACTTGAAGTATATCGACTGGACTGAATGGAAACTAAATTGGTCAATACAGATTCAACTGAGTATACAAGGAATTGTTGGGTACACTTTAGAACTTGGGCATGGACGGATTCGGTATCAGGGACGTTATGAAGAATGATATTAGCTTGGGTTAAGGAATTACTGGTTCATCTGAAGAAGCATGCGACTTAGAAGTGAATTGGACAGAGCATTGTATCATGGGACTCATTGATATCGCTTGCTAGGGATGAAGAGTTTAAATGCCCCGTTACAAAACAGGACAATGTCTTCAGGAGTTGATCATCGATTTGGGTATTACTAGATAAGGATCAAGGAAAGAGACATTTCAGGAATTATTACTTGTACTGAGTGGGGTGTGATGGATTAATAGCAAAGGTTCCTAATCATTTTATACTTCAAAGACATGGATAGGTCCGAAAAGCAGAGAATACAGGAACGACATGAATAGGGTTACATTCAGGTTCATTAGCGATGTGTTGAACTACTCCTCAACTAGAATCAGAATGTGAACGACTACTACATTGATGATATTACAACTGAAGCACTAGAGTCATAGGTGAGGTTTCAGAAGGTATTAACTTCGTTTTTCAAAGGTATCCAAGGTCAAGCTACAGGAAGGGAAGAGATCAGGTACAAAGAGATTTAATCAGAAGCACATTAAGACCGGTTAACATATCAGCTACTACTTAAAGTATCTTCGAAGACAGCTACAACGTAAGGGTTTTGAATATGGAATGGTTAGTCAGGTATGGGGACGGTGATGGATTGTAAGGAAGGAATAGTAACTCTTGAGTTTAAAAGGGAGAAACCCTTGCAGTAGTTGGCGCTGTATATATGCTGTTTGTAATTAGAGTTGGAGATCTACTGCAGGGGGATGCATAGAACCCTAGCTAGTGTGATGGACACTACTTAGGTTGTACCAGTGGGATCAAGACAGACTAGATGAGTCTGTGAGTTTCTGGATAAGTTTCCAAGGAATTTTTCAAGGGTACATCTGCACAAAGAGATAGAATGGTGATTGTATTGGTGTCAGGGACAGAATCAGATCTAGGGCTCTGTATTGAACGGTTTCAACAAAGCTGTAAGAACTAAAGGCTCAATTATTGAGTAGGATGATGTTCTTCAAGGCAGATCTTTGATCTGGTTATTACCAGCTAGAGATCAGGGATAGCTAGGGATCTTTGATCTGGTTATTACCAGCTAGAGATCAGGGACAACTAGGGATCTTTGATCTGGTTATTACAAGCTAGAGATCAGGGAGAAGGATAGGCAGAAGATCATTATTATATTAGATAAGGGAACTGGGGATGCTGAGTCATGTGTTGAGGATTTGGTCAATGCCAAATTGTTTTTGTGAAATGGGTGAACAGAGTATTTAAAGATTATTTGAATTGGATTTGTGATTGTCTTGATCGACAGTGTTGTGATATATTCTTGATGAGTATGAAATGTTAATTATCTGGATGACAAATGGTGATTTGTCGATTGTTATCACTGAATAGGAAAATGTTATGAATTGCTGAATACTTGGTTACATTTTATGGAATATCTGGTTATTTATATTGATCTTGCTATGATATCATGTTTTCTTGTTGTGCCTCGGCTCACGGGTGCTACGTGGTGCAATTAAAGGCAAGGGTATATTGGATCAACCATGAGTTGGAGAGCTCTAGGGGTGAGGTGTACATTGTCAGCTGCTCGGCTGCCACGGTCGAGGGATTGTACAGGGACGGAAACCTAAAATGTGTATTTTGCCATTAGAGTGGCCTGGGTTATTTATAACTTCTGGTATTATTTGTAAATATGTTGTCTAACCCTGTTTTGAGTTTCCATGTATTAAACTGTCATTTTTTATGAAAATAACCTGTTTATGACCAAAATCTTTTATTCCTAATCCGTTGATGACGTTAGATTCACATTTCATTTAAATGACTTGGTTAGCAAGTCTTGCACTATTTTAAATACACAGTGTAACGACCTTGGTTACTCAGGGCGTTACACTTTAGGCCTGTGAAATTTCTCTTTTGATTATAAGCCCATTGGACTTAAAATCAATGACTCTATTATTTTCTATTGATTTAATTAATTAAATAATTATTTAAATACTTCATCAAATTAATTATTTATAATTTGAACCTTGATTTAAACTTATTTATTAATTTAGATACCAATTTATCTTAATTAATAAATCTGTCCTAATTTATCTTTTCTTCTCAAAATTACATAGCTCTGTGAAACTATCCAAAATTGACTTGGTCAACGATAATTCTAATTGATAATAAATAAATTAATTGAGACTATCTAGATGATTTTTTCCAAGGTACAATGGGGACCATGGGCCTATGAAATTAAGCTCCAATAAGTTATCTTAAATCTAACAAATAAATTTACTAACTTATTAATTCCTCGTGACTTCACTATAGACTCGGAATTGCACTCTTGAATTCATAGAATGCTCTATAACAAATATAGATACGCTATTAATTATCAATTTTTACAACCATAATTATCACTCAATCCTCTATAGACGGCCTACAATGAGATAGGACTAAAATACCGTTTTACCCCTCATTGTATTTTATCCTTAAAACACTTAGTTCCTTGTAAATGATATTTCAGTAAACTAATTTAATTCTGAAATGAAATCTCTATCATTTAACACCTTGAAACCAAACTAAAAGGAAGCCATCGTTTCACTTCTTCATTAGAAGCTATATATGTTTATATCTATGATTAGCACTCCCACTCAATTATACTACCAAGTTCCCAAGATGTAAGTATGGGCTAGTCTGTAGGGTATCTGGTAACGAATAAGTAAAAGAACTCCAATAATACAATCAGTTAGAATACTAACCACTCTGAATTGACCTATGGTCAACTATATGATATGACTAGAATAGATAATAACAATATGTTTACTTATCTTATCAACTGTCAATATCGGTCCAGTCAGATGTAACAAATACATCCGATCTTATCTACTTTGCTAATGTCCTGGAAAGAACATAACACTATAATGTGTAAGTAGATCATATCATAGATTGGAAAGTCAGTGTAAATCCTGTGCACTGACTAATCTTAGGACTAACTTATTTTGAACATATAATCATATTTATATTCCATTGTGATTACGTCACTATAAATACGATTAGCCGTATGCTCGGAATTTAATAGAAGTTTATATTAAAAAAATAATCATGAAAATAAAACATGTGAGCAAAGTAATTGACCAAGTCAAAAAATAATTTCTATTCTTTTATTGATAATAAAATGAGATTACAAAGAATTTGGGTTTTAATTAGGGCATAAAACCCCAACATATCATACAATACTATTAATCATGCAACAAATATATATATATATATAAATATACAATATATAAACACAAAAAATCAAGAGCATATACTTTTACCTTTTGAAGCATATCAAGTGTCGTTGAGTATTTTTGTATTTTTAACGATTTTCTTATCCAAAGCTTTGAGCACTCAAACCACGATCTTCCGGAGTGTTCTCTACACCTCAAGATGTGTGTGGGCACATAGAGAACATGAGTTTGTATTTTTAGGAATCACGAGTATTTCTCAACACATGAGAACTTGGATTATGGTATGAGAATGGCTAGAATAAAGAAGAAGAAATAGAGAGAGTTTTTGTCTAACAAATTCCTATGAGAACTATTTTGAATTGTATATTGTTGTAGTATCTTTCTCTTCTTCTTCTTCTATATCATATATATAGAGATTTATGTTACTTTATTATTCCTAATAATAATAGTAATATAAATATATTATAATAATGGTGATAGGGTTAGATTTTAGGTAAATGTCTAACTTACCATATTTGAAAAAACTATTTTCAAATTGTTAAATAAATAAATAAATAAAATAAAAACTACACAGATACAATATCTGTATAGGTAGTACACGCATGGCATAGTCATTGGACTGTGTCAGGCGTGTACTGCTATTCCCTTTTCAGGGATTTCATATTTTTCTTTTATTTAATTATTTAATTAAAATCAAACTATCACAAAATAAGGTGTTAATCTTTTTAAGAAAAATATGACAACCATATTTCAAAATTCAAAATGATGATCATCATTATCATCATCTTTTAAAATTTAATAAATCAAAAACTATTTTTGACTTACCAATTTTATTTTCTCCCACTCAAATAAAATAATTAATTTATATATATGAAATTCGAAATTTTATATATTTAAATTAATAAATATATTTTCGAAAATTAATAATTAATTCTAAATTAATTATTCAACCTCAATTATCATATAATTGCATACTTGACCCAAAGAGCAAAATTCTTCTCAAATTCCCAAATTACAGTTATACCCTTGTATCAACTCTTACCTTGATATGGTGTTGATAGAGCCACCCTGGGGACCTATGGACCTATAATATCAAGCTCCAATAAATATTACATTATTAATCAAAACTCTTTGATTAAATAATCATATTTATTAATCTCATGATTACTCTACTAAAAATATGAGATTGAACTCTTGATAATTATAGACATATATTTACTGAGTACTTATATTAAGAAAAAAGTATCCATTGACATAATCATTACATACAATGTTAATCCTCTATTAATGGTTCATAATTAAAAGGAAATAAAATTATCGTTTTACCCTTTTAGCTATATCTTGTTCCTAGAGTACCATTGACTTTACTAGTGAAGGTTGTGTCACAACAAGTTTGCGACGTGAGTGCTCATAACCTTTTCAGTTCCAAAATCCAACCCGATAGGGAACCATTATTCAATTTGTAAGAAGGTATAGGTTTAATATCTATTAAACTACGTCCCAAGCCATATACATCATTGAGTCCCCAAAACAATTGTTCTTAGTCTGATCATTCTGACAAACCTTAACACATGAATCAAAGGATCATATGACATATATAGGAGTTCATAGTAACCTCATGATTAAGATCATCGTGTATATGATCATCGTTTGATGTGCTTGATTAATACTATGAAACAGTGTTTAAATAAGTATTAACAAATCACATCTGGTCCAGTTCTACATACTCTCAACATGCAAAATACCTCCACTAAAGTGTCCTACTACACTAGTAATGTAACGACTCGAATTTCCTAATAAGGTTTAGGACCTTGATTAGGAGGCCGGGAGGGCCATAATTGATTTATTGTGCTATTATGTAATTATATGCATGATTATGTGGGTCATATTATTATATGATGGTAAAAGCATGCATGGGGTTATATACTCTGCTGTGAGGGTATTTTGGTAATTTGGCTCATTGAGAGCGTAATTGCATACTTGTGTGTATATTGGTAGGCTAATGATGAGACCACATTATTATGTGGGTATGTATGCAGCTTGTGGCTCGAGGCGATCCTATCAAGCGGTTTAGCGGGAAAGTCACAGCGGGGATTTATACCTGGCTCGGTGTGAGCTTGAGGATGTATTTGGGGATTTGGAGAATATATTGGAGATAATTTGGTATTGAGAAATATAATTGGCGACTAGTTAGATGACAGGAATTAAGTGGTAAATATTTAGGACACTTGAGGAGTTAGTGGGAATTGGGAGTAATGACCAGAATGCCCTTAGGATGATTTAATGGTTTAGTTATTATTGGAAGGGCAAGGTGGTCATTTGGCTTATTAAAGGATAGACTATATTCTGCTTTATGATATTAGTGGAAGTTGTAGATAAACCCAGAAGCTTAAGGAAAAGAAAAGAAGAAGGAAAGAAAGAAAAACAGGACACTTAGAGTTATCTCTCTCTCTCATTCGACTGGGTCATCTCTTCACCATTCCTTGTGGGTTTTGGAGCTGGAATTCCAGAGTAAGCTCAAGATGGAGCTTAGGGCTAAGGACCTTGGTGAAGCTAGAAGAATTAGCAGGATTTAGCCAGTCAATTGAGGTAAGTTTTAAGGTTTCCTGATGTGATTTTATGGGTTTTAATGTGGTGGTTTCTAAGTTTGAGTTTTGGCTGGAATAAAGAGATATGAACCTGAGGAGTTGAAGGGCTTGAGGATGGTTGGATGCTAGGAATAACCTAAGGTCGAAATCCTCTATAGAAGGTAACAAGTTCTGGCTTTGATGTTCTAGGTATCTGAGTTTCTGGTTGAATCTTTCAGTTCTTGGGTTCAATGTTTGTTTTTCTAGTTTGATGATGCATGTGGTTAGGTCTTGTGTTATTGAGTTGTATGGGATGAGATATAGGTGATGGTAGACTCAATTTGGTGAGTAATTGAGGGTTGGAAGGGTTCCAAGGGGTTTTGGTTCGAGGAAAGTCGAAGAGGGAAAACAGGGTGCTGCTGGTCTATGACTAGTGCTGTAGCGCTAGCCTTTGGGTGCTATAGCGCTAGGCTTGGGCTTTCTGGGCATTTTGGTTCTGTTTGTAGCGCTATAGCGCCCTCCTTAGAGCGCTGTAGCGCTACCTTGTCTCCAGGAATGGGTTTTTGAGTTTTTCCTTAGGGTTTTCGCTCGGAGGCTTGGGGTTTGGTTCCACCACCCCGTTTGGTGGAATTAGGGCTTCCTGGGGGGCTCGGGATTGGTCCCGAGGCTAGGTTTTGGATTTGAAGTTTGGTGGTGATTCTGATCTATGGCTGTGACTAGGTACGCGCTAAGGTTCAGATGGGATCGTGCTTGAGGATCAATTGAGCGAGCTAGTGGGATCTAAAGGTAAGAAAGCTGCACCTGATTATGTGGTTAGGTTGGGACTAAGTGCTCCCTATGTTTGTATGCATTGTTATTTGAGTGTGATTAACCATGTGGACACGATGGGACTAAGAGCTCCCTATATTTGTATATCATGTCATGAGATGGTATTATTATGCCATGGGACATGTGATAACCGACCTAAGAGTGTCAGAATCAATATTTGCGCACAGGGTGCGGCTCGGCCACTGGTAGCTGAGGCAGCTTATTTATCACTGAGCTTGGTTAAGCTGGCTGGAGTCAGTGAGTATTACACTGGGGGCGGCCCAAGTGAGCCGACGACAGTGTGTTAAATAGAGGGTGCGACCTAAGAGCGCCGACCCTGAATATTATTTGATGGATGTGATAATCTGTTGATTATGAACGTGAATACTGTGTTATGGATATGATTGGTTGACTGTCTGGATGATAAACTGCTAATCTGCTGAGTGTCATCACTGTTTGGATAAATGTTCTGAATTACTGAATTCCTAGTTGTGCATTGTAGAATATCTGATTAATGATGTTGTTCTTGCTATGATATTATGCTTTCTTGCTGGGCCTCGGCTCACGGGTGCTACGTGGTGCAGGTAAAGGCAGGGGTATGCTGAATCAACCATGAGTTGGAGAGCTCTGGGGGCGAGGTGTACATTGTCAGCTGCTCGGCCGCCACGGTCGGGGAGTTGTACAGGGACGAAAACCTAAAATGTATATTTTGCCATTAGAGTGGCCTGAATTGTTTACAACCTTCAGAATTTGTTGTAACTAAGTCATCTAAACCTTGTTTTAAGTTTCCATGTATTAAACTGTCACTTTTAATGAAAATAGCCTGTTTGTGACCAAAATATTTTATTCCTAATTCGTTGACGACGTCGGATTCACATTTTGTCTAAATGACTTGATTAGCAAGTCTTGCACTATTTAAAACACACAGTGTAACGGTCTTGGTTATCCAGGGCGTTACAAGTAACCTGGATCTAGGTCACATGTATTCATAATACTAGTGGACCGTACTAGCAATAATTAATCTAAAGATTCTATAACTTTATTTTACTGCGAACTATTTAAATTTATTATCTTAATCTCGATTCTCCCATACCAATATTAGATTAAGACCACATGGATAAACTTTGGAATTTTCTGATATTCACTTAATATTATCATATAATATCGGACGTAGTCTATATATATAATAATTCAATTCAATTATTTATTTCATTTAAAACATTTGTCAACTACAAATTGCTTTAAGGACACTATTCAGAACACTATCATCCTTAGACGGATGGGCAGTCTGAGAGGACGATTCATATACTAGAGGATATGTTGTGAGCCTGCGTGCTTTATTTTGGGGGATCTTGGAGTAAGTATCTATGTTTGATTGGGTTTTCATACAATAACACTTATTAGCCAATTATTAGACTTGAGACGCAGGAGTGTAGAGTTTCAAGTCGGGGATCATGTGTTTCTCACAGTTTCTCCCTTGAGAGGGGTGAAATGATTTGGGGTGAGGGAAAAACTGAGCCCTAGGTTTGTTGGCCCCTTTGGGATTCTAGAACAGATTGGAGAGGTAGCCTATAGGTTGGCGATGCCTCCAGCTCTATTAGGGGTTCACAATGTATTTCATGTGTCCATGCTTCGGAAGTATGTATCAGATTCTACGCACGTGTTGAGTTATGAGAACCTGGAGCTGGATCAAGATTTATCTTATGAAGAGAAGCCGGTTCAGATTCTAGACCGAAAAGAAAAAGTATTGTGGAGTAAGACCACTGCCTTAGTGAAAGTGTTTTGGAGAAACAACAGAGCAGAAGAGGCGACTTGGGAGCTTAAGACTGATATGCGGGATCGGTATCCTGAGTTATTCAGGTAAATTTCCTGGACGAAATTTCTGTAATGAGGGGATAGTTGTAGTGTCCCGAATTTGCTAATAGGGCTTAGGGCCTTGATTAGCATGTCATGAGGGCAATAATTGATTTAATTATGCTAATATGTGAATTAAATGATTATATGATTAGAAATGCATGTTTATATGAATTAAATATACATGTGGGCTCCATTTGGTTATTAGGGACATATTTGTAATTTTAGCCCATGGAGGGCATAAATGTGATATATGTGTGTATTGTGATTGATACCACAAGGGTGTGGTGATATACTTGTGATGTGCGATCCGAGACGGTCCTAGCGAGAAGATTAGCAAAATAGTCACAACGAGGTTGAATACCAGCTCGGGATGAGCTTAGGGGTATCTGAGAGTATAGTATGTGTTCGGGAATTACCGGGTAACAGGTAGTGATTTAATGTTAGGTTTAGGGTGTTGGGATTAAATGGGAATTTATAGGAACACTCGAGGATTTAGTAAGATGTGGTAATTGACAGGATTACCCTTTGTGACACTAAAGGATTAAGATGGACTTGGGGGTATTTTGGACGTTATAGCTAGGGGATAAACTAAGAGTAATCTCAGACTCTATAACAAATTAGAAAGAAAAAAAAAGTAAAAACTCAGCTCTTGCTCTCTCTTACTCGGCTCTCTCTCCCTCTCTTTGGAACATAGAAGTTGAAGAATTTTTTAGGGTCCTAGGCTAAGGAATTGAAGACTAGAGGCTTGCTGTGCTTGGGGATTAGCTCAAGGATTGAGGATATCATAGAGGTAAGGAATTTCAGTCATTGTTTCTGTTTAATTTTGTTGGGAATTGGAGGTTTGCATGTGAGTTGAACTTTAGTTTGATTTTGACTGTTTGGTGAGGATATGAAATTGTTTATGAATTGTTGAGATGTTTAGGCCGTGCGAATAAGGATTCTAGGCTTAATTCTATGTTGGGATGGTGTTTGGAGTGTGAATTATGGATTTAGGCTTGGGGAATATGTAGAAAAGTGGTGAGAATTTTGGGTTTCAAAGCTTAAGCCACGACCCTGTTCATCAGGCACCCGACCCATTTGAACATTTAGGCCTAGGGGCCTCAGAGATTTGCCCAGGTGCTACAATGCAGGGTGTAGCGCGTCGCGGCCCGTGTCCTTCAGCAGAGAGGACTTTGCCCTTTGACTTGTAGCGGGCCGCAGCCCTAGAGGGCGGGCCGTGACTAAAAATAGGAAAAAAGGGGAAAGGAAGGTTTTAAGCTCGAGAACCCAAATGTTAAGGCTCGGGAAGGGTTCTATTACCCACTTTAGTAGAATTCAAGGTCTGAGAGGCTAGAATAATATTCCTAAGCTATTATTTAGTCTAAGGCTTGATGGATTGTTATTATGGATGCGTTGTGACTAGGTTTACGTCAAAGCTCGGATTAGAGGACTGTGCTCGGGATCATGGTAACCGATCAGCTTGGGACACATGTGAGAAAACTGTTGTACCCGTAGAGTAGGGCATGGCCCTACTGTTTGTGTTATAGAGCATTGCCCTATTGTTTATGTTTAATATATGTGTGAATATTTTTGAATATTATGTCGTGTTATGCCTGTTTATGAATGAACGACGAAGGCCAAGAACGGTGAAGGCCGAGAATGGCAAGAAGCCGTGTACGGAAAGGGGCCAGGATCAGTGTTGAGCACGCTTAGTGCAGGCCGATAAGGCGAGACCCTCCAAGGATGTTGTATCCACCTGCTCGGTGAAGACCGCGAACCCAGGGCCCAGTAAAGCTCCTGGGTCGGCGTAGGCTGCTATGTGTTTAGTGTGTTGACTGTTTTGTTGTATATTGTTGGATTGATATGTGATATGTTATATGTTGAATTTTCTTGTTGGGCTTATGCTCACGTGTGCTATATGGTGCAGGCAAGGGCAAAGAAAAGGTCGACCAACCATGAGTACGGAGAGCGTGGAGCGACGAGTACATGTTTGGCCTACCTGGCTGCTACGACCAGGGTTATTTTGGGAAATGTACTGTAATGTATTGCTTTGTCGCCTAGGTTGACTGTATTTATATTTTTGAGTTGTAATACATTTTCTAAACAATATTTTGGGATCCCAAATGAATAACTTTTTATGATTTCATTGAATGTCCAGATCTTTATCGTTAATGCTGTTAAACGAGTTTTTATTTCAATTTAGTCACACTTTTAACCTAAAACCTCGATTAACGAGCTATTGACACATTTATAACTCACATAGTAATGACTCTAAGGTACTAGGGCGTTACAAAGGTGCTAATAAGTGATAGAGGAGGAGAGTACTTCTTTAATGAATTCAATGCATTTTGTGAAGAGAATGGCATAATTTATGAGTGCATTGTACCTTATACACCACAACACAATGGTGTTGCCGAAAGGAAAAATAAGACTTATCTAGAGATGATAAATTCTATGTTGGTGTTTTCTAAGTTGAACTTCAACTTATGGGGTGAAGCGTTGTTAACCGCTTGTCACATTCTTAATCGAATATTGATGAAGAAAAATGAGATATCTCATATGAGTTATGGAAAGGAAGAAAACCTAATATAGGGTACTTCAAAGTGTGGGGGTGTCTTGCATATTGCAAGAAAAACGAATCTAGTAGAACAAAGTTAGGTTCAAGAGCCATAAAGTGTGCTTTTGTTGCTTATGCCAACAATAGTAAAGCGTATAGGCTATTAGACTTATAGTCTAATGTTGTGATTGAATCTAGAGAAGTTGAATTCATTGAGAACATGTTATGTGCCAACAATTCTCAAGCTTCAACATCTCCAAAGGAGAATTAGTTATATGAGAACAATTCTCAAGCGTCTACATCAAAAAATGATTCTCAAGAGGAGAATTCTTAAGGGAATGTAGAGCAACGCATTGAACTTAGAAGAAGTCAAAGGGCTACAAAGGAGAAAAGTCTAGGACTGGATGCGATAGATTCTCAACAGATTTCTTTCTACATGGTAGAAGGAAATATAGAGGAAGTCATTAGGAAAATTCCTATTGTACTTCTTGTTGAGGATGATCCTAAGACTTATAGAGAAGCCATGCAATCTAGAGACAGTGAATTTTGGAAAGAAGCCATCAATGATGAGATGGATTCCATTCTTTCCAACAACACTTGGGAATTGGTAGACCTTCCTCTGGGGTCTAAGCCAATTAGGTGTAAATGGGTATTTAGGAGGACATACCACAATGTTGGCACTATTCAAACCTTTAAAACTAGATTAGTAGCTAAGGGGTTTAGGCAAAAAGAGGGTATTGATTATTTCGATACCTATGCGCCTATTGCAAGAACAACTTCTATAAGAATTTTGTTCGCTTTGGCTTCTATACACAACTTATATGTTCATGAAATGGATGTCAAGACAACATTCGTTAATGGTGACCTCAATGAGGAGGTCTATATGGAACAACCAAAAGGGTTTGTCCTACCAAGATATGAACATAAAGTGTTTATACTTGTAAAATCCTTATATGGATTAAAACAAGCTCCTAAGCAATGGCATGGGAAATTCGATCAAGCCATCATGTCTAATGGGTTTAGGCATAACAATGGAGACAAGTGCTTATATTCCAAAACTTGTAAGGGATATGTGATCATTGTTTGCCTATATGTCGATGACATGCTTATTCTGAGTGATAGCATGAAAGGGATAGAAGAAATGAAGAGGTTTCTATCATCAACCTTCAAGATGAAAGATCTTGGAGAAGTTGATACCATAATTGGTATCAAAGTGAAGAAAAATAGTATGTGTTTTGCTTTGGGGGCAAGCCCACTATATTGAGAAAGTATTGAACAAATTTAACCATCTCAAGGTCAAAGATGCCAATACTCCATTCAACCATAGTATAAAACTAGAGAAGAATGAAGGAAGAGCGGTGGCTCAATTGGAGTACGCAAGTGCTATAGGGAGTCGCATGTACGTCGCCCAATGTACTAGACCTAATATAGCATTTGCGGTAAGTAAACTTAGTAGGTTTACAAGTAATCCAATTGTGGATCATTGGAAGGCTATTAGTAGGGATGTAAATGGGGTGGGTTGGCCCCGCCCCGCTAAAGATCCACCTCGACCTGCTAAGCTTCTGCTCCGACCCGACCCGATCCGTTAAGGCTTTTGATCTAGGTCAGGTCAGATCCGCCCCGGATGTGATGGAGCGGGTCAGACCCGACCCGGTAAGGTTTTTTTTTTCTTTAATAAAAGAAAGACTAATTTTTAAAAAAAAATGTTACAATATAAAAATAAATGACAAGAAAATCTTTCATACTAGACATAAATGAGTTGCCTAAATTTTTTTATAAATTGTCTTGCATACTAAAATAAAATAAAATTTCATATACTTCAAAGAAAAACATCAATTTTCTTCTCTATCACTCTTAAATTTACTTTGTTTTATTTATATATATTTGGATTATAGATCACCCTAAATAGTTGTAGTAATTAGTTTTTTAAAACAAATTCTTTATTACAAAAAAAATAACAACAACAACCAAGTCGGGTCGTGATTCGACCCACTTCAATTGCTAGTGGGTCGGGTCGGATCTGGACTCGACCCAATTTTGCCCCGCTTATTTTCAAATCATAGGTCGCCCCATCGGGTTTTAACCCTAATAATGTATTTGGGGGTTACAAAATCAATTGGGAGTTGTTTGAAACTGTTTGGAAAAATTTGCACAAAGTTGTGTGCTGAAAAAGGCCAGTGGTCGCGGCCAGGGGCATTGGTGGCTGCGGCCTGGCTGATAGAGAGCCACGACCGTGGCAGAAAATGCTCGTGGCCACGGGCAGGAGAGCTGGCTGCCAATTTTTCAATTTTTCTAATTTTCTTGAATGACATCAACAACTCAAATAACTCCCAAATCTCCTTTTTATTTCCACAAACATCCAATTATTTCACTTTGGTGGTGTGAGTGAGAGTGTTCTTTCTTTTTGTTCTTGTTATTTCTTTTCTACAATTGCTTTTCATCTTATTCTTACTTTTCTATTTACTTGTATTTCTTGTTTAGAGTTGTAATTTTTTTATTTCTTCTGTTTCAAACACTATTACTTTATTTGTATCTTTGTTTAGAGTTGTATTTCTCTATTCTCTTCTTCTACTTCTACTTCTTCTCTTATTTTATTTGTAATTTCAGTCATAGAGTTGTAATCTTATTTAATCAATCTTTGTTTAATTGTAATAGCTCATATATTTCAATTGAAGCAACATATTATTTTCATATATTTCCGACGTCGACTAGAGTTTCTTAAATCTGGGCTTTAAACGGAGGTGGGGTTAGGTTGCAGTGAGTATGGGCTTTGATCTAGAGGAGGGTGTGACTTCAGTGATGGGTTTTGGCTTCGTGTAGAGGGAAACTTATGCAAGGTTGTGACCTAGGTAGGTTTGTGTGAGGGGTTCTAGCTTCATAGAGGGTAGCTCTGGTAGGGATGTCACCTGTGCAAGTTCGCATGGAAGGTTCTGGGTTCGTGTAGGGTCAGCTTTAGCGAGGATGTGACCTAGGTATGTTCGTGTGGGCAATTGGGTTCACGTGAGGGGCAACTTTTATTTGATTTTTTTTCTCATGTTATTGCTAGATCTGGGATTTTGTTGTAATGGTGTGAGGTACAATTTCTACTTTCCACATAAAGGCAAAACTTTTTCATATAATCACATATATAAATATAGGGCATGACTACAATGGTGCACGCTTTGTGTACTATTATGGTGAATCATATATTTTTACACATGTGGACCATAGTTTTTTTTTTTTTACATGGTTGTGTTCATTATAGTCACAACGAACCTCCAATTTTTTTTTAGAAAATTTGAATAATTTAGGGTGCCAAAAATAGTAATTAAAATAATATTTGCGTTTGTGATGATAATGAAAGTTTGAAACTCTGTTTTGGCATCCTAAATTATTCAGATTTTCTTGAAAATTTGTTGGAGGTTCGCTGTTACTACAATAAACATCCTCTTGTAAAAAAACTAGGATCATAGCTTATACATGTGTGTAAAAATGTACGATTCATCAGGGAAGTGCATAAAAAGCGTGCACCATTATAATCGTGCCCTATAAATATATATTTGCGGTTATATTAGCATGATTTGAAGTTAAGACTTGAAAATGAATTTTTTTTTTTAACTGTTTGAATTAAGAAGCAATAAGTTTTTTTGGGAAAAAAATGTATGGATTATTGTGCAAACTAATAATCCATACATATAGTAAGTACCCATCACCTATAACACAAGTAGTGGGGCTCCTGGCTTTATAACTAGAGTGTAAAGGTTCGAAACTTTATAAATGGATTCTATCTTTCCTTGCTCATATATGGTGTGTTTACTTACACGTAACAACGATATTCCCATTGATGTGTTTACTTTTCTTGATGCTGTTTTTCGCCAATGGTAGATTAAGAAATCTAATAGGGATATTAGTGCTAAATTTTAAACCGTAATGAAATAATAAGAACCCTTTCGTACACACACAACTTTTATGTGGTTTAGTGTTTAAAATCCACCTAGTCCACGAGACAGTATTATTGCTTTTCTCTCACAATTTATGCGGAGTTTTAGTAATATAAAAAAGTTGTCCCCTTCGCTGTCCATTATCCCTGATATTTATAGGGAAATTTCCTGGACAGGTTTGGGTAACCGCGTGAAAAAATAAGGTATACATTTAATACAGATTATTCCCATTTATATTGGGATATGATTTGATAATAGAATAGAATATACTCCTGCTAACTCAGATAATAAATGATAGATATGCAATGTAGCCTGGGCATTAATGATCATATAAGGAGCCTCTGAATCTCTTGGGATCCTTCAATATGCGTTCTGACTAGGTTATCCATGAGCTGAATATCTCACCCGAGCTAGTGTTTAAAGATTATCTGAACCTTAGTTCGTATTAAGCTCAGAGCGCCCAAATGTGGATCGGCCACTATAAGTCTCGAACTGAATTGTTATCCTAAGAGGCGGTCTGATAGCAACTTGTACGTCGTGTACAAACTGGATTGAGTCTCGAGCTGCTCACATCATTGTTAACCAGATGTTCTACTTGACTATTTTTCCACACATTCATCTGCCAGCTCAAGAGTGGATAAACCTGGAAAAGGCGCGATCTGCTATCGCAAGAACCAGCTAGACCCCTATCCAACCCGCTAGAGCGGTGATAGATGTTGCAGTTATGGCTCAACCTGTTACCCAGAATAACCAAGCAGGAAACAATAAGAGGAAGGGGAATGGTGAGGGCGACCAGAACGACACGAAGAAGAACACGTCTGTGGAGAAACTCAAGCCCATTTATGCCACCTACACTGACCTAACGGACACTCGGGAACATATCTTTCTGGAAAATTCTAATCGCCTCCCGTGGAAGAAGCCAGAGCCTTTAAGGCATTAGAGGGCGAAAATAGATCCTTCAAAGTTTTGCTAATTCCACAATGACATCAGTCATAACACCGATGATTGCTGACAGTTGAAGGATGAGATTGAGACTCTTATTCAGGCTAGACCATTAGCCCAGTACGCCCGAAATTAGGTAGTTCCCAATCAACCTACCAGGGAGAATCTTCATCCAGCTCCAGAAGCCCCGACAGGTAAGCCTAGAGCTTAGATGAATCAGGTCGACCCTCCCCCGACAATAGGAGGAGATATAACTACTATTTCAGGAGGACCTCATTTGGCGGGCACGATCAGCGGGGCCAAATAGAGGTACAATAATGTGTTGAAAACTCATAACGGTGTGGAGTTTTTCCCGGAGTAGCGATTATCGAAACAACGACGTTTGGAAAAAACAACCAATCATTTTCACGGAAGAGGACACTAGCCACGTTCGATTCCCGCATAATGACCCACTGGTGGTAACCATGCAGCTATCTAACCGAAGGGTACGGAGGATACTGGTGGATAATGGAAGTTCCATAAATGTGCTATTCAGGTCCACCCTAGAAAAGATGGGAATGTCTGTAACCGATTTGAAGGCGACCTCAATGACTTTGTATGGATTTTCAGGTGAAGGAGTGACGACCATAGGGACAATTGGACTGGTGCTTCCATAGGGAGAAGAGTCACAAACTATCTCTAAAATACTTCAGTTCGTGGTAATCGATTATCCGGCTACGTATAACACGATTTTGGGACGACCCGTGCTGATGGATTTTGAAGCCATCACCTCAATCCGACACCTGGCAATGAAGTTCCCCTCAACCTCGGGGATATGAACAATAAGAGGAGACCAGCTCTCTACCAGAGAATGCTACAACATTGCTATGAAGGGAAAATCACAACCAGGGCAGCAGGCGATGGTCATAAGTGAAGGAGGTGAGGAGTCCCGAGTAATGGAAGTTACCTGTGGGAGGGAAGAACCTCGAGAAGAAGATGATGAGGTCGCCCAATGGGACGAAAATCATCCACGAGTAGGTGAAGATAGATCTGAGCTTAAAGTAATAGAAGATCTCGAGGAAATAACCATCGACTCAGAAGTACCTTCAAGAGTTGTCAAAATTGGAAAAAATCTTGAAGCCGGAAGGAAGAAGGAGCTGGTCGAATTCTTGAGGAAGAATCTGGATGTCTTCGCTTGATCGCTTGAGGATATGGTGGGAATCCGTCCGAGTGTGATAATGCATACTTTAAACTTGTACAAGAATGTGCTTGCAAAGTCCAAAAAATGAAGGCTTTTAGGGACAGTACGATCTGAAGCGTTAGAACAAGAAGTAGCTCGCCTACTTAAATGCAGATTTATCAGGGAAGAAAAATACCCGATCTGGGTTGCTAACCCTGTGCTGGTCCCGAAGCCAAACGGGAAGTGGAGAACTTGTATTGATTTCTCCGACCTCAACAAGGCTTGTCCCAAGGATTTTTTCCCACTACCAAGAATTGATTAGTTGGTAGATGCCACGGCCGGTCACGAGCTCATGTCTTTCATGGACGCGTATTTTGGATTTAACGAGATCACGATGAACCCTGTAGACCAAGAGCATACCATCTTCATGATTGAGCATAACATATATTGCTACAAAGTTATGCCATTTAGGCTGAAAACATCGGAGCTACATACCAACTGTTAGTCAATAAAATGTTCGCCAACAAGATCGGGAGAAACATGGAGGTGTATGTCGATGATATGCTCATCAAATCAAAGACTGCCAGTAACCATGTATCCGATCTGGAAGAATGTTTTGGCATATTGAGAAAGTACGACATGAAGCTGAATCCCTAGAAGTGCACTTTCAGAGTTGCGCTGGGAAAGTTTCTGGGGTTTATAGTCAACACCAGGGGTATAGAGGCGAATTCAGAAAAAATCAGGTCGTTGTAAGAAATGCCTTCGCCCAAGTCGCGTAAGGAAGTACGAAGCCTAACTGGAAAGGTGGTGACTTTAAACCGCTTTGTTTCAAAATCCACTGACTAGTGTCTACCATTCTACAACTTGCTCAGAGGAAACAAGAAATTTGAATGGATCGAAGAATGCGAACATGCATTTCGCGACCTGAAAACACACCTAGTTGAACACCCATACTATCAAAATCGACATCCAGAGAATGTCTGTTTCTTTACCTGGCTGTGACAGAAAATGTAGTCAGTGTTGTGTAAGTTCGAGAAGAAAATCAGGCGCAGAGGCCTATATATTATGTAAGTAAGAGGCCTCTTGGAGCTGAATCACGGTACCCATTGATAAAAAAGCTTGCATTCTTTCTCATTTTGGCTTCAAGGAAGCTCAGGCCATAGTTCTAGTCCCATTCTATTCACATCTTAACTGACCAACATTTACGATAGGTTTTGCAAAAGCCTAAAATGTCGGGACATCTATTAAAATGGGCCATTGAACTTAGCTAGTTCGAGATATTATTTTGTGAATGACAATCAAGAGCCAAGCCCTCGCTGATTTTGTGGCTGAGTGCACAAGTTTTCAGGACGAGCTGATAAGGGAGCCAGTGCAGGAATTATGGAAAATTTTTGTTGATGGATTGTCTAACGAAAACAGATCAGGAGCTGGGATAATCTTAATCTCACCCGAAGGACATCGGTTTCATACAACTCTTAGGTTTGAGTTTGAAGCATCCAACAACGAAGCGAAATATGAGGCCATACTGGCAGGGCTAAGGGTGGCGAAAGAGCTAAAGGAAAAAGCTATCCAATGTTATAATGATTCTTAGCTCATGGTCAATGAGATATTGGGGGAATACTGAGCTCGAGGGATCAAGATGGCGACCTACTTGGCTAAGGTAAATGAAAAGTTGTCTGAGTTCAAGTTTAGCTCAGTCAAGCAAGTACCAGAATTCCAACCCTGATACTCTGGCTCAACTTGCTACCACCAAAGAGGCAGATACATTGAATGTAGTTCTAGTGGAGTTCTTGCAAAGCCCGAGTATAACGACAGAAATGGTTAAGGTAGGAATGATTAACATAAAACGCCCTGGATGACCCCCATAGTGGAGTACCTCACAACCAAAAAGCTACCTGACGATCAGAATGACGCGAGAAAGTTGTTGTATCAAGCTTCGCGATATGTTATGGTTGAAGGGATCCTATATCGACGAGGGCATTCGTTACCCCTCCTGCAATGTGTTCTGCCCGAGGAAGTGTAGACTATTTTACAAGAAATACACAAAGGCTTCTGCCGAGACCATGATGGGGGGGCAAAACCTAGCTCCAAAGGTACTGAGACAGGGCTATTTTTGGCCCACATTGACAAAGGACTCGATCTTGTATGTACAAAAGTGTGACAAATGCCAATGATTCACCATAATTTCCTGAGCTGCTCCAGTCGAGCTAACCATGATCTCATCCCTTTGGCCATTTGCAGCATGGGGAATTGACTTAATTGGTTCCGTGCCAACAACATGGAGAATTTACTTAATTGGTTCGCCATCAATTATTTCACGAAGTGGGTAGAGGCTGAACCTTTGGCAACCATCACCTCGAAGAGAGTCATGGAATTTGTTGTGAATAATATCATATGTCGATTTGGACTCCCTAAAAAGATCGTGTCAGACAATGGAAATATGTTCGATAGTGATCTCTTCACAGACTTTTGCGAAAAATATGGCATAATCAAGAGTTTCTCGTTGGTAGCGTACCCACAAGCCAATGGGCAGGTCGAGGTTGTAAACAAAGCCCTAAAGGCAAGCTTGAAAAAAAGAATGGATGAGGCCAAGGGATTATGGCCCGAGCAACTCCTACAAGTACTCTGGGCCTACCGGACCTCACATCAAACCTCCACCAGACATACCCCTTTTCCTTGACCTTTGGAAGCGAGGGTACACTCCCAATTGAGGCAATGATGACGACTCAAAGAAAAAAGACCTTTGATCAGGATCATAACCATGAGCTACTTAGTGCATCCCTCGATCTAATCGAAGAAAAATGAGAGGCATCACAATTACAACTCTCCCATTATCATAAGAAGATCACTCGTTATTTTAATTCAAAGGTTAAGGGACGCAGACTTGGATTAGGCGATCTGTTTCTTCGAAGGATCTTTTTAGCAAATAAAGATCCCAAGGATGGTGTGTTAGGGCCGAACTGGGAAGGACCATATAAAATCATGGAGATCTTGCGTGAAGGAACTTTCAAGCTAGGCCGGTTGAGTGGAGAAATAGTTCCACTGACCTAGAATTCCCTACACTTAAAAAAGTATTATCAATAGTTTTGTTGTCTTTAATATTTTCAGAATTAACCTTTATGTAAGGCTTATTTATAAAAGTCATTTCAGTTGGATCATTAAGTAACCAATTTTATCGTTTTGTTATCACGAGCACTCTTTGTAAAAGCAACTAAGAACATTTATATGTTTTGGTTACTCGGGGGACACATAACCGAAGAGAGCTTTGAAGAGAGTTTAGCTTATTCAAATAAAGATTGAAACTTAGAGTTTGGAAATTTTGATTATTCAACGGTTTTTTAAAGCTCAAATTTTCAAAATTCCGAACGTGAACTAAGTTTGAGAAAGCTCTAACAATAAAACCCTAGATATAACCAAGTTCGAGGCTTGATTCCTAACAGGTACAGTGCTATTAAGCTTATTAAAAATCATGGATGCGACCAGGTCCACAGCCTGACTCTCAACAGGTATGATGCGATTAAGCGAGCAAAATCTAGGACACAACTAAGATATCAATAAAATCTATCTCGATCTAAAGTCAACCCCTAAGATTTCGAATGTACAAGAATCTAAGGATTCATAAGCATGAGAAAACAATTGACTAAGGGAAATACAAATAAATCACAAGTTAGATGTATATTAAAAAATATATTTTCATCTCGAGGATAAAAATCCTCGACCTGAGCCCAAAGGCAATTGTTTTGGTCCCAAGGGACTTGTTGTACCCTGATTTCAGCACGAATCCTTCACTCAGCTCGGGTACAGCTGGCAATAAAATATACGAAAAAATAACCAAGGTATCCATTCATTATCCACGTAGGAAGCTCGATTTGTACAATGGTCATACGAGCTGGGGATACGGAGCTCGTGAGGCGTGAGCTCATGATATTCAAATTGCTGTCGAAGTACTAGCTCGGAGAGATACCCAGCTCATGGTATCTTTGATATATTGCGTACCCGCGGATCCCCAAAGACTCGAATCCCATTATACGGTTATTTATGACCAGCCTTTCATATTTAATGTCCCAGATATTAGGAGAACATTTACTTTGTGATCAAATCATATCCCAGTATAAATGGGAATTGTTTGTATTAAATATAATAAATATGTAAATCCGTGATTGACTCACGCGGTTACCTAAACCTGTCCATGGAATTTCTCTATAAATACTAGAAATATTGGACAGGGAAAGGGACCATTTATTCTGTAATAATAAAACTCTGCCAAAATAGAGAGAGAAACATCAATAATATAGACTCGTGGACTAGGTGGATTTTAACCACTGAACCACGTAAAAGATTTGTGTTCTTGTGAATTCATTTCATCTTTCGTTATTTTTTATTACTAAGCACTAATCAACCTTATTATTTCTTAATACACTGTTGGCGAAAAACTGCGTCAACAGTTTGGTGCTTTCATTGAGAGGGAAATTAGTGCTTTCATCAAAACCCCAGTCAAATCTCATCATGGTGCTCACTCGCTCAATGCACGAGAAGGAGAGAGAATAGCCTGGTGAGCAGAAGGCCCATCATACCGCTGTTTCAAATGAGCAAGGCCCTGAAATCCAGCAACGTCCGGGAAAGCAATCAGTGGGTTGCGGCGATACTGGGAGTTCGGCGTCATTGCCACCAAATCCAAACCCATACTACTTAACTACAGTTGAGTTGGAAAATATTCAGTTAAGAAGCCATCTTGCTAAGACAAACATGCAAATTGAGGTGGTTTTGGCTCGGTTACACCCTTTGGTAACTGACGTTAATGTCAGAAAGAGGCAAAGTGGCTCTCATAAGTCCCACAGGAATAACTGATCCAAACCAAGTCAGTCAGTCAGAACCACCACCCAAGTGTTGTCCATACAGTGCGAGATCGCCAAAATGCTCAACCCAGTGGCCCTCATAGGGGTCATCAACATGTCATTTGATCGGTTAGAACCGCGACCCCAAGTTTGGTGCCTCCTTCACAAGCGCAGAGAGCTAGAAATAATGGGGCATAATAGAGGCGGGCTAATTTAGTTCGCCCTGATGGGACAAGGATTGCCTCGCCAGTAAGGCATCCCCCGTCACCTATCAGAAATCCAACACCACCTTGCCCTACACGGGACATTCCTGCTTATAGGGACAGTAGGAGAAATCCTCCTTCGTCTGCCCATACCTATGTCCCACGGACACGTGTTGAGAATCTGGATCCTTGGCCTCAACCACGAGTTGTAAGCTTCGCAAATGGAAGTTATTGGACTGAAAGTTATCGAAGTGGTAGGTCTGAGGGCGATCTGAGAAATCATCTGAGTTCAGCACAAAGCCCTCGATACGATTCACAACCTCATCTACGTGATTACTTGAATTCGCATAGAAGAAATTCAGCTTGGGATGAGGGTGTTAGTTATCCTCGTCAAGAGGGAGGTACTTCCATAGTACGTGATAATGGAAATGCCCCACAAAACCAAGCTCGAGCTTGGAGGGAAAATAACCCATCGAATGTGTATGATAGGATGGGAGTTGTTGAACAACCCCAAAATAACCTAGGGACCAGGGACCAAACCCTCGAGAGGCTAGCTCAGATGGAGGAGCAAATGAAGAAGCTTCTATCTGGAAAAGATAAAGGCGATTGTGACTCAGAGGATGAGCTCAAGCTTTTCGCTCCAAATATTGCGACGACCACATATCCGGTGGGCTTTAGAATGCCACACTTGTCAAAGTTTGACGGAGATGGGGATCTGTTTGATCACCTTGGGATGTTTAACACCATGATGATGACCCACAACGTCTGACTCAATCTAAGGTGCATTTTATTCCCCTCAACTCTGATTGGGCCAGCCAGGCAGTGGTTTAAACAATACAAGAGACATTCAATTAGCTCGTGGAAGAAGTTTTCTACTGATTTCAAGAAAGCATTCAGGGCTTTCCAGACATCTCAGGTTAAGGTTGATTCATTAGCTAATGTAAAGCAGCAACCAGGCGAATCGTTGAAGGCATATCTAAGTACGTTTGCCAATGTCGCTGCACGAACTAGAGATGCCGATGACAACTCCAAGCTCATGGAAATGAGGACGGGAATCCTTGTTGGAGGCGACCTGTGGTAAGAATTATAGGGAAAAGGAGTTAATAGTGTGGAAGAGTTCTTGGCATGAGCTCAAAGATGGGTTAACTTGGAGGAGGCACGAGCTTCTGTAGCGGGAACCAGCCAGATCCCTGTCCAACCCGTTGGAGCGGTAACGGATGTTGCAGCTACAACTCAGACTGTTATCCAGAATAACCAAGGGGGAAATAACAAGAGGAAGGTAAATGGTGAGGGTGACCAGAGTGGAACAAAGAAAAATAAGTCTGGGGAGAAATTTAAACCTGTTTACGCAACTTATACCGACCTCACGGATACTAGAGAGTGCATCTTCCTAGCCAATTCTACTCACCTTCCATGGAAGAAGCTAGAACCATTGAAAAACCAAAGAGTAAAGAGAGATCCTTCGAAGTTCTACCAATTTCACAATGATATCAGTCATAACACTGATGACTGTAGACAACTGTAGGATGAGATCGAGACTCTCATCAGGGCGGGACCTTTGGCCCAATACGCCCAAAATCGAGTGGTCCCTAGTCAGTTCACTGTACAAAACCCTTCGTCAGCTCCTGAAGCTCCAATGAATCAAGTCAGAGCTCAAGCAAATTAGGACTGCCCTCCTCCGATAATAGGGGGAGATATAGCCACCATTTCAGGAGGACCTCACATGGAAGGCACGAGCAGAGGTGCCCAGAAGAGGTACATTAATGAACTAAAATCCCATAACGGAGTGGAGTTCATCCCGAAACAGCGATTACCAAGAGAACAATGAGTGGAAAAACAACCAATCATTTTTATAAAAGAAGATGCTAGCCACGTCCAGTTCCCACATAACGATCCTTTGGTCATAACCGTTCAGCTCGCCAACCGGATAGTACAAAGGACACTAGTAGATAACAGGAGTTCTATAAATCTACTATTTAGGTCCACCTTGGAAAAAATGGGGTTGTCTGTAACCGAGCTGAAGGCGACCTCAATGATTCTATATGGGTTTTCTGGTGAAGGGTCGGCTACCACCGAAACGATCGAATTAGTGGTAACATTGGGAGAAGGTTCACAAACTGTCTCCAAGCTGCTTGAATTCATGGTAATCGACTGTCTAGCGGCATACAATGCAATTTTGGGTCGTCCTGCGTTGATGGCATTTGAAGCCATAACCTCTATTCGCCACCTAGCAATCAAGTTTCCCTCAGCTGTGGGAATATGCACCGTCAGAGGGGATAAATTCGGTGCTAGAGAATGCTATAGCATTTCTATGAAGGGAAAATCACAACCCGGGCAGCAAGCTATGGCCATAAGTGACGGAGGTGAGGAATCCCAGGAAGTGGAAGTTGCTTGTGGGATGGAAGAACCTCAAGAAACAAAGGATAGTGACGTCGCCCCACGTGATGACATTGACCCATGAATGGACAAGGATAGGTCAGAGCTCCAAGCTATTTAGGAGCTCGAAGAAGTAAACATAGATCCCAAAAAAGCTTCAAGAGTTGTTAAGATTGGAAAAAATCTTGATGATGAAAGGAAGAAGGAGCTGATTAATTTCTTACAAGGGAATCTAGATGTTTTCTCTTGGACACATGAAGACACACTGGGGATAAGCCCGAGTGTGATTATGCACACTTTAAATGTGGATAAAAACATGCCTGCCAAATCCTAAAAACAGAGACGCTTAGGAATAGTCCGAGCTAAAGCACTTGAGGAAGAAGTATGCTAAAGTGCGAGTTTATTCGTGAAGCAAAATACCCGATCTGGGTAGCCAATCCCGTGCTGGTCCCAAAGCCAAATGGAAAATGTAGGACCTACGTTGATTTCTTCGACCTGAACAAAGCTTGTCCCAAGGATTGCTTTCCACTGCCAAGGATTGATCAGTTGGTAGATGCCACAACAGGTCACGAGCTCATGTCCTTCTTAGATGCGTATTCTGGATATAACCAAATCACAATGAATCCAGTGGACCAAGAGCATACTAGCTTCATGACCCCAACTAACGTATACTGCTATAAAGTCATGCCCTTCGGGCTGAAGAATGCAGGAGCTACATCTCAGCGATTAGTCAACAAAATGTTTGCTGATCAGATTGGGAGAAATATGGAAGTGTATGTCAATGATATGCTTGTCAAATCCAAGACTAATGATAACCATGTATCCGATCTGAGAGAATGTTTTGAAATCTTAAGGAGGTATGACATGAGGCTGAATCCCCTGAAGTGTACTTTTGGAGTAGCATCGGGAAAATTTATGGGATTCATAGTCAATACGAGGGGAATAGAGGCGAATCCTGATAAAATCAGATCATTGTTAGAAATGCCCTCGCCCAGGTCGCATAAAAAAGTTTGAAGCCTGACTGGAAAGGTGACAACTTTGAATAATTTTATTTCAAAATCCACTGACAAGTATCTGCCATTTTACAACTTGCTCAGAGGAAATAAGAAATATGAATGGACTGAGGAGTACGAGCAGACATTCCTTGACCTAAAAATGCACTTGGCCGAACCTCCAATATTATCTAAGCCTATGTATGGAGAACCTCTATTCCTTTATTTGGTCGTGACAGAAAATGCAGTCAGTGCCGTGTTAGTTCGAGAAGAAGACCGTACTAAAAATTCGGTGTATTATATAAGCAAGAGATTTCTTGGAGCTGAGTCATGATACGCGCTGATAGAGAAGCAGGCGTTCTATTTGATATTGGCTTCCAGGAAGCTCCGACCATATTTCCAGTCCCATTCAATCAACGTCATGACCGACCAACCATTAAGGCAGGTGTTGCAAAAACCTGAAATGTCGAGACGTCTGGTAAAATGGGCTATCGAGCTTAGCCAGTTTGAAGTATTGTACGTGCCATGGACCTCAATCAAAAGTCAGACCCTTGCTGATTTTATGGTTGAATGTACCGGATTTCAAAAGGAGCTATTGAGGGAGCCAGTGCAGAAGTTGTGGAAAATCTTCATTGATGAGTCATCAAATGAGAACAGATCTGGAGCTGGCATCATCTTAATCTCCCCAGAAGGGTATTGATTCCATGCAACCCTAAGATTCAGATTCGATGCATCCAACAACGAAACCGAATATGAGGCCTTACTGGTTGGACTGAGAGTGGCAAGGGAGCTCAAAGTGAAGGCCGTCCAATGCTATATCGATTCTCAACTCATGGTAAATAAGGTGTTGGGAGAGTATCAGGCTCGAGGTACCAAGATGGCAGCCTACTTAGCTAAGGTGAAGAGGGAGTTGTCTCAATTCGAGTACAGTACTGTGGAACAGATACCTCGCGAGCATAACTCAAACGCTGATGCTTTAACAAGGCTTGCCACCACCAAAGAGGCTGAGACCTTGAATGTAGTGCCAGTGGAGTTTTTGGAAAATCCAAGCGTCACAGAAAAAATGGGAGAGGTCGAGATGATCGACACAAGATCGACTCGGATGACCCCCATAATGGCATACCTCACAACAAGAAGGTTACCTAAGGATAGAAAGGATGCAAGAAAAATACTATATCAAGCTCCGAGGTATGTGATAGTTGATGGGACATTGTATCGACGTGGTCATTCATTGCCTCTCCTACGGTGTGTTCTGCCCGAGGAGGCTAAAACCATTATGCAGGAAGTGCATGAAGGCTTTTGTGGAGATATGCTGGGGGGCAAAACCTAGCACTGAAAATATTGAGCAGGGCTAATTTTGGCCCACTTTAACAAAATACTCCATCTTGTATGTTCAGAAATCCGACAAATGCTAGCGCTTCACCATAGTTTCCCAAGTTGCACCAGTCGAGCTAACGATGATCTCATCCCCGTGGCCATTTGCAGTGTGGGGAATCGACCTAATAGGGTCCCTACCTATAGGCAAGGGAGGAGTTCGTTACGCGGTGGTGGCAATCGACTACTTCACGAAGTGGTTAGAAGCCGAGCCTTTGGCAACCATCACTTCAAAGAGAGTCTTGGACTTTGTGGTGAAGAATATTGTATGTCGGTTTGGGCTTCCTAAAAAGATCATGTCAGACAATGGGACACAGTTCGACAGTGATCTTTTCACTAACTTCTATGAAAAATACGGCGTTATTAAGAGTTTCTCCTTAGTAGCGTATCCACAGGCCAATGGACAGGTTGAGGCTGTGAACAAAACCCTAAAGGTGAGTCGTAAGAAGAGTTTAGACGAGGCCAAAGGAGTATGGCCCGAACAACCCCCGCAAGTACTTTGGGCATACCGAACTTCTCACAGAACCTCCACGGGACACACTCCTTTCTCCTTAACTTTTGGAAGCAAGGTCGTCCTTCTAGTCGAAGCCATGGTAACCACTCACAGGCAAAGAACATTTAGCCAGGAATGGAATGATGAATTACTTAATGCATATCTTAACCTGATTGATGAGAAACGAGAGGATTCACAGTTACAGCTCGCCCATTATCAACAAAACAACACTCGTTACTTTAATTCTAAAGTCAAGAGGCGTAGTTTTGGATTAGGCGACTTGGTTCTCCGAAGAGTCTTTTTGGCGAATAAGGATCCCAAGGATGGTGTCTTAGGCTTGAACTAGGAGGGACCATATCATATTGTGGAGATCCTTCGTGAAGGAATCTTCAAGATAGCTCAGCTGAATGGGGAGATAGTCCCACGGACCTGGAATGCCGTGCATTTAAAAAAGTATTATCAGTAGTACCATCATCTATGTAAGGCTTAATTATTAAAGCCATTTGATTAAATAATAGATGGATTTTTAAATAATTTTCCTTTTAAGGCTGTATCAGATCGCGTATTTAATGTTTGTAAAAGCAACCAAGAAAGTTTCTACATTCTGGTTACTTGGGGGGACATATAACCCAAGTTGGGTCAGAATAAGATCGCTGGATAAGTTTAATTTACTTAAAACCCTGGATACAACCAGGTCCAAAACTTAGAAGCATGGAAAATTGAGTATTCAACGACTTTTTAAGAGCTCGAGATGTCAATAAACCTAGCACGAACTAAGTAAATTACTTAAAACCCTGGATACAACCAGGTCCAAAACTTAGAAGCTTGGAAAATTGAGTATTCGATGGCTTTTTAAAAGCTCAAGATGTCAATAAACCTAGCATGAACTCAATTTTAATCATTTAAAACCATGGATACAACCAGGTCCAAAACTTGGAAAGTTGGGAAAATTGTTTAAAATCAAGGGCTTTTTAAAAGCTCGAGTTATCAATAAACCTAACACAAACTAAGTTAAAAATATTTAAAACCCTAGGTATAACCGGGTTCAAGGCCTAATGCTTAACATGTATGATACAAATAAACACACAAAACTCGGATATAACTGAGCTTAAAATATCTATCCCAATCTAAAAATCGATTCCT
Source organism: Humulus lupulus (assembly GCF_963169125.1). Classification (NCBI taxonomy): domain Eukaryota; kingdom Viridiplantae; phylum Streptophyta; class Magnoliopsida; order Rosales; family Cannabaceae; genus Humulus; species Humulus lupulus. Next base: position 108,939,522 of record NC_084799.1, read on the forward strand.
AAAATCTCGAATGTACAAGTCTAAGGATTCATAAACATGAGAGATAATAAAAGAAAGATAAATAGATGAAAAGTTAAATATATTGAAAATAAAATTATCCCGAGGAGAAGAACCTCGAATTGAGCCCAAAGGAAATTGTTTACAAACAAATAAAAAAAGACCCAAAAGGAAAAAGGGTGTCACTGAGCTCCCTCAGGTTGCTCCGACAAAGTAACCTCCTCACCATCCACCTTGGCCACTGCAGAAGCCTCCCCAATCTTGAATGGTTCTTGCAAGAGCCGAGCTTTGAATTTTTCAAGGAGTGGATCCCACAGCCTGACATCCATGAAAGAGAAGTTCCCATCCTGGTTAAAGGCCCAGCAATGGTCAACATCTCCTCCATGGCTAATAAGGACGTCACTTTTTCTTTGGTAGTGGTCTCAGCCTCAAGCAGCTTCGCTTTGACCTCGCCCACCTCAGTCTGGAGTTGCACCAATTGAACCTGGAGGGCAGTCAAGGCAGCCTTTGCAGCCTGCTCGCTTTCTTGGGACAAGGTGAAGGCAACCTTGGCATCGTGCGCGATCTTCTGAGCGGCTACCAGGGTTGTGTTGGCGACATTTAGGTCGGCCCTGAGCTCATCATTTCTAGCCCTAGCATGGGCTATACTGTGATATTGAGCCAGGGAAGACTGCAACATAAAAAAGAACAAGTCAGAGATACCCTTTTTTTTAAAAAAAAAAGAAAGAGAAGATTTTCACCAAGGGAAGACAACTTATAGTGAGGCTCATTCCCATAGTAGACTCCATGACGTCCTTTGGGCTGCGCTCCTCGATGGTCCTTAGATCCCTCGAGTTAACTTTATAGGCGTGCCCCACCATATGGCTCGCCGTCTTGTAAATGATCCCCGAAAGGCTTTAGGGATTTTCTCCAGGTCGTGGGGATCTATCGGTATTCAGATGGTAGGAGCTGGGATGTTGGTGGCTGGAGGATCACTCTGTATCACTTGGGCTTTGGTAGGCACGAATCCTCCTATCGGTAACAGAAGGCATTTGAGCTGTTGAGCTTGTGCCTTTCCCCTTAGCAGGGGATTTTGAAGTATTCCCTGCTGCCAGAGGGGTCTTCTTCCTAATCCTGGGCCTCTTCACAACAGGGCCCGAGGTGGCCTTCTTGGCCTAGAAGGCAGTTCGGAGGTCAGGAGCTCTGGGTTATTCCATAACTTCGCCTGAAAATAACAAAAGGGGATTAGTTCACGACTAAAGTTGTCAAAAACACAAAAAAGGAAAGTAAATAAATATCCTACCCTCCGGGCTGGGGGAGGAGTCTATAATCACGACCTTCAGCCTTGGGACTACTGGAGGAGAGGGAGAGTCTACGACTAGTATTTCTGGGATCCTAGGAGGTTCAGGCTAAGGCTCCTCCTCGGGACTAGATTCCTCTACATATTGTCTAAATCCAGGGGCAAAGGCACCCTGGAGTAGAGAAGACCAGGACCTACAGTTGGTCCCATACTCCTCCAAAATGGCGGACGTAAAATTTAAGGTATTGTCGACAACTACTGTCCCCTTTGGGTAACTATTGTCATGACGCACCACTAGGTGGTCTACACATTGAAACAGCGTTATGTTCCGATCTAGGTTATGAGGATGACGATGGACGAGATGATTTGGGTTAAGCCTAACTAACCTAAAATTGGAAACAACCCTATCTAGTTCCCTATAGGAGTATAGGTTACCTTGGCCAAAGGGGCTGGCTGCTGCCCCTGACGCAGCACGATCTAAATCAGGTTCTCGAATAGCCTCGGGAACCCTCATTTTCCGCACAAGAGGAACCTCGTCCTCTTCCTCATCCTCGCCTTCGGTGGCTGGCAAGGCCTCCTCTTGAGAGGATGGGAGCTCATGGATTACCGGGAGGGTAGCCCGTGTCCATAAGGCCAACGTTTGGCCTTTGCCAATCAACTGACACGCCAATATCGTGACGTCATTCACAACCTGGCGATAGTCCTTCTCGTTGGGTGGAAGCCCAGAAAATGTCTCGTATTGACCCCCGAGGGTCACAGACTTCGCCGTACTCGCAAATATGGCTGTACGAGAAATAAACTCAGTTAATACATGTACAAGAGAAATGTTTTGGAAAGAATAAGATTTCACGAGCTGAAGTCAGAGAATAAAGAACTTACGAGGACGGTTGAAGTATCTGTGTTCGCCATTTCGGAACCCATTCGACATAAAGAACAAGTCTTTATAGTCGTTGGGGTGGCTAGGAAGCTCGATGACGGGAGAAGAGTTAGGGAATCTGGTGAGATAGTAGAACCCGTCACCTTGACCTATATGTTCTGAGCTAGCCTTGAGGCAGAAAAAATAGAGGATGTCTGCCGAAGTGGGGACCTCCCACTCATGCTTCAAAAATAAATATTTCAACCCCACCAAAAGCCAATAAGAATTTAGGGGGAGCTGAAATGGAGCCAACTTCACGAAGTTCAGAAAGTCCACAAAGTATTGGTCCAACGGGAGAAAGGCTCCTGCCTTCAGGTGTTTGTTACTCCAGGCTGTGAATTCATCCTGGAGAGGGGAACAGCTCCATTCCCTCTCAAAAGTAGGTCGGGCAATGAGAACTCCGGTCCCGACCTCAGTGTTGTGGCTCAGCATGATTTTGTTTACCCTCCCCTGGGTCGTAATCTTGGATACGATATTTTCAGCCTCGAAGTAGATGTTGGGGTCAACCACCACCTCCTTTTCCACCATTGGACTGAAGTGGGGAATGGGGGATTCTGAGACGATCTGCTTCCCCTTATTCTTTTGCTGAGCAGACGAGCTGGGTGCATTCTTCTTAGGTACGTTTTTCTTGGGAGCCATTTGATCGCCTAGCGGACAGAACGACCTAGTTAGTAGGCGACCTAAGAGGATTTAAAGACTGAAACAGAAATACGAAGAGGGGAAGGTTCACTTTTGTTATACGAGCTGAGGTTAGCCTCAGCCCCATTGCGTGATGCCATGCGATACCCTAAGTTACACGCCTCAGTTTCCTAACAGACCCCTAATATTTAGGGATCTGTGTGTCAGACTGCTAGACCACTCCTGTCCTTGGGAAGCGGTTTAGTACAAAACCGCTCAAGAAGCATGGCCCTTAAGCAACTTGGTTTGAACCCTAAAAACTTTTCATCTCCTATATCCCGAATGGGTATTTTCTAAATTCACCATGGAGATTACCCAAGTTTACCTAGAAATTACCCAGTTTTATGAATGTCGTAGTTCTAAAGATATTTTAGGACCTACCCATTGAACCTAAGCCGAGACCTATTCGCTAAAAAACATTTGGTAAATAGCCTAATATTGACTACAGTGAATAGTGCGGATAAGCATGGTGAAGAACAAAAAAGACCAATAAAAAAAGATTTCCAAACCAAGATATCAGAGGTACTTACAGTATGTTCTTCGATGGTAAGACATAGGATTTTGCAAAAGGTAAGTTCTTGGAAAACTCCTATGTAACGGGATACAGTGAATGATTTTTGGAGATTTCTGAGAAAGAAGAGGGATTCAGAAATGGCAGAAGAGGAAAAATTTCAAATGAAAGGTGGTGAAATCTGAAAATTGCCTATTCTAGTTATAAGTAAACTGTGTAAATTAATTCTGGCCATCCGATTTGGTTGGTACAAGATCTAAGGGTCAGGGTTAAAAAGACAAAACGACAACAAAAAGGTGACAAGAAAATTATTACAGTCCTTGAAACCTGAACAGACGCCAATTGCGGCATGGTTTAATGCAGCAGAAGTCTAAAAGTCCATACTGTGTAGGTCATAAGATGACGACATGAAACACGAGCAGGGACTTGGGGGGAAAATGTTGTACCCTGATTTCAGCATGAGTCCTTCACTCAGCTTGGGTACAGCTGGCAATAAAATATACTGAAAAATAACCAAGCTATCCATTCATTATCCATGTAGGAAGTTCAGTTTGTACAATGGTCATACGAGCTGGGGATACGGAGGTTGTGAGGCGCGAGCTCATGATATTCAAATAGCTGTCGAAGTACAAGCTCGGAGAGATACCCAGCTCGTGGTTTCTTTGATATATTGCATACCCGCGAATCGCCAAAGACTTGGGTCCCATTATACGGTTATTTATGACTAGTTTGTCATATTTAAAGTCCCAGATATTAGGAGAACATTTACTTTGTGATCAAATCATATCCCAGTATAAATGAGATTTGTTTGTATTAAATGTAATAAATATGTAAATTCGTGATTGACTCACGCGGTTACCTAAACCTGTCCATGGAATTTCTCTATACCTACTGGAAATATTGGACAGGGAAATGGACCATTTATTCTGTAATACTAAAACTCTGCCAAAATAAAGAGAGAAGCAACAATGATATAGACTCGTGGACTAGGTGGATTTTAACCACTGAACCACATAAAAGATTTGTGTTCTTGTGAATTAATTTCATCTTTCGTTATGGTTTATTACTAAGCACTACTCAACCTTATTATTTCTCAATACACTGTTGGCGAAAAACCGCGTCAACAGGACTTAATTACAAAAGCTTAAAAAATAAAAGTGAAAATAATAAGTCATTGAGGTCCATCAGCTCGCTCCAGAGAAGTCACCTCCTCGCCATCTACCTCAACAGCTTCAGAGGCTTCGGTGGTCTCCGAGGGTTCATGTGAGAACTGAACCTTAAACCTGGCAAGATATGGTTCCCACAACTCGAGCTACATAAAGGAGAAGTTCCCGTCCTGGTTGAAAGCCTAGCAACGGTAAATCATCTCCTCCATTTGAGTCGATAACACCGAAACTTCCTCCTTGGCCTTGGCCTCGACCTCGTTCAGCTTCTTCTTAAGTTCTTCATTTTTGGCCTGAACTTGGTACACGCGAAGACTCACCTCCATGACCTGATTCTGGGTGGCAAATAGGGTCGGATTTTGCAGACTGCTCGCTCTCCTGGGAGGAAACCTGGGCATCTTTGGCAGTCTATTTGCCCTCTTGAACGGCGCTCAGGGCAGCTCGGAGCTCCTCTTCCCTGGATTTAGCCCGTGCAATTCCTCAAAATTGAGCCAGGGCAAACTGCGAAAGAATGAGGCAAGTCAATAATAGTTTTAAAAAAAACTAAGGAAAAAAGAAAAAGAAAAAGAGTGAGAAGGACTCATAGTGAGGTTCATCCCCATAGCAGATTCGAGGACGTCTGTAGTGTCCCAAATTTGCTAATAAGGCTTAGGGCCTTGATTAGCGTGTCTAGAAGGAAATAATTGATTTAATTATTTTATTATGTGAATTTGATGATTATGTGATTAGAAATACATGTTTAGGTGAATTAAATATGCATGTGGGCCCCATTTCGTTATTAGGAGCATATTTGTTATTTTAGCCTGTTGAGGGAATAAATGCAATATTTGTGTATATTGTGAGTGATACCACGTGTGAGTGGTGATATATTTGTGATGCACGATCCGAGACGGTCCTAGGGAGCAGTTTAGCTAGAAAGTTACAACAAGGTCAAATACCCGACTCGGAAGGAGCATAGGGGTATTTTGGGAATGCTATATGTGTTCAGGATTTATTGAGTAATGGGTACCCAATTTAGCAATGATTTGGATATGTCGGGATTAAATGAGGATTTATAGGAATACTCGAGGAATTGGCGAGAATGTGACAAATGGCAGATTTGCCCTTTGTAGTATTAAAAGGATAAGAGTTAAGTTAAGGGAAATTTGGTCATTTTGGTGCAAAGGGGATAACTTAGGCTTTAGAAGTCTAGAACTAATAAGAAGAAACATACTCTCAGCCCTTCCCACTCTTTCTCTCTCGATCACATCTCTCTCTTGAGGCTTGGGAGGTTTTAGGACATTTAAGGTTGTGAATTGGGGAATCAAAGCTAGGAGCAAGATTATAGACAGCTGAGGGTCAAAACCATCCTTGAGGTAAGGCTCCTTGCTCTGGTTTTAATGATCTTCTGCCATGTTGTAAGTGTTTTCTTCTAGGTTCAAACTTGAGTTTTGGTGAGGATATGGAATAGTTTATGGGGTTCTAGTGTTGCTTAAAGTGTATTAGAATGATTATGGGACTCAATTATGTTTTTGGGTTGCGTTTAGAATGATTTTCAAGGGAGTTAGCTCATAAAATTTTCATGGGATTTTTGGGTTTCGGGCTCACGCCGCGGCCCGCTTGAGTTTATAGGCTAGGGGACTTCGGGAAAAATTACCCAGGAACCATGGCGCAAGGTTTAGGTGCCACGACTCGTGTCTCTCAGCAGAGAGGCATTTTTCCTTTGACTTGGGGTGCGCCGCAACCCTTAAGGGGGGCTGGGCCGCGGCCCAAATGCAGAATTTCAGTTGTTTGAAGGTTTTTAGCTCAGGAACTCAAACATTAAGGCTCAGGAAGGTTTCTACTACCCAGTTTGGTAGAATCCAAGGTCTCAGAGGCTAGATTTATGTCTTGAAGCTATTTATTGTATTAGAACTTGATGGATGGATATTATAAATATGTTGTGACTAGGTTTTCAATGAGGCTCGTGTTAGAGGATTGTGCTCGGGATTGCGGTGCTCAGATAGCTTGGGACACAGGTAAGAAAACTGTTGTGCCCGTAGAGCAGGGCATGGCCCTACTGTTTGTATTGCAGGGCATGGCCCTATGTGATTGAATTGCAGGGCATAGCCCTATTGTTTATGTTTAGTGTATGTTTAAATATTTGTTGATATTATGCTATGTAATGCATATTTGTGAATGAACGGTGAAGGCTGGGAATGGCAAAGGCCGAGAACGACAGGAAGCCGAGTACGGCAAGGGGCCAGGGAATGACATTGAGCATGCATAGTGCATGCTATAATAGTGAGACCCTCCTAGGATGCTGGAGTCATCCTCTCGGTGAAGACCACGAACCCAGGGCCTGGTAAAGCATCTGGGACGGCACAACCGTTGTGTGTTTAGCCCGTTGGCTGTTTTGTTATATGTTGTTGATAGATATGCATATGTTATTTTTCTATGTTGAGTTTTCTTGCTGGGCTTCGGCTCATGGGTGCTCTATGGTGCAAGTAAGGGCAATGGAAAGGTCGACCAACCATGAGTATGGAGAATGTGGAGCGACGGGTACATGGTCGGCCTACCTGGCTGCCATGGCCAGGGTTATTTTGGGAAGATGTAATGTATTGGTATAGATTTGTCACCTAAGTCGACCGTAAATGTATTTGAGATGTAAAGCATTTTCTAAACAATATTTTGGGATCCCAAATGTATAACTCTTTATATTTTTAATGAATAACCAAATATTTTATATTCAATGTCTTTAAATGACTTTTTATTCCAGTTAGCTACATTTTTAACCTAAAACCTTGATTAGCGAGTTAATGGCACATTTTTAACTCACTTAGAAATGACTCTAAGGTAGTAGGGCGTTACAACGTCCTCAAGAGTATGCTCCTCTATAGCCCTTAAATCTCTGGCGTTGGCTCTGTAGGCTTGGCCAACCATATGGCTTGCCATTTTGTACACAGTACCCCGAAGTGCTTCGGGGATCTTGTCCAGGTCGAGTGTTTTGACCGGGATCTGGACGGTGGGAGCCTCGCCTTGGATCACTTGAGGATTTGAGGGAGGTATGTGTTGTGAAGGAGGAGGAAGAGCTTGGTGAATCGTGACTATTGTCACCAGAGCTGAGGGGAGTTTCTTTTGTGGTTGCTCCCGGGTGAAGCTGGTACCTTTGTCTTTTGTCGAAGACTCGGTGGTACCCCCAATCTTCAGAGCTGTTTTCTTTGTCACTCTGGCCCTCTTCACCATGGGACCAACTCTGGTCCCACCGGCCTTAAAAGTACCCCTCAAACCCATGGCCTCTGGCAGCTCTATCTCTTCACCTGAAAAAGAGCGAGTAGAGGGTTCAGATTTAAGAAATAATTATTGAAAGTAATATAAATACAAGAACAATAGCAAGAACCCTACCCTCTGAGATAGGGGAGGAATCTACCACGATCAGCTCGAGGTTATTGACCGGGCTAGGCACAACCTCTAACTCTTGGATTAACGGAGGTGGGGGAGAGTCTAAAATTATGACCTCCTGGGTCCTAGGGGGTTCAAGTCCTTCCTTAGGGCTTGACTCATCTATGTACTGCCTAAAACCAGGGGCATATGCACCCTGACGCAGGGAAGGCCATGTCGTACTGTTTGTCCCATACTCTTCAAAAATGGTGGATCTATAATTGAGAGTGTTGTCAACCACGATGGTACCTTTGGGGTAGTTGTGGTCATAGTGTACCACCAAATGGTCAACACACTGGGGGAGGGTTGTGTTTAGGTTCGGGTTGGTATGATGACGATTAACGAGCTGGTTAGGGTTGAATCGAATTAGCCTATAACTAGCAGCAACCCGATCTAACTCTCTGTATGGATATGGGTTACCTTGGATGAAGGGGCTAGCTGCTGCCCCGGACGCAGCTTGTTCTGGATTGGTCCCTTGATTGTCCCCAGGAGCTCACCTTTTGCACACCAGCGGTTCCTTGTCTTCCTCCTCTTTGATGTTTTCATTGGCTGGTAAGGCTTCTTGAGGAGGGGGGAGCTTGGGGATGATAGGAAGAGGAACTCGGGTCTTGAGAGCCAGCGTCTGGACCTTGCTGATCAGGTTGCAGGCCACCATGGTGGCATCATTCACAACTTGGCGGTAGTCTTTCTCCTTTGGAGGAAGACTAGTCAAAATCTCATATTGACCTCCAAGGGTCATAGATCGCTCTGTCCTTGTGAATATAGTTGCACAAAGAATGAACCCAGTTAGAATACTTAAACAAAAAAAAAGGTGTGAAAGCGATAAAAAAGTTTACGTGTTGAATTCCTAAAGATAGAGGACTTACGAGGGCGGTTGAAGTATCGGTGATCGCAGTTCTTGAACCCATTTGACATAAAGAACAAGTCTTTATAGTCACTTGGGTTGCTGTTGAGGTTGATGACAGAGGCTGAGTTGGGAAAACGAGTGAGGTAATAGAAATTGTCACCTCACCCCTTCTAGTCGGGACTGACCTTGAGGCAAAAGAAGTACATAATGTATGCCGGAGAAGGGACCTCCCACTCATGCCTCAGAAACAAATCCTTTAACCCCGCCAAAAGTCTGCATGAGTTTGGTGGGAGCTGGAATGGAGCAAGATTGATGTAGTTCAGGAAGTCTACAAAATACTGGTCCAAGGGGAGGAAGGCACCTGCCTTCAGGAGCTCATCACTCCAAGCTCTATAGTCATCTTGGAGAGGGGTGCAGCTTCACTATCCTTCTAATGGAGGTCTGGTGTGGATGCCATCAACTCCCATCTCAATCCCATGACTCAGTAGGATCTTGTTAAGTTTCCCCTGAGTTGTGACCTGGGATACTATGTGCTCGACCTTGAAGAATGCGTTTGGGTGGACCATGATTTCCTTCTCCACCATAGGGCTAAAATGAGGGATGGAGTCAGAGGCGACCTACTTGCCCTTGTCTTTTCTCTGAGCAGAGGAGCTTATGGTGTTTTTCTTTGTGGGGGCCATGATTTAGGTCGCTTAATGACAAATCGGCCTATTAGCGGCTACCTAAGACAATTACTAGCTACGATGTTATGGGTACGAAGATCTGAGGGTTTAAGTGGTTTACTTTTGGGATTTAAAATTTTACACGAGCTAAGATGTGTTCTAGCCTTAACGCGTGGTTCCACGCGTGGTCCTACACCACACACTTGGATTTCTTAAAATTCCCTGATACTTTGGGATTCGTGTGTCAAACTCGTCGGGCCCACTACTTTTCTTTTGAAAGCGGTTTAATGCAAAACCACTTAAGGCATCGTAACCTTTAAGCTACCCAGAACCAGAAACCCTTTGGCTTCTCCACCCCAAACATGTATTCTAATCGATTTACCAATAGAATTTTCTTTGTAAAACCCATAAAATTTGCCCAATTTTATGAAAACCTTATTACTAAATAAGCCTAGTATCGTTCATTTAGCCTAAACCGAAACCTATTTCTTATTTATACTCAGACATAGCCTAAACGACATTAAGCAAAAGATGTTTCTCACAGTAAAAAAAAATTCACTGGAAAGCAAAGAATTGAAAGTTTCAAACCAGGGGAGGAAATACTTACAGTTTATATGTTTGGTTCAAAGAAAGTGTCGATATGTCCACAAGGAACTCCTTGAAAGCTTCTGAAAATCTGAAAGGCGATGAAGATTTTTTTTTTGGGAGAAGTTGGAGAAGAAAAAGGGAAATTTTGTTTTTGAAACAGAAACTTTTTGAATGCAAAGGTGGTGTGGGTTCAGGTCTGATCACCCTATTTATACGTAATCTTTGGTAGTTAATTTGGGCCATCTGATTGGGTTAGCTCAAGATCCAAAGGCCTAGATTAAATGAACCATATGACGATAAAAAGTTGACAGGACAATTGTCACAGTCCTTGAAACCCGAACGGACACCAATTACAGACAACCACGTGTTTAGTACTCGAGTAGTGGGCATGCACGATTTTATATGGCAGAAGCCTAAAAGCTCCTACTGTGCATGTCAGAAAGTGATGACATCAAGCACGAGCAGGAGCTTGGCGGGAAAATGTTGTACCCTAAAATTAGCACGAGTTCAATTACTTAGCTCGGGTACAACTGCAGATGAATATGTAGAAAAATAGCCAAGTAGAACATCTGGTTAACAATGATGTGAGCAGCTCGAGACTCAATTCTGTTCCTACACAACGTACAGGTTGCTATCAGACCGCCTCTGAGGATAACAATCCAGTTCGAGACTTATGGTGGCCAAATCCACATTTGGGCGCTCTGAGCTTAATACGAACTAAGGTTCAGATAGTTTTTAAACACCAGCTCTGGTGAGATATTTAGCTCGTGGATAACCTAGTCAGAATGCATATTGAAGGATCCCAAGAGATTTGGAGGCTCCTTTTATGCTCATTAATGCCCAGGGTGTATTGCATATCTATCATTTATTATCTCAGATAGCAAGAGTATATTCTATTCTGTTATCAAATCATATCCCAATGTAAATGAGAATAATCTGTATTAAATGTATACCTTATTTGTTCACGCGGTTACCCAAACATGTCTAGGAAATTTCCCTATAAATATCATGGATAATGGACAGGGAAGGGGCGACTTTTTTGTATTACTAAAACTCTGCAGAAATTGTGAAATAATATTGTCTATTGAGTAGGTGGATTTTAACCACATAAAAGTTGTGTGTGTACGAAAGGTTCTTATTATTTCATTACGGTTTACAATTTAGTACTAATATCCCTATTAGATTTCTTAATCTATCATTGGCGAAAAATCGCGTCAACAACTTTATTATGGAATCGGAATACATTATTTTTATGTTACAAAAATACCAGCTTTATATTGTAGTTCTTTTATGAGATAATTTTTTAGATAAATATTATAATAAAATAGATATTTAATTTAGGATATTAATCTATTTTTAAATCAATTTTTTTTAAATAATATAAATATTCAAAATTTAAATTATATATACACAAATATATCCAATTTTTTAAAAAAATAACAAGTATTATTTTTTTACAATAATTGATTATCACGACAACAAAAATATACTATAATTAAAATAATACTAATTTTAAATATTATATGAAAGAAAAATGACATATTTTATTATTCACTATATTATATGAAATAAAATTGACATATATTTAATTAATGACTGTATTATTTTTTGTTGAGTCAAATCGAAAAGAATATGAAAATATTTAAGTTATTATTTTATTAGATTATATATGGTTTTATATTAAAATATGTATATATTAATTTTTAATTTTTTGAATTAAATTAGGCTATAAATAGTAACTTACTGGTGAGTTTACTTATGGAGTTAGGGAATGAGTATCATTACTCATGTTTACATACCTAATTTTATTAAGGAATGGGAATGAATAATGCTTCTCCATATAAATTTGGGCAATCCCATAAGGTTGGTGAGATTCACATTCCCATTACTTCTTAAAATAATACATAGACAAATTTGTTCTTATTTTAGAACTTAAAGTTTGAATTTATCTTTTATATTAATTTTATTTTAGGGTATTTTTGTAACTTGTAATTTATTTATTCTGATTCCAAAGTGAAGTAAACACATCAATAGGAATAATGTTGAATCTAAATCCAATTTTTGCTAGTAAAGTAAACAACTTATTCTTATTCTGATTCATTAATTCGATTCGAGGTGACTCTGATTGCTAGTAAATCTAATTCTTAGCATTTTTATTATGTGTAAGTAAACATAGGGTGAACATTTGACCCGCAAAACCCAAAAATCCGCATAACCTGCTCGATCCAAATCCCGAGAACCCATTTTTTCAGAAAACATATTCATTTCGAGCCTAATCTGATCCGAACATGACATGTGTCGGGTCGGGTTCGGGTTCTAAAATTTAACATACACGGGTTTGGGTTGCACCCGAACCTGACCTATATTTACAAAAAAATTGAAACCGTAAAAAAACATAACCCTTTCTTTTTCTCTCACACGCACGGGTAGCCTCCACTCCACACACAGTCCACACTCAACACTCGTCCACACCACAGACCCTCCCTCCCTCCCTCCCTCCCTCACAGCTTCACCACCACCCTAGTCACATTCTTTCTCACGCACGACCCACCACCACAACCACCTCATCCCACCGCCGTAGATGCAAACCCCGCAGGTGCAGCCACCAACCACCATCACTTTCTTTCTCTCTTTTGGCTCACACTCAGGGAGCATGTCGGCCCAATGGGGACCACGACCACCATACCACACACCACCACCGGCGCAACCACCAGCCAGCCGGCCCCCTCATGGTGAGCACACCTTCTTTCTCTTTATTTTGATTTTTATTCTCTCATTTTGTCTCTATATATTATACATTGATATACTCTATCTATAGGCTCATTGTGCTATTTTTTAGTCTATGACTCTGATTATCAGATTATATATCTAATCTATATAGTATATAATATGATTGTGTTATTATTTTTAATATCTAATCTATGAAATATATAATGTGTATATGTGTATATATTCATTGTTTTGTGTATCTATGATTATGTGATTACATATTTAAATTCCAAACTATATGATTAAATATTTCATTTTATCAAACAAAGTTGTGATTTCATTAGTCTTGAATTAGGTTTTACATTTAAGGTTCATTTTTCTTTTTAATAAACCATGATATTTTTTTTGTGAAGGAAATTTTCATTGAATTGCAAAGTTTGTGTATAATATATGTTTAATGCTAAAAGTCATGGTCATATCTCAATCTCATATGCTGAAATTTTAATGACAATTACTTATTTTTATGGATTTGCTGACTGGAGCAGAAGCGGGCTAGTCTAAATTCATTGCTTCTACTTTGAAGATTGCGGTAAATTTATTATCTTTGTTATATTGGATTATAATATATAGGCTTGTGTGAATGTGTTGCCCTGTTGTAGTGGATATTAGGCTTGTTGTGTGCTGCCCTGTTGTAGTGGATATTAGGCTTGTGTGCTGCCCTGTTATAGTTGATATTAGGCTTGTGTGTTGTTTCATTGTAGTGGATATTAGGCTTGTGTTCTGCTCTATTGTAGTGGATTATAGGCTTGTATGTTTCCCTGTTGTAGTGGATATTAGGTTTGTTGTGTGTTGCTCTATTGATTTCATGAATATGTTGTATTAGGTAATGGATATTGATGTGGTAGATGAAACTCCTCCTTCGATAGATGATCAACCACCTCTCACTCAGACTGAAAACCCTATTCCTATTGATAAGGGTAGAAAAACTAGGGCTAGAAAGAGGGGTAAACCTCTCAACCCTCCTGGAAAAACAAAGTGAAAAGGGTCATTTGTTTGGGATCATTTTACTAAGGAAGATCCTCATCCACCCCCAACAGATCCTAACAAATAACCTCCTCCCCCAAGTGTATATGTAATTATTGTGGGTCTGACTTCTTGTGTGACACTAGAAAACATGAGACTAGTTATTTGCCGAACCATTTTAAGAAAGTTTGCGATCTAAGTCCGTTTTAGATTGATGAGCATAAACAAAAGACTTTAAGCTTTGAGCCTGTAAAGGATGGGAAAGAGGGGGAAACAAGCATAGTAACGGTAGCTTATAACAAAGAAGCTTGTAGGGTAGCCCTCCCACAATATATTGTGTTGGATGAGTTTCCATTTAGACATGTCGAGGGTGAAGGGTTCAAAAGATTTGTCAAAACACTCCAACCTAGGTTTGAGATCCCTTCTCGAATGACTGTTGCTAGGGATGTATTGAAGTTATATAAGAAGGAGAAGGTGACATTGAAAAATATTTTGAGCCGTGAAAGGATATCGATTACTACCGATACTTAGACTTCCATTCAAAATTTGAATTACATGGTCATCACTGCTCATTGGATAATGCTTGGGAGTATCAGAAAAAAATTATCAATTTTTGCCAAGTGGTAGATCATAAAGGGAAAACCATTGGCAATGAGATTGAGTTATGTCTTTTAGAATGGGGCATCTTTAAGTTGTTTACCATTACGGTAGACAATGCTTCCTCTAATGATGTTGCCATTAAATACTTGAAGAGGAAGTTCAAAGAGAAAGAGAAGGGACTAATTTTGGATGGAAAGTTTTTACATATGAGGTGTTGTGCTCATAAAGTGAACCTAATTGTCACTGAAGGGTTGAAGGAAAAACATGGGTCAATTGCAACAATTAGAAATATTGTGAGGTTCGTTAGATTTTCTCCTTCTATGCTAATTTTTTTTAAGGAGCATGTGATGGAGGAAATGATTGAATGTAAAGGGATTTTGTGTTTAGATGTCCTAACAAGGTGGAACTCCTCATATCTAATGCTCAATTTTGCAATGAAATTTTGGAAGGCATTTGACAGGATGGAATCAGATGCTAATTATATGAAATATTTTGATGAGGTTGACAAAGATGGAAAACCAAAGAAGGGCCCCCCCACTGATGTTGATTAGGATAGTGATCTAGTGTTTTTGAGGTTATTGGAGACTTTTTACGAAATAACATTAAAGTTTAGTGGGTCTACTCATGTTATTGCTAATAAGTACTTCATTGAGATCTGCAATATGCAACATGAGCTGTATGTCTTAGCAGTTGACGATGATGAGAGCGAGTTATTAAGGACAATGGAAACGAGCATGAAACTAAAGTATGACAAGTATTAGGGAAAGCTTGATAATTGTAATGAGGAACTTCTAATTGCCTTGTTCCTTGACCTAAGATACAAGCTTGAGTATCTCAGTCATTGCTTTAGTGGTACTTCTGATGAGATGACATGCAAAGAGATGGTGAAAAAGGTAGAGCAGACAATACATGCAATGTTTGATCAATATAATGAGACAACATCAAGTCTTCATTCATTGGCATCTATGACTCAGCTACAGTCTCAGTCTATTGTTAGTGGTTCATCCACATTCGTCATGCTTGTTAGTGGTCGACCTACTGCCCAGAAGTCATGTAATTTGCACGATAAGTTTGTGGCACGAAGATTGGAGAAGGATGATGGAATGAAAAAAAATAAGGTCGATAAATATTTTGAAGAGGAACCTGAGCGACCAAGTGAGAATTTTAATGTTTTGGGATGGTGGGCTAGTAGTGGGTGCAAGTACAAGTTTTTATCACTCATGGCTCGTGATGTGTTAGCTATATTGGTTACCACCATTGCTTCTGAGGCGACATTTTCTATAGGAGGTCTAATTTTAGATCCTTTTAGAAGCCCACTAAGCCCAAGGATGGTAAAAGTATTAATTTGTCTCAAAGACTGGTGGAGCAGATCACATCAACCCATCATTGTTCGAGACTATATGGATGAAGAAGAATCGCTTCAAACATCAAAGAATCTTGAGTCAGGTAATTTATTACAATTTATTTGGATTTTCATGGTCTAACTTGCGACTTATAACTTATAAATATTTATTTTAAGTGTGTGAATGTTTTATAATCTAATATTTATCTTTTATATTAATAATATTTCTAGAGATGATCAATGGTGCTACTAGTACTGGACCAGCCTCATCAACTGCACAACAATCTATGAATTGAAAGAATTACTTGTAAGAATTTATTTGTGCCTTATTTTACTTAGTGTGTTTTTATTTATTATCTTTAATTTCTTTTCTTTAATACTTTTTTTATTTGAATATTTGAATTTTGAAAGGAAGGAAGGAGTGGTCATACATACTACTAATCTCTTTCTTTGTCTTTTAGATTTTCATGGAATTTATGTTTATGGTTGTAGAGTGCTGGACTTTATGGACTATATTATGTATCAATCTAACTAGTTATGGACTTTATGTTTGTTTATGGTTGTATTTTCACTATTTCGGGACTTTTGACATTTTTATGTTTGTAATTTGGACTTTGGACATTAGATAATAGGTAATCGGTAAGAGATTGGACTTTATGTTTAAGTGTTTTAATATATTACTTTTGTAGTTTGTTTCTTAAAATACATTAAAAATGACCTTTATTTTCTAATCTCTAATTCTCTATAAACTTATGTTTCATGATTATGTTTTTTTTTTATTTTTACTAAGGCCCAATTTGTAAAAAAAAATAATTGAACCAAACTAACAACAAACTTTAAAAATTAAAAAGTGTCAAAAAATAGTGTTTTTGAAAAATTTGTACCAAGACCCATTTTCGGCCCAAAGCCCAATTCGCCCAGCCCAACCCGAAGCCCGACCTCACCCGGCTTGACCAAACCTGAAATCTGAAAGCTGAATTTGAACAAAAACTTGAAACCTGCAAAACCTGAACTCGATTCACCCGAAACTCGAAAATCTGACATGTGTGCACCCCTAGCGGGAATGGGAATGACAACCCCCAACCCTACGGGATTGCTAATTTGATTTCTCTATCCCAAATTGAAGTGGGACCCATATTTTTTATTTTCATTCTTAAAACAAAATAAGTAAGCAAAAATAATGATTCTCATTATCCATTCCCATTCCCTAATCTCACAACTAAACACACCGTTAATGTAATATTTCATAAACGAGTACTACTCTTTAATCTTTCTCTCTTTCAAATATTAATATGTGTGTTAAATGCTAAATGTGACAACTTGAATGAATTGACTTCTTAATGGAAATTAAAAATTATTGAGGAAAAAAAGTTCGCTACCTTTTTAATTTCAACATATGTTAACTACTTATGTCACCTGATCAACTTTTGTAATAAGCCACTAACAAGACACCACCAAATTTACCTTGTAGAACTCACTTTGTATTAGTAACACCATAAAATATTTATCACATTTTTTAATAATTTTGCAATAACTAACTAGGAGAATAAATTTGATTAAGATCGATTAGAAATTTTACAATAAAAAGATAACAAGTTTAAAGATATTATGTCATTAATTATCCAAAAATAATTAGACAAAAATCATAAACTATGAACCACATGACCAAAATTCCAAATTAATTGGCACCCTTGACGACTACTACTTTTCGAATATGTTAGTTAAACATGTGATGTCATGGTTGTGAATGATACAAAAATATCATTTTATTCATGGTGATTGATTAATTATTTAATATCATATTATTTATGATTTTTTTTAATGACAACGAATTATTAAATATGTGATAATAATAATTTTCAAAATAGTAAAATTTATATTCTTAAAAGGTCAGCAAACTAAAGTAGAATAGCATTTTCAAATTGATTTTAGAGTACACAAATTCATAAATAATTAATCTGAGAGAACAAGCATGAAACTCGTATATTTATAAATCTATTTCTAATTATAAAAGGAAGGTATTTATAACAAAAGTATATTTTGGGTAACTCTGTGGTACGGGTGTACGAAACGCTCGTAACTGTGCGGTTGTTTTATCAACCATTGATCTATGAATAACTTAAGTTATGGTTTCAATCAATGACTCTAACTTTGTCGAAACATTCAAATTATGGTAAACCTGAGCATAACTTATCGTTTTCTTTCTTCAAAATAGATCTGACTTTTTCCTTTTCTCTCTTTCTTTATTTCTTTATTTATTTTCGCAACGGAAGTAACTGTCGGGGAAGCTACTAATGGAGGCGATTATTCAGTACTAGATTTACAGTTCGACGGTACAGTCCAAACCATTTGTTCTGTATGTACATGTTCTTTCTCCAGGAAGGTATTGAAAGCTATGTACTTTTTAAAGATCTCTTGGTCACGTCACACATTGTTTTGATGACTCACTTCAACTCATCACCATTGATGAATGCTATTGGAAGAGATTGTAAGAGGCTCTAGTACTGTGCCCACGACCACGCGATCTCGAACTTAGCCATGAAGTCAAGATTGATTAAGTAGAGGCTGGTTTCCTTAGCTGTTGTTCCTGACCAGGAGCTAGGCTTTAGCACGACATCACGAACAATGAAATATTACATTGAGATGTTGCTGGGTAATGACATTTAAATTCTGATCTAGTCTCTATTTGTTCACCAAAAATTAATCAAATGTTAAATAATCTCTCAACAATTTCTTTCTTGATGTAAAATTTGTTCGACTGCCTCATTTTTTTCATATCAATTAGTGTAGTACTAGGAAAAATGTCTCTTTGATTGAATGTGAGTAAAATGGTCAGAAAAAGTGTTTTACAAGATAAGCCCCGAGCCTATATATAGGCCCAATACAATACAACAAAGTTATTAGTTTAATTAAATAGACTTGTAACAATAATAACAATGCAAAGCCAAAGTAATTGACTCAATGACTAACTCCTAATACACCCCCTCAAGATCAAATGTACAAATTTTTTACATTCATCTTGGAAATTAGTTCTTTTAATTGAACATGAAACAATGGCTTAGTGAGCAACATTACAAGAAAAAATGCTTTTAATAACACCGAAAATGTGTTATCAAAACATACGATAACACTTTCAGATGTGTTAAGACCGACTATGTTATCGTAGGTTAGGGTACTTTACATAACACTTTATCAGTGTTATACAGATGTGTTATTGTACTGTCAACGATAACACAATTTCTGTGTTATTTTAATATATAGATAAGTGTTTAATTATGTTATTTATATTCGATTATATAACACTTTTTTTGTGTTATACTACACTTTAGTATAACTCTTCTTTAGTATAACACATTTTTTGTGTTATATTATACTTTAGTATAACACATTTTTTGTGTTATACTACACTTTAGTATAACACATGTGTTATATTAGCTTAGAGAAACATAATCTTTTTTTACTTACACAAAACTAGGAAAACAAATATGAAAGTTGAAGCCAAATAAGGTAACATAAATAGATTTTTATTAATTACTCAAATGTAATTACAATATTTAGTCTACTAGTCTAGGCTTAAGAAATCATATTACAACATAATTTATGCCTAATTCAGATTCCTTTATCACTAAATACAAAACAAGAAATGTATACAAAAATTAGTGAAATACATTCTTCCATTCTAAAGGCATCAACTACAAATGTTGTCAAAAATTGCTCCAAAGAAATCATCTCAATATACTTGCACATTGTAAAAAAAAAGTCCTTTTATTATTAAGAACATAAGACTTAAGCTAGTTTCCACCTGTAAGCATATAAAGTTTAAATTAAATTTGTAATAACTCCAAAACTTGACGAAACAGCAAGGTATAGCAAGATGTACTACCATGCAAAACAACGACAGAAGCAACAAAACATGCAACTTAAAACAAGGCCTAACTTCTGCCTACTAGTAAAAGCAACAATCAATAAAAGCCAAAATAATCCAAAGTTTGAAACTTTCGAACACACTACTTCCATGTCCAAATATTTTTTCTGGTAACAGAACAAAAAATGAGCAACCACTAGCCAAGTGAGATCAGATTCTTATATGTTTATTTTGTATCTTATAGGTACACATGTATATTATAGTGTTCAACCAAACCAATGTATATTTCGGGTGGCAAAAATCCAATTGTAAACTGCCCAACTGATCTTAGTTTTTTCTAGTGTGTAAAAATGAGATTGATTACAAAGATCATGACATATATATATATATATTCTCTGAGATATTCTTACTATTCAAACAAACAATCATTTAAAATATGCTTATAATTCTCTGAGACATTTTGTGAAACAAACAATAAGTTCAAAACATCAAATATTCTTAATATTCTCTGACACATTTTTCCAAACACTTGTGTGCTTTAAAAATGAAAAGCTGAGCAAAATAAAAGATTTGAAACCAAATGTCCAAATGAATCTTCTCAAGTGGAAAAAAGATATTAAGCAATATATAAACCAGTAACCACATCAATTACTCACAAAAATATAAAGTATAAACCCACTGCTCAATTCTATATTATCTATTTCAGCATTCAATCTTCTCAATAATAACTATTTCAGCTTTCAATCAATTCGATAATAACAAAGAAAAAGTTGAATACAAAGAAAGAAGAGAGCTGACAGAACCTGTTGGAGGAGTCCCTTCCTGCGCCGTTGCAATTGGTCCGAATACAAGAGGATTTACAGAAACATAGATAAAAAAATTTAAAGCATTAAAGAGATTTGCCTTTGACCAAACACCTTAACTACAGCCACTATATAGCCAGACTAAACCCAGAAGAAAAATTGGTAGGAGCTATGAACTAGGCTCATGGAAATTGGGAAAGAAAATAAGAATTTAACATCAAGCTATTAAGTTATTTTCACCCTCATCATCAAATAATAATATCAAGATTGCCAAACATATGCATACAAAAATATCCTCTCCTGGACATGGAAATCAAATATCAATAGCAGATAGTAATACTGAGGAATATAGACTCATTGCCTGATATGAAACAAGAGATTTATTTTCAATTTTTCATTGATATATAATGTATGGCTGATGTTACATGTATATATCCATGCATATTATATAGATCAAATGGTACCTAAAAAAAAATCAGGTGCTCCATTTCTGCAATTGTTTCAGTTCTTAATTTGTTTGGTTACTGCCCACTCTTGTTATTATATGTTAGGTACTTCATTTATTATTTACTTATTATGTTTTTTTCTTTTGGATTAGTATTAGTTTTGGATTTGGAGTATAACATTTTTCAAATATTTTCAGAGCAGTGGAATATCAAAATTATATGCAAGGTTCAACTTCTACATATAACAAGTTTTCCAACAATTATTTTCTAGCCAAATGAAAAGTTGCCATGAAAAAATATTGCATAAACAAAATGCAGCAACCTGTTTGAAAACCTCAAACTATGCACTTTGCACATGCACTTGTGATTGCTGCAACAATCAGAGTGATTTTAACTAAGCACGAGGATAAAACATATAAACTTGTTGCAAGATCAGGTATGCAAAAATCAAATATTCTAGTGTTAGCTGTGTTTTAGTGTCTATAGAGTGATTTTATTCTACATGAGTAATAAATGGTTCAGTTAATGTGGTGCTATTCTTTGTTAGCTGTGTTTTAGTGTCTCAGTTTCACAGATTCTAGACCATTCATATGTAAGACAATGGCATCAGCCCCCAGCTAATTTGAGAAGCCTTTCCAGTTTCCATAATACTTTGCTTACTATTTTGTTTCTCTCATCCGTTTTCAATCAAAAATCGAGGATACCATACTAACCTATTATTTGTTACCTTATCTGAGTAAGGACAGTATGTTACCAGAAACTATTCTCAATTTTGGGATAGTTAAGTTATAGTCTTCTTTATTTGAATTTTTGTATGTCTATCATAAACAAAGAAGAAGAATAAATCTCTCTACACTCCAGACACCAAGACTAGAGTTCATTTTCTCTCTATACGATATAGCAATATATGATCATCAACATACATACACTCCACTATTCTCCAATCACAAAGCCAAACCAATGTTTGGCTCAAAAAATACCTCAACTCATTTGATAATAATTAATACTTTTAAAGCATCACCTCTGCATCTCAAAAAATAAAATAAAAGACATCACCCCAGCCTCTGAATGTTGATTTCTTACAAAAATACAAACAACAAAGAAATGAAACCCAACTTTTCATTATCCTCATTCTCAGGACAACCAATGAGAGCAAGAAAAATGATAATTATAAAATCAAGAACATAAACAATAAGTGAAAAAAGAACAAGAAAATCAAAGCCAGTAATTCCCTTTGCTCTGTCTAAAAACAAAACAAACATATAATTGATGCTTTCCAGCCACAACAATAGTTCAGTACATTTGGATGAAATTTAAAGTTATGGAAGGATTACTGATAATAGCACCAAACCACTTCAAACTTCATTAAAACCAACAGCAAAAGATAATTCCTTGGTGAGATCAAACAACTTAAGATAATTCAGAAGTGGGTTCTTAGTTTTATGTTGTGATCAGATTTCAAAAATCCTACATCATTATCCATTGTCAAAACCAAGAACCATGAGTCTCCAGCAATTAAAAGAGAGGCTTCATCCTCGAAATCCTCTAAAGGTACAGAACATAGTAATACAGAACAAGGTAGCATCATAAGCCTATTAATGTGAGAAATTTTAAAGTGCCAAGTTAACAAGTTGCCATGCTCTCAACTTGACATAAAAATAAGCTCACAAAAAATCACAATAAAATCCAAACTGTAAGCATTGCACACAACAAGCATAAGCATGATTCCAGTTAGATCTGAAAGAATAGAATCATTTTTTGATCAATAGATAATTGAGATAATTATATGCAACTAAATACTTGGTAACATTTATAGAGGGTTTAAGGTGATAAAAATAATTTCAAAGCAATTAATGATCCGGATTTAAGACATCTCTCACATTTAATAGCAGTGAGAATAGAAATTATTTAGTCAAAACTATGAAGAGAAGATAGCGTAAAAGTGAATATCAAGTCCAGGAGACTAGATGATTTCTTAAGAGAACACACAATGAGCACCTCCATTCCTATGAGGTGTTTATCAAAATTAATAGCTACTGAAATAAAATGCAATTTAAACGTTCTTCCACATACTTTATAACATAGTTTGCCTTGACCATATTAAAGTAGAGCAGACCATATTAAAGTAGAGCAGAATCATTTTAGCCGCTTTAGACAAAAAAAAATCACCACATTCAACAACATACTATTAACACAACAAGAAATCAAGCAAGCATGGCACAAAAACTTGACTTAAGTCATATCATTATACATTATGAAGCAAACATCTAACCAGGTTGTAAGCAAAGACATGTCAACCAAATATTATGCTCGATGCAGTCTTAAAGCTTTCTAATGCAATGAAATTCCAGCCAACAAACTAAACTACCAATTCCCAAGATCAAGTCACTAACAATTGATTAAGACATAAAGTGATGCAACAACTACAGTATATTTTATCTTTTCATTCTTGCTAAAATAAAATTTTATTTTTGACCAAGGAAAACAAGCTCCAAAAATTCAATAACAACAAAAATAGAAGTAGAAACTCTTCAGTTAGGTAAAATCAAGAAAATAATATAATATCAAGATCCTTAAAAGAAACTAGAAGGCAACACAGAGACAGATGAAGTGAACCAGCAACAAATTTTCAGTAGTCCATATAATATATTCAAGAATTTCATTCTCTGCATTTCATGAAATCACCACAAGCATTTAAATTAAAATGTATAAAAACTCAATGGGTAGGACATTCAAAAATCTTTAGGTACAAGAAAACTCGATAAATAATTAACACAGAAAAAAGACCTTACCTTCAGCACATAGTAGGATCAAAACATTATAGCAAGCAATATAGAATGCTATTTATAAGAGTTTGAAAATCCCATAGTTCATGCTTCATCATAAATTTTATGTCTTTTATTGTTTTAATTAAGAAAAAGGAACTTAAATATTGTATGCATACCTGTAAAATCCAGCCACCACCCGCAAACCCATAAACAGAGTCAGCCCTAACCAAATCTCGGGAAGACCAATGACTGCCGGAGTATATAGCAAAAATGTAGAAGACATTCCTCCCACCACCATTTATGAAAAAAAAAAACAGTAGTCAAAATGAGCAAAATATGCAATCTTCGGATCAGACCCAAAAAATAAAATTTCTGAGATTTTCAAAAGTTCAGCATACCATGGCACGGGCAGCATATGCAAAATCCGAAGCACCATAATGGAGACCATAAAAAACATAAGCTAGTGCGTTCAGAGGTTGACTAGCACTAACAAACTGTAACAGTTTTAGAGAGCGTCATTATGAAGTCTATACAAGGCCAGTTACCCAAAGGCAAATGAAAAGCAATTAGACTTATAAACAAAAAATATACACATACCAATACTCCAGTACCAACAATTGCTAGTACTTCAGCATCCTTGGTGAACAGAGTAGCTAATGAACCAAAAGATAGACCCAAAATTGCAGACAAGGCAAGACCTGTGAGCAATCCTACCTGATAGACAGTTAAATTAAAATGTATAAAAACTCAATGGGTAGGACATTCAAAAATCTTTAGGTACAAGAAAACTCGATAAATAATTAATACAGAAAAAAAGACCTTACCTTCAGCACATAGTGAGCAATTTCCTTCACTGTCTTATAGTCACCTTTAGACATATAACTTGCAGTCAAAGCCTACAAGTAAACAACTCATAAATCAATAGAGACAAATCATGTGTAGACGCTGACTATGCAGAGAGAAATTTCAACAGATTTAAAGCTAAAGTATCCCTCTATTATTGACCAGTATGAGCAAAAAAAAAAAACAATAATAATATGCAGAAGTTTCCCAAAACTAGTGGTCCAAAACAAAGGCAACTTTAGTAGGATCAAAACATTATAGCAAGCAATATAAGTCAAAGAAAGAGATAATACCTGTGCAGATGCACCCAGGGCATCAACCAGAAGCGAAACAGCCAACCATACTGGTATGCATATCTGATGAGCAGCCATTGCAACCGGGCCTTGACGAGCAGCCATTGATGTCCCCAAAGTCATGGTTGTTAGAACAGCAAGAGTTCTTCCAAGAAGAAAACCACCTATAAAATCCCAAAATATATGAAAGAATCAAATAAAAATATAACACCTTAGTTATAACAGGCAAAGAAAAAGGTCAACATGTCTAAAACAGAGAAACAGGTAATATTTTTGCTAAAGAAAAGTAAACTAAAAAACAGAACATACTATATATCAACTGACTGGTTATGCTTCAGTCAAATTGTAAGACAAGAAAGCATCTTCATACAAAAGAGGGAAGTTAAATAACATAAGGATTATTTTTATTTTTTAATATTTTAAGAAAAAAATGAAAAACAAAACCAAATTTACCAGATTTTATGTATCCTCCAAATTGTAATGATCCCATCTTTGGAGGCAGTAGTATTGCTCTCTTATTTAGAAACCATAGCATTAAGAAGGTGACAACATATCTGAAATATAAACATTCGAGCAAGATCTAATGTCAAGGGATTATCACAGCAAAAACTAAAGAAAATTTGCAATGCTAGTCAAAGAACACGTACTGAGACACAACTATGGAAATTGCTGCACCAGTTGCACCCATTTGGAAAGAATACTTAACAAAATCACAGCTACAAGATTCCCAATACCTGCATACACAGCACCACATGAACTGACAAGAAGAGTGGTTCAACTTTGAAGAAATGGAAAAGAACACAAGGACAACAAATTGAAGACAAAATATATGATTTTCAATAGTTCTGTCAAATTGAATGGTTTATGAAATCTAAAATACAAATTACACTAAGTAAAATGAAGCAGCTACTTGATGAAATTTCTGTAATGATTTGCAGAAATTACAAGCAAGCAATTCAAATATACCTGAACAAAAATTAGCTTAGAGAGGTGGGACTTTCCTTCAGCTACTCTTTGATACCCTAAAATTCAAATTCAAATAAAAAAAAAACTTACATTAGAACCAAAGTCGGGTCTAATGAGGTAGAACAAAATAGATTAAATCAGACTAAAAACTGAAATGAAAATTGAATTGAATCGAAATAGGAGATGAAACTCACTAGATTCAACGACCATGCGGCAGGAGAAATCGAAACCGTTCGTTCCAGTAGGCCTTCCATATGTGGATTTTCTCTGCTGCATCTTTTCTTCTTCTTTTTCTCGGCTATGGACAAAGGGATTTAGCTTAAAAAACTTGCAAAATTTTGGACAGATCCCTAAATTATTATTATTATTAAGAAATTTTAAATTACTTCACTATGATCATATAACACAGTTCAAGGAAACGAGGGATAGCGATGAATCACAAAGAAAATGTCGTAAGGAAAATGAAAAGAACCTTTCATCTTCTCCTCAACGGCGTAAGCTTAGTGGAGGCCCGCGAATGGAAGT
The DNA here is from genome assembly GCF_963169125.1 of Humulus lupulus. Lineage (NCBI taxonomy): Eukaryota > Viridiplantae > Streptophyta > Magnoliopsida > Rosales > Cannabaceae > Humulus > Humulus lupulus. Next base: position 108,965,745 of record NC_084799.1, read on the forward strand.
CGCACTGGGTCGAAGGCACGCAGAGGTGGGCTCACACCTGGGGTCACTTGGTTTGGGGGTTGGGTTCACGGGTGCCTGAGATTTGGAGCTTGGCTCGGAGAAAAATGGCTATGAGGATGGTGGTTAGGTGGTCGGAGCTGAGGATGATGGTGGTTACGGGATTGCGGCTAGGGCGAAGGGAAGAGAGAGACGAGAAGGAGAAGGGGAAAAAAGGTATGAGAATTGGGTCTCTCTCGGGTCTCACAAATTTTCAGGTCACAAATGAAAAAAAATCTAAGTGGCGCGGGATGGTGTATTATTACCGCCCTTTTTTTTTTCACAAAGTGGCCCATTATAGTGCTCTAGTATAACACTTTTTTATTAGTATTATATTCATGTGTTATGGAAATGGGTATTTGGTGTAGTGCAAGTCAGCTAGATTGTACTTAGTTGGAACATCAATGAGCTTCAGACAACCTTCTTGTATTCTCTCTAATGATACAACAATCTATGTCAATGTGCTTGGTTCTTTCATGGAAAATTAGATTTTCTAAAATGTGGATAGCAACAGTATTGTCACAGTATAAGATAGTTGGGTTCCTATGAGAAATTCCAAAGTCCTTGAGTAAAGAAATCAACCATGAGACTTCACAAGTGGCATTTGTCATACTCTATATTCTGCCTCAGTTGATGATCTTGAGACTATTTTTTGCTTCTTTAATTTCTATGAAATGAGGGAGTGCCCAAGAAACATGCAGTAACCTGAGTCAGACCTTCTGTTATCCATGCATGTGCTCCAATCCGCATCTATTTTTTTTTTAAGATGGAAATCTATAATATTGAAGTTAGCTTCGGCATATTCATTTAAACGAGGTTGGGAAAAAGAGTGAAAGAAGAGGCCTAAGCCTGAAGTTCCCATTAAATATTGCAGGATGCATCGAACAACTTGTAAATGAGGCAGTCGAGGTGAAGTTATGTATTCACTTGACTTATTCACAACAAAAGATATGTCAGGATGGATTATAGTCAAATAAATTAATTTACCAATTAGACTCCTATATATAGTAGGATTAGGTAAGTGTTTTCCTTCATCTTTGCTGAGTTTAGTGTTCCACTCCATTGGTGTGGATGAGACTTTAGCACCCAAGTAAACTGTATCACTCAACAATTGTAAAGTAAATGGAAGTTGAGACACAAATATTTTACTGTGGGAACGCCTAATATCCAAACCCAAAAAATAAACGTAAAGGGCCTAGTCCTTTAGTTTAAAATCATAATTCAATTGATGTTTGAAGAGAGTGACAACTGAATCATTGTTAGAGGCCGCAACTATATCATCAACATAAATCCGTAGAGCAATGAAAGCACTAGGAGTGTTTTCAATGAATAATGAACGATCAAAATAATATTGTTTAAAACCATTAGAAATAAGATACATGCTAAGTTTTGTGTACCATTGTCTTGAGACTTGTTTTAAGCCATATTAACTTTTAGTTAACTTACAAACAACATTGATTTAAAGTTCCCCTTTGGGTTGATAAACTTTAGGGATTTTCTTATAGACATTTTCTTTTAAGTCCTAATGAAGGAAAGCATTGTTAATATCTAATTGGGATAATGGCCAATTTTTATAGCATCAAGTGTGAGAAGTAATTTGAAAGTGTTAAACTTTGCAATAGGAGCAAAGGTGTCAAGGTAATCGATACCTTGTTTTTGGGTGTAGCATTTAGCTACTAAACATGCTTTGTACTTGTCAATAGCTCCATTAGCATTTGATTTGATTTTGTATATCCACTTGCTCCCTATGGTATGTCGTCCTGGAGGAAGAGATACAAGTTGCCATATATGGTTATCTTCTAGAGAAATTTTTTTAGCTATCATGGCCTATTGCCATTCTGGGATAGTTGAAGCATGCTTGTAACTAGTGGGTTCAGAAACTGTGTTTATTGCAAGAATTTTAGCTCAAAAAGGTTCATTTAACCTGTCATAAGACAAAAAATCAGATAAGGAATGTGATGTATAATTATTTAATCACAAACATAATCTTGAAAATGCTCGAGATGTGAAAAACACACCCAACAGTAGAAGTAATAAGAGATGTAGTTAGTTTGAGTAGACTTTTTGTTACTTCTGTAGCATTAGAATTGTCAAAAGCATGGCAAGGTGTTGGCTACTCAAAAGACTGTGTAGAAGGTTATCCTGTATTAGGCAGCATAGATTGAGGAAATAATTGGTCAGTATTAATTGCAGAAAATTTATTTTTAAGTGGAAAAATATTCTCATAGAAGACAACATCCCGAGAGTAAAAGATTTGTTAACTTTCTATGTTAAGAAGAGTGTAATCTTTCATTCTAGGAGGGTATCTAATGAAAATACATGCCTTTGACCTAGGTGAAAATTTATGTCTTTTACTATCTAAAGTAGAAGCAAACAGAAGACAACAAAAACATCAAAGATGATCATAAGATGAAAGTTTATTATGAAGTAATTCAAATGATGTTCTCTTTTTTAAAAGTGCGGAAGGAGTTCTATTTATGAGATACACAACCCTATTAATAATGTATGACCAATAGGGAAGGGGAAGATGAGATTGAAAATGAAGAGCCCTAGCAACATTTAAGGTATGTTGGTGTTTCCTTTCTACTACTGAATTTTGTTGAGGCTTTTCAACACAAGAATGAAAATTTTGGATGCCTTTGAGGCATAGAATGTGGTAAGGTTTAATTCTTTATCATTATTAGATCATATTGCTTTAATTGTAGCTGAATATTGTGTTGCAACAAGAGAAAAAAACTAAGGAATAATAAATTGAACATCGGATTTTGCCTTGAGCATATAAACCCATATATATTGTGTGTGATCATCAACAATGGTGAGGAAGTGTTCATATCCTTCTATACTCATGATATGAAATGCACCTCAAATATCTATGTGTATTAAGATAAAAAGTGAGTAAGCCATATTATTATTAGAGAAAAAATGAAGTCTTTTTTGCTTGGCTAAATGACATACAGAGCACAAACGATCATGATATTTATCAAAGAATCGTAAATTTTTATTGAATGATTTTTAAATCATTTTGGAAGGGTGGCAAAGGTGAAAATGTCATTGGTCCACATCAGTACATGTGTTATTCACTACATTAGTACAAGTAGTGGTAGGAACACTAGAAGAGCCATATTTGAGAAATGATGGGCTTTGTTCAATGAAGAAGAGCTTGCCCACTTTCTTAGCAATCTCAATCTTGGAAATCAGAGATTGTTCTTGTAGGAAACATTAGGATGGTGTGAAAACTAAAGAGTTATTACTATCTTGAAGATAGGCAGTCATAGAGAAAATGTTAAATTGAAACCCGTTCATGTAAAACACATCTTTCAAAATAAGATGTTGGTTGATTTGCACAATACCAGATTTGTGAATATGTATTTTTATGACCATTAGAAAAAGTGACAAAACTTAGCAACAAGATGGTTATTAAAAGAGGTAAAACAATGAATAGAGTGACACATATGATGTGTGGCATCACTATCCACAATCCAAAAGAAAGAAAAGAAAACTACTATGTTACTAGAGATATTAAACACTAGTGGTGGAATGTTGTCACTTGTGGAAGGGGCTTGATGTAGCTGCTAACTTAACAAAGCAATGAGATGTTGACTCAGTTCTGATTGGGAAGCAAGATTAGAAAAAATGCTTGAAGAGGAAGCAATTGTAGTGGAACCCAATGTTTGATTGACTTTTGCAGTAGGATTTGAATTGTGGTGATCACCATAACCTGGAGGAAATCCATGTAGAAAATAACATTTCTCCATGAGATTCCCTGGTTTGAGACAGTGTGAGCAAGAAGGACGCATATATTTGGTTCTTAAGGTAGAATTATGAGATGGGTTATTGGTGGTAGGGGCGGTAGCAATTGGATGCAATGTATGAGAATGGCCAAGCTTCCTTTGGTGCTCTTCTTAAAGTATCATGGAAAATACTTTGGAAAGAGATGGGAAATGATCGATCAACAAAACTTGTGCCTGAATAGCATGAAAAGACTCATTAAGGCCATTAAGGAATTGAAGAACTTGTTTTTTTTTTTATTAAGAAATCAAAAGAATCAGCAAAAGTAACATAGTAGGTACATGGAGTCCTAGGGTGAAGTTCATTGATGTCATCCCACGTAGCTTTAAGTTTAGTGAAGTATGAACTTACATATTCATCACCTTGATGAAGCCTAATTAGGGATGTACGAAGCTAACAAATTTGTGGTCCATTCCCTTCATCAAATCTAATGTTGAACTCAGTCCACATGGCAATTGTTGTATCAAGAAACATGATGCTACTCTTTATGTTAGGAGAAATAGAATGAATGATCTAGTGTTGGTAATTTAAGGCTTTATACTTTCTAAATCAACAATAAATAATAGGAATACTTCAATTGCAAACCCTAGATGCTAATTAAGAACCTTATTCAAAGTATGAATATAAATCCCGCTAATCAAATAACCATATTCAAAATATGAATTCAAATCTTGATAATCAAAGATCAAGTGATCAAATGATTATAACATGAATTTAGAAATATTTATCATCAATACTAGCAATAATGATTACAAATAAATAAGTAAATTATAATAGAATAATACAATTACAAAGTTAGATTCTAGAGAGATACAACCTTTGAATTGAGCAATTGAATCTTCAAATTTGGGGAACATCTAAAGGCTTATACACGAAAAATATCATTGTCCAAAATCTCTATTCCAAGTCTTCCTTTAGTTTCTTGAAGCTTTACCAATGTGGAATGAGAAGTGGGATTTAACAAGCTTTGAAACTCATACAAGTCAAGAAATGCCTGATGAATTTCTTGGAGAAAATAAATGTTCTTTCAGAGCTAGAAAGATAGAGAGGTTAGAGAGAGAATTGAAAAGTATGATCAATACTTTCAATTCTAATAACCCTTATTTATAGTGTAGGCACCATCATTAAGTGTAAATAATAGGATTAGAGCTTTTAAAAACATCATTTTGGAGCTAAAATGCGTAACTGTACAAAAATGCTAGGCAATGTGTCGCCTCCCTGCAGGTGATGCATCGTCTGCAGGGTTTTGTCTTGTACTTCGATTTAGGTGATGTATCGCATATAAGGTGGCAATGCAATGGCATATATGTTAGAGAATATATATTATTGCTCAATGGAAATATGGAAAAACCAATATACAACTCTATGCAAAAAATACAATAGACAAGGTAGTTGATTAAATAAATATTACAACTCAATTGCTCAAAATACAAGTAACTAGAAAGATGTAGAAGAAGAAGATTACAAACTCAAAACAATAATAATACAAGTAAATAAGATCAACAAGATCAAAAGAATGAAAATAAAACAAACTCTCGCACAACCAAAGTGTAGAGTAGTGGGGATCACCAACTTGAACAAGGTTCAAGACCTTTGTCCAAAAGCTTATTTCCCCCTATTCTCTAAGCACTAAGGGATCTCTCTAGGAAATAGCTCTATGGAATTATCAAGCCTTTTGGTGTATTTTCCAGCCAAGTGCTTTGTGGATGGAAAATGGTGTGTATCTTACAAGTGAGCATTAGGCTCCTATTTATAGAGTTTTGAGACACCCTTTGAATTTCAAATTCCACAAACCCTCATGGCTGTTACCAATGATTAATTGGATGTTTATGGAATTAAAATAGAGATTGGGGAGTTACTTGGCTATTGGAAACGTTCAAAATTGGATAAAACTAAAGTTTGGAAAATGATGTCAGCCGCTCAGGCCGCGGCCCACGGTGTGTTTTTGCCTATTTTTGCCTCTTGGGCCGCGGCCTGAAAAACATAGGCAGCGGCCCAAGTCGTTTTTTCAGCAACCAATTTTCCAAATTTTCCAAAACGTTCCAAATTCATTCCCACTTGATTTTGTAACTTCAATACACATTATGGGAGTTAAAATCACATCTTTAACAGCCATATTTCACATATGACTTTAAGAAATTCAAATCAAAATGTGTAATATCAAATCTACACATTATTGGGTAATATTTGGGAGTTACAAGTTTGTAACTCCAAAATATGTCACATTTGGGCACATACATGTGTCCAATTTTGTGACTCTCAATAATATGTTACAAGGTGTGACAAATCACATTATGTCACATTATTTAATCTAACATTATATTATTTAAAATAATATAACAATATAAGTAGGCCTAACTTCTTAAAAGTGACCTTAAATACCTCCAAATGCTCCCAAGCTTTTTGGGTGTGCTTAAATACCTCATTATATCACTTTAGACTCATAAAAGTCAATTATAGATGCCTACTATGAAATCTCATGTTTTCACTTCAACTTAAGTGAAACTCGTTGAGTGTTTTGCACCACTTTGTGTAAACAACTTAGCCATTATATTTAACCAATCTCATCAATTCCCCACTTGATTACATATAATCCTCTCTTTTTTAACTTAACAATTTTGGTGAATAAAATAAAGTATCTTTCGATTTGAACTTTACCTTAGTGAAAGCATTACATAGCCTTATCAAAGTCATTGGTGTCTTGAAGTTGGGACCAAGTACTCCTTAATGATAAGATCGGTAACACCTCAAACACCTCCAATTGGCCATTGATTTTCCCAATGTGTTCGCTTAGCACTTTTCATGGCCTTGTGCTCATTCATTTTATGAACTTTCCGGGGAGAAACTCCAACTCCGATGAAAGGCGGCACCACCTCTAAGTTCACATAGGTGAAGTTCTTACAACATCTTTGCTACCCTTAGAGATGCTTGTTGCTCTTCAACTGAACTTCATTAAAATCCTAACGCTTAGTCCTCATGTCCAGTAGCAACCAACACTTACCATCCTTGGATGAGACTCACGATTATGTTAGTGTTGAAACTATCCACTCATCAATGACTTTTTCTTACCCATTGAACTTTTGCCCTTGATGTTTACAAGTTTGGAGTTGGGTTTCATTGGTGAATCTATTATTCTAGGAGTTTTAGTCTCATCCCTCTAGATGTAGAACTTACTAACCTTTTCACAAAAGGTTTTGTAAATGGATTCATTAAGTTCTCACATATGAGATAGATATGATTCCACCTTGAATCAATTGTCTCACATACTCATGTCTTAGACTTATATGTCTTAGACTCATGTCTTAGACTTCTTATTATATATGCCATTATAGGCTCTAGCTAATGTAGCTTGACTATCGCAATGTATTGAGATCATCGATACATTTTCCTTTGAAATTTGAATATCCACCGTGAGATCCCTAAGCCACTCAGGCTCTTTGTTGGTTGCCACTAGAGCTATAAACTCGACCTCCATGGTTGAGTGTAAAATACATATTTGTTTTTTTTTAACCCAAAGAAACCACTCCTCCTTCAAGCATAAACATCCAAACGGTTATGGAGAGATTATCTCCCACAATCGATATGCAACTTGAATCGAAATATCCCTTAAGTATCTTAGGAAACTTTGAATATTGGAGGCATAGCTTCAACTAACATGATGCTTGGGCAATTACCTTTTCCTATCATTAAGGTGTCATAACAACCTACAATTGGTTCTGATATGTAAGAAGACTCAGAATTCTTCCACAAAGCACATGTAATATCCTGCCCAGCCAAGGAAACTCCTGCCCTCTAAGGTGTTCCTTGACCTTGGCAATTCTCCAACCGAGAATATACCACTAACCATTGATCATGATGATAACAAATCCAATTCATATAATCCTTGAATACTCTGTTCATCTAATCCATCAAAATAACTCAGCACTCTTAGTGCCCTTATCTAATATAAAAGCAATCATTTGCATATCATTTTTCCTGATCTTCAGCTGGTACTAACCAGATCAAAGATTCACCTTGGAGAATATCATCTTACTCAATAACTGGGTCTTTTAGTTCTTACAACTCTATTGAAGTCGTTCAATACAATGCCCTAGACCTGACTCCGTCCCCGACACCAATCCAATCACCATTCTATCTCTTTGTGTAAATGTAATCCTGACAAATCCCTTGGAAACATATCCAAAAACTTACAGACTAATCCAGTCTGTCCTAATCCCACTAGCACAACCTAAGTGGTACCCACCACACTAGATAGGATTTCTATGCATCCTCCTACAATAGATCTATAGCTCTAAATACAGATGTCATAAACATACAAGATCCATGCACAGTGCCAGGTACCACAACTGTTTCCTACTCTCAAACCCAAGAGTTACTATCATTTCCTTGCAATCTATCATTGCCCCACACTTGGCTAACCAATCCATATTAAGGATCATATCAAAGTCAGTCATAACCAACCTTATCATATCAACTGATAAGTCTTTTCTCCACCATAATCTAACTCATCACAACATAACCATGCGATCTACGTAACAAGTCTATGCCTCTCTAGATGCAATAAACAAAGGAACAACATGGCACCAAAATCAGTCAGCACAATACAAGAATCAAAACTAGAAAGCTGATCTACCACCCCTGAGGAACCAGCCTCAGTCTCAGTCTCAGTCACTGACTCTGACTGCATGAGAGCGAACACTCGAGCTGGATTCGAGCTGTCCACCCTCTGCGGCTCATTCTTCCTTCGCCTTGGGCATTCCTTCTTGAAATGCCCAACCATTCCACATAAGAAACATGCCTTTGCTCGGAATTCTCCCAAATGACGCCTCTTACACCGAGTGCATTCTGGGTAAACTTTCCAATCCTTGTCCTTGCTCGATCCATTAAATGGAGGTATCACTGCTTGAGCTCCATGCTCTCCAGCACTATCCTTTTCAGTCTGATTTCCTGTGCTCTCAATAGTAAGAGCCTTCTCTACCACCTGAGCATAGGTAGAGATTTCATGCACCGGGGCGACTCTAATGCCCTGAGCTATACTAGGATTCAATCCCTGGATAAACCTTTCCCTCCGAGCTACATTTATGGGTACCATATCAAAAGCAAACTTGGCCAATCCATCCAATCTGTTAACATACTCGGTTTGTTGACCCTTCATTTGACCAAGGACACAGAGTCAAAATAACGACAAGGAAATAGAAAAGAAATCAAGAATGGAATCAAATGGGAAGAAGGTGAGACAAATAATTTATAGTGGTTTGGCCCCAACTATGTGGTAATAAACTACATCCACTTAGTGTTCTTATTGATGTTGAATCCCAATGCCGTGATCAAAGAACTAGGGTTCTTGAGTTTCACAAACCTTAGGAGAATTACAACTTTTTCGTGGATAATCACACTATGTTCTCTCTATGAATATTCAAGTTCAAAGTACAAAAGTCCCTTCCTTGAGCCCTCCCATTCATATTTATAGGCTCAAGGGGGTTACATGGGCCAATGGGCCTGAATTATCCTTAATATTAGCGTATCAAGGCAATAAAGAGAAAAGATAATAAATGTAATTATTACAAGATTGCACATCTTAAAGGGATTAAACCGAAGCATGCGACCAAAATGGTCGCATCTAAACGTGAGATTTGATGAGGCAAGAAACACCTGGTCGATAGGCGAACAACACTCCTTTACTTTGACGCCGCCACGTGCCAACCACGTGTAATAAATTCTTGCCACGTTATCAGGAGTCATTTTTGGATAAACATTTGCCCCCCAAGTTTATTTTACTACGACCAGCATAAAGTAAACTTAAGAGACTGACCCTTTGCATACCCCACCAAATCTGTCAGAGCCGCCCATGCCTTCTCGAAAAAGGCAACCAAAAGTTGTTTGACGGCTATTGCATTTCCCCATGCCTTGAAAAAGTAATTCCATGATTACCTCTTTTACAGTGCTACGATCAATATAAATAATCCATCCTTTTCACTTTTTACCTTTTACCGAACCCTTTGCCTTCAAGAACTCTGCAGAACCAAGCACAACTATACCCATAAAAGTTTGCTGATCCACGGTGTGCCTGTCCGATTTTCTGAAATCTTCTCAATCCTTCATCCAAGTAAGTCTTCTAATCGATTCTTTTCTGTCACGTTGTGCCGTGTAATGCTTGTTTTCCCTTCATTTTCGACTTTTGAGTTCTTGAATATCTCTGTCAGTTCTTGCAAAATGGTCTTGGGATAAATGGGTACGCTAATCTATGCTAAATATGGTAGGAAAATTACACCTTGTTGGGGTTAGGAATTAGTTTGGTAGTTAGGGCGTAAAATCGAAGTAAAAATTTGATTTTTAAGCTTGTAGAAAAACTGGGATTTTCCCGTCTCTTCAGAGTTGAAAAAGTTTTTCCTTAAAAAGTTTTTACTTCTACTTTTTGATCCGTTTTCCAAACTGCTCGTATGAAATATAGTGTTTTTGCTAGAATGCTGCTGGTCGTATAAAAGCTTAACTTTTATACACGAGCAATGTTATTCCAACTTTTAACACAAGTTTTTAGGCCATGGATTCTCATCTCCCCTTCTCTGTTCGCAGATTTTCATGCAAGATTCGTGGGGAGGTGAGAGGCCAATTGATGACGACTTGCTCGTGCAACTACTCATGGACAAAGAACAGCCGTCGGTACTCATCCCAGAAATCCCTTTTTCTCGAATTCCACCCAACATATCTTCTTCCAGTCCATCCAAAATGGGTAGAGTAAAGTCAACTACCCAGAAAAAGAAATCATCAAAACCTTCTGAAAATCAGCCTGCTCCTCGGGCTGAAATTCCTACAACCAGTGGTAGAACCAAAACCACTGATCCTGAAATCCAAATACAGGCCCGCCTCCGAAATGCCATTCGACCAGACGTCGAATGGTACCTTGCTCCTCCTAGCACGATCACTACTAGGATGTTAAATAATTTCCTCAGAAAGTACGGACTTTCTGGGGTTTCTTTATTCCTTCCTACCACTGACCAACGGGCAAACCTTCCTGGTGGTGCCTTCAGCGCCTGGTCGAGGTATCACATTGAGGCAGGAGCAGTCCTACCTCTTCATCTTTATTTCCAGGGAGTGGCCAATTACTTCGGGGTCGCTCCTTTCCAAATAACCCCGAACGGGTATAGAATGCTTTCCGCACTCTATATCCCTTACAGCCATAAAAAATGGCTTGTCCCTTCGCCTCATGAGATCAACTACTTGTTCGATCTCAAATATAACCCCAACCAGGACAGCACGGGGTTTTTTCATCTTTGCCACCAGGAAACGAACCACACCTTCCTGAGTGAGACTACCTACAATTCTAATGTAGGAAAGTACCACCAAGAGTACTTTTTGACTACTGACCTGGTCGCCAACAACCTAACCTTCACCCAAGGAGGTAACTTCTTTGTTTTTCTGGTCGTTTATTTTCCTTGTATTTTATTTGCATTCCCCTTAGAAAATTAGCACATTTCAGGTCCATGGCTGTGACCGGCTCCTACTCCAGAAATGGAGGTCCGAGCAGCACTACTGGCCAGCAAGACTGACGTAGAGAAAAGCGTCAAACAGCTGGTCACTGAAGCCAACCTAAGGCTGGTCAGGCTTCTGGCACCTCACCAGGACGTGAGGGAGTCAACGGCGGGGAGTGCCACTGGTGGAGAAATTCCCGAGCACCCAGACATGTCGCAACCTCCAAGAAGGAGACCAACTGGAGTGACAATCAGGGAACCCTCAGCACCCCACGAGCAGCTGTTCCCCTGCCCCTTTGGGAAAGGGAAAAAAGAAAGCTTCCGAACCCTCTGCACCCATCGACGAGTCTTCAAATGAGAACGATACTACCTTCTCATTCTTAGACAATTTTCCCATTCCTTGTCATTTATTTGACGGGGACGGCAACTTTAAGTATACTCCAAATTTAAATTAAGATTTCTTCCAGGCAGTGAGTGAGTGTAGCAGTAGTTCAGTAAGTAATGTAGCAACCAGTAGTTATAGCAAGGGTACTTCACTTATAATTTCCTTGTCTTTACTTTCAGTTCCATCTATGCTTATTGTCTAACTGCTAGCAATGCTTCCTTACTTGTAGATATGTCGTTTGAAGATATGTTCGATCACTACACTGCCGCTGCTACTCCCTCGAGCGGGAAGAAAGACAGCAAGAGGGTCCGCAAAGAAAGCAGTAAAGCTGCTTCAATGAAGGCCTAAACTGAGGGTCCTTCAGCAGTTGCTCCTCCGAAGGAAACCACGCCACCTCCCACAAAGGAAACAATGCCACCTCCTTCTCCACTCGACCAGCCATCTCCAACTGCACCGGTCAACCAGCACTCTACCCCTCTAGCGCCTATCGACCAGCCACGCCACACTCAACCCAAGATACCTTGACCAGCACCGTGGTCAATTCAGCCAGGGAGATAATATACAAACTCTCCAAGCACAAACGCAGCCAAGACGCCATCATTAGCATCAGCTCCATGGAGGCCGACCAAATAATAAATCGATGGCTGAATGAGATAGCCAGTGTAAGTTGTTTTCTATTGCTGAGTCATTTTACTTTGTTAATTTTTGCCACCGTCTTACCTCTTTTATCTGATCGCAGGGATTGCTGACTATCACTGCTGATTGGTGCCGCACGGGGACTTTGGTCACCCAGACCAAAGACTTTGACACCAAGCACACTGAGGTGGTAAAGGGGCTCGAGGGGAAGAATGCTGAACTGCTTGAGAAAAACACTAAACTGACCAACCAGAACAATGAACTGCGCAAGCAAAAAGCCCAGCTGACCGAAGAGCTGTTGGAGTGCCGGGCTGCCCTGACCAAATCTAATGAAGACAAAGAAAGGTTCAGGGAGAGTGCCAAACTCAACTACCAAGAATCCAAATAGCTTGAGCTCGATCTGATTATGAGCAGAAAGGAGACGGAGGAGCTGGAGGGGCGAGTTAAGGAGCTTGAAGAGACTAATGCTAGAAACTTGGAGAAGTATAGGGAAGCCACCCACCTTTGCTTCTACGAGTTTTGGACACATAACCGCGAGGCTGGCTTCAGCTATCTGTCAAAGAGCTTGAGACGAACTCAAATAACCCGTTGCATTATTCGCCTGGAGGAAGAAGAAAGAGCCAAAATTCCTGCTTCCCCAGAAATTTCCTTAGCAACGGAGATTGACGGCGCGGGCAATGAAGCTGGCACTACTGTCGACCAGGACACTCCTCAAGATCCTCTAGCCCCATAGTCTTTTATTTTTCTCTTTGTTTTATTATCTTTTAAATATGCGACCTACAGGTTGTGATGTAATGACAATTATTTTTTTTTTTTAAATTTTTATTGCTGCATGGGCAGCGTTTTTCCTTTAATCAACCAATTACATCCGAGCAGCACTGCTCGCGGTGTAAAGGAATTCTTTTTCTCTTTTGATATTATAATACTTGCATTTATTATAACATCTGTTTGCATGACCGAACTTAGCATAGTACTTTGGATTGGTTTAACAAAATAACAAAATTTTAAAAAATATTCTAAGTACCCTAGCATGCCTTCACTTATTTTGCTCATGTGTTTACATACCTTTCTATATGCTTTGCTTACTAGATACCTTATATGCCCCCAAGTGATTGAGGAACTTTAGGTCCTCGGTCGCTTGCCTTGACTAAGACCTCTTCGAACATTTCTGCTCGTAGGATCAATTTTAAAATGAGAATATAGCAAAACAACACACGTAATGAGCAAATACTTGTAATAAATACAATAGTTGGCAAGATTGACTGGTTGCGCACAGTCCCTTTTATTTTTCGTAATAAATGGACAAAACATGTCTGTATGAGTGATCACCAAAATGATCTTACACTTATAAGCGATCAGTCACATAAAATGACCAACCCTTTTTCATAACTTGTAAAAAGTAAAATTAATACAAGCCAATTCTTTAAGAAGAATTGTATATTGATAGTACTTGCGCAGGTGTTCTCCATTCCAATAGCGAGGAATGAGATCTCCATTCAAGCGAGCAAGTTTGTAAGTGCATGGGTGGATGAATTCTTCAATTTGGTACGGTCCATCCCAGTTAGGTCCGAGTACTCCAGCTACCTGGTCGTAGGTATTGAGGAAAACCCTTCTAAGTACTAGATCTCCTACATTGAATTTTCTCTCACGTACTTTAGAATTGAAATACCCGGTGACCTTTTGCTGGTAAGCCGCTACTCGAAGTTGGGCTTGCTCGCGCTTTTCATCGACCAAATCTAGAGATTCCATCAATAGCTGGCTATTACAGCCTTGATCTTACATCATTCTCCGATGCGATGGCGGATCTAACTTGATAGGCAACATAGCCTCATACCCATAAGACAAGGAAAATGGAGTATGGCCTGTTGATGTGCGATGGGACGTTCTGTACAACCAGAGGACTTCAGGAAATTTCTCTGGCCATGCCCCCTTCGCTTCTTCAAGTCTTTTCTTCAGAATGTCTTTTAGTGTCTTATTGACTGCCTCGACTTGTCAGTTTGCTTGAGGGTAAGCAACTGAAGAAAAGCTCTTGATAATTCCAGCACTGTGAATAGATCACTATCGAATTGTGTGCCGTTGTCTGAGACAATTTTTCTTGGCAATCCATAGCGACACACAATGTTTTTAACCATGAAATCCAGCACTTTCTTGGTTGTTATGGTTGTAATTGGCTCAGCTTTGGCCCATTTTGTGAAGTAATCGACGGCCACCATGGCGTACTTGACGCCGCCCTTTCCTGTGGGCAAAGATCCAATTAGGTCTATACCCCAGACTGCGAATGGCCACGGACTTTGCATCTGTTTTAGTTCATTAGGGAACGCTCGCGGAATTTTGGAGAACCTCTGGCACTTGTCGCACCTCCACAAAAATTCTGCCGAGTCTTCATTCATTGTTGGCTAGAAGTATCCTTGCCTTAGGATCTTTTTTGATAAGCTCTGCCCCCCAGCATGGTCTCCAAAAAAGCCTTCGTGGACCTCTTTCATCAATTCTTTGGCCTTCTCCCTCGAAATACACCTGAGGAGTGGCATTGAGTGTCGCCTTCGGTACAAGATTCCATCAACCAGGATATACCTAGCGTCCTGCCGCTGAAGGGTCCTGGCTTTGTTTCTATCCGTTGGTAACACACCCTTCATCAGGTACTCCATGTAAGGTGCCATCCATGTATCCGCCGCTTAAATCACCAAAGAGGCCTCTTCTGCTTGGATGCTTGGCATAGATAGTCGCTCAACCGGGACTATGTCTAGGGTGTCAGCATCCTTGGCACTTGCCAACTTGGCCAAAGCATCATCTTTTGAATTTTGGTGACGAGGTACTTGCTGGACAGTGTACTTATCAAACTGCGCCAATAGATCCCTTGCTTTATTCAAAGTAAGCAACCATTTTTAAACCTCGGGCCTGGTATTCTCCAATGATTTGATTGACCACTAACTGAGAGTCACAATACATATCAAGTGACTTTATGTGCATGTCTCTGGTTAGCCATAGTCCTGCGAGCAGCGCTTCATATTCGATTTCGTTGTTTGAAGTGGTGAAGTTGAATCTAATCGCGCAGTGAAATTGATGCCCTTCAGGCATTATCAAAATCACTCCGGCTCCAGTGTGATGCTCATTAGAATAACCATCTGTAAACAACTTCCATGAGGGCGTTTGGCTTTGAGGTTCAGGCTCTCCAGGCTCTTCTGGCTGCTCGCTATTTGGAAGTCCAGTGAGTTCTGCGACAAAGTTGGCCAAAGCTTGTCCTTTTATTGCTGCTCGTGGTGAATAAGAGATATCAAACTGCCCAAGTTCAACCGCCCATTTCAACAGTCGGCTTGTAGCTTCTGGTTTCTGCAGAATTTTCCGTAGAGGTTGGTCGGTCAAAACTGTGATTGGGTGACCTTGGAAGTATGGCCGCAGTTTTCTGGAGGCTAAGATCAGGCAATAGGCTAATTTTTCAATAGGTGGATATCGTAGTTCTGCTCCTATTAGCCTTTTTCTTACATAATATACGACCTTTTGCACGCCCTCTTCCTCTCTAATTAGAATAGCACTAGCAGCGTATTCCGTGATTGCCAAGTAGATGAACAAAGTTTCTTTATCAACCGGTTTTGATAGAATCAGTGGCTAGGACATGTGAGTCTTTAAAGCTTGAAAAGCATGTTCGTACTCCTCCGTCCATTCGAATTTCTTGTTGCCTCTGAGTAGATTAAAAAATGGGACGCATTTGTTCATCGATTTGGAAATAAATCTACTGAGAGCAGAAATTCTTCCGGTCAAGCTTTGAACATCTTTGATTTTTGTTGGCGATTTCATATCGACCAGGGCTTTGATCTTCTCAGGATTGGCCTCAATTCCTCGTGAGTTTACTATAAATCCCAGGAATTTCCCTTATCTAACTCCAAAGGAACACTTGAGGGAATTTAGCTTCATCTGATATTTGTTCAAGACGTTGAAGCACTCTTGCAAGTTCCCTATATGTCCTTCTGCCTTCTTCGACTTAACCAGCATGTCGTCGATGTATACCTCCATGTTTGTTCCAATCATCTCCTTGAACATGTGATTTACTAGTCGTTGATAAGTCGCACCAGTGTTTTTCAAACCGAAGGGCATTACTTTGTAATAGTAGAGCCCTGTATCGGTCCGAAAGCTAGTGTGATCCTCGTCAGGGGATGCATACTGATTTGATTGTACCCTGAGCACGCATCCATGAATGATAGGATCTTGTGCCCTGCAGTAGCATCGACCAGCTGGTCGATTGTAGGAAGTGGGAAACAATCTTTAGGGCAAGCTTTATTAAGGTCTGTGAAATCCACGCTTGTTCGCCACTTGCCATTAGGCTTGGGAACGAGCACGGGATTAGAGACCTATGATGGATAAAATGCTACCCTAATGAATCCATTCTCCTTTAGATTATCGACTTCTTCCTTTAGAGCTTTTGATCTGTCTATGTCAAGCAGCCTCCTTTTTTGTTGTACCGGTGGAAAACTCTTGTCTATGTTTCAGACATGGCTAATAATCGCAGGGTCTATTCCAACCATGTCTTTATGTGACCAGGCAAAGACTTCCTGGTTTTTCTTTAAAAATTTCATCAGTTCTTGTTTCGTTGTTGTCTCTAAGTTTTTACCGACTTTCACAACCCTGGTCGGATCTGCGTCATCGAGTTGGACCTCTTAAAGGTCATCGATGGGAGTGTGGGAATCGTACATGATGAGCATCGTCTTCAGAGAAGGTTATCAACTCCTCCTCTGTCCGAGCTTTCTTTGGTGCTCGATCCTCCACACTCATCATCTCGATGTCCTGGTCGTAGCGTAAAGTCTCAATGTGTGGGCCACCACAGATGGTGAGTAATGTTCCTGCCACAGGAGCTGGCTGTAAAGGTGGCGAGCGTTGGCATGCAGGCGCCTGCTCGTTGCCACCTTGAGCCTCTCGTTGAGACCCTTCTGCAGTCTGTACGTAACTCCTTAGGTGTCCCTGCCTAATCAGGAACTCAATCTCGTCCTTCAACTGGTTGCACTCATTGGTGTCATGTCCGTAGTCATTGTGAAAATGATAGAATTTTGTTGTATCTCTCTTGGAGAAGTCCTTCCTTATAGGTGTGGGTCGCTTATAAGGGACATTAAAGCTGGTCACCTGGTAGACCTCTGCTCTACTTTCAATAAGGGTCGTATAGTTGGTGAATCTCGGCTCATATATATTGCCTTTGGGGCGTTTATTTTCAGATGTTGATGGCTCATTACCCGTCCTTTTTCCACCATTCTTGCCATTTCCATTCCCGTTGCCTTTGCCGTTACCATTGGGTTTATCCATCTGGTTGGCGGCTTTGGTGGGATCTTCCTTCAGTCCCTTGTATTTCGTAGGTGACTTCCCCTCGTTGGCGATCACATCTTTTAACTTGATGTATCGATCAGCTCGATCTAGAAATTCTTGGGTACTCCTTACCCCATTCTTTCTCAGGCTGCTCCATAGGGGAGAATGGCATCTAAACCCATCAGTTAGGCCATCATTTTTCCTTCATCACCCACTATTTTGGCTCCAGCCGCTGCTCGCATAAAGCGCTGGACGTATTCCTTTAAGGGCTCTCCCTCCTTTTGGCGTATCTCGACCAGCTGGTTGGCCTCTGAGGGGTGTATGAGACCCGCATAGAACTGTCCGTAGAATTCCTTTATGAACATTTCCCACGATACTATATGAGCAGGAAGGAACTTAAAGAACCACTCCTGCGCAGTGTCGGATAGAGTGGCGGGGAAGATCCTGCAGCGGGCATCGTCCGACACCTTTTGAATATCCATTTGTATCTCAAACTTGTTGACGTGAGAAACTGGGTCCCCGTACCCGTCAAATTTTGGCAATATTGGCATTTTGAACTTGCTGGGGGTTTCTTCCACATCAATCCTCTGCACAAACGGAGTGCCTCTCCTCCGGTCGTTCTCTATGTGGGATGTCCGACTCCCGACCAGCTGTTGTACTGATTGGTTCAGAGCATCAATTTGAGCCTGAACCACGTCTGGGATTGCTGGGGCGACTGGTGCTGGAGGAGCGTACTCACCGTGCCTCTCACGCCTGTCGTTGAGTACGTCTCTCAAGTCATCATCCCTGGGCCTTTGCTCACTAACTCCTAGCCGATCAAAGATGTTATACTGTCTGGATTGCCCCCCAGCATTATGGCTTATAGGCTTATTGTCTCTTGGTGGGTGGTTCATGTCTCCACCTCTTTCTTCATGCCTTCGACCAGCATTCCCCCTGCCGGAATTGGTCTAATTATAGTCATGGCCGTCTGTAAATTGCGGCCGACTTTGGCGCGACCGGCTGGTCACGCTGTTTCCTCCTCTGGCTGGCATTTCCCGAGCGTCAGGGGGAGGCCTGCGCTGGTCGGTGGGTCCCTGTGCATTATTATGCCATGGGGCCCCTGGCCGCAGAGCCTGACTTGTTATGCCTTCTGTGGGTAAAAGGAAGTTGCCCCCTGCTCGGTGGATTTGGCTCATCATCCCCTAGGCGTCTAGGGCTATGGGGCGGCTGCCCAGCCCTATTCTGCCTCTGGCGCTGGGGATTGCCGCGACCAGCTTGAGAAGGTGGCTGTTTCTCAGGATCCCGAAATGGGACATCATCCTGAGCAACAGGTGGCTGAGTCGACCTTTGTGGGCTTGTTGGTTGGATCAGAGGACTCGGATTAGGGGCCCGTTGCGGTGGTGCACTTGGTGGCTGATTCAGTTGAGAGGTCAACGCAGCATGCCCTCTGGGCAACTGAATGGCTGCTTCAAGAGCAGTCGTGACATCTCTCTGCCGACGGTCCATTTCTGCCTGCCGCTCATTTAGCTCCTGGCGTTGACGCTCAATCTCCCTTTGTTGCAGCGCCAAGGTCTCTGCCGCATTTTCCTGATTCGCCCTCAGACTGGCCAACTCATCCTACAACACACCTAGTGTTGCCCTCAGCGTCTCATAATCCATTTCCTCCTCTTCAAAATCCAAGTGGGGTTCATTTTTAGCCACATTTAGAGGAGGAGGTTGAGATGACGCAGCGCCAACAGCCTGTCCAGCTCTCTTGGATGTCTTTGCCATTTGATTTTCTTTAAGCTTTTTGACAAATCTCTCAATGAAAGCACCAAAATGTTGACCCTTGATTTGGCCAACAACACAGAGTCAAAATAACGACAAGGAAACAGAAAAGAAATCAATAATGGAATCAAATGGGAAGAAGGTGAGACAAATAATTTATAGTGGTTCGACCCCAACTGTGTGGTAATAACCTACGTCCACTTAGTGTTCTTATTGATGTTGAATCCCAATGCCGTGATCAAAGAACTAGGGTTCTTGAGTTTCACAAACCTTAGGAGAATTACAACTTTTTCGTGGATAATCACACTATGTTCTCTCTATGAATATTCAAGTTCAAAGTTCAAAAGTCCCTTCCTTGAGCCCTCCCATTCATATTTATAGGCTCAAGGGGGTTACATGGGCCAATGGGCCTCAATTATCCTTAATATTAGCATATCAAGGCAATAAAGAGAAAAGATAATAAATGTAATTATTACAAGATTGCACATCTTAAAGGGATTAAACTGAAGCATGCGGCCAGAATGGTCACATCTAAACGCGAGATTTGATGAGGCAAGAAACACCTGGTCGATAGGCGAACAACATTCCTTTACTTTGACGCCACCACGTGTAATAAATTCTTGCCACGTTATCAGGAGTCATTTTTGGATAAACATTTTCCCCCTAAGTTTATTTTACTGCGACCAGCATAAAGTAAACTTAAGAGACTGACCCTTCGCATACCCCACCAAATCTGTCAGAGCTGCCCATGCCTTCTTGAAAAAGGCAACCAATCATGTCTTTTCAATTTCCCAAAAGTTGTCTGAAGGCTATTGCATTTCCCCATTGTCTGGCGGTTAATGTTGCATTTCTATGAACGAGGTACAGAAACTCATTCATTTTAGCAGTCTTGACTGCATCACAATAATATCTTTCATTGAACAGTTGCCTAAATTCTTTCCAGTCCATCACAACTGTGTCTCGTGTCTGGGATACTACTTCCCACCATGTCCGGGCATTATCGCCCAATACATATGTAGCATAGATCACCTTATCGTGACCTACCACTCCCATACTACCAAGAATGGAACTGATCATGCCCATCCATTGCTCAGCTCTGAATGGATATAGGCCTCCCTCAAAGATTGGAGGGAAATACTCCTGGAGTCTTCCATAAAGAAATTCCCACCTGCTCTCAACCCTAGGCTGAGCCAAAACTGGTACCACTCTTGGCATAGCAAAGGAAGAGGTGTTCCCTGACAAATTCTGCTGTTGTTTCAAACACTTGATCTCTTTCTCTTGCCTCTGCAATCTTAATTGCATGTCTGTAAACACCTGCTGGAAATTCTGAGGGGCAAGTGAAGAACTCAAACCCTGGTTGTAATTCTTAGCCTCCGTATAACCACCACCAGGTTTGATTAACTTTCTTGGATACATACCTGCTGATTGAATTTGCAGTCAATAACTTGACCCATTAAGCATGATGAGCATATTCAAAAGCCTTCTCCATGAGAACAATCTTACCACACTACATTCACAAACCACTGCAGTGCTAAAACCATGCCCATGGCATTCATACATCAATCATAAGCCCTGCTCTTCCAACATACATACCATGCCTCCAACTCCAGCATGCAAATAACACATTCATATATATATATATATATATTCACGGAGCATGTAATCATATAATCATATTAATAGTCAAGAGCCAGGCTCTATCAAAATCTTATGCTCCCTAATACAATATGCATGTAAAGCATTTACATTCTATTTAAGTAGTTAAACACATAACCACATAAATAGTTACCATACCCTGAGTGAAGCTATCTTTAGTGACGAGTGTACATGCCCAACTTGTCTTCAGGAACCCTTAACCTTGGCTCGCTCTGATACCAAGTTGTAACGCCCTACTACCCAGGGACTGTTACATTGTGCATTTTAAAACAGTACTAAACTCGCTAATCGAGTCATTTGGCCATAATTGTGTAACTAAGTATGATTAACGGTTTAGGGTTAAAATTTTTGGTTAAGATACAACGTTTCACTAAAACATTTACTGTATACATTGGGATCCCAAAATATAATTTAAAGGTTAATTACAATAAAATATTTACAACTAGCCAACCTAAGCGGCAAAATACAGTTTAACCCTAGTTCCTCTTTAAACCCTCGGTCGTGGTGGTCGAGCAGCCGCATATGTACACACCATCACGTAAGCTCTCCAACTCAAGGATGGTCCAGCTTTCTGTTACCTTTACCTGCACCACATAGCACCCATGAGCCGAAGTTCAGCAAGAAAACTCAATATGCTCATGAACAGGTAATAACATGTTACTAAATCATAACAGGCATGCCTAGCAATAATAGCCCTATTCATGCATGCAAATATGTCCAAATAATGGTTGTGGGCCCTGCCCTTTGTATATATGATTTATGGGCCCTGCCCTTTACATAGATGACTTATGGACCCTGCCCTTTGTATAGATGACTATCAAGTCATATTGAGAATAGATGGATAATGTGTCCATCTAAAATAAGTGACACAAATAAGTGACAATTAAGTCACGCACTTGGGCTCTGCACCTTAATCAGATGAGTGAATGACACTTTATGATTTTGGTAATCATACTGGGGCTCGTAGCCCTAATCAGATGAGTGAGTCACACTTTAGGCTCCGCACCCTAATCAGATAGGTGATTAAAGAGTTACACTTTGGGCTTCGCACCCTAATCAGAGAAGTGACTGATGAGTGAGTCATGAACTTGGGTTCAGCACCCATAGCCATGTGACGTTGCAGTCACCTGAACCAAATATAATAAGAAAAAGTTAATTTATCGAACTTAATTATACAATAAGAAAAACTAGCCTTTAGACTAGATAGCGCTTTTAATTTTCATCGAACTTAAGTTCGGTCAAGCATTAATGTTCATGATGATTCATTTAATGCTTATGTCGATTAGATCTAATAATTTCAGTTTGTGTTGAACACATCAATGCCGTTCTTGACTCTTAAGCCAATACCATACGACTCGTGCCGATTTCTAACTCATGGATCAGTGCCACTCACAAGTAAGCAATGCAACCATGCATATATCATATGTCAAATATCCAAATGTAGGGCATTCAGCATGCTTACTCAACAATCACTAACATAATTACAATCATGCACATTTACAGAGACTCAAGCTCTAATCAATTCCATATTCAACATTCATGTCATGCCCTAATCACATATCTCATGCATCACATGCATCTCATACTGGGTCCAGCTTTCTTACCTCTGGTTCGAGCGAGAAATAAGTTAGAAACGACCCTTGAGAATGATCAATCCTTTGATCCCTTAGCGGTGACCTAGTCATAACCAAATATGGAATTCCATCAATAAAATCAATAATAAAAGGTTCATGATCTAAACCTCACTCCTGGGACCTCGAATCCTACTAACATGGTTAATAAATTTGATCCTGAGCCTTAAGAATTGAAACCTCGATCCAAAAACCCTCAAAAGTGCCCCAAAGAATGCCCTGGTAGCGCTGCCCCCAGGCACCATGGCGCTACAAGCAGGGATGTAATACCCTGGACAGTGCTGTAGCGCCCATCCTTGGGCGCTGTAGCGCCAGAACCAGGGTGTTTCAGCCCGGTTTTCCCCCTTTCGAGTTCTCCAATTTCCAAACTTCAAAAACTAATTCCAAACCTCAACCAAACTCACAATGAACCCAAAACCCATTCTACAAGTCCTAGGCATCAAAACCCAATCACACTTTGCCAAAAACTTCATTGAATTCACAACTATCAAATCCAAAATTCCAACTGAAAATCAATTGAAAAACAGAGCATAAACCAGAGTTTTCATGGCTGAATTCTTACCTCAAGCTCAAGATTAAACCCTCTTCAATGGCTGAACACAATCCTAAACCCTCAAGCCTTGATTCCTTAGCTTGAATCCTCAATTGAAGCTTCAAAAATTTCAAAGGAAAGGGAGAAAAAGATGTTCGGGAGAAGAGGAGAAACGTGCTTTGTTTTTGGTTTAGTTCTCTACGGCCTTCCTATGTTTAAATATATCCATTGGTCAAAAGACCGAAATGCCCTTAGGTTAAATAAAACCCTCTCAAGGCTAGCAAGGGAAAATCTTCATTTCTCGTCTATCTCGTTAGTTATAATTAACGTCCTCCAATTCCCATTATTCCCAAATAATAATAAATCATAACCCATTACCCTTTAATTCCCGGTAATATACTAATCATCAAATTAGCCTGAGACTTACCCCGAGCCCGGTAAATAACCTCGTTATGACCAAACCGCTAACTTGCATTCAAAGATCGTCTCATGCCGAATAGCTCGAAAAAATCCACATTATAACGTGGCCTCATCCATAATGCACCAACATGCATGAAAATATACAAATATGCCCTCAACGGGCCAAATTACCAAAATGCCCTTAAAATGAAAAGTAGACCCATATGCATGCATTTATCATCATATAATAATATAACTCACATAATCATGCATATAATCATTTAGTGGCATAATAAATCAATAATGGCCCTCCCGGCCTCCTAATCTAGGCCCTAAGCCTCATTTGTAAATTTGGGTCTTTACAACTATCCCCTCCTTACTGAAATTTCATCCTCAAAATTTATCTGAACAGCCTGGAATATAAATTCCGCATATCTGATTCCAGTTCCCAGGTCTCTCCCTCGACCCCACTGTTTATGTTTCATACTTTAACTAAGATTATAGCTTGCTTCTCAAAACCTTGTTCTTTCTATCTCATATTTGGAGTGGCTATTCATTACAGGATAACTTAGCCTAAATCTCCAGATCCTTATAACTCAACACATGAGTCTCATCTAACACATGTCCTCAACATGGAAATATGAAATACACTGTATACTACTGACAATGCCAAAGATAAGGGCAATCCATAGGAAATATGACCGGTCCTATCCAGGTTTCTAACGGTCTTACTAATCTAGGGCTCAACTTGCCCTTAACTCCTCACCCCTTTTCCATGGTAATACTCTAAGGAAGATACAGTCTTCCACCTGGAACTCCATGTTCATGCATTTCAAATCAGCATAACTTTTCCATTTACTCTGAGAAGCGAGCATCCGAGCTCTAACCTTTCAATATTCTCAATGATCCTCTAAACTACCTCAAAATCCAAATATAACATCTTACCCATCTCATAAGGTGCCCCTCCAATAACTAGATAATTCTCTTTCTAATTTACCATCAGTCTGAGGAAAATAAACTGTACCAAAATCCATCTATATAATTATTGCCTTCTCCAATCTTCCCCAAAACTTGGAAGTAAAAATAGAGTCCTCATCTGATAAGATAGACCTCGAATTCCATAAAGGCGTACTACCTCTCTCACATAGAGGTCTGTAAAATTATCAACTATATTACCCGTCTTTACTGATAAAAGTGAGCTGACTTAAATGCTGGTCCATAATGACCGAAAGAAAATCACGCTGGTCCACTATCCTGGGTAGCCCCACCGCGAAACTTATTGCGATGTTTTCTTACTTCCAGTATGGAATACCCAAAGGCTGCAATAGCCCTACTGGTTTCTAATACTCTGTTTTGACCTGCTAACAGGTTAAGGACTTTGTCATGTATTCCATTATGTCCTTCTCCATCCCAGGCCACCACTATAAAGCTTTCATATCCTAATACATCTTTCATGATGCCTGGATGAAGAGAATAAGAGAGTAGTATGAGATTCATCCAGAATCCCTCATTTAATCCCAATGTCTATCAGATCCCAAGTCCGATCCTTCTACCACAAGAGTCTTAATTTTCTTTTCTAATTGATTTTATACATCAGCTTTATAGATTTTAAATGCATTAAATTCATCATATTTACTCTGAAGCAAATATACATAAGTATACCTAGAGAAATCATCTATTAAAGTTATGAAGTATCTATTTCCTCCTCTGGTCAACATGCCATTTAATTCACATAAATCACTATGTATTAAATCTAGTAAGTTTGAACATCTATCAACACTTGGAAAATGTTTCTTAATCATTTTAGATTTAACACATAATTTACATTTATCATGCTAATTCACATCACAATTAATTAATCCACATTTAACAACTCTTTTAATTTTGCTATAACATATATCAGAAGGTCTATTGTGTCACAAAGTAATAGACCTAGAATTTATTACATTACAAGAATTAGATGCCATATTATTATTGCCATCATCAAGAGTACAAAGTTCGATCATCCTATCACATGAATAATCATTTCCCACAAAAGTTCCAAATTTCATCAAAATAAGTTTACTGGATTCAAACTCCATTTTGATATTGGATTTACTCAATAGACTTCCACTTATAATGTTTCTATTCATATTGGGAACATAGAAAATATTAGTTAGGGTCACTTTCTTTCCCTTAGTGAAACACAAATTAGTTCAGCTTCTTCCAAGTACCTTGGATCTCTTTTTATTTTCCATTTGGACTTCAAGTCCAGCCTTTGCACTTTCAAAGGCTTTGAAAAGAGTTTTATCATAGGTTGCATAAATGGTGGCACAAGTATCATACCACCATCCTTGCACCTTTCCTTGGGTTGCATTAACTTCACTCAAGTTTGCAATGATTTCAACATCAATTACATTGACATGTTTACCTTCTCTTAAAGTTGCATTAGTCTCATCACAACATGCATAAACTATATTAATTTCATTTAAAGTTGTCATACATTCCTCATTGAATGCAATATTATCTATTAGGGTTGCATTCCTCATTGAATGCATTGAATTTATTTAAGGTCAAAAAGATTGCATCATCAATTAATGTAAATCAATTAAAATTTATTTAGAGGTGTAATTATCTCATTAACATTCACCATTGTACTCTTAACATAAACAATAAACTCAAACCCACAAAAATATGGTAGCAAACACATTTCATTCAAATTCTTGAAATCTACACGTTTAAAAATAAGGAATTTGATGGTACCAATCACCTTAATTTTGTAATCCCATTGAGTAGTCTCATCATTTGTTGATGAAGAATTTGAATCCATATCCACATTCATGTAGCGCATATCCAAATAGATATTTCTTTGATCTCTCATGGTTATGTGTTCAACACAAACCAAATCTTGAAGAATGGATTTGAAGGTTGTAGAAGATGAATAAATTTCCCTCATTTTTGATTATGCAAAATACAAAAAGAAAGTAATTAGAATATGGATTTTGATTGTTATGGATTTAAGGCTTTATACTTTCTAAATCAACAATGAATAATGAGAATAATCCAATTACAAACCCTAGATGCTAATCAAGAACCTTATTCAAAGTATGAATGCAATTCTTGATAATCAAATAACCATATTCAAAGTATGAATGCAAATCATGATAATCAAAGATCAAGTGACTAAATGATTATAACATGAATTTAGAAATATTTAATCATCAATACTAACAATAATGATTACAAATAAAGAAGTAAATCAAAATAGAATAATACAATTCCAAAGTTAGGTTTTAGAGAGATACAACATTTGAATTGAGCAATTGAATCTTCAAATTTGGGGAACATATAAAGGCTTATACACGGAAAGTATCGTTGTCCAAAATCTATATTCCAAGCCTTCCTTTAGTTGCTTGAAGCTTCACCAATGTGGTATGAGAAGTGGGATTTAACAAGCCTTAAAAATCATACAAGTCAAGCAATGCTTGATGATTTTCTTGGAGAAAATGAATGTTCATTGTGAGCTAGAAAAAAAAAGAGAGGTTAGAGAGAGAATTAAAAAGTGTGATTAGTACTTTCAATTCAAATAATCATTATTTATAGTGTAGGCACCTTCATTAAGTGTAACCAATAGGATTAGAGCTTTTGAACACATCATTTTGGAGCTAAACCACATAACTATACAGACACGTCATCCCTGCAGGTGATACATAGCATGCAGGGTTTTGTCTCATACTTTGCTTTTGGCGATGCATCACCTATAAGGTGGCAATGCAACGCCATATAAGCAGGTCTAACTTCTCAAAAGTGACCTTAAACACCTCCAAATGCTCCCAAATTTTTTGGGCATGCTTAGATACCTCATTGTATCACTTTAGACACATAAAAGTCAATTATAGGTGCCTACTACGAAATCTCATGTTTTCACTTCAACTTAAGTGAAAAATGTTAAGTGTTTTGCACCACATTGTGTAAAAAACTCAACCATTATATTTAACCAATCTCAACATCCAGTACATTACCATTTGATTGCAATGAATCCTAGAGTTTACATGGGGATCATTTTGTGTTGGTTGAGGCAGAGATTCATTGAGAATGGAAAGCTTGTTTTTGGCCCCAATAGAAATTTTGAAGACTCGTCGTCACTGCTGGAAGTTCTTGTCCATGGATGGTAGAGATGCAAGAATAAGGACGGGGTGGTCTCTTGTGCCCAAGAAGTAAAAACTACTCACATCCTCATGTGCAGGTCGATCCAAAGTGCTAAGAGAAGATAATCAATTGAGTCAATTAATGGTGGATTCTAAGCTGGATTTGGAATCGGGGGAGCCTCAAAGATTGGCAGATTTTGGGGCAGAGCATTTGGAAGTGGAACCTAAGAATCAACGGCTACCGAAGGAGGAATGGTACTAGAGGTTCTCTGACCAGTAGTGTGAGTTCGCACCATGGGTGCTTTGAGAAGAAGACAATAAGAGCTTTAGAACACGTTAGATACCATCTTAGGAAAAATGTCTTGATTTTATTGAACTAGGGTAAAATGGTAAAAAAAATGCTTTACAAGAGAAGCCACAAGCCTATATATAGGCCTAATACAATAAGAAAAAGTTAATTTAATTAAACTAACTTGTAACAGTAATAACAATGCAAAATCAAATTAACTGATTCATTAACTAACTTAAAAATGTAGGATTAATTTTAAATTTTTTTAATTAATGTACGATAAGTTTCATAGCTAATTTGGTTTGCATTGGCAAAAACTATAATGTACTTGGATGGCACTGAGTGTGTAGCGTCCTGAAACTCCTAATATGATTAGTGCCTTGGTTAGCGTGCTGGGAGGGCTTGTGGGAAAATTATGTGTTAATTAATTTATATATGTGAATTATATTAATATATAATTCAGAATGTATGATTATGTGTATTAAATGTGCTTAAAGACTCACTTTTGTTAACAAAAATGCATTTTCGTAATTTTGTCTCGTTGAGGGTATATTCGTATTTTATGTGCTATATATTTGGATATATTTGTGATATTCGGCAGGAGTGGATCCTTTTGAGAAATTTAGCAGAAAAGTCACAACAGAGATTTAAACTAGGCTCGAGTGAGCCAAGGGATATTTTGGTAATTTTCACATATTTCGGGATTAATTGATAAATGAAGTATTTTGCGGGAAATAATTGTATTTGGTGGATTAGTTGTTTAATTTTGAGACTAGAGGTATAAATTGAGGTTTAGTTGGAATTTAAGTTAAAAGACCAAAATTCCCTTATGCTTGATTTTGAAGTTTAGTTGATATAGGGGAAAATTGGTGTTTTTGACCATTAAATTGAGTAAACTTGACCAAGGGCTGAGCACAACACATACTCACATTCATCACTTCTCTCCCTCTTCTTGTTCTACTTTTTTTTTATCTTCTCAAGGTTGATATAAGTTGGAAGTTGAGGTTGGAGATATTCTTGAAGAATTTATCACCAAGGGAAGGATTAGCAGCTGTTGGGGAGCCCAATCATTCCATAGGATTCGAATTCTTGCAGCCAGGTATTGAGTCAGTTTGAATTTTATTTGGTTTGCATGAGTTCTTGATGAAAGAATTGATTTTTGATCTTAGTTGTTTCAATATTTAGGTTTAGGTTGTTATTAGGAGTGTTTTTGCTGTTATGATATGATATGTTAGTTGCCTAGTGGAATTGGGGTCGTTTGTTTGGGTCATGGGGTCTGAAATTTTAGTGGAGATCACGAAATTTCTGGGTTGTCGCGGTGGCGTCGCGACGCCTGGGATGAGCACCAAAGCGCGTATGGGTTTCCTCGAGGGTGGGTTTGCACTCGGACCGTCATGGCCCCGCGACCCTTTAGAGGGGCACCGTTGCTCTAAATGAGAAAAAATTATAGGGAAAGCTCTCTGATTATTGTGGCACTATGGCTCAAAATGCATGAATTTTAAAAAGGGGCTTCTTAGTTCATTTTAGAGTCGCGATATTGTGGGGGGCGCTGCGGCGCTAATGCAGTTTTAGGGTGCATCTGTTTGGGGTCTGGGGGAGTTATCTTGGGAGGCTCGGGGGACAATTATGATATCCTGTTTAGTGGAATCCGAGGTCCTGAGAGTTAGGGCTTAGTCTTGAGCCCATTATCGAAATTTTGTTCCTAATAAACATATCATTTATGTTGTGACTAGGGTTTTCCGCAAGGCTCGGGAAATGGATCACACTTGGGATTGTATTACCATTTGCACAGGACTTGAGGTAAGAAAACTAGCATACGCACATAAAGATGATTGTTTCCCATATATATTAGCATTGATTTCTTGGGGGATGATTGATACGATCTATATTCGACCATCGTGTTGAATGTGGGGTCGGTCGGCAAGCGTGTGTAATGTAGGCCGTCGGCAAGCATGTGTAACACAGGCCATTCGGCAAGGCTATTTTTCCTAGGCCATGTAAATGATTCATGTGATTGGAATGAATATACTTGTAAACTGTTATACGTGTTTATGATTTATATGATTGGAATAAATGCATTTAGTAGAAGCATATGTTTATTGCTTATGAATAATTGGATTATTATTATGCCTTGTGGGGGTTTTCTTGCTGGACCTTGGCTCACAGGTGCTCTATGGTGCAGATAAGGGCAAGCTAAAGGTAATCAACCATGAGTTGGAGAGCTTTGGAGCGACGCGTACATATTCGGCCAGCTGAGCCGTCACAATCGATTTAGTTTTGAGGAGCTTATGATACGAGTTTGATTTTTCCGCTTAGGCCGGCTACTTTTGTAACCCTGGCTGTAACCACCTTTCTGTTAAAATCTCATTTTTGGGATCCCCATGTAAATATCCAAAGTTTTGATAAAAGTTTATATGTTTAACTAAAATTTTTAATACCTAAATCAATGATTAGCTTTAGTTACACTTTTGAGACCAAAAGACTCGCTTAACGAGTTAAGCACTATTTTAAACACATGGTGTAACGATCCTAGATTAGTAGGGCGTTACAGGTTATCACCAACCGAGGATCAAAGATGAGCATGGAAATAAATTGCGCTTCCAACCTCTGGTAGGCAGTTTGAGAATCTACGTTATGTCTATTTCCCCCATCAGCTGGTAACGGGTTACCATTGTTGTTAGGTCGCATATTAGGCCTCACAATAGGTGAATTTTTGAGGTTCTGGTTAACCCTAACATTCCTTCATACTAATATCCTAGGAGGCATAATTTTCGTTCGTTCCTGAAACCAACAACGTATCTTAGTGCAACTTTTCCAAATCAGGAACCATAACCTGCTATTAACCCATCAAACAACTAATCTCAATTTATTCATAAAGCCAAAATAACTTGAAACATCCATCATTCACAAAGTTCAAAAATCAAAATAAAGATAATCAGACTTAAACCAATTTGCATGTTGTGAAATGTCCACAACCACATTCTATGCACAAGAAAACAACTTTTGAGCTTGTCTAACAACTTTGTAGAAATTCCTTGATCAAATGGTTTATTAGCCAGCTCGAACCCTCATTGTCTTGCATGTGCCATAAGTGTTTGTTTATACTCAGCGCCTTCCAAATTCCTATCTTGTACTTGCTTCCATACCGCTTGAAGATCTTTCTGCTTCCTTCTCGAAGAAATCGTTTCTCTGAATACTTCATACTTCTTCTTAGAGCTTAAGAGTTCTCCTTCCCAGACCATGCCTTGAATGCACTGGTTGACTATCACACAATGATCAACTAACTTCTGGATGCTCCATTCCGCAGAACTCGACGTCCTTATCCTTCGTATCTTTTTTATCCTTCTTGCTAGCTTCCTTCGTTGAGTCTTGTTCAAACAAACCTTAGGGACTCTAAGCGCACTAGCTACCCTATACATGTAGGTAAAGCACTAAAACACATAAATAAAATAGTCATATAACCAAAACAAACACAAATAAACCTTACAGTGCAATAAGTTGAGCTTGTCTTTAGAGAGTACATGTCAGGGCATTCTACAGGAAACAAAACTTTTTCTCTGATACCAAACTGTAACGCCCCAATTCATTAAGGTATTAACTGACCCATGCAATAAATAATTTTTTAAAATAAAACACCTTTTATTATAAAGAAATCAAATGTGATTAACAACCCAGACATTTAAAAAGAAAAGAATCTCCAGAGTTTCATAACTATCATGAAAAAAATGAACATTTGAATCTGATAATAAGACTTAAAAACATCATATAAATTAATAATGAAATTCCCAAGCACCCCCCGACCCCTTACGGTCGTTAAATCCTTGACATGTAAAGCTCTCCAACTCATTGCACTATAACCACGTCCTTGCCTTTTCCTGCGCACAGAATACCTTTGAGCCAAATCCCACCAAGAAGAATTGTGTAGGACACAACCCAATAATCTTAACCAGGAACTTAAATAAAAATCTTAGAAACTTAACTAAAAATAATTATATCATAAACACAACATTAAGCAAAAGATTCTAGCCCAAGTAAAGTTGGACAAGTGCAGTGAGCAAAAAATAACATAACCATGCAATTTCAACATATCGTAAGCATGTAATTTTGTAATGTCGACATGCATTTAAAAGTGTAAGCATGTAACCCAAAATATCACATATACATGTAACACACACTTAAAACACATTAAACATAAGCTATTTAAACATAGTCATGCAACTAACTTGTTCATACTTAAACATAAACATAATTATATAATACAAGTTCTACCATACTGAGTACGTCGAGAGTACAATCTACGTGCAAGTATCCACTCTTCTTACCTCCATAGTAGCAGTGATCCACACATACTAACACATCCCTTCAAGTATTCTTAGTGAGCCTAAACATATCATGCATCATCAAAGCTTTAAAACTCAAGCCAAACCAAAACCATATTGGAAATACACCCTTGTCTCTCTTAATGCTAATTCATACTGAAAATATCCTTGATAAAGTCCGAAAACCCTACTGCATAAAACCCCAAACCAAAAGTTACCAATTCATATTAAAAAGGGTGACTAAAATCACAAAAAATTCAAATTATGGGCAACTGGCGTGGTTGCACCAGTGCCTGGGCTCGGTTGCGCCCACAGAGCGTACATGCTGTTATATTATTTTATAATATAATGTAATATTATATTATATTATAATATAATGTTTTAGATTAAATAAATGTGACAAAGTGTGTCACATATTGTAACATATAATAGAGAGTTACAATATTTAGATATATGAGATATATCCAAATAATGTAACATATTTGGTGTTACAAATTTGTAACTTCCAAATATTACCCTTTATTGTGTAAAATTGGTTTTACACAATATTGAGGTGAATTTCATAAAGCCATATGTGATATGGTTGTTAGAGATATGATTTTAACCCCAATAATGTGTTTTGGGAGTTACAAAATCATTTGGGAGGGTTTTGAACCGTTTGGAAAAACAGCACATTTTTAAGTATTGAAATTGATCGGTGGCCGCGGCCTGTGGGACAGAGACCAGTGGCCGCGGCCACTAATGTCTCTGGCCGTGGCCATAGGCCAAAAAACTGACAAATTTTTAGTTTTTTCAATCTTTGTTGAACAACTCAAAAAACCCAAATAACTCCCAAATATCTTTTTTAATTCCATATTAATCCAATTAAACATTGGTAACAGCCATGGGGGTTGATGGAATTTGAAATTCAAAGGGTGTCTCTAAACTCTATAAATAGGAGCCTATAGCTCACTTGAAAGACACAACATTTCTATCCATTAGAGCACTTGGCTAGAAACACCTTGAGGCTTGATAATTTCAGAAAGCTTTTCCAATATCTGAGAGAGATCCCTTAGTGCTTGAGTTAGGGGGAAATAAGCTTTTGGACAAAGGTTTTAAACCTTGTTCAAGTTGGTGATCCCCAACCCTCTTCACTTAGGTTGTGTAAGTGAGAGTTTCTTGCATTTATGTTCTTCTTTCTATTGTATTGTTTTCTTCTTATTCTCTTGTTCTTTTACTTGTATTTCTTGTTCAAGAGTTGTAATCTTTTCTTTACTTTGTTTCAAACACCTTACTTTATTTGTAACCTTTTGCTTAGAGTTGTATTTTACTATTCTCTTCTTCTTCATCATCTTCTTCATTTCCTTTTTATTTGTATTTTCAGTTATAGAGTTGTAACACTTTATTTAATCAATCCTTGTCTATTGTAATATTTTGCATAGAGTTGTAACATATTATTATCATTTCCATTGAGGCAAAACATTTTTATCTAACATTCAAAAGCTTATCCCTTTTTGTTTCAATGGAAGGGGAGACAATCAAGATCATGAACCAAGACCTAGTGAGATTGGATAGGTTTGATGGATCCAATTTTACTAGGTGGCAAGACAAGGTGAGGTTTCTATTAACCACTCTTAAAATCGCCTACATCCTTGAGTCATCCTTGGCACCTCTAGCCGAGCCATCCGATAAAGACACTCCCGAGGAGGTGGAGAAGAGAAGGAAGAGGGAGGAGGACAACCTTCTTTGTAGGGGTCATATCCTCAATGCCCTATCCGATAGGCTCTATGACCTCTACACCGAGACCAAATTGGCTGTGACAGTCAGAATCCCGTGATCCGTAAGGGGAAAGACCGGGTAAGCTGTGCAATCCCACACCGCCTGGGGAAGGTCAAGTGTGATGATTCTAAGATTGTGTAGGTATGGGACTACACAGTTGAAGAGGGCTTAAATGTATTGATGGGTACTACCTATATCAACAAGATGCATCTTCTTTTCAGTAGCCCATCACTTGAGAACTCCAAAGTTAAGCGTGCTTGACCTGGGGTAATCTAGGGATGGGTGACCACCTGGGAAGTTTTCCTAGGAAGCATGTGAGTGAGGACAAAGCACGCTGAAAAGACTCGTGTTGGTTTGTAGGGCCAGTCATCATTCCAGAAAGCAGCCATAGTGACGTGGGGCGTCACATCGGCCAAGGAGATATGGGATGCACTTGAGAAAAAGTTTAAGGCGGAAGAGGAAGGTACCAAAAAGTTTTTGATATCTCAATACTTCAATTTCAAATTTTTTGGTGATAAACCTATTCTTCCTCAAATTCATGAATTGCAAATTATTGTTAATAAATTGAAAGTGTTAAAGATTGAGCTTTCCGAGGACTTTCAAGTTGGTGCCATAGTGGCTAAATTACCACCAACTTGGAAGAGCTATAGGAAAAGAATCCTTCATAAAAATGAGGATTATTCTTTGGAGGAAATCCAAAAGCATATTCGAATCGAAGAGGAATCGATATGTAGAGATAAACTTGTGGAGGGGTCTAATGGAGAGACTTCCAAAGCAAATGCGGTGTCACAACCAAAACATCCCAAGAACAAAGGGAAAAAGGGTAATGAGAAACATTTGGGTCCAAAAACCAACCCAAACAAGTTTAAGGGCGAGAAAGGTCCTTGCTTTGTGTGTGGGAAAAATGGTCACTATGCTAGAGAGTGTAAGCATAGAAAAGACCAACAAGGACCTAAGGTGAACGCAACTCAAGAGGAAAACATAGTTGCTACCCTTAGTGAGGTGAATGCGGTCCAAGGCAAGGTGAAATGGTGGTGGTATGATACATGTGCCACCGTCCATGTCACCTATGACAAATCATTGTTCAAGACCTTTGAAGAGTCAAAGGGCAACCATGAGATACAAATGGGCAATGAGGGCAAATCCAAGGTACTTGGAAAAGATACTATTGATGTCTACTTCACCTCCAGCAAGAAAGTTACATTAGTGAATGTACTTTATGTTCCCGAAATGAGTAGAAACTTGGTAAGTGGTGATTTGCTTGGCAAGCCCGGTATTAAAGCCATTTTTGAATCCAGTAAACTTATACTTACCAAATCAAATGTATTCTTGGGAAAAGGGTACTCTTGTGAGGGAATGGTTAAATTGTGCACCAATGATGTAACTTTCAATGTTATCAATAAAAATGTTAATTCCGCCTATATTGTTGAGTATGATTCTTTATTTTTGTGGCATCTTAGACTATCACATATAGGTTTTTTTACCATGAAAAGAGTAGTAAAATGTGGTATGATTGCATGCAATATTAAAAACTATGGTAAATGTGAAACATGTGTTAAGGCAAAATTTATTAAGAAACCATTTCCTAGTGTAGAAAGGTCATCTAATTTACTAGATTTAATCCATAGTGATCTTTGTGAATTAAATGGTGTTTTAACTAGAGGTGGTAAAAGGTATTTTCTTACTTTTATAGATGATTTTAGTAGATATACCTATGTGTTTCTTTTAAAGCATAAAGATGAAACTTTTGATGCTTTTAAATTGTATAAGTTAGAAGTTGAAAATCAACTAAATAAAAAGATTAAGGTGCTAAGAAGTGATAGAGGAGGAGAGTACTTCTCTAATGAATTCAATACATTTTGTGAAGAAAATGGTATAATTCATGAGTGCACTGCACCTTATACACCACAACACAATGGTGTTGCCGAAAGGAAAAATAGGACTTATCTAGAGATGATAAATTCTATGTTGGTGTTTTCTAAGTTGAACTTCAACTTATGGGGTGAAGCGCTTTTAACCGCTTGTCACATTCTTAATCGAATACCGATGAAGAAAAAAGAGATATCTCCATATGAGTTATGGAAAGGAAGAAAACCCAACATAGGGTACTTCAAAGTGTGGGGGTGTCTTGCATATTGCAAGAAAAATGAACCTAATAGAACAAAGTTAGGTTCAAGAGCCATAAAGTATGCTTTTGTTGGTTATGCCAACAATAGTAAAGCTTATAGGCTATTATACTTAGAGTTTAATATTATGATTGAATCTAGAGAAGTTGAATTCTTTGAGAATATGTTATGTGACAATAATTCTCAAGCTTCAACATCTCTAAAGGAGAATTTGTTATATGAGAACAATTCTCAAGCTTCTACATCCAAAGTTGATTCTCAAGAGGAGAATTCTCAAAAGGATGTAAAGCAACCCTTTGAACCTAGAAGAAGTCAAAGGCTTAAAAATCATAAAAGGCTAGTAGTGGATGAGATAGATTCTCAACGAATTTCATTCTACATGGTAGAAGGAAATAGAGAGGAAGTCATTAGGAAAATTCCTATTGTACTTCTCGTTGAGGACGATCATAAGACTTATAGAGAAGCTATGCAATCGAGAGATAGTGCATTTTGGAAAGAAGCCATCAATGATGAGATGGATTCCATTATTTCCAATAACACTTGGGAATTGGTAGACCTCCCACCGGGGTCTAAGCCAATTGGGTGTAAGTGGGTATTTAGGAGAAAATATCACACTGACAGCACTATCCAAACCTTTAAAGCTAGATTAGTAGCTAAAGGGTTTAGGCAAAAAGAGGGTATCGATTATTTCGATACCTATGCGCCTGTTGCAAGAACAACTTCTATAAGAATTTTGTTCGCTTTAGCTTATATACACAACTTGTATGTTCATCAAATGGATGTCAAAACGGCATTCCTTAATGGTGACCTCAATGAGGAGGTCTATATGGAACAACCCGAAGGGTTTGTCCTACCAAAATATGAACATAAAGTTTGTAGACTTGTAAAATCCTTATATGGATTGAAACAAGCTCCTAAGCAGTGGCATGAGAAATTTGATCAAGCCATCATGTCTAATGGGTTTAGACATAACAATGGAGACAAGTGTTTGTATTCCAAAACTTGCAAGGGATATGTGATCATTGTTTGCGTATATGTGGATGACATGCTTATTCTAAGTAATAGCATGAAAGGGATAGAAGAAATGAAGAGGTTTCTATCATCAACCTTCAAGATGAAAGATCTTGGAGAAGTTGATACCATACTCGGTATCAAAGTAGAGAAACATAGTGGGGGTTTTGCGTTAGGGCAAGACCACTATGTTGAGAAAGTATTGAACAAATTTAACCATCTCAAGGTTAAAGATGCCAATACTCCATTCGATTATAGTGTAAAATTAGAGAAGAATGAAGGAAGAGCGGTGGCTCAATTGGAGTACGCTAGTGCTATAGGGAGTCTAATGTACGCTGCCCAGT
The DNA here is from genome assembly GCF_963169125.1 of Humulus lupulus. Lineage (NCBI taxonomy): Eukaryota > Viridiplantae > Streptophyta > Magnoliopsida > Rosales > Cannabaceae > Humulus > Humulus lupulus. The sequence goes on from NC_084799.1 coordinate 109,003,284, forward strand.
GTACTAGACCTGATATAGCATTTGCAGTAAGTAAACTTAGTAGGTTTACAAGTAATCCAAGTGTGGATCACTGGAAGGCAATTGGAAGAGTCCTAGGTTATCTCAAGAAAGCCAAAGGACTAAGCCTTCACTACTCCAAATTTCCTTCGATATTAGAAGGATATACAGATGCAAGTTGGATATCCAATCTTGGGGACAACTTGTCCACAACTGGTTGGGTATTTACACTTGGTGGAGGTGCAATTTCATGGGGTTCCAAGAAACAAACATGTATATCTCATTCCACTATGGAAGTAAAGTTCATAACTCTAGCTACTACCGGCAAATAGGCCGAATGGTTAAGGGATCTGTTGATAGAGATTCCTCTAATCAAAGATAATGTATCTACTATATCGATACATTGTGATAGCCAAGCGACATTGGCTAGAGTATACAACGGAGTGTATAATGCGAAGTCTAGACACATTAGTCTAAGACATGGATATGTAAGAGAATTGATTCAAAGAGGAGTCATCTCAATATCCTATGTGAGAACAAGTGAAAATCTGGCGGATTCTTTCACTAAGCCACTAACGAGGGATTTAGTGGTTGCATCATCTCGAGGGATGGGACTTAAACTCCCTAAAGAGATTCACGATTGATGGTAACCTATCTTAACACTAGTTATTCAACTAGTGTTAGGTTCAATAGGTAACAACAAGTCAATCAAGTGAATATTAGTAGTACTCAAAACAAGTCCCATCTGAGATATTGAGTACTTGTGTGTTACCAAGTGGAGGGTTAAAACCAAAATGTTTTTTAATAGAATTCAGTCTTGTAAAGACAAGTATTTTTGGTAACGAAATACTGTAAGAATTCTACCTATATGGACCTAGGGGTGGTGCTGCCTCTCATGAGAATTGGGAGTATTCTCAAGAACGTCCATGAATGGAAAGTGCACATGGCCATTAACGGTGCAAAGCGAGACATAGAGGTCTCAAGTGAACATCGCAAAGGTGTGTGTGTTATCACCGATTTGTCATCATGAAAAGATGGTTCAATGCCTAGTGCAACTTAATTTTTGACAAATTTTGTGATAATTACACTATAGTAAAGTTCAAGTAGAAAAACACTTTGCTTTATGCACTAATGCAATGACTCCTATAAGAGAGAGTTCTTATTTAATCAAGTGGGGGATATGTTATATTTCAAAATATAATGATTGATTAAATAAGTGTTACAATAGATAACTATTTAATCTAGTGGGGGAATGTTATATTATTTTATAATATAATGTAATATTATATTATATTATAATATAATGTTTTAGATTAAATAAATGTGACAAAGTGTGTCACATATTGTAACATATAATAGAGAGTTACAATATTTAGATATATGAGATATATCCAAATAATGTAACATATTTGGTGTTACAAATTTGCAACTTCCAAATATTACACTTTATTGTGTAAAATTGTTTTTACATAATATTGAGATGAATTTCATAAAGCCATATGTGATATGGCTGTTAGAGATATGATTTCAACCCCAATAATGTGTTTTGGGAGTTACAAAATCATTTGGGAGGGTTTGGAACCGTTTGGAAAAACATCACATTTTTAAGTGCTGAAATTGGTCGATGGCCGCGGCCACAGGCCAAAAAACTGACCAATTTTCAGTTTTTTCAATCTTTGTTGAACGGCTCAAAAAACCCAAATAACTCCCAAATATCTTTTTTAATTCCTTATTAATCCAATTAAACATTGGTAATAGCCATGGGGGTTGGTGAAATTTGAAATTCAAATGGTGTCTCTAAACTCTATAAATAGGAGCCTATAGCTCACTTGAAAGACACAACATTTCTATCCATTAGAGCACTTGGCTAGAAACACCTTGAGGCTTGATAATTTCATAAATCTTTTCCAATATCTGAGAGAGATCCCTTAGTGCTTGAGTTAGGGGGAAATAAGCTTTTGGACAAAGGTTTTAAACCTTGTTCAAGTTGGTGATCCCCAACCCTCTTCACTTAGGTTGTGTAAGTGAGAGTTTCTTGCATTTATGTTCTTCTTTCTATTGTATTGTTTTCTTCTTATTCTCTTGTTCTTTTACTTGTATTTCTTATTCAAGAGTTGTAATCTTTTCTTTACTTTGTTTCAAACACCTTACTTTATTTGTAACCTTTTGCTTAGAGTTGTATTTTACTATTCTCTTCTTCTTCATCATCTTCTTCATTTCCTTTTTATTTGTATTTTCAGTTATAGAGTTGTAAGACTTTATTTAATCAATCCTTGTCTATTGTAATATTTTGCATAGAGTTGTAACATATTACTATCATTTCCATTGAGGCAAAACATTTTTATCTAACACAGGCTACCCAGACGAGTAGAGTTGTCGCGCTATTCGTCATTCACAGAAATTGCAGGTGCAATTTTAAATGTTGATTTCAATCCAAATTGTAAGGTTTCGACTCCAAATCAAACAATCAATCAACCTAGCATGTTTCTAACACTCACTCCTAAAAATCTAATAAACATCCATAATAAAAAAAACACACAATTAAATCCTTTTTTCAACTTCAAAAACCTAAATCTATCATTATACTTAAACAGTACAATTGGAAGAACTTACCAATTAATATCTCATCCATCAATCTCCCAATCCTTGCTCCTTTGTATGATCCTTAGTCTGCCAAATTACTAAATCCACATCCACCTTTGGATTCCTAAGCCTCAGTGATCCAGATCAAGAACTAAAGAAGTGTTCTTGCTATGTACTCTATCGTATATTGTTTGAGAAGTGTCTGACAATCGTACCCAGCCTAGACCTAATTCTGATAATAATCATTAATACACAATTACCATCCTATCCCTCATTTAAGTTTCATTATGAAACCACTTAAGCCATTTTTCGTAATTCCTCCTTAAGCTAATAGTTTTGACTTTCCTTAACTACACTTTCTACCATAAAACTCATATTTATAATTTGACCCCCATAATTCAACTACCATCACATTTTGGCCCCTAATACTTGAAGAAACACATGTGTGGATAGACTGGAATAATCAAGTCATAAATCATACATAAAATCATGCATATAATAGCTTATATCATTTAGCACATAAAAACATACGAATTACTATAATACCCTGACCCACACAAGATTACCAAAATACCCCTTACTAACGGAATCAGATATTACATGTTCGCCTTGGATCTCTCGCATGAAGGGTGACTCATAATCAAATTCGTCATTGTGCCCTCTTCCCCCTAATTCCATGACTATCTTACTTCTGAGGGTTCATATCTCAGTGTCAAGCTACTGTCTCCTTTTGTTTAAGGAGTCTCTAATGTGGGAGGGTCAAACTCTCCCTTTCCCTTTGTCCCTTGGGGGAGCTATAGGGGTGTCATCCTCACGTCCAAAATTCCCTTATTGAGCTTCTCTCTTAGGTTAGCTAGTGCTTCCATGGACGTAGCCTCGACTTCATTCCTCTGGTTAGCATCATCCATCTTCCTTTACTCTTAGGGTCGTATTGTTGGTGTGGAGGCTACGCAACACTTTGACTGGGAAGTGTTGCTGGTAGAATTTGGGGTCCTCCGTCGTCCATGGGGATGGTGGTTTATCCCTTCCTCAACTCTTTCCCCTTATGCTTGGGGATGGGCATATATGACTTTCCATACGCCAGCCCATGTAATACTTCTTGCATGTTTTCTAGTGTAGTCTCTAGCCTTTGATTTTTTCTTGTGCAACTCACGTATCTGGTCCTCATAAAAATGGGTTTGGGAGCTTGAGCTCCCCGAGTGTACCAGGGTCCTGGTGGCCATAACATAGTGCGATTGGTGGTCGAGGAGGAGGGTATGTACCTGGGTCGCCCACGGGGTGACTGGTGGTGTTGGAGGATCCCCTATGGTGTGCCTCTGTTCTGAGGTGGCGGAGGATCTCTCATGGAGGCCCTCAGCAAGTCTCTGTCCATGTGGACCTCCACATCTTGCAACTCTCCTAGGCGTCTTGATCGCCTTGGCATTTTCATTGTCAGAAACAATGGGAGAACAATAGTTTTATACTTGTCCTTCCCACAGACGGCGCCAAACTGTAAACGGTGAGAACTCGTCAACTATGTTATGGTCGAAAAACACTAACATAAGTAAGAAATTTATGAACTTAGAAGAACTTAGAGAAAAATTTCAAAACAACAATGGAAGAAAACTTGTATATTGCTCTTAGAATAGTCTGGTGTTACAAGAATTTTCCAACCCCTTCCTTTGTGAAGGGAGATTCCTTTTATAGGTGAGCACTGGTGGCTCTTAATACATAGTGGTCCAGAAGGGACAAAATGGTACATCTGCATGCTGAATGTAATAATTGTGCTGGAAAGATGGTGGTCAGTTCTGTTACATAGCAAAGGTCTGCAGGTAATGCCCTAGGTTTTTTACTATTCTGTACCACCACTACTTGTCTGGTACGAATGTCAGGAATATGGTAGTGGAGGTTTCACCATGTACCATCTTCGTACTGCCACTACTTGTCTGGCATGGATGTTGTATCCATACTCTGACTCATCTTGGTTGGTACGTACATTTCGTACTTGTACGTGTGCCACACACCTCATGGATATTCTCACATTTCCAAGATATTCATGTGCTTTAAGCCTCTTTGTATTCTACTAAGTATCAAGACCACTTGTGGCCTTGATAGGGATACATATGGGAGGCGCACCTCGCTGGTGACACCTACCATAGAAAATAAGGTAGAGCCTCATCAACAAGGCACATATTCCAAAGATGTTGAGGAGGCAACGACCTCGTCAGATGGTCTATGGAGGCGAGAAGTAAGGGGCCTCTCAGGACTCTAGGTGTGAGGCCATGTCGCGGGTAACTTGGCACGAGGTCGTGGGAGCAGGTACGAGGTGAGTTCCTTGAGGGAGCCTTGGTGCGAGGCCATGCCACAGGTGCCTTGGTGCAAGGTCGTGGGAGTAGGTGCGAGGTGGGTGCTTCGCAGTAGCCATGGTGCGAGGCCATGTCGCGGGTGCCTCAGCGCGAAGCCGCACGAGTAGGTGCGAGGCAGGTGCCTCGTGGGAGCTTTGGCGCGAGGCCATGTCACGAGAGCAGGTACAAGGCAGGTGGTGTGCCTAGGCCTCGTGAGATGGGCGTTGTAAGGGAAGGCCTAGTAAGGGTCTCGCATAGCAAGATTGACCCTTTGGGTGTCCTCGGCAGGTGACTTCGTTGGTTGGTGTACAAGCGTACTCAGACCTCACATAGCGAGACACCCTTTCACGCAGACCTTGTGCATGGAGCTCATCTTGCACAATGAGGCCTATCCTTCAATGGGCATTAAATCATAAGACTCTAGGCTAGACCGAACTCCATAACTTCGCTTGCGTTGTTCGTCGGGTCAATTTTTTCATGTCCACAGACCCTTAGCCATTTATTTTAACAATGGATCATATATTTTTCCTTGGTGGATTTTCGATATCCACACACACACATACATATATATAGGGAGTGGTTGTACTATGACCACTTTTTTTTGACACACCGATGCGACCACTTCTTATTTTCAGTACATGGATGTTGTGGAATTTGGGTACACAAGTCTACGTATCGCCAACAAGTAATAATAGAGATAAGTAAAAATTGTTTCCATGAGGATTAACTATCAATTACCAATAATTAATTTTCTACTTCTATTTGGCTAACGAAAATTTGATTTCAAAAAGAACAAGAAGAAAAATAACTAAAATTAACAATTGAAAAATAAAAGAAAGCAAATAAGAATTAATTCCATGGATAAAAAACCTAGGGCATTTAATTTCATCATTCATCTGCTCTATTATGTCATCAATACAATTTTTACTATTCCTCCTCTTCTTGTGATAGTAGGTTTACAAAAGCAATTTATATCCTTACAATGATATATAAATCTCAACCTATATACAAACTTTCTACATCTCTATGATAAGTTTCAACATACAGCAGGCATTAAAAATAAAATATTAAAATCTACACAAACTACATAGGTACTCTCATCAAATATCAAAATTTTGGTCTAAATAATTATAGCATAATTAACTCTCACTTCTCAGATTTTGAATTAAAAACATATGAATCATATAAATAGTGATCAAGCATTCAAAAACATTAAACATAAATTGAATAAATCACAATTATGAAGAAAAAAATCATAAAACTTGCATTGAATAATAATAGAGTATCAAAAGACTACAATAAAACTCTAGAAAATAAAATTAGTTCATGATCATAGCAGTAGCATCCATCAAAGATAAATAGAAAAACATTAAAAAAAAGAAATAGAAGAACTCTTTCAAAATATTACTCTCAATGTTTAGCAGCCAAAACTACTTTAAAAACACTCTAAATGTGTTTATATAGAAACCCTAACAATTTTGTGTGAAAATACTTTTTTGCCCCCATAAAAATGCCATTTTCTTGCTCTCTATAAAAAATGTACGAAAAATAGCGCTAGGGTGCTGCCTTATAGCGTTGGGGCGCTAATTGATACTTTCTTAAACCTTTTTTTTTTCCGACTTCGATAGCGCTGCAATGCTACATAATGGCGCTAGGGCGCTAATTGTATAAAAAAAATTGAAACTCTCTTCGAACAACCTATGGCGCCAACTGATCATATTTTGGACATAACTCTCTTGATATAACTTTGAATTTGATGATTCATAAAGATATGGAAAGATACGAAAAAGATCTACTACTTCTATTTCTAGAAATTTTTCCAGAAAGTGAAAAATTAATTATAAAAATGCAACTTTAAGTTTCAGACTTGCGTTACAGAGCATAAACGAAGCATGTTGAGCTTCTTAAACTTAGTATTTTCCACCCATAATGTCTTAAAACTCCACACTCAATACTAAATTCATCATATTTATCGTATTTACGCTACTACAAAAATTGGCTTTAACTTCGGTTTTTATACATAGAATTATTGGGAAATACATGAAAAGCAAAGTTAAAGCATTTGATGAACTTTTAACTTCGCCTTTTGGTTTAGCACTCATAGGAATTGAACTATTACTTTGGTTATTTACGTAAAGTGAAGTTAAAGGGTAATAGGCGGAGGGGGATAAATGACAGAACCTTTTAACTTCGGTTTTTTGATAAAAACCGAAGTTAAAAGGTTACCCTTTGACTTTAGTTTTTTGCTAAAAACCGAAGTTAAAGGTGCTTATATCCTGAGCCCTTCAACTTCTCCCTCATTTCTGAAACGCTGAAACCCCCAAAATAGAGAGAAAAAACCTCCATTTCTACCGTGAGAAAAATGAGGGTTTCGCCATTTAGCACCATTTTCCCTCAAATTCTTCCATCAATCTTGCTAGAAAACTCAAATATATCATAGAAACTTGGTTATTTTCGGTTTTGAGTGAAAAATTTGTGTCTTGAATTTGGTGACATGTGGTGGTCGGAAATACCCATTGTTTTGGGTTTTTCAACGAATTTTCAGCTTCTATACAATGTTTTGAGGTTTGTACTATGTATTGATCGTTAAATATATGTTTACATGATTTTTTTATATATATTATTTCAGATTTTCTTATATTTTTTTTATAATATATTGATAATGTATATGTGTGTTATGGTCAATAATAATGTTTTAGAGTTGTATTTGATTATTTAAGAATGTATGAATCTTAAAAAATGTGTTTGTGATAATTTTTTTTATTAATCCGAATTCAATATTAATGTATTACTATATTTGTAATTTATTTTTTGTATTTTATAATATGTTTTTATTTAGAAAACTAATGAAGTTAATATTTTGTTATTGTAAAAAAAAAAGTTAATATGTTGTTGTTATAATAAAAAAAGATCAAGTTAATATCTAGTTAAAAAAAAAGGTTTATACCTTTTTGGACCCTGTGTTTTTTCCCATTACCTGTTTGGACCCTGTGTTTTGATAAATTACTTTTTGGACCTTGTATTTTGTAAATTAGTTAAAATAGAACCCTAAACTCAATTTTGATGAAGAAAAAATTGAATATAACAACACAGTTCTTAAGCATAATGATTTTGTTTTTGTTCTGAATTGTTAGTTTGGTAAATTATTTGTGATTTTAGTTGAGAAAACATTAACCAAAAACAGATTTAGGGTTCTATTTTAATCATTTTACAAAACATAGGGTCCAAAAAATAATTTTTCAAAACACAGGGTCCAAAAATGTATAAACCCTAAAAAAAATTCTTTTGTAAAATATAGTTTTAATGTTTAGATATGTTGTTGTTGTAAAAAAAATTCAAGTTAATATTTAGTTAAAATAAAGTTTTATTTGTATAATATATTTTAATGTTTGGTACTAGTTATTATAAACTCAATAATTATTATCTTTAGTTTTGTTTATATTATTTTTAGGACGGTTATTGTTTTGGAGGTAATTTGGTTTTTCATTGGTGGTTACTAGCTTGAAGATTAATTTTAAGGTGAGTGAGAGTTTTATTTTTATTTATTACTATTGTATATATTTATAGAATTGTAGTTAAACCATATTGAATTTAGTGGATATTAAGTTTGAAAATTAGTGAAGTAGGTTCTGAAAAATTTGTGTGCTGCGGTGGTATAAGGGTGAATTAATAGGTACTTATGAAATTGGGATATGTTACAGAAACAGAGGAAACTCCGCCCAATTTTTTAGGATTTATTAATTGAACATGTTTTTAAATATGTAGTATTTATTCATAGAGTTATAATTTAAATTTTTTAGGTTTGGCAGTAGGTTTTGAATAGGATATTGAGAATTTGTGTGTTGTGGTGATAACCATAAGTCCCTAGTTTGAAGTAACCTTATCATGCCTCTTGGCTAGATAAGGTTACTTTGAACTAGGCGGCTTATGGATACCGTCAAAATTCAAGGCAAGCATTCAAGATGAAAATGGATTAACATGAGATCTATTGTAATTGGAGACTAAGCTTTGCTTTTCGGTATGAGGTATTCCTCCAATTTCTGATAAACTTGACATGATTATGTTTATCTTCTCTGTGAACTATTGCAAATTTTAGTTGTAAATTGAATGTCAACAAGTTTGGGTAGTCCTATTTATAGGGGAAATTCTACTAAATTTTTTGAGAAATATTTAATATTTAAGAAATTTCAATATTTCAAATAATTACTTAGGTGAATTTCACATGTTTAGTTGTATGAACACTTTAGATTTTTATGTGGTACTTAGCTTTTATTTATATTTGAATGTGTATATATATGTACATTAAGTCTATATAGTTTGTGAATTTTATTTTATTTTAAGTTTATTGGAATGTTCAAATATATTTATTAATATTAAAATAATTGGAAATTAGAATTAAAAAATAATTATTAAAGTATTTTATAAAAAAACCAAAATAATAATACAAATAAAATAAATATATTTTTTTTAGGAAAAAATACCTTTAATTTCGGTTATTATGTAAAAACCGAAGTTAAAGGGTACCTTTTAACTTCAGTTTTTAGATACTTTTAACTTCACTTGGATTAACTTCGGTTAATATCTCTGCGAGATCCGAAGAATAACAAGCGAAAAAATTGAAGTTAAAGCCTATCTATGTAGCAGTGTTGTTGATGCGGTTTTTCGCCAACAGTGTATTTTTTAAATGACAAAGGTTGATTAGTGCTTAATAATAAACTGAAATATTAAATGAATTCACAAGAACACAAATCTTTTTACGTGGTTCAGTGGTTAAAATCCACCCAGTCCACGAGTCTATATTATTGTTGTTTCTTTCTCTATTTTGGCAGAGTTTCAGTATTACAGAATAATCATCCTTTTTCCTGTCCAATATTCTCAACATTTATAGAGAAATTCCACGGACAGGTTTGGGTAACCGCGTGAGTCAATCACAGATTTACATATTTATTACATTTAATACAAACAATTCTCATTTATACTGGGATATGATTTGATCACAAAATAAATGGTCTCCCGATATCTGGGACATTAAATATGACAGGCTGGTCATAAATAATCGTATAAAATTACCCGAGTCTTTGGGAATCCGCGGATACGCAATATATTTGAATTATCACTTGCTGGATATCTCTCTGATCTCGTACTTCGGCAGCCATTTGAATATCATGAGCTCGTGCTTCACAACCTTCATGTCTGTAGCTGGGGTTAAACCCGGGATGCCTAACACCACACGTGCCCATGTGAAACCGGAGTTGCTTACGTGGATAATAAAAAATTATCATTTCCTTGGTTATTTCTTCGTATATTTATTTGCCAGCTATAGCTGAGCTGAGTGAGGACTTGTGCTGAAATTAGAGTACAACATTTGCCCCCCAAGTCCCTGCTCGTGGATCATGCCGTCACCTTCTGACCTACACAGTAGGGACTTTTAGACTTCTGTTGCATTAAACCATGTCTGCCCACTACTCGAGTGCTGGACATGTGGTATACCACAATTGGCATCTGTTCGGGATTCGAGGCTTACAATAATTCTCTTGTCACCTTTTTGCCGCCGTTTTGTCTTTTTAACCATGGCCTTTGGATCTTGTACTAACCAAATTGGATGGCCCAAATTAATCTACGTTGTTTATGTATAAATAGGGTAGGAAATTTTCAGGTTTCACCATCTTTCATTTTAAATTTTCCTATATTCTTCCTCTTCTGCATTTCCGATTCCTTCTTCTTTCTCAGAAAAGCCCAGAAACCATTCGTTGCACCTAGTTACTCAAGAGTCTTCTAGGAACTTTCCCCTGCCAAGTCTACCTCTTTTTATCGAAGAACATACTGTAAGTGCCTCGTCTTTTGCTTTTGAAGAAATTTTTCTTTTACTGGTCATTTTTTCTTCTTCTTCACCATGCTCATCCGTAGTTCACCGTAGTCAATATTAGGTTATTTCCCAAATATTTTTAGCAAATAGGCTTCAACTTAGATTCAATGAGTAGGTCCTAAAATATCTATAGAACTACGACATTCATAAAACTGGGTAATTTCTGGGTGAAGTTGGGTAATCCATGGCGAATTTAGAGAATACCCATTCGAGATATAGAAGATAAAAAGTTTTTAGGGTTCAAACTAGGTTGCTTAGGGGTCACGCTTCTTTGGTGGTTTTGCACTAAACTGCCTCCCAAGGAAAGTAGTGGCCTGACATTCTAACACACGGATCCCTACATATCAGGGGTCTGTTAGGAAACCGAGGTGCGTAACTTAATGTAGCGCATGGCATCGCGCGATGGGGCCGAGGCTAACTCAGCTCGTACATCAAAAGTAAACCATTCCCCCAGTACTTGCGCGTCATAACCTTTAAATCCTCTTAGGTCGCCTACTAATTAGGTTGTTCTGTTAGGCGGTCTGATGGCTCCCAAGAAGAACGCACCCAAGAAGAACGCTACCAGCTCGTCCTTTCAGCAAAAGAAAAAGGGGAAGGAGGTCGCCCTTGAGTCTCCCATTCCCCACTTTGGTCCGGTGGTGGAAAAGGAGGTAGTGGTTGACCCCAATGCCTACTTAGAGGCAGAAAGAATCCTATCCAAAATCATGACCTAGGGGAGGGTGAACAAGATCATGCTGAGCCACAACATCGAGGTCAGGACCGGAGTTCTCATTGCTTGACCTGCCTTTGAAGGGGAATGGAGCTACTCCCCTCTCCAGGAAGATTTCGCGGCCTGGAGTGATGAACACTTGAAGGCAGGTGCCTTCCTTCCCTTGGACCAATACTTCGCACATTTTCTGAATTTCATGAAGTTGGCTCCATTTTAGCTCCCCTCAAATTCTTATAGGCTTTTGGCGGGGACGAAATACTTGTTTTTGAAGCATGAGTGGGAGGTCCCCAGTCCGGCAAATATATTATATTTCTTCTGCCTCAAAGCCAGCCCGGAACAAAGAGGTCGAGGTGACGGGTTCTACTATCTAACTAGATTCCTCAATTCTGCTCCGGTCATCGAGCTCCCAAGCCACCCTAACGACTATAAAGACTTGTTCTTTATGTCGAACGGGTTCCAAAACTATGAACACAGATATTTCAACTGTCCTCATAAGTTCTTTATTCTCTAACCTCAACTCATGAAATTTTATTCTTTCCAAGATATTTCGCTTGTACATGTATTAACTGAGTTTATTTCTCGTGCAGCCATATTTGCGAGGACGACGAAGTCCATGACCCATGGGGGTCAGTACGAGAAATTTTCTAGGCTGCCCCCAGTGAGAAGGACTACCACCAGATCCTGAATGACGTCACGATGCTGGCGTGTAAGTTGATTGGCAAAGGCCAGACGTTGGCTTTTAGGACCCGGGCTACTCTCCCGGTAATCCACGATCTCCCACCCTCTCAAGAAGAGGCCTTGCCGGCCATCGAAGGCGAGGACGAGGAAGAGGACGAAGTGCCTCTTGTGTGAAAGTGGCGGGTTCCCGAGGCTGTTTGGGAACACGATTTAGAGCGAGCTGTGTTAGGGGCAGCGGCCGCCCCTCCAGCCAAGGTAACCCATATCTTTATAGGGAACTAGATAGGGCTATTGTCAATTTTAGGTTAGTTAGATTTAACCCAAATCAGCTCGTCCACCGTCATCCTCACAACTCAGACCATAATATCACCCTACTCCAGTGCATAGACCACTTGGTGGTGCGTCATGACAATAGTTACCTTAAGGGCACCATTGTTGTCGATAATACCTTAAATTTTAGGTCTGCCATCTTTGAGGAGTACAGAACCAACCATAGGACATGGTCTTCTTTGCTCCAGGACGCCTTTGCCCCTGGATTTAAGCAGTACATAGATGATTCCAGCCCCGAGGTAGAACCAAAACCTAAACCTCCTAGGATCCAAGAAATACTAGTCGTAGACTCTCCTTCTCCTCCAGTAGTCCCAAGGCTGGAGGTCGTGATAATAGACTCCTCCCCCAACCCGGAGGGTGGGATCTTTATTAATTTTTTTTGTGTATGTTTTTTACTTTATTTGTGAACTAATCCCCTTTTTGTTCTTTTCAGGCGATGAGATGGAACAAACCGAAGTTCATGACCTCCGTACTACTTTCCAGGCTGGGAAAATCGGCTCGGGCCTTGTCATGAAGAGGCCTAGACTTACGAAGAAGGCCCCTCCAGCAGCGAGAAATGTCTCAAAATCCTCTGCTAAGGGGAAAGGCACGAGCTCGGTAGCTCCGATGTCTTCCATCACCGAGAGCAGGATTCCTTTTGCTCCACCTCCACCTCAATTCCCGCCTCCTTGGGTTCAATTAATACAAGTTGATCCTCTAGCACCTCCTGCCTTAGCTGCAACCGTCTGAATACCAATAGATCCCCAGAATCTAGAGAAGATCCCTGAAGCCTTTCGAGGGATCCTTTGCGAGAGGGCAAGCCACATGGTGGGGCACACCTATAAGGCCACCTTGAGGGACTTGAGGACTATCGAGGAACAAAGCCCAGAGAACGTCCTAGAGTCAGCCTTGGGGATGAACCTCACAGTAAGTTATCCTTCCTTGGTGACATCTTTCTTTTTATTGCGTCTAAGGATATATCTGACTTGCCTTGGTATTTTGCTCTCTGCCCTAGCTAGGGCTAGAAATGATGAGTTCCAGGCTGAAATCAATGCCACCAAGACTTCCCTGACCGCTGCTCAAGAAGGCGAGCAGGCCGCCAAAGCTGCCTTTGCGGCTGCTCAAAAGAGCAATTATGATGCCAAGTTTGCCCTCGCCTCATCCCAGGAAAGTGAGCAGGCTGCAAAGATTTCCTTGGCTGCTCTCCAGGCTCAAACTGCCCAACTCCAGGGCGAGGTTGATGAAGCCAAAGCAAAACAGCTCGAGGTCGAGGCTGCAGTCAAAGAAGAGAAGGCGACCTCATTATCGTCCATGGAAGACATGTTGTACCATTTCTGGGCTTTTAACCAGGATGGGAACTTTTCTTTCATGGCTCCCACGCTGTGGGATCTGTACCTTGAAAAATTCAAGGCTCTGATCTTGCAAGAGCCGTCAAAAATGGGTGATGCTTCTGCGGCGGCCGAGCAAGAGGGCGAGGAGGTTACATCCTCAGAGCGAACTGGAGGAGCACACTAACAATTTTGTTCCTTTTGTTTTTGTTTTTTATATTTCTTTGTAAACAATTTCCTTTAGGCTTAGTTCAAGGTTTTCCTCCTCGGGATAATTTTTTTTTTCAATTTATATATCTAATATTTTTATCTATTCATCTTTCCTTTATTATCTCTCATGTTTATGACTCCTTAGACTTGTACATTCGATATTTTAGGAATCAATTTTAGATCGGGATATATATTTTGAGCTCGGTTATATCCAAACTTTATGTGTTGTGTATATCATACCTGTTAAGAATCAGGCCTTAAACCCGGTTATATCCGGGATTTTAAATATTTTAAACTTAGTTCGTGTTAGGTTTATTGATAACTCGAGCTTTAAAAAACCCTTGATTTTAAACAATTTTCCCAACTTTCCAAGTTTTGTACCTGGTTGTATCCAGGGTTTTAAATGATTAAAACTGAGTTTATGCTAGGTTTATTGACATCTTGAGCTCTTAAAAAGCCATCGAATATTCAATTTTCCAAGCTTCTAAGTTTTGGACATGGTTGTATCCATGGTTTTAAGTGATTTAAACTTAGTTTGCGCTAGGTTTATTGACATCTCGAGCTCTTAAAGAGGTCGTCGAATAATCAATTTTCCAAGCTTCCAAGTTTCTGACCTGGTTGTATCCAGGGTAGTTTTGTACCTAGTTGTATCAAGGGTTTTAAGTAATTCAAACTTATCTAGGGATCATATTCTGATCCACCTCGGGTTATACGCTCCCCAAGTAACCAGAATGTAGACTTTCTTGGTTGCTTTTACAAACATCGATACACGAGCTAATACAACCTTAACAAGAATAATTATTCAAAACCACCTTAATAAGAAAAATCATTTAATAATCCATATGTTATTCAATTAAATGGCTTTTATAATTAAGCCTTACGTGGATGACTGTACTATTGGTAATACTTTTTTAAATGCATGGTGTTCCAGGTCTGTGGGACTATCTCCCCATTCAGCCGAGCTATCTTGAAGGTTCCTTCATGCAAAACTTCCAAGATCTGATATGGTCCTTCCCAGTTTGGGCCTTAAACGTCGTCCTTGGGATCCTTATTCGCCAGAAAAACCCTTCGGAGAACCAGGTCACCTAATCCGAAACTACGTCTCTTGACTTTAGAATTAAAGTAGCGAGTGATTTTTTGTTGATAATGGGGGAGCTGTAACCGTGAATCCTTTCGTTTCTCATCAATCAGGTCAAGAGATGCGTTAAGTAATTCATCATTCCATTCCTGGCTAAATGTCTTTTTCCTGTGAGTGGTTACCATAGCTTCGACTAGAAGGACGGCCTCGCTTCCAAAAGTTGAGGAAGGAGTGTGTCCCGTGGAGGTTCTGTGAGAAGTTCAGTATGCCCAAAGTACTTGCAGGAGTTGTTCATGCCATACCCCTTTGGCCTCGTCTAACCTTTTCTTAAGGCTCACCTTTAGGTTTTGTTCACACCCTCGACCTGCCCATTGGCCTGTGGATATGCTACTGAGGAGAAACTCTTAATAACATCGTATTTTTCACAGAAGTTAGTGAAGAGATCACTATTGAACTGGGTCCCATTGTCTGACACTATCTTTTTGGAAGCCCAAATCGACATACAATATTCTTCACCACAAAGTCCAGGACTCTCTTTGAAGTGATGGTTGCCAAAGGCTCGGCCTCTACCCACTTCATGAAATAGTCGATTGCCACACTGCATAACGAACTCCTCCCTTGCCCATAGGTAAGGATCCTATTAGGTCGATTCCCCAGACTGTAAATGGCCACGAGGATGAGATCATCATTAGCTCGACTGGAGCAGCTCGAGCAACTATGGTGAAGTGCTGGCATTTATCACATTTCTGAACATACGAGATGGATTCTTTCGTTAAAGTGGGCCGAAAATAGCCCTGCCTCAATATTTTCAATGCTAGGTTTTGCCCCCCAGCATGATCTCCACAAAAGCCTTCATGCACTTCTTGCAAAATGGATTTTCCCTCCTCAGGCAGGACACACCGTAGGAGAGGCAACGAATGACCACGTCGGTATAATGTCCCATCCACTATCACATATCTCGGAGCTTGATAGAGTATTTTTCTTGCATCTTTTCTTTCCTCGGGTAGCCTTCCCGTTGTGAGGTATTCCATTATGGGGGTCATCCAGGTCGGTCTTGTGTTGATCATCTTGATCTCTACCATTTTTTTGTCCTAATCAGACTCTCCAAGAACTCCACTGACACTACATTCAAAGTCTCAGCTTCCTTGGTGGTGGCCAGCCTTGCCAAAGCGTCAGCATTAGAGTTCTGCTCGCCAAAGCGTCAACATTTGCGTCAGAAATCGATGCAGGTCCTCCATTTCCCATTTGGATTTGGGACCAACATGGGATCAGCAACCCAGATCGGGTATTTTTCTTCATGATTAAACCTGTACTTTAACAGTCGAGCTACTTCTTCCTCCAGTGCTTCAGCTCGGACTGTTCCCAAACGCCTCTGTTTTTGGGATTTTGCAGGCACGTTCTTGTCCAAGTTTAGGGTGTGCATGATTACATTCGGGCTTATTCCCACCATGTCTTCATGTAACCAGGCAAAGAAATCCATATTCTTTTGTAAGAAATTGATTAGCTCCTTCTTCCTTTTATCATCAAGATTTTTCCAATCTTAACAACTCTTGAAGCTTCTTTGGGGTCTATACTTACTTCCTCGAGCTCCTCAATGGCTTGGAGCTCTGACCTGTCCTCACCCATTCATGGGTCAATGTCATCATGTAGGACGACATCCCTATTCTTTGCTTCTTGAGGTTCTTTCGTCCCATAAGTGTCTTCCACTTCCTGGGACTCTTCACCTCCGTCACTTATGGCCATAGCTTGCTGCCTGGGTTGTGATTTTCCCTTCATAGAAATGCTATAGCATTCCCTGGCAGTGAGCTAATCGCCTCTGACGGTGCATAGCCCTGTAACTGAGGGGAACTTGATTGCTAGGTGGCAGATAGAGGTTATGGCTTCAAATGCCATCAACGCAGGTCAGCCCAAAATTGCATTGTACGCAGCTGGATAGTCGATCACAACAAACTCAAGTAACCTAGAGAAAGTTCACGAGCCTTCTCCCAATGTTATCACTAACTCGATCGTCCCAATTGTTGCTGATCCTTCGCCAGAAAATCCGTACAGAATCATTGAGGTCGCCTCCAGTTTTGTTACAGACAACCCCATCTTTTCCAAGGTAGACCTAAAAAGCAGATTCATAGAACTCCCGTTATCTACTAGTGTCCTCCGTACTCTTCGATTGGCGAGATGAACGGTTATGGACAAAGGGTCATTATGTGGGAACTGGACGTGACTAGCATCCTCTTCTGTAAATATGATTGGTTGTTTTTCCAATCACTGTTGTTTTGATAACCGCTGTTCCATGACGAACTCCACTTCAAGAGCTGACGGAGGATTTTGTCCAGCGAGCTGACTAGGGACTGCTCGATTTCAAGCATATTGAGCCAAAGGTCCTACCCTGATAAGGGTCTCGATCTCATCCTTCAGTTGTCTACAGTCATCAGTGTTGTGACCGATATCATTGTGAAATCGGTAAAACTTCGAAGGATCTCTCTTCGCTCTTTGGTTTTTTAGTGGTTCTGGCTTCTTCCATGGAAGGTGAGTAGAATTGGCTAGGAAAATGCGCTCCCTAGTATCCGCAAGGTCGGTATAGGTCGCATAAACAGGCTTGAATTTTTCCCCAGACTTATTTTTCTTTGTTCCGTTCTGGTCGCCCTCACCATTTCCCTTCCTCTTATTATTCCCCCTGGTTATTCTGGGTAACGGTTTGAGTCGTAGCTGCAACATTCGTTAATGCTCCAACGGGCTGAACATGGATCTGGCTGGTTCTTGCAATAGAAGCTCACGCCTCTTCCAGGTTAACCCATCTTTGAGCTCATGCCAAGAACTCGTCCACACTATTAACTCGTTTTCTCTGTAATTCTTGCCACAAGTCGCCTCCCACAAGGATTCCTATCCTCATTGCCATGAGCTTGGAGCTATCATTGGCATCTTTAGCTCGTGCAGCGACATTGGCAAACCTGCTTAGATATGCCTTCAACGGTTCGCCAAGTTGTTGCTTTACATTAGCCAATGAATCAACCTTAATTCGAGTTGTCTGGGAAGCCCTGAATGCTCTCTTGAAATCAGCATAAAACTTCTTCCATGAGCTAATTGAATGCCTCTTGTATTTTTTAAACCACTGTCTGGCTGGCCCAATCATAGTAGAGGGGAATAAAATGCACCTTAGATCGGGTCCGCCGTTGTGGGCCATCATCATGGTGTTAAACATCCCAAGGTGATCAGACGGATCCCCATCTCTGTCAAAATTTGACAAGTGTGGCATTCTGAAGCCCACCGGATATGTGGCCGCCGCAATATTTGGAGCAAAAAACTCAAGCTCATCCTCGGAGTCACAATTGTCTTTGTCTTTTTCAGATAGAAGCTTTTTCATTTGCTCCTCCATCTGAGCTAACCTCTCGAGGGTTCGGTCCCTAGTCCCTAGGTTATTTTGGGGCTGTTCAACAACTCCCATCCTATCGTACGCATTTGATGGGTTGTTGTCCCTCCATGCTTGAGCTTGGTTTTGTGGGGCATTCCCACTATCACGTACTTCGGAAGGACTTCCCTCTTGACAAATGTGACTAACACCCTCATCTCGAGCTGAATTTCTTCTCTACGAATTCAGGCGATCACGCAGATCTGGCTGTGAATCGTATCGAGGGCTTTGTGCCAAACTTAGATGATTTCTTAGATCACCCTCGGACCTACCACTTCGATGACTTTCGGTCCAATAACTTCCATTTGCAAAGCTCACAGCTCGCGGTTGAGGCTGAGGATCTGGATTTTCAACACGTGTCCGTGGAACATAGGTATGGGCAGACGGAGGAGGGTTTCTCCTACTGTCTCCATAAGCAGGAATGTCCCGCGTAGGTCGAGGTAGTGTTGGATGTCAAATAGGTGACGAGGGATGCCTTACTGGCGAGGCAATCCTTGTCCCATCAAGGCGAACTGAATTAGCCCGCCTCTGTTCTACCCCATTATTTCTAGCTCTCTATGCATGACGATTTGATCGTGATGCAAGAGGGTTAGCTAGAACATTCTGTCTCTGTAAGCCTATCCCATCCCCTCCTTGTGGGTTGCCATGGGTATTCCAAGGCGCGTGTGAATGAGGCACCGAACTTGGGGTCGCAGTTCTAACCGATCGACTGATGTGCTGATGACCCCTATGAGGGCCACTAGGCCGAGCATTTTGGCAATCTTGCGCTGTAGGCACAGAACTTGGGGTGGCAGTTCTGAGTGACCGACTAGGTTTGAATCGGTTATTCCTGTGGGACTTATGAGACCCACTTTGCCTCTTTCCGATATTAACGTCGGTTGCAAGAGGGGGTAACCGAGCCAAAACCTCCTCAATTTTCCTGTTGGCCTTAGCAAGATGGCTTCTTAACTGCATTTTTCCCAACTCAACTGCAGTTAAGTAGTCTCGGTTTGGATTCGATGGCAATGAAGCCGAACTCCCAGTATCGCTGTAACCCGCCGGCTGCTTTCTCGAACATTGCTGAACTTTAGAGCCATGCTCGTTCGAAACGGCAGTATGATGGGCCTCCTGCCCACCAGGCTGCTCTATCTCATTGTCGTGCATTGAGCGAGTAACCACCATGATGAGATTTGACTGGAATTTTGATGAAAGCACTAATTTTGTCTGCTCAATGAAAGCACCAAATTGTTGACGCGGTTTTTCGCCAAAAGTGTATTTTAGAAATGACAAAGGTTGATTAATGCTTAATAATAAACTAAAATATGAAATGAATTCACAAGAACACAATTTTTTTTGCGTGGTTCAGTGGTTAAAATCCACATAGTCCACGAGTCTATATTATTGTTGTTTCTCTCTCTATTTTGGCAGAGTTTAAGTATTATAGAATAATCGTCCCTTTTCCTGTCCAATATTCTCAGCATTTATAGAGAAATTTCATGGACAAGTTTGGGTAACCGTGTGAGTCAATCACGGATTTACATATTTATTACATTTAATACAAACAATTCCCATTTGTACTGGGATATGATTTGATCACAAAATAAATAGTCTCCTGATATCTGGGACATTAAATATGACAAGGTGTTCACAAATAATCGTATAAAAGTACCCGAGTCTTTGGGAATCCGAGGGTATGCAATATATTTGAATTATCACTTGCTGGATATCTCCCCGAACTCGTACTTCGGTAGCCATTTGAATATCATGAGCTCATGCTTCACAACCTTCATGTCTGTAGCTCGGGTTAAACCCAGGATGCCTAACACCACACATGCCCATGTGAAACCAAAGTTGCTTACGTGAATAATAAACAGTTATCGTTTCCTTGGTTATTTCTCCGTATATTCATTTGCTAGGTGTACCCGAGCTAAGTGAAGAACTCGTGCTGAAATTAGGGAACAACAAGTGTTAACATATTTCTTCTAAATTCATTCCATATTATGTACTTGACCATTAAAACCTAAAACAAGAAATAAACAAGCATAAATCTGCACAATCTAATGCTAAGTAACTAAAACATAACCTAAAATGAACCGAAGACGAACCTAACAATGGATAAGTTATAACCCCAATTTTTTATATGATAGTGTATACTATAGTTATTTGGAAACTTCCACGCATTTTTAGAAATATTGAATAATTTTCAATGGCAAAAATAAGGTTCAAAACAGCATGTTTCACACTCATATAAAAAAAAATAGACATGCATGCAATAGACTGTTTGAACCATGTTTTCATTATAGTAAATTATTCGAAATTTTTCAAAATCCTGTGGGACATTCTAAACAACTACAATATACACTCTCATATAAACAAAATAAGATTATAACTTATCCATGTGTTGAAAACAATAAGTAATTGCACCAGTGTGTCTAAAAAGTGGTCCAACCATAATATTTACCTATATATATATATGAATATCTTATATTAGAACCCATAAAATAATAATTAGGAAAATTTGCAGCATAAATTCCTATATAATTTTTTTTGCAGCAAAAATCTCTATCGTTACATATTTTGTGTAGATATTGGTCTCTCAGTTGTTAAGTGTCTTAAGTAGTATACGTATCAACATCCAATTGGCGGCAGAATTTAGTTTTGAGAAATTTGCGGCATAAATACCTATATAGTTTATTTTGCTGCAGTTTAATGCCCAAGTAAAAAATTTGTTCCAAAAAAATCAAATAAAACTATTTATTTACCTCAAAAAATTAATAAAATCTAATTAACAAATTATTGAAATGTTAATAAAAACAAAAATAATAAAAAATTCATCTTAAGAAAACTAAAACTTTAAAAATTTAATAAGATGAATTAAAACAAAAACTAAGATGAAATTTGGGTTATTGGTGGCATAACCCCGACAAAAGTCAGTAAATAGTCTAAAATGTTGCAATTAAGTCACTAAGTAGTTTTTTTTTTGTGGCAAAAATCAGTAAGTAGTCTAAAACATTACACTTAAGTCACTAAATAGCTTTTTTGTTGCAAAAGACACATTTTGCACTAATTTTATCTCAATTTTAATTAATTAATAAAAAAACTAAATATATATTTCTAATATTAAAAAATTATTTGAAATATAAAAAGTAATTTAAAATTTCTAACATGAAAAAATTATTTAATTTTAGTTAAAATAAGTTTTAGAAAATTATAGAACTTAAATTGAATTAAATTTAGTCTAATTAAAATCAAAGAATTTTTTCATGTTAGAACTTTTCAACTATTTTTTATTTTAAAAACAGATATTAAATAATTTTTCAATGTTAGAAATATATTTTTAGGTTTTTATTAATTAATTGAAATTGAGATAAAATTAGTGTAAGATGTGACTTATGCTACCAAAAAATTACTCAGTGACTTAAGTATAACATTTCAGACTACTTATTGACTTTTGACGTCAAAAAATTTATTTTGTGACTTAATTGCAATCTTTTAGACAATTTACTAACTTTTGCTGCAAAAAAAACTACTTAATGACTTAAGTGTAATTTTTTAGACAACTTAGTGACTTTTGCTGCAAAAAAAAGCCACATTAGTGACTTAAGTGCAACCCTTCAAACTACAAACTTATTTTTGCTGCAAAATTCCCTTGTATTTATTATGTTTTTATATTTTTCTTTTATTAATTTTAAATATTATTGAATATAATATATATTTTAAGTTTTAATTTTCAAATTCATTTTATAATTTTTTTTTTTAAAATATTTAAAGTTTCTCCAATCAGAAACTCACACTTGTCTAATAATAGTAGCCACATTAGTAGTTAACGATGTGTATTAACCATCATACATTTTCATTAGTGCAATGTACTATTATTGTAAAAAAAAAGAGAGAGAATTGCGACAAAAATTCCTATGTAGTAATGTTTGTTGCACTTAAATGCTCAAATAATTTTTTTGGTAGCAAAAACCTATATCATTAGTGTTTTGATGCGCAGTTGATCCCTGAACGTTAAATGTGTTTTTAGTGCTACGTGTCCATACTATATTGGATAAAAAAAATACTATATAGAGATTTAAGTACTAAAAATATGACTATATTAAGATTTTTGTCACAAATATCTCTATTTTATATTATTATTTTTTAATTCATTCTGGCACGAATATGTGGCACCGTTAATGGAATAAATGCGCACTAAAACATGAACAATAATAATTTTTGCCACCAACAAAATTATTTAGACATTAAAGTGCTATGAACATCACTATATAAGGATTTTGCAGCAATTCTAAAAAATATGATGTATAAAATATAAAAATACTATTAATATTAAATGAGATAGAATATAGTCGATTAGTAGTTGTATTAAAATAATACAAATAATTTATTCTTTTAATTATAAAAAGCGAAGTACTAATTATCTTTATTTTAAGCTCTCAAAACCCATTGTTTGACAAATAAATTAATTAATGATTTATATTATTTATGAAACATAAAATAATTGGATAGTTTTGTCAAAAAAATAATAACTGCATAGTGATTACATGTCCAACTAAGATTAAAAAAAATAAAAAAGTGCAAAAAAGTTTCTTTAACATTTCCTAAAAAAAAGGAAAAAAAAAGTGATAGGCAGGGAAGTGGGAAGTGGGAAGTGGGAAGGCCTGCGTATTTGGCGCTGCTTGGTTGTCCCATACGCACATTCTCTCTTTGTTTTAATTACGAAAGTGTCCTTATCTCTCTAGTCTTTTCTTCCTCAATAAGAGTGAAAGACTGACACATGCTGTCACACCGTCTATTATCTCTCTATATCAATATACAAATAAATATGAGATATTATATATAGGAGGCTATTTAGAATTTTTGTCCCACGAACAATTAAGCTCAAAAGTGCATGTTTGTACGTCTAATTTAATAATACTAATTTTAAATAATTAAACTACAACAAAATAACTATAAAAACACACAAAAATATATAAAATCAAAATAAACCCAATAAATTTAAAATTACTTAAAATCTTAACAAATAAATTAAAAATTCAAGAACTAAGCAACAGTTAGCATATAAAATATGGTAAAATAACTCTATTTTGTAGAGTTATCAGTAATGTCAGGGGAGCTAACGACCAACGCAGGCCTCCCCCTGTCTGTCGAGACCTGCCAGCAGGGAGAGAGGGAAATAGTGCGAACAGCAGGTCGCACCGTTATAGGTCACAATTTAGAGATGGCCATGACTATAATGAAACACACTCTGGCAGGAGGAATGCTAGTCGACAGTAGGAGGATAGGGGTGAAAGACAAAACCCTCCACCAATGGATAACCGACCAATAAGCCAAAATGTTGGGGGGGAGCCTAAACAGCCTAATGTCTTTGATCGGCTGGGTGTAAGCGAACAAAGACGTAGGGATGAAGATCTGAGGGATGTACTCAATGACCGAAGGGAAAGGAGCGACAAATACTTCCCCCCAGCTCCGGTCGCTCCCACATTACCAGATGCTATACAGGCCCAGATAGATGCCTTGAATTAGGTCGTCCAGCAACTGGTTGGGAACAAGGCATCCCATATAGAATTCGATCGGAGGAAGGGCACCCCATTTGTGCATAGAATTGCTGTGGTAGAGACTCCAAGAAAGTTTAAAATGCCAAATTTTCCTAACTTCACAGGATTGGAAGATCCTGTATCTCACGTTAACAAGTTCGAGATACAGATGGACTTCCAATATGTGTCAGATGATGCTCGGTGCAAAATTTTCCCTGCCACTCTATCTGAAACTGCTCAGGAGGGGTATTTCAAATTCCCTCCGTCCAGTATAGTTTCTTGGGAGATGTTTGTAAATGAGTTTTATGGACAGTTCTATGTTGGTCGAATACATCCGACTGAGGCCAATCAGCTGGTCAAAATTCGGCAGAAGGAAGGAGAGACCCTGAAGGGGTATATCCAGCGATTCATGCGAGCAGCTACTTGGGAAAAAACAGTTGGGGATGAGGGAAAGATGATGACTCTCACCACTAGAGTACGACGCCATTCATCCCTATGGAGTAGTTTACAAAAGAATGGAGTCAAGAGCACTCAGGAATTTCTGGATCGAGCAGACAAGTATATCAAGCTCGAGGAGGCTATCGCTAATGAAGGGAAGTCTCCTACAGACGACTAGGGCCAGAAAGAAGACCCCACCAAAGACGCCAATGGATCTGGGAAAACCAATGGCAACGACAAAAATAATGGAAAAAATGGGGGGAAAATGGCAAACAACGAGCCAACAACATCTGATAGCAAGCGCCCAAGGCAGAATTGGTACGAACCAAGGTTCACCAATTACACAGCCTTGGTCGATAGCCGAGGGGAAGTATACCAGGCCAGTCACACCACCGTTCCTTTTAGGCGACCATCCCCGATTAGGAAAGATATCTCTAAAAGGGACACTACCAAGGTTTGTCATTTTCATAACGACAATGACCATGACACCAACAAGTGTAACCAACTCAAGGATGAGATTGAGTTCCTTATCCGACAAGGCCATTTGAGAAGGTATGTGCGAGTAGCTGGAGGTTCTCAGCAAGAGGCTCACGGAGGCGACGAGCAGGCACCTGTACGCCAACGCTCACCTCCTTTACAAGAAGCTCCGGTTGCTGATACACTGTTGACCATCTGCGGAGGACCACACATAGCAGGTGACAGTGGGAAGGCAAGAGAAAGATATGCCAGAACCCTACATCACGATTAGGATATCAAAATGCTAAATGTCAAGGAGCGAACTCCCAAAAAAGCTCGAATAGAGAAAGAGTTGATAACTTTCTCCGAGCTGGACGCTCAGCATGTTCGATTTCCCCACTCAGATCCTCTGGTCGTAGATATTCAGATAGCCAACATGATGGTAAAATGGGTGTTGGTGGATACAAGAAGCTCGGTCAATATTTTGTATAATCTTCAATGGAAAGAATGAAATTATCAGTGCAAGATTTGGAACCATGCAACCAAACCATATATGGTTTTTCTGGTGAAGGGCTCGCGCCAACAGGGTCGATCAGGCTTCCAGTCACGGTGCACCTGCGAACAGGACATTACTCGCTACTTTCATAGTAGTCGACTTTCCTTCTGCATATAATGTCATGATTGGAAGACCTATACTCATCGATTTGTGAGCCATAACCTCGATCTGGCATTTGGCCATGAAATTTCCAACTGACGCAAGAGT
Organism: Humulus lupulus; assembly: GCF_963169125.1. NCBI lineage: Eukaryota > Viridiplantae > Streptophyta > Magnoliopsida > Rosales > Cannabaceae > Humulus > Humulus lupulus. Next base: position 109,028,942 of record NC_084799.1, read on the forward strand.
CAAGTGCGTGTTGGGAAACCAATGAGAAGCACTGGAATGTTATAATTTCTCGATCACAAAAGAAAAAATAGGCGGATCGGGGGATAGAGCCAAAAAAAGGTTGCTGGTAATAAATGAGACACATGCCCAATCAGGTGAACAAGTCACCAAATAGGGTGTGGCCCAAAGTGAGGATAGGGACTTAGATCCTCACTTTGGGGATTTTGAAGAGAACATTGGACCTGTGGAAGACCTCGGGAGGTCCAATTAGAAGAGATAGATCCGACCAGGGTTGTGAAAGTTGGTAAAAACTTAGAGACAACAACGAAACACAAATTGGTGGAATTTTTGAAGGAGCACCACGAGGTCTTTTCCTGGTCGCATAAAGATATGGTTGGGATAAACCTAGTGGTGATTAGCCACATCTTGAATATAGACAAAAAATTTCCACCTGTACAACAAAAAAGAAGGTTGCTCGACAAAGATAGGTCTAAGGCCTTAAAAGAAGAAGTCGAAAAGCTGAAGGAAAGTGGATTCATTAGGGTAGCGTTTTATCCATCTTGGGTCTCTAATCCTGTACTAGTTCCCAAGCCAAATGGCAAGTAGAGGACGTGCGTGGATTTCACAGACCTTAATGAAGCCTGCCCAAAGGATTGTTTCCCACTTCCAAGAATCAACCAGCTAGTCGATGCTACATCAGGGCATGAAATTTTATCGTTCATGGATGCATACTCTGATTATAATCAAATCAGTATTCATCCACCCGATGAGGAACACACTAGCTTTCGAATAGATACGTTACTTTACTGCTATAAAGTAATGCCCTTCGGTTTGAAAAACGCTGGTGCGACTTACCAGTGACTAGTCGACCATATGTTCAAGGAGCTGATCATAATTAACATGGAAGTATATGTCGACGATATGCTGGTCAAGTCGAAAAAAGTCGAAGAACACATCAACCTACAAGAATGCTTCAACATTTTAAACAAATATCAGATGAAGCTAAACCCTCTTAAGTGTTCCTTTTGGTGTTGGATCAGGGAAATTTTTGGGATTCATAGTAAACTCACGAGGAATTGAAGCTAATCCCGAAAAATTTCAGGCATTGATCGAGATGCAGTCTCCTACCAAAATTAAAGATGTCCAAAGCCTAACTAGAAGAATTGCCACTCTAAGTAGATTCAATCTAAGTCAACAGACAAGTGTGTTCCATTTTTTAATATACTCAGAGGCAACAAGAAGTTTAAATGGACAGAAGAGTGTGAACAAGCCTTTCGAGCGCTAAAATCCCACATGTCGCAACCATCGATTTTGTCCAAACCGGCCGAGGGAGAAACTTTGTTCATCTACTTAGCAATCACAGAGTACGCTGCTAGTGTTGTTTTGATCAAAGAGGAAGATAACATCCAAAAAGCAGTATACTATGTAAGCAAGAGGCTAGTGGGAGAAGAATTACGGTATCCGTCCATAGAGAAATGGGCTTATTGCTTGATTCTGGCCTCTAGAAAGTTGCGACCTTACTTTCAAGCTCACCCCATCATAGTGCTCACTGACCAGCCACTACGGCGAGTCTTACAAAAACCAGAAGCCGCTGGTCGATTATTAAAATGAGCAGTCGAACTAGGACAGTTCAAAATTTCTTATTTATCACAAGAAGCTATGAAAGGACAAGCTCTAGCAGATTGCATTACGGAATTCACCGGACTTCATGTCAGCGAACCGATGGTAAAAATTGAGAGTCAAAATCAATCTCCTACTTGGAAGTTGTTCATAGATGGCTCTTCCAATGAGCACAACGCAAGGTCAGGTTTGATTTTAATTACGCCCGAGAGACATCAGTTTCACTGTCCGATCAGATTCAAATTTACGGCTTCCAACAATGAAGCTGAGTACAAAGCTCTGCTTGTAGGATTAAGACTAGCCAAGGATATGGATATAAAATCACTAGAAATATATATCGATTTCTAGCTAGTAGTTAGTCAAATCATGGGAGAATATCAGGCTAGGGGTCTCAAGTTGGTGGCCTATTTGAACAAAGCAAAGGACTTACTGGCACAATTTGCAAAGTATACTCTCCAGCAAGTACCTCATGATCAGAATTCAAATGCTAATGCCTTAGCCAAATTGGCAAGTGCTAAAGATGCCGACACTTTAAGCATAGTACCAGTTGAACACTTGTTGGCACTGAGCATTCAAGTGGAAGAATTCGCGCTAGTGATACAAGTGTCAGATACGTGGATGACACCCATCATCAAATATCTCGAACAAGGATTATTATCATCAAAAAGGAATAAGGCGAGGACGCTTCGAAGACAATCAACTCGATTCTTCTTGGTCAACGAAATTTTGTATAGACGGGGATACTCAATGCCTTTATTACGGTGTGTTTCTAAGGAGAAGGCTAAGATATTGATGCACGAGGTCCATGAAGGTTTCTGTGGAGACCACGCTGGGGGGCAGAGTTTGTCAAAATAGATTCTAAGGCAAGGATATTTCTGGCCTACCATGATTGAGGAATCTATGGATTTCGTTAAAAAGTGTCAAAGATTCTCCAAGATACCACGAGCAGCCCCAAATGAGCTCAAACAGATGCAAAGCCAGTGGTCGTTCGCAATTTGGGGGATTGGCCTGATCAGATCTTTGCTTGTAGGGAAAGGGAATGTCAAGTATGCAGTAGTTGTTGTTGACTACTTTACTAAGTGGGCCGAAGCTGAGCCACTCGCAACAATAACGACCAAGAAAGTACTGGAATTTATTGTCAAGAACATCATATGTCAATATGGGTTGCTAAGAAAAATTATCTCAGATAATGGCACACAATTTGACAACGATCTTTTCACTGATTTTTGCGAAAGGCGTGGAATTATAAAGAGTTTTTATTCAGTGGCTCATCTGCAGGCAAATGGACAAGTTGAATCCGATAACAAAACTTTGAAGGACACACTGAAGAAAAGGCTTGAACAAGCAAAGGGGGCATGGCCAGAGCAATTACCAGAAGTACTTTGGTCGTATAGAACATCTCACCGAACAGCAACATGCCATACAACATTTTCTTTGGCCTATGGGTATGAGGCCATGTTGCCTGTTGAACTAAACCCACCATTGCATAGAAGGCTAACATACGACCAGAGTGCAAATAGCCAGTTATTAATGGAATCTTTGGACTTGGTCAGCGAAAGGCACGATTAAGCTTAACTTTGGGTAGCAGCTCACCAAAAACAGGCCGCTCAATATTTTAACTCTAAAGTACGCAAAAGAAAATTTGACGTGGAAGATTTGGTACTTAGAAGAGTTTTTCTCAACACGCGCGACCAGACAGCCGGAGTACTCGGAACAAACTGGGAAGGTCTATATCTTATTGAAGAAATCCTTCAACCAGGCACATATAAATTTGCTCGCTTAAATGGAGATCTCATTCCCCACTATTGGAATGGAGAACACATGCGCAAGTATTATCAATGAACAATTGTTTTAAAAGAATTGACTTGTATTAATTTTACTTTTTACAAGTTTATGAATAAGGGCTAATCAGTTAAATGACTGGTCTCTTACAAGTGTAAGATCAATTCTTGATCACTCGTACAGACACGATTTTTGTCCATTTATTACAAGAAATAAAAGGAACTGTGCGCAGCCAGTATTCTTGCTAATTATTATATTTATTACAAGTATTTTCTCATTACATGTGTTGTTTTGCTATATTATTGTTAATTGTTTATAAGTACGCAAACAGTAATATTCGACCAGGACTTGGTCATGGCAAGTGACCGAGAACCTTAAGCTCCTCAATCACTTGGGGGGCATATAAGATATTAAGGGAAAGCATACTACGACACTTAGTGTATTTTTCAAAATTTTGAGTTAATTTTGTAAAATCTTAACAAAGTGTTATGTTAAGTTCGGTCATATGAACAGATGTTATAATAACAGTAAATGTTATAATATCACAACGAAATGTTTTACACTGCGAGCAGTATCTGCTCGGATGTAACAAAAAATTAAAAGGAAAAGTTGCCATAGGCAGAAAAATTGTCTCAACTTTACGAACAGTTGTTCGTAAGTTTTAGTTACATAAATAAAAAAAATCAAATTATTGTGCAGCCAGAGGAGGGTCTTGTTGAGACGGCTGGTCGACTGTTGTTTCAGCATCTTCGTTAGCACCTTCAATGCCTATTACCAAGAAGATTTTGGGAGAGTCTAAGGCATTCTGGGGATTCCTTTCTTCTTCCAGGTGAGCAGCACATTTGGCGAGTTCAACCTGTTTTGCTTGTTCGGGAAGGTAGTTGAAGTTCGCCCCTGGATTGTTCTTCCAAAACATGTAGAAATAATTGAAGGTAGCTCCTCAGACCTCTCTAGGTTGTGGGAATTTTTCTCCTCGAGTAGCTTGACTTTTTCCTCCAGACCAATGTCCTCCTTCATACTGGCCACCAGATCTTCTTGAAGTTTGGCTGCTTCCTCGAAGTTGTTCTTCGAAGCTTCCTTGAACATCTCCTTGGCAGCAACAGCTTTGGCCAACTCTTCTTGGTTCATCTTTAGCTCCTCGGTTAAACTGATGACTTTATCTTCAGCCACCTTAGTTCTCTCCTCGCACGCCTTGATCTCCTCGGCATGTTTTGCATCGACCTCCTTGGCGCGACGCCAGCCATTGTCCATGGTTAGGATACCCTGCGAACAGTAGAAGAATGGAGTTTGGTACTGCCTAACCAGCTATCAAACCTACGTACCCTCTCATCTACCCATGACCAAACGTAAAAGTTATCCCTAGGATCCAGAAAGAGGATCAGTGTGTCGGGCTTGTGCTTAAGCAAAGAAGGGGACCACATATTGGAGCTAAGTATTACTTTACCTCTGCCACCCGAGCTCGAGGCCTCGTCCTAGGCTTCATTTCCTGAGGCAGGTCGTTCATGATGGCGAGCCACAGAGGGATGGGCCTGTGAGCTCGAAGACCTCTGTCTTGGGGGAAGTCTCTTAGTGGGAAGTGGCACGTGCTCCCACTTGAAGTACTTGTGGTAGGCAGAGTCATCTATAGACTGGTCTTGCTCCAAGTGGCCACAGGCTCGGAGCCGCTCTTCATGGAGAAGATAAGATAAAGAACGAAGACCATAGGGCAGTTGGAGTAGATTTTCCTTATGTTCCACCATCGACTCTAAGGGGGTGGGATAGTGATAGTTGGCTGAAGAAAGGGTTACATATTATCACTCCAAGCCTTATCATTAAACGAAAAGGAAAGAGATGAGTGTGAGTACTTACAGATGCATTGGAATGAATAAAATCTAGAAGGAGCGAGGCCATCCGTCCAGAAGAACACGAGCTTGAAGTTTGGAGGATGGTTTGGTATATCCTCGAAAAGTTTCTTCTCCTTCGGATAGCTCAACAAATAGTAGAAGCCATCCCATCCCTGAGCTCGAGAGGGGTTGCTTTTGAGATAGAAGAGATACAAAATCCCTTGGGGTAAGGGTCCTTTCCACTTCAGTTTGTGGTATAGGGACTTGAGGGCGAAAAGAACCCTATATGAATTGGTGTGGATTTGGAAGGGAGCGAGCCCAACAAAGTCCAAAAAATCCTTAAAATAGGATTTTAGGGGTAGCAGAGCCCCTGCCCTCATATGCTCGTGACTCTAGGCCGCGAGCTTAATCTTGCTGTCAGGATTGCCATCTCTCGGGGAAAAGCAGCTCCGCTCGTTTGAAGTCGCAGATTGGCACATCAGTGCGCCGAAAAGTTTCAGGTTGTGGCAAGCTAATAGCTCATAAATCTGGCCCATTGAGGTGACTGAGCTCCAGTAATGCTCAGCCTCAAAAAAACCCTCTTCCAGGGTGGGAATGGACGCAACTCGAGAAGTGGAAGGACGGTTCGAAGGGTCTTCCATCAGCGAGAAGGAAAGTGCACCAGGCTCGTAAGCAACGGTAACTTTGATTTTGGGATCGAGCAGGATAGGTCTGATCTTGGGGTCCAGATCTGGATAAATCGTGACCTGGAGTATCTTCCTTTTTCCTTCCTCGACCTCATCAATCTGATGTCGAAAACGGTCTCGGATGTCCTCTTGTTCGCACCTCTCGTGGTGCTCGCGTATCAAGCACTGGTTCTGAGTGAAGAGAGACTCCGGACTGGAAGTTGATGGAGAGTAAGAAATTTTGAGCACTGAACCCCACCGATTCCCAGAGTTCTATGACATTTAACAAGAAAGAAAAGGGTGAGGGCCAGGCATGCAAGAAATCACAGAGTACATTTTTTGGTGATTCGAGCTCGAAAGCACGAGATCACAGAGTAAACTCGACCGAGATCGAGGTCTCGAAAGGATAAATCGAATTGGAAGTGGAATCTCGAACTATTGTAAAGTTCGGGCTTCGAGCGTGTACTTAACACGAGAGTAGGGAAGTTTGGATTCATTTTAAGGATCCCAAATTTTCAGGGATAAAGTTGACGGTTACCCAAAAATGTGATAATTTTGGGATCTGTGCAGATAAAAACCCTAATTCAGAACCCCCATTTCTTGGCTTACATGATACGCTATTATTCAAAATATCCTACCTTTGCATTTTTTGCATTGAATCTGGGTTTGAAACCCATGATTAAAAAAAATTTGAATCCTAATTTTATGTAGTATCAGCTAAACAATATTGCTAAGGCTACTAACCAGTGCATATATTCACACGGAAAGAACGTACGTAAAAATGCATGAAGAAATAAAGATTGAGAAATCAAAGAACTGAAACTTACACACAGAAGCTTACGAATATAGCGACATTGCAGACTGAAGGATCAGTTGCAAGAATGATCTCACGGACTAAAAAATGCTAAGATGATTTTGTCTTCTTGGTTTGGAGAACATGTGAAGAAGAAAAGAGAGTTTTGGCTTTATTTTTTTTTCTTTTTCTCTGAAATCCGAAATGAAAAATGTATTGAGGAAGATGAAGTGGGCTTATTTATGGACCCCAGAATATCAAGGGTCATAATGATCTGGACCGTTGGTTTAATTTGGGAGCTGATCTGACGATCAGGGTACAAATATGATAGCGGCGACAAAAAGCTAAAGTACTCCGATTGTACAATCTGTGGCTGACGCGTGTCCACACTCGAGTGTGGTAGGTGGCTCGATTTTTGGAAGAGACAGTTCAAAAGTTTCCTTCTCATAGGATTCGAACTGATACTTTTGAGGGGGCAAAATGTTACACCCAAATTTTGATCTCAAAAGTTAGGCTCGTAAAGTGCCAACTCGAAATAAGCAGGTTCGTCATAATCGGCTTTAATGAAAATAGCAAGAACAACCTCGTTGTACAGTAAGTGCGACAACATAGAAATTGGTGAGCTTAGAAACTACGTGGTCTTGGAGGTGTCCCGAGAATATATGTCAAGCTCGAAGCTACAATGACAGTGGTTCAACACTTGTATAAATTCTGTGATTCCTTTCCTGCCATTAGACAAGACGGTTCGAGCTCGAGCATTGTGAGCTCGAAAAGGATGATCTGAACAATGTTACTTGTTAAAAGTCGAGGTGAACCGAGGTAGTGAGCTCGTGATGGTTGATCGATCTCGAAGGCGTGTGAATTGAATGTTCAAGGTCGCGAGCTGAGTGTGAACATATTTATTGTTATAAAATTCCTATGTTTAAGGGATTGGTTGTAACTTGTTGTTAAATCCCAAATATCATGGGATTTATACGCGTATGTAGTAACTGTATGCATTTAATTACATTTATTTAATTGATCTGTATAATGACTCCCCAAAATATGAGGGGAGATATTCGGTAAACCACTCTATAAATAGTGTGGAACAATTCATTTGTAAGGACTGAAGAATTGGTATTGGGAAGACTCTGTAAAATTGCTTCCAGAAAGCTTTGAGAGAATTTCATAAAGTGAATAACACTGACTCGTGGACTAGGCAGATTTTAACTGCTGAACCACATAAAATTCGTATCATTATTGTTTGTTTCCTCTGGTATTTTGTTTAATTGCTCTACATTTCTAAGTTGACGAAAAACGGCATCAATAGTCTCATTAATGGCCGAACTACTATAAATCGTCGTCTTTTTACTTATTACTCGTATTTATTTCTCTTACTTTTACCAGAATTCTTTTAGAAATTTACACACAAAAAACTCCTTTTTATTATTATCTTAGTTGACAAACAATTCAATCAAGAATATTTCTTATAAAGTTTAAAAGGAAAAAATTACTATTGAATTCTTCTAGTCATTTTCAAGCACAAAAACGTTTTCTTTTCTTGACATTGGGGAGGGAGATTCAAATTTGGGACCTCCTTTTTGTGAGCAAAATTGTTGTACCGATAGACTATTTATATGACTACAAAACACTAAAGCTTTTCATCATAATAAAAAATAGGTTCTAAATAAACAAAAGTGGCCACAAATGCGTCTTTTTTCACATCATTCCATAAACTTGCCCACTTTTTTATTTTTCCTTACAGATACCTATTTTTATAGTAAAATTTATAAATTTTCCTTTTTGAATAGTTTAATTGTTTCAAACTCTCACACTTAGATTTTTTTTTCCATATTTCTCAATTCCATATACTCTCATAGTCTCATAATATCTCAAATATATGTAATTTATTTATTCACACTTTTAAATATAAATTATTATTGTTCTTTAATTTTTTTCCAAAATTTATAATGAAAAACTTGATATTCTAATGCCCACATTTATTCAATAAAATTACATAATAAATTCAAGTGTTAAAAATAATATTAAATGTTGCCTTTTTTTTATTATAAACAATGCAATAGGGTACCCAGTCAAAAGAAAACTTACTTTAGAATCTTTAATGCATAAATTAATGTAAAATTTAATCTCTTATTTAAAATAAATAAAAAATAATAAGAATCGTGCATTCCCTTTGACCACCATCAGTTATATGATCCTCACTGATACACATACTGCTGGTTGGAATCAACTTGCACTCATTAGTCTAACATTCTACCTGGTTTTATTTGCACATATAAAACATAAGGAGTGAGATTCTAAGCCCAGTAAGGAAATACAAACAAAAACATAAGCATAAAAATCATATAATGGCTATCAACAAGTTTACTTAACAAGTTTTATATCACATACAGATACCTATTAAACATAGCCGTACAAAATCATACAGAAACCTTACTAATATCATAGCTTAAACCAAAAGTGAACCTAGGAAAGACCAAGGATATCCTTACATATATAATAATGAAATAGACAGTTTATGAGGGTAGAGATAACCCTAATAGGCAAACCAGAGCCACATTACCTCAAGTACAAATCCATCCCGCCCCTGCAACGTTAGCCATACATATTCCATACAAACATATTCTGTCATAAATATCTACTTAATTTCCTTACCTTGAAAATTGTGATAAGAGAATGATTGCGCTAAGATCATTAGAACCATACGCCCAAAGTGCCCTTTAAATACTAAAATTTACATAAACTAGCATTAGAGTCTAAACTATTATATATATATCTTAAATCAAACTCTACACCTTAATAATCATACCTTAACTTCGTGAATCAATACTATCGTCCAGACTATGAATGAATCTTGAAACCTTTAAGAATTATGCTATCTCCCAAATGCCTTAGAATTTCAGCCACTAGGAGCCTTAGGGTTTCAATGAAGAAATATTTTTAGCAAGGATATAATGTTTCAGTTTTTGGTAGAGAATGGAACAAGGGCTAGGGTTCAAAATATGATGAAGGCTTGGGGTGTAGTGTATCTTGGCCAAGAAAAATAAAAGATGAAGATAGAAGAGAGTGTCTATGTACTTAAGCTTGTTCGAAAATTGTGAGTAAAATGAAAGGCTTTAAGGACCTATTTATAGCCTCCAAGCTTAACTTCCTTCCTAGTTTCTCTCCCACCATCTCAACCTCCTTTTAAATTTCAAACTTTTCCTTCCAACCTCTTCTCTTCTCCTATTTTTCAGACCAACCTCTTTTTGTGTAACCAAATCCCCACATTTTCTCCCTTAATGCCACATGCCCAAGCTTGCTATTCAAAACAAAGTCAAGTGCTCCTAGTTGCTTGTTTCTAGCCTATATTCTAGCCTACACGCCACTTATGCCTATTCTCCCTCAATTTTAAATGTTTAAAATAAATTCAACTCTTTCCTCCATAATCCTACATATTATAATCTAGGAATTCAAATCTAGTCGTCCCAACTTAGCCTAAATCTCTAAAAATTACATTTCTTAGAAATCTCATAACTTTAGACCCATTTGAATTAAAAAGAACATTAATGAAGCTGTAGTAGTCCAATTTGGACAATCTTAGTATCGTTGGAAATATAATTAATTTATCTACAACTTTTTAGAAATATCATTTTCCAAAATCGTAATGTAACTGGGTGAAAACCGAGTCTCAAGTTACAGTGCCTTAGAGTTACAAAAATTCCCTTTAATTATCTAATTCTCCTAACCTTCTTAATTATCTTAACCAACAAAAATTAAATTCTAAATACTTTAGTATACTCTTATTCTAACTAATAAAGTCCAAACTTATCATGGACTTTAAATTAATACAATAATTAATCATAACCTATAAAATTATCCTACTTAAGCAATCATCTCATATCCACATTCCAAGTAGCAAAACACAAAAATAATTTCTAGAAAAATATAATAATAACTTGGATATTACAATATCAATTAATACTAATAGTTTTAAATGTAATGTTAAGAAAGTTTATAATTTCTTAAAATAAATTATTTAAAACTAAAATCATTACTTACAATTTCATTTAAATAATTAAAGAATAAACTCATTAATTACATTTTCGTTAAATAAAAATTTGTATTGTCTCTACAAGATATGGACTCATAGATATTTTACTCTTACTTTACTAAATTGTAAACTCACTATTTGTAATTTCATTAAAATAAATAGTAAAGAGTAAACTCATTGTTTATAATTTTGTTGTAAGTAAATAAAAAATTGTTTTCTCCACAAGCATAGAATCTATGATAATGAAAACACTTGTTTGCAATTTAAAATTTAAACAGAAATATATTTTTGAATTTCTAATCCAATGAATGTGATTAATTTTTAATAAAAAAACTCAAATGATAAACAAGAGCATAAACGTAAACTACTTGTTTACAATTTCAAATCAACTTAAATATAAGTTGTAAACAACCTATTTACTTTTAAAATTTAAATATAACATAAACAATTTGTTTATGCTTTTACATTTTTAAGGAAATCGTAAACTACTATTCTTGACTTTTGTTTACATTTAATATTCTTTTTAAATGTAAGAAAAAATGGTTTGTCATTTTTTTTGTGCATATTTTTTACCTTAAAATAAATATAAATTTGAAATCTTAATTCAATAAAAAAAATAATATATTTTTTTATATGTTAATGCTATTTTAGTCAAATATTATAAGAAAAAAGGTATAAAATCTTTTTTTTTTTTAAATAGAGGGTAATTATGTGTATTAAGTATGAAGAAATAGTATTTATATGGTTATCCCTAAATAAAGCATTCATGCTATTCGGAACTCCTAAGTAATTAATCTAAGAGAAAGTTTTCGTCATCAATAAAGGACAAATATTACCCCCCCCCCCCCCCCCCAAACTATAGCACTTGAGATTTTTGTCCCCCGAATTTTTTTGCTTAGCAAAAATACCCCTCGAACTATAGCACTTGTAGACTTTTGCCCCTAACGTCCGAAATACGTGACAGTTAAAAAAATATTAAAAATTAATTTTTATTAGTTAATTGATTTTAAATTATAAAAATAATTTTAAATAATAAAAATTTTATAACAACCTCGTTGACTGCCTTTTTTGCTATCAACCTTAAAACGAGAGATTAAAGAAATTAATAACAAGAACACAAGGATTTTTACGTGGTTCAGGTTATAAAAGAACCCTAGTCCACGAGTCTCTAGTATTAAGACGATTGGAAGCTTGTTATGGAAAGTTCCAATGGTGTATTATCAGGCAGCGTATAGGTTGCTCTGAGTACAAGATGTTTTCTCTCTAAAAGACCAACCCTTTACAATGAGACTTCCAACCCTATTTATAGGGCTTGGGGTCATTAATACTAATCATAAATAATTAATACATATTTTCCTCATTCTTGAGGGATTAATACCAATTCAATGCATTGGGCTGCATTGCATAGAGACCATGACCCAAGCGATATTTGCGGGGCCCACCGAAAAAAGATACCTACTTTATGGGGAACATGCCCAAGGTACTGCCAGGGTGTGCCGTAAGTACCTCCATGTTAGATGGCGTAGTGGGAGTGTGAATTGTCTAGTTGTACACTCGAAAACACTATGGGCGGATCACCCAAAAAGGTTGTCAGACGATCCTCTAGCTCTGCAAACCTGCACTGGTTGACACCTGACGCCTTATCTTAGGTCCGAGAACCAAAATCTCGGACCTGGGAGACGAATGGGGGAGGAGAGCCCTCGCCATAATTTCCTGAGTTGGAGAACCTCCAGCTCTGAGGGCAAACCTCAGAAAGTAAACTACCTGTAAGGTATCCACGACCTACCAACTGGCAAAGACAGACGACTTCACCTAAAAGGATCTTCGCCCCGAATAGAGGCCTCAGGGGGTAACATACCTCGAAGATGACTACGAGCGTTCGAGCCAGTCATTGTGAGTTGCCACGTGTCGAAGATGAAAATACAGACAACATTTTCCCCCAAGTCTCTACTCGCTCTCAGGCAATGGAGACTTAAATTAAGAGGAATGATTTGAAAAAGTGGAGGGAAAAACGTTTGGGCTTTCCTGTGACATCACTTTGAAAAGCAAATCCACGTGTCAACGCCACTTTATTGGGTTCATCAGTTCGTGCATTTAATTAGGGGTCAACTCCGCGATCCCAAACGTCTACTCTGCACCCGAGGCATTTTTTCCAAAGAAACAATGATTGTGATCCACGCCTTTTGAACCCCAACTGTTGGATCACCCTTGTGATCTCACCAGGGCAAACAATCTGACGGTCGTGGGGAAGTTACTTCACTCATAAGTTTTACTGGGTATAAATCCTAGAAAAACCATCTTCAGTCTCACATGGTTACCATACGAAAATAAAAAACCCTCTCACAGAGCATTCTCTTATCTCTGACCTGTCCCTTGTCTTCAACCCATTTTTTCCAAGAGCTCTAGAAGATTGGCGTGAATCGTCGTACTTCTGGGCAGACGACAAAAGATACTTCAAGGCTAGGACCTGCCCCAACACCTACCTTCGTTTCATCTCGGGTAAGTGCCTTTGACCTACCTTTATGTTTGTGTGTATTCTTGAGGATTTTTTTATATATGCTTAGGAATGACAATGGTATGGAATTTGAGAGTTTGTTTCTAGTTTTCATGAGTCATTTTAGGCACATTTTGATTTTAGGGATGTTCGAAATGGCCCTCAAAAGTTTTGGCGTCAATTATGCATTTCTGGGCCTGTTCCCATATTCTGGTAGGTTCATCCCCCCCGGCCTGTCCTTAGGCGCTGAGGATACTTCACATTTCCAAAATCTTTCTCTTCTCCCCAAGCAATATCCCTTGAGTCATCCGTGTTTTGGTCATCTTTTCTTCTGTCAGAATACTATCTGGTTTGTTTATATCTCAGATGTCCGAGGAACTTCGACAGCTACATGAACACAGATTCTATCTCTTTGACCAGGAGATTTTTGACATGGCCTGAGAACAAGGTGCCTCCGAGGATAGTGCAAGGATGGGAGCCCAATAACCATCCTAGTAGTTATTCGTTCATCCAGAAAACCAAGTGGTGGAGAGTCCTGAAACGCCCAAAGACAGGGGTTAACTATGGAGGAAGTTAATAGAGTTCCGCTTCCACACCCTACACAGACATACGCCAGTGGAGATCTTATATTTCTATTGCTTTCGCACCACTCCAAGGAAGAAGAAAAACAACCGAGATTAGTACTATGCTTTGGTGAAGTATGCGACCTCAAATATCAATTATAAGGCCCTTCAGCACAACGAGAACCATTCTCGTGACTACAAGGATGCCTTCTTCTTCACAGACGACTTCCCTACCCGTAGCAATCCGACCCTCATTCTCGACTCTGCCAGGGTTGGTGAGTATCTTCTTGACCATTTTATCTTCCATGTTTGTAGGGATCTTTCATGTTCGATGCATATTCAATTCTTTTGAATAGGCCATTTTCACTGAACCCACTTCGTTCAACTCTTCGAGGACCATCTCCAAGCGATGAAGGCTCTTCCCGACCGAGATTTGGACCTTAGCGTCCTGCTAACTGAAGCTAATCTCATTAAGTCAGGGCTTCTCAGAGTGGAACAAAGAATCAACAACCTGGAGCTGACCAAGTATCGCCAGTCCAAGAACTCTCAGAAGTTGGCATCCCGTTATATCAACTACATAGACGGGCTGGCTCGAAGGGATTTACAGAAGAGGCTGGCGGAGGAAATGCTAGAGAATATGCGCGCCACGAAAGAAGCCTAAGAAGCCCAGGAGGATCGGGAGCTTGAGGAAGAGCTTCAGGGGGGATGGAAGCCTCTCACATTGCTCCACGTAAACTACCCTCACCCTATATCATGCTTCCTGGATAGGTGATAGGATAAGTCTCGAGCACGTTTGGGCCTCCCCATATCTCCTTCCTTGTGGACAAATTTCACATCGTCGCTAGACTAGGGAAGAATTCCAAGATTATATAGATTTAATATACGTGTATCTCCACCATTTGAGGAGACAGTCAACTCATTGGGGCTTTGTACCCCTAGACCGAGTGACTTCTTTCAACTCGAACTGGTTTTGCCAATATGGCACCAACATGAGTTTTGAGGTCGAAAATAGGATAAGACACCCTCACTGCTTGCACCGAGGTTTAACTCACAGTGGGTGTAACGACCTACTACCCATGGACCATTACACTGTGTATTTTAAATAGTGTAAAACTCACTAAACGAGTCATTTGACCATACTCGTGTAACTAAATGTGATTAACGGTTTAGGGTAAAAAAAATTGTTCAAAGATACAAACATTTCAATAAAATGTTTACTGTATACGTGGAATCCAAAAATACATTTGAAAGGTTAATTACAAGAAAAAAAGTTACAACCTGCCGACCTAAGCGACAAAATAGGGTTTGACCATAGTTCTTCTTTAAACACTCAGCCGTGGTGGTCGAGTAGCCGCATATTTACACATCATCACCTAACCTCTCCAACTCAAGGATGGTCCAACTTTCTTCTACCTTTACATGCACCACATAGCACTCGTGAGCCGAGGCTCAGCAAGAAAACTTAAACATGCTCATAAGCAGTTAATAACATGTCAACAAATCATAATAAGCATGCCTGGCAGTAAAAACCTTGTTCATGCATGCAGGCAAGTACAAATAATTGATTATGGGATCATTATGGGGCTTGCAGCCCTAATCAGATGACCATGGGATCAACCTGGGATCCTTTGCCTTGAATAAATGTTCATGGAGTCATCCTTGGGTCCTGCCCCCTAAATAGATGACCATGGAGTCAACCTAGGGTCCTGTGCCCTGAATAGATGACTATGAAGTCATTCTGCGATCCTGTGCCCTGAATAGATGTATGTGAAGTCATTCTGGGGTCCTGTGCCCTGAATAGATAACTGTGAAGTCATTCTGGGGACATGTGCCCTAAGCCATGTGACCATCAAGTCACCTGGGCCTTTTAGTCCTAACTCTGAGTAACTAGCCATAGACTAGCCAAGCGCTTTAGTTTTTTTTTACCATAGGGTTGGACGAGCGTATAATGCACTGTTGATTAGATCTAATCATATTGACCAACGCTCGATGCGATATTGCCGCTCTTGACTAATAAGTCAGTGCTTTACTACCAGCGCTCAAGCTATTGCCGTCTTTGACTAATAAGTCAGTGCTTCCTCAATGAGGTAATGCAAATAGGCATATATCATATGTCAAATATCCAGATATAAGGCACTCAACATGCTTAATCAACAATCACAAGCATAATCATGATCATGCACATTTACAGAGACTCAAGCTCTGATCAATTCAATATTCAACATTCATGCCGTGCCATAATCATATGTATCACATGCATCACATACTGGGTGCAGTTTTCTTACTTTTGGTCCAAGCATAGGTTACAATAAACGACCCTCGAGCACGATCCTGTTTCTGAACCCCTAGCGATCACCTGGTCACAACCATAATATAGAATCCCATAAAAAACGAGTAATTAAAGACTTCTGGACCAATTCCTAGCCTCTGGGACATCGAATCCTACCAAACCGGGTAATAGGATCGATCTCGAGCCCTTAGGTTTAAGTTCCCACGACTAAAAACCCAACCTGACCATAACTGCACAGGTGGGCCACAACTCAGCCTTGGGGGTCGTGACGCGCCTCCCAGACAGACATCCCTCTGCCTAGGCTTTAGGGTGCAGGCCGCAACTTGCCCCCTAGAGTCGCAGCGCACCCCCCAAGCATAACCCCTCCTAGTTCTGGGTTCACATAAGTCGCGACTTTCAAGAACAAGGTCGCTGCCCAACCTCGAACCCAATCATTTTCTTCATTTTTCCCATTTAAAATCCTCCAAAAACCTATCCAAACATATTCAAATCCCAAAAACAAGGTTCCCAAACATCCTAAAGCCATCAAAACCCAAATCTCGAACCATCCAATAACTCATCAAAACATAAAATCCAATCAAAGCTTAAAAATTCAAAAACTCAAAACTTAGATTACCTCTGATTGAGTCGTTTCTCAATTAAATCCTCTGGGTAATAAGCTTTCAATCTTCCCACGAATCGTTATGACTATAACCTTGCTTGAATCTGAGTCCTAAAACTCGAGTTTCCTTTGAAAATGCTAACGACGTCAAAAATAGAACAAGAGAGAGAGAGAGAGAACGTATTGAACGTTCTTTTTATGTTTCTAACATGCTACTTTGAGCTTAAGTAACCTCAAGTAAATACTAATGCTCGGGTCCCAAAAATGCCCCCCGGGGTAAAATAGTTAAAATTCCCAGAATTCCCTTTGATCTCACTATCTCCCAATAATTCATCAAATAATCATTCCCATTGCCCAATATTCTGGTAATGTGCTAAATACCCAATGTATTCCTTGACTCACTCCGAGTCAAGTATGGGTCCCGTTGTGACATTCCCATTAGCTTGCTCCCTAGGACCGTCTCGTGCCGAGTAACCCAAACATATCCACATAGTAATGTAGTACCACACACATACCACATATATGCCAAATATACCCATAACGGGCCAAATGACAAAAACATCCCATCAGAAATGGGCCCACATGCATATTTAATACATCTAAACATGCATATCAGGTCATATTGTAATATAACTCACATAATCACATAATGATACACATAAATATCATATAATCATATAATTCTATAATTTTCCATCCTAGCCCCCTAATCAAGACCCTAAGCCTTATTAGGAAATTTGGGACGTTACAACTATCCCCTTCTTACAGAAATTTCATCCTTGAAATTTTACTTGAGTAGCCGGAATATCAATCCCGCATATCTGATTCTAGTTTCCAGGTCGCTCTGTTGACCTTATTGTTTCTGTATCATACCTTAACCAAAAGTTTAGTTTTGTTCCTCAGAACTCTGTTCTTTCTGTCTCATATCTGGACTGGCTATTCCTCACAGGATAACTTAGCCTCTAATTCCAGATCCTCATAACTCAACACACGAGTCTCATTTAACACATGTTTTCTCAACATGGAAATATGAAATACATTGTATAAGGCCAACAGTGCCAAAGATAAGGCCAATCTATAGGCCACCTGATAGATCATATCCTAGATTTCAAACGGTCCTATTAATCTAGGGTTCAACTTGTGCTTATCTCCTCACATCTTTCCATGGCGATACTCTAAGGAAGATATAGCCTTCTATTTGGAACTCCACGTTCCTTCACTTCAAATTAACATAACTTTCCCATTTACTCTGAGAAGTGAGCATCCGAGCATTAATCTTTTCAATAGCCTCAATGATCCCCTGAACTACCATAGGATCAAATTATAACATCTCACTCATCTTATCCCAGTGAATAAGCGATATACATTTCCTACCATACAACATCTCATAAGGTGCCCCTTTAATAACTGAATAACTCCCTCTGATTTACCATCAATATGAGGATAATAAGTTGTACTGAACTCCAACTATATACTCATCGCCTTCTGCAACCTTCCCCAAAACTTGGAAGTAAATGCAAGGTCCTCATCTAATAAGATAGATCTCAAAGTCCCAAGAAGGCGTACTATCTCTCATACACAGAGAGATCCATACTGGTCAACTGAATCATTCATCCTCACTGATAAAAAGCAAGCTGACTTTGTATATTGGTCCATAATAACCCGAACTGAAACCACACTGGCCCACTATCCTGGGCAACCCCCACCAAGAAATCCATCGTGATGTCCTTCCACTTCCACTTTGGGATATACAAAGGCTGTAATGGCTTTACTAGTTTTTGATACCATACCTTGACCTACTAACAAGGCAAGCTCTTTGTCACGTACTTAGTTACGTCCCTTTCCATCCTAGGCCACCACTATAAAGCTTTCATATCATAGTACATCTTCATGGTGCCTGGATGAAGAGAATAAGGGTTATTATGATATTCATCCAAAACCTCCCATTTAATCTCAGTGTCCATCGGAATACTAATCCTATCTGTATACCTCAATAAACTCATGTCTGACACTGCATAGTCCTTAGCTAATCCAGCTAAGACATTCCCCTCAATCCTTCCCATCTGTGGGTCACTCAACTGTTTTTTCCTTTGATCCTCTCTAAAAGAGTAAACTGAAGCGTAATGTTTACCAACTCGCCCACCAATTACTCTGCTCCAGTTCTGGTCATATCCTTCAACTAACGTGATGCATGGGCAATCACCTTTTCTGTCAATGAGGTAATAATCCTCAAGAATTCTTTCACAGAACCCATGTAATATCTTGCCCATCCAAGGAAATTCCTGACCCCTGAGGGGTTCCTTGGCCTTGGCCATTCTCTGGCTGGGAGTATACCACAATATCATCGACCAAGACAATCACAAACCAATTAAAATAATCTCTGAATACTCTGTTCATCTTATTCATCAAAACAACTGGGGCCTAAGTCATATCCACAAGACATAACTCAACACTCCTAGTGGCCATATTTGATATAGAAGGCAGTCTTATGCATATCCTTCTCCCTGATCATCAGCTAGTAATAACCAGATCAAAGATCCTCCTTAAAGAATATCATCTTACTTAATAACCGAGCCTTTAGTTCCTACAGCTCTACTGAAGTCGTTCAATACTGTGCCCTAGACCTGGTTTTGTCTGTGACACCAACCTAATCACCATTATCCCTCTTTGTGTAAAGGTAACCCTGGAAAATCCCCTAAAACACAACCAGAAACTCACAGACTAATCCAGTCTGTCCTGGTCCCACTGGCATGACCTGAGTGGTATCCACCACACTAGCTAAGAGTCTTATGCATCCATCCTGCAATAGGTCTTTATCTCTAAGTACAGATGTCATAAGCATAAGGGGTCCATGCACAGTGCCAACAAATACAAGGGTTTCTCACCTTCAAGCCCAAGAGTTACCATCCTTTCATTGCAATCTATCATTGCCCCAAACTCGACTAACCAATCCATATCTAGGATCATATCGAAGTCAGTCATAACCAACTCTATCAAATCAATTGATGAGTCATTTCCACAATAATCTCACTCATATCTTAAAATTACCAATAGAGTACCACATTCTCATCACAACGTAACCATGTAATATGCATATCAAGTCTAGGGCACTCTAGATGCAACAAAGCAAAGAACAACATGGCACCAAAATCAATCAACATAATACAAAAATCAAAGCTAAAAAGTTGACCTACCATTACTGAGGAACCAGCCCTAGTCTCAAGCTCAGTCTCTGACTCTGACTGCGTTAGAGGGACCACTCGAGCTGGGATCAAGTTGTCCACCCCCTTTGGCTAATCCTTCCTTCGCCCTAGGCAATCTCTCTTGAAGTGCCCAACCATCCCATATAAGAAACATGCCTTTGCTAGGCATTCTCCCAAATGATGCCTCTTGCACTCAGTGCATTTTGGGTAAACTTTCCAATCCTCGTCCTTGCCGGATCCAATAAACGGGGGTATCACTGTATGAGCTCTGCGCTCTCTGGCACTCTCCTCTCAACAACAAAAGCCTTCCTTACCACCTGATCATAGGTAGAGATTTCATGTGTTGGGGTGACTCTAACACCCTGAGCTATTCTAGGATTCAATCTCTGGGTAAATAGTTCTTTTTGAGCCACATCTGTGGGTATCATATCAAAAGCAAAATTGGCCAACCCATCGAATTTGTTAACATACTCGGTTACTGTTGCATTTCCTTGAACCAGGTTTAGAAACTCATTTGTCTTAGCAGTCTTGACTACATCACAGTAATATCTTTCATTAAACAGCTGCCTAAATTCTTTCCAGTTCATCGTAGATGTATCTCATGTCTGGGATACCACTTCCCACCAAGTCTGGGCATCTTCATGCAACACATATGTAGCACAGATCACCCTATCGTGACCTACCACTCCCATACTATCGAGGATGGAACTGATCATGCACATCCATTGCTCAGCTCTGAATGGATCTAGGCCTCCCTAAAAAACTGGAGGGTAATATTCCTGGAATCTTCCACAAAGAAATTCCCACCTGTTCTCAACCCTAGGCTGAGCCAATACTAGTGCAACTCTTGGCATAGCAAAGGAAGAGGTGTTCCCTGACAGAACATGCTGCTGTTTTAAACACCTGATCTCTTCCTCTTGCCTCTACAAACTTAATTGCATATCTGTAAACACCTCCTGCAAATTCTGAGGGACAGGTGAAGGGTTCAGGCCCTAGCTGTAATTCCCAGCCTCGGTATAACCACCACCGAGTCTCATTAATTTCCTTGGGTACATAACCTCTGATTAGTCTACAGTCAAAAAATTGATCCATTAAACATGATGAGCACATTCAAAAGCCTTCCCTCACGGGAACAATCACACAACACCACATTCACAAACCACTGAAATGCTATAAACACACCCACAACATTCATACATCAATTCATAACCCCTGCTCTTCCAGCATACATACCATGCTCTTAACTCCAGCACGCAAATAACACATTCATATAATCATTGAGCAGGTAATAACATAATCATATCAATAGTCAAGGGCTAAGTCCTAACAGAATCTCATGCTTCCTAATAAGGTATGCAGGTAAAACATTTACATTCTATTTAAGCAGTTAAATACATAACCATATAAATAGTTACCATACCCTGAGTGAAGCTTGTCTCTAGTGATGAGTGTACATGCCTAGCTTATCTACAAGAACCCTTAACCTTGGCTCGCTCTAATACCAAGTTGTAACGCCCTACTACCCAGGCACTGTTACACTGTGTATTTTAAATAGTGCTAAACTCGCTAAATGAGTCATTTGGCCATAATCATGTAACTAAATGTGATTAACGATTTGTGGTTAAAATTTTGGTCAAAGATACAAACGTTTCACTAAAACGTTTACTGTATACGTGGGATCCCAAAATACATTTGAAAGGTTAATTATAATAAAAGATTTATAATCTGCCGACCTAAGCGGCAAAATAGGGTTTGACACTAGTTCCACTTTAAACCCTCGGCCGTGGTGGTCGAGCAGTCGCATATGTACACATCATCACCTAAGCTTTCCAACTCAAGGATGATCCAACTTTCTTTTACCTTTACCTGCACAACATAGAATCCATGAGCTGAGGCTCAACAAGAAAACTTAAACATGCTCATAAGCAGTTAATAACATGTCACCAAATCATAATAACCATGCCTAGCAATAATAACCCTATTCATGCATGCAGACAAGTACAATAATTGATCATGGGATCATTATGGGGCTTGCAGCCCTAATCAGATGACCATGGGGTCAACCTGGGGTCCTTTCTCCTGAATAGATGTCCGTGGAGTCATCTCAGGGTCATGCGCCCTGAATAGATGACCATGGAGTCAACCTGGAGTCTTGTACCCTGAATAGATGACTGTGAAGTCATTCTGGGGTCATGTGCTCTAAATAGATAACTGTGAAGTCATTCTGGGGACTTGTGCTCTAAGCCATGTGACCATCGAGTCACCTGGGTCTTTTAGCCCTGACTCTGAGTAACTGGCCATAGACTAGCCAAGCGCTTTAGTTTTCTTCGACCATAGGTTCAGACGAGCATATAATTCTCTGTTGATTAGATCTAATCATATCGATCATCGCTCGATGCGCTATTGCCATTCTTGACTAATAAGTTAGTGCTTTACGACCATCGCTCATCGTTCTTGCCGTCTTTGACTAATAAGTCAGTGCTTCCTCAATGAGGTAATGCAAATAGGCATATATCATATGTTAAATATCTAGATATAAGGCATTAAGCATGCTTAATCAACAATTACAAGCATAATCATGATCACGCACATTTACAGAGACTCAAGCTCTGATCAATTCCATATTCAACATTCATGCCATGCCGTAATCATATGTATCACATGCATCACATACTGGGTGTAGTTTTCTTACATTTAGTCCAAGCACAGGTTACCAATAAATGACCCTTGATCACAATCCTGATTCTAAACCCCTAGTGATCACCTAGTCACAACCATAATATAGAATCCCATAAAAAATAAGTAAATAAAGACTTTCGAACCGAGTCCTAGCCTCTGGGACATCAAATCCTACCAAATCGGGTAGTAGGATTGATCCTGAACCCTTAGGTTTTAGTTCCCACGACTAAAAACCCAACCTGGCCAAAACTGCATAGGGGGGCCGTAATTCAGCCCTGACGGTCGCGGCGCGCCTCCCAGATAGACAGACCTCTACCTGGGCTTCAGAGTTCGGGCTGTGACTTTCCCTCTAGAATTGCAGCGCGCCCCCGGGTAGGACCCCTCCTGGTTCTGGGTTCACACAGGTCGTGACTTCCAAGAGCAAGGTCGCGACCCAACCTCGAACCCAACCATTTTCTTCGTTTTTGCCCATTTAAAATCCTCCAATAACCTGTCCAAACATATTAAAAATCCCCAAAAAAAGGTTCCCAAACACCCAAAGGCCCAAAACAATCAAAACCCAAATCTCAAACCATCCAAAAACTCATCAAAACATAAAGTCCAATCAAAGCTTAAAAACTTGAAATCTCGAAACTTAAAACTTAGATTACCTATGATTGAGTCGTTTCCCAATTAAATCCTTCGGCTAATAAGCTTCTAATCTTCCCTAGAATCATTATGACTCTAACATTGCTTGAATCTGAGTCCTAAAACTCAAGTTTCCTTCGAAAATGATAACGGCGTCAAAAAGAGAACAAGAGAGAGAGAACGTACTGAACGTTCTTTTTATGTTTCTGATAGGTTACTTCGAGCTTAAGTAACCTTAAGCAAATCCTAATGCTCTTGGTCCCAAAAACTCCCCCTTGGTAAAACTGTCAAAATTCCCTCTTGATCCCACTAACTCCCAATATATCATCAAATAATCATTCTCATTACCCAATATACCCCTTGACTCACTCCAAGTCAAGTATGGATCCCGTTGTGACTTTCCCATTTGCTTGCTGCCTAGGATCCTCTCGTGCTGAGTAACCCAAACATATCCACATAGTAATGTAGTACCACATACATACCACATATATGCCAAATATACCCATAACGGGCCAAATTACAAAAATTTCTATTTTAAATAGAAATGGGCCCACATGCATATTTAATCCACTTAAACATGCATATCAAGTCATATTATAATATAACTCACATAATCACATAATGATACACATAAATATCATATAATCACATAATTCCATAATTTTTCATCTTGTCCCCCTAATCAAGGCCCTCAACCTTATTATGAAATTTGGGACGTTACAGTGGGCCTCCAAGTAGCTTATTTTATTGCATTGATTTACTATGGGGAAATACAGTAACTATTTGATTTGTTCTTGCAGCTCACATGGGGTTAGCTAATATTACCCGGTCCCCGCCTTGAGGCTCAGAGCACCCCCAAGCTCTTTGGCAGGAGAGGGGTCGTCACGCCCTCGGGAGCATCCAGAACCCCCTCCAACCAAGAGGCAGGGAGTCCTTACTCCCCCTGTGGCCATTCCTAAAGTCGACCCACCCCTAGTACTGGAGATCCTGTCCTCACCCAAGCCAGAAGAGGCGATCCAAGACCTGGAGCAAGAGGTGACCCAAGACTCGGAACAAGAGGCAGTTCCACCCCAGATCCGTCTTCTAGTGTATTCTGAGAAGTACGAGGGGGCCTTGCTGGAGCAATACAAGAAAATGCTTCAACATTTTGAAGCAACGATGGAGGAAGAAAACAAGGCTCTACATGAGATAACCGAGGCCCTTCGCCAACTTAAGCCACCCCGAGAGAGGCTAGCTGTTCCTCCAATAGGTTGGGCCAAGATGGAGACTTTATTCTCCGCCAAGCTAGGAGAGATCATTGCCCCTCTCGCCGCCGAGCTCCTTCAGGGGGTCAGCTCCACTATGTGCCAATTGACCACTTGAATCTTCTCCCAGCTAGGCGATAATAATGAGGCTTCTCTCGTGGCCTCGTGTCAGTACGCTTCTGTCTAGGTAAGTTATTCATTCTCACGTTCTAAGTCAATTCAACAATGTTTTAGGCTAACCTTTTCATTTTTCTTTTGCAGTACGCCTTGGCCTACCAATGCTTGGGAGACATCATGATGGAGAAGTTGTACGAACTCCAGAGGTCTTGGGACAAAATAACCTCCCTCAAGGAGAAACTCCAAGGCTCTCAAGAAGAGCTTTCTCGAGCCTAGGATGCCCTCGAAGCCGGGCAAAAATGCTTTCGAGAGTTTGAAGAAGTTGTCCAAAAGGCCACCGAGGACATGCAGTGGGCCAAAGAGGAAACAAAAATGGCCACGGAGAGTATGCATCGAGCCTAAGAGGAGGCTAAGAAGGCCACGATTGAGTTCACTCGAGTGGTCCTTGAAAACTCCCAACTTCAGGAGCAGGCTAAGGAGGCCATCAATCGAGCTAAACTATGGGAGAGAAAAGCCCTCCAAGCCATGGAAATGAACAAGTCCTCTCAGTGTCAGGTGGACAAACTGGAGAAGGAGGTTGAGACAATCACCGAGGATGCCTTCTACATGGCCTAGTACTACAACCACGACATGATCTTGGATTTCACTGGAGAGCCCGAGAAGTATAGACTCCTCTTTGAAGAGCGTTTCCGAGCGGCCTAGGTTGTGGAAGCAACTTTAGCTATTGAGGTGACCCAAGTGGTTCAAACAGCCGAGGAGACCCCATCTATCGAGGACATCTAGCCAACTGAGGTGACTCCGGCTACTGAAACGGCCCATGTTGTGGTCCACCCGACAGAGGGTGCCCCGGGAACAGACCCGATCATCGACTTGGTGGAGGAGGTCCCCGATGATCGTTCATATTTTAATTTTTAAACTTAGGCCTGCGTTCCATAACTTATTGGGGTATAAAAAAACAATCCTTAAGCCCCCGAGCATAGTTGTAATTAATTTCCCATTTAAGAACTATGCAGCTTGCCTTATTTTTTTTATTTGGTTTGGTTCTATGAATTCAACATAACCTAATTACCACGAGAATAAGCACTCAAACCACTTTAAACACCTGGTTCTATAAATCCAACGTAGCACGAATGTAACGAGAACAAGAACTCACACCATTTTAAACACTTGGTTCTATAAATTTAACGTAACATAATTGCCACGAGAACAGGAAGTCAACCTATTTTAAACACAATAGCCACGAGAACAAGAACTCCATCTTCTTTAAACACTTGGTTCCATAAATTCTACATAACATGACTGCCACGAGAACAAGAACTCAACCCTTTCTAAACACTTGGTTCTATAAATTCAACGTAACACGACTGCTATGAGAACAAGAACTCAATCCTTTTTAAACACGACTTCCATGAGAATAAGAACTCAACCCTTTTTAAACACTTGGTTCTATAAATTCAACGTAACACGACTGCCATGAGAACAAGAACTCAACTCTTTTTGAACACTTGGTTCTATAAATTCAACGTAACACGACTGCCATGAGAACAAGAACTCAAACCGTTTTATAGGTGATTCCAGCGTTTAGTGTCCTATGTAGGCTCATAGTCCTAGAAGTAACTTCAACGAGAAATTTACAATTGGTCTAACACAGCCAGCCGGCCCAAGGACCCCGGCCTAACTCGGAGTCCTCCTAATTCCCTACCATCCAAATATTCGGGCATTCAAGAGTTCTTACACATGAAATCGCCTGCCCTCTGAGTATGCATTACTCGGGATGTCAGCCAGGGGCTTCAACGTTGCTCTCTGAGTGCATATCTTGTCACTTCCAGATCATTTCACATCTCCTCGGGCTCGACATCCTCAGGAGGTAATGTCAACGAGGTGCTGAGGCACAAATGGCTTGGGCACCCGTCCATATCCAAGATTAGGATTCAGCTATTACTCCTCGAGTGTGTGCTATCCTCGGGAGGTAACCTGAATCTCTAAGTTCGCGTTTCTGGATTTTTACACTGGGTATTCTCCAGGTTTTCTAGCTATGGGATATAGCAACACTAGGGGTGCTTCACTCGTCGACTAGCCAAGCTCCCCATGTTATGGAATTCCTGGGGCTAAGTACGGGATACCTGACCTTCCATGCGCATCTCGAGATCAAGACACTTGGTCAGAGCTCCTCGGGCCCCGTGTCCATGGGAGGTGACCAAAGTCTATTCATGTGCTACTAGGATTGTCTAATTTCTAGGTGTTAAGCCTATTCTGCTTAGTCTCCTAGGTTAGATTCAATTAGTTTCCTAGGTTTTTTCTATACCCGGGGTGACGACACTATGCTTACTCCGCTTGACAAGCTTAGTTTCATAGGACATTCCCAAACCCCATGCCCCTAAGTGATCGGAGACTTGTCCGCGATCACTTGTCCAGGCGAGCGGGTGCTCTTGCATAGCATTAATAGGGTAAAGGAAACCAAAAGATATAAGCAGACAATAAATTTCTTACCGTGTTTTCATAAACGGTTTCCATTAAGTGTGCCCAAAGGCTACAAAGGGTATTGTAGAAATAAATAATGTATGCTGCTCATATCACTCATAATATTGACAAAGATGCTCAGCATTCCAGGCATGAGGAATCAGCTCCCCACTTAGTCAGACTAACTTGTATGTTCCTGGACACACAACACTCTCCACTTGGTATGGGCCTTCCTAGTTAGGACCCAACACTCATGCACCGAGGTTTCGGGTGGCTAAGAAGACTCTTCGTAACACCAGATCTCCGACCCCAAACTCTCTATCCTTCACTTAGGAGTTAAAATATCTGGCTACCTTCTGCAGGTAGGAGGCTACTTGAAGCTAAGAATCTTCACACAACTCCTCCACGAGGTCTAGGGATTCCCATAGTAAAGCATGGTTTGTGGTCGGGTCATATGTATCCCGTCGGTGTGTGAACATTACTGCTTTAACTAGAAGCACAACCTCATACTCGTAAGCCATCGAGAAGGGCGAATGGCCAGTGGAGGTCCTGGCAGTGGTGCAGTAGTTCCACAATGCCCTAGGCAGCTCCACGGGCCAAGCTCCTTTTGCCTGTTCCAGCCTTTTCTTCAAAGTGGACTTGAGTGTCTTGTTAACTACTTGGCCATTGGCCTGCGGATGGGCCATGGAGGAGAAGCTCTTGATGACTCCATGCCGTTGAGAGAAGTCTGTGAATACTTCACTATCAAACTACAATTTGTTGTCAGAGACTATCTTCCTCATGAGCCCATACCAGCAAACGATGTTCTTGATGATAAAGTCCAAGGCCTTTTTGGATGTGATCATAGTAAGTGGCTCGGCCTCGACCCACATCGTGAAGTAGTCGACAGCCACTATGGCATATTTCACTCCTATCTTCCCCGTAGGCAGGGACTCGATGAGGTTGATGCCCCAGACAGCAAAAGGCCATAGGCTGGTCATCCGTGCAAGCTCATTTGGAGGCGCTCAGGGGATGTTGGCGAAGTGCTGGCACTTGTCACATTTCTTGACATAATCCATCGCGTCTCCATTCATGGTGGGCCAAGAGTATCCTTGCCTTATGATCTTCTTGGAAAGGCTCTGCCCCCAGCGTGATCTCCGCAAAAACCCTCGTGTACTTCTCAGAGTATCAGACTGGCTTCTTGCTTGGACACACATCGAAGCAAAGGCAAGGAGTAACCTCGCTGATAAATCTTATTGTCCTTGATTATGTACCTCGGTAATTGATAAAGCAACTTTCGAGCTTCCTTCTTATCCCGAGGCAGCTCCTCGGAGGCAAGATACTTAACTATTGGCTCCATCCACCTATCTTGGGGTAGTATAGACTCCACCTCATTTGTGGCTGAGATACTCAGAGATTCCAAGTAATCAATGGGGACCACATTGATCAACTCAGCATCTTTGGTTGTAGCCAACTTAGCCAGGGCGTCAACATTGGAATTCTGCTCTCGTGGCACCTGCTGAATAGTGAATCTTTAGAAGTTATGCAACATTTTTTTAGCCTTTGCTAGGTACACTGCCATCTTTGTTCCCTGGGCCTAATACTCTTCGAGAACTTGGTTCACAACGAGTTGGGAATCACTAAATATCTCGAGGCCCTCAAGCTCCAGTGCCACGCAGAGCCCAGCAATTAAGGCTTCGTACTACTCTTTGTTGTTAGAGGCGCTAAACCCAAAGCGGAGGGCACTATACACTCTATGCCCCTCGGAGGAAACCTAAAAAAGCCCAGCCCCGACATCATTCCTTCGAAGACCCGTTGACGAACAGCTGTCAGGCCGGTCCAACCACTGGGGTACCATCAGTCTTCTCGTGATTCCTTGTGCACTTGGTGATGAATTCAGCAAGTGCCTGACCTTTTATGGCAGTCCTCGGATGGTAGGTGATGTCGAACTGACTTAAATCCACCGACCACTTCAAGAGTCTTTCTGATGACTCAGGTTTTTGAAGGACATGTCTAAGGGGATGGTTTGTGAGGACCTTAATCATATGCACCTGGAAGTAGGGTCTTAGCTTTTGAGAGGCGACCATTAAGCAAAAAGTTAACTTCTCTATCATTGGGTACCTAGATATTGGCCCGAGGAGTCTTTTCCTAACATAATAGATGGGGTGTTGGACATGATTTTCTTCCCGCACCAATGCAACACTAATGGCATCCTCCGAGACAACCATATAGACTAGGAGAGGCTCTCCATCTATAGGCTTGGACAAAATCGGGGGATTGGCCATGTGTGCCTTGAGCTACTGGAACGCCAATTCGCACTCTTCCGACCACTCAAATCTCTGACTTCCTCGAAGGACATTAAAGAAAGGGATGCACTTATCCATTTCCCTGGAGACAAACCGACTCAAAGCTACTATCCTCCCTATTAAGCTTTGCACGTCCTTATGCCTTTGTGGAGATGGCATCTCAATTAGGGCCTTGATTTTCTTGGGGTTCGCCTTGATTCCCCGGGCACTGACGATGAAGCCTAGGAACTTATCGAAGGCAAACCCAAATGTGCACTTTTGGGGATTTAATTTTGTCTTGTACTGGCGAAGCACTGTGAAAACCTCAGTCAAGTCGTCGACATGGTCAAGGGCGGTCCTAGACTTGACCATCATATCACTCACATAAACCTCCATGTTTCTTCCCAACTGGCTCTTGAACATCTTGTTAACCAGCTTATGGTAGGTGGCACCAGCATTTTTCAATCTGAAAGGCATCACGATGTAAAAGTAGACACTCTTATCGATTTGAAAGCTAGTATGCTCATGGTCCGCGACGTGCCTGGATATTTGGTTATATCCCTAGTATGCGTCCATGAATGACAATAACTTGTAGCTAAAGGTTGCGTCAACCATCTGGTTTATCTTGGGGAGCGGAAAGCAGTCCTTTGGACAAGCCTTCTTAAGGTCCACGAAATCAATGCATGTTCTCCAGGTGTCATTTGACTTGGGCACAAGAGCCAGATTGGACAGCCACCTGTGGTATTGGGCTTCTCGGATAAATCCGTTGGAGAAGAGCTTGTCCACCTCGGCCTTGAGAGCCTCTTTCCGAGTTTGATCAAACGTCTGTTGCTTCTGTTGGACGGGAGCAAATATAGGATCGATATTGAAGGTGTGGCATATGATGTTTGGATCAATAAAAGTCATGTCGAAATGCGACTATGCGAACATGTCTTGGTTTTCTCGGAGGAAGCCCACCAATGCCTCTCGGACTTCCGTTTTCAAGCTTCCCCCAACTTTTATTTTTCTATCGGGGGTGGAGGTATCAAGAACTACCTCCTCCACCTCCTCTATTGGTTCAATGGACCCCTCTTCTTGAACCCTCAGGTCCAACTCGTCGAGCTTCTCGGGGCCTTCTTCCTCCACCACCATCACAGGAGTTTTGAGGGTGTCGTTGTAACACTGTCTCACCTCTTTCTGGTCTCCGCGGACCATAACAATTCCTACCTCCGTGGGGAACTTCATGCACAGATGGCAGATGGAGGTGATGGCTCCAAACTCCACCAGTGCAGGTCATCCCAAGATGGCGTTGTACGCCGAGAAATAATCTACCACCACAAAGGTGCAATATTTGAAGGCCTAGTGAGGCACCTCATCAAGCGTTACAGGGAGATTTATCTATCCCATCGGAAGGGACAAGTCTGTCATGGTTAGCCCTATCTTCTCGAAGGCTAACTTAAACAGGATGTTCACCGAACTCACGTTGTCTACTAGAATCTGCGCCACCATTTTGTTGGAGATTTGGCTCTCAATTACCAACAGGTTGTAGTGCGGGAAAGGCACTCTTCAAGCATCATCTTCGGAGAATGTTATGACTTGGTCAGTCACTCGGGTCATTTGGGTAGCCAATTAAGCCAAAGCCATCACCTCATCATTGTGATTGAAAGCTCGCATATACTTGTTCTATGAGCTTCGGGAGGCGCCACCCAAATGGGGCCTCCTAAGATGGTTCCTACCCGTCCGTTCACCGAATGAGGTCCTTGGGCAGCTTGATGTCGTGGAACCCTAGGAGCAACTGCTGGGACCTGTGGAGCAACAAGTGGCACGAGCGGTTCTGCCACGGGGGGTTACGCCTAATGCGCTCCACCCTTAGCATATTTGTGGAGGTGTCCCAGCTTGATGAGATTCTCAATCTCATCCTTGAGCTGGCGGTACCCATTGGTGTGTTTCCCTATGTTGATGTAGAAACGACAAAATTTGTCAGGGTCCTGCCTTTCCCTGCCTCTCCAAATGGGCTACGACTTCCTGTAGTGAACGTGTTGCGTTGTGGCCACAAAAATATTTTCTCGGGAGTCTACCAAGTCGGTGTACTCAGAATACTGCGAGACATACTTATTGCCAGAGGTGGCTCCCTGTTCATCCTGGGCAGATCCACTTCCCCTGGGCCTCCGGCCCTTGCCCTTCCCCCCGCGTCTACTATTGCCAGTAGCTCGACTGAATTCGACAGGCTAGGATGGAGCAGCAACTCCAAAACTGAATGAAGGTTGAAAAGTAATGTATCCAGTGGGCGTTTCCTCGTACCCTGCTGGAGCCATACTAAATCCAGGAGCGGGCATGGTGCTATAACCGGAAAGCAGAACACTTTGGCTGGGTTGGAGTCCCCCTGAGCTCGGTTGGACGGGAGCAAGAGGGGAATATTGGATTCTCGAAGCCACATGGACAGGCGTGGCCAAATTAGGTAAAAGGGCGGGTGCCTCGAATGCCCCAATCTTGGCATCCTCCTAGCTGATATACTTTTGCACTTGACGAATGAAGTTGTCTAGTTGTTGGCATCCCCTCTGCTTGAGGTCATCCCAAAGCGGGGACCTCGCGTGGATGCCATCTTGTAATGCTATCAATTGCTGGCCATCATCAACTCTTTTGGTTCTCATCGCTTCCTCCTTGAAGTGTTTGATGTATACCTTGAGAGTCTCAAAAGGCCCTTGTTTTATGTTGGCCAAAGCATTGACCTCGAAGCTTACCTTTTGAACTCATATGAATTGTGTTTGGACGGCAAACGATATCTGATTCCATGATTGAATGGATCTTGGTCGGAGCTTTTTGAACCATTCATTTGCTCGTCCCGTCAGGGTGATCGAGAATACATGACACTTAGCGTCATTGGAGACGCGATACACCCAATAACCGGTTGAATTTAGACAAGTGGTCTGTGGGTCCCAGCCACCATCATAGGGTGGTATGGTTGGCATTTTGAAGCCTTGTGGTATAGGGGCCTAAAAAATGTGAGGAAAGCACGACTCTACTTCTTCGTCCTCCGAGTTGGATTCGTGACCTTGCCACCTGGCCAATTGGAGCAAGATCCACTTCAGGCTTTCTAACTCGGTGCGAAGCAAGTCATGATCTTGGTTGATGCTCTGAGCTGGGCTATCTCTTCTCCCGGTGTTGAGATTGTCCTGAAGAACTGATATACCTTCCTTGGCAGGCCACGCCCACTAGCCTAATTTCACCTTTGGGTACTTAGGATGTCTCGCAGGTCAACATGACCTCGGAACACACCATTATCCTTGGGACGAGCAACTTCAGTTTCTCTGTTGGACTCGATATTTTCATTTACCGAGATACTGATACAACGTTCTCGGTTCTGCGGGGCATTCCTTGGGCAAATCCCTAGACTGTTATTCCTTCGGGGTTGGTTAGGTCCTGAGGGGACACTAACTTCAGGCCTCACGCGGTCCATATGGGCACGTCAGGGCAGAACGCTAATAGCCTGACGGTGTCCTCGGGCCCCTAGGCAATTACCTTTACCAGCCTGCTGAGGAACCTGGTGGCCCTCAGGATCTTGACGAGCCTTCTTCTGCTTTGGAGCAGGATTATTGTCAACCTTTCCTTTACCACGATCCTATGGTGGCATTGAAGTTCCAACTTCTGCTGGGTGCCCAGCGGGCACCCCAGCTGGCGGATCTCGCTCCTCTGTAGCCGGGTGCTCGGGAGGCACTCCGGCTACATTAACAGGTGGCACTCCAACGGGGTGTGCAGGTGGCATGCCAGTTGGGTGCCCAGCCGGTGCATTGCCATTGGGGTCCACTCGCAGCCCCTGGGCTACAAGAGTGGCCTTCATGGCAAGCACCATTTTTTGTGGGGCAGCAATGTTACCCTCTTGCGCATCGATATTTTGTTGTTGGGTGGCCACCTGCTCACGGAGCATCACCACCTCCAGCGTCTCCTCCACATCCATGAGCTAAGGGTACTCTTCCTCATAGTACCCCTGGTCGACGCCATCATTTTTGACGTCGTATTCGACATCTTCGTCATAGCCCTCTACCATCTTAGGCACGTCCTGAGGTGGCTACTGACTGGGTTCTCCTCCTT
This sequence comes from Humulus lupulus, assembly GCF_963169125.1. Taxonomy (NCBI): domain Eukaryota; kingdom Viridiplantae; phylum Streptophyta; class Magnoliopsida; order Rosales; family Cannabaceae; genus Humulus; species Humulus lupulus. Next base: position 109,062,247 of record NC_084799.1, read on the forward strand.
CGACTCCGATAGGAGGGAGTACAACATCTGTAATGTTTCTTCGAGTAGTTACCATGGGTGTAAGTGTTCTGAATGCTTTCTTCAAGCTCTCAATGAAAGCACCAAAATGTTGAGTGCTTTTTTCGTTATCAACCTTAAAACGAGAGATTAAAGAAATAAATAACAAGAACATAAGGATTTTTACGTGGTTCGAGTTATAAAAGAACCCTAGTCCATGAGTCTCTAATGTTAAGAGGATTGGAAGCTTGTTATGACAAGTTCCAATGGTGTATTCTCAGGCACATATAGATTGCTCTACGTACAAGGTATTTTCTCTCTAAAAGACCGACTCTTTACAATGAGACTTTCAGCCCCATTTATAGGGGCTGGGGTCATTAATACTAATCATCAATAATTAATACACATTCTTCCCATTATTGAGGGATTAATACCAATTCAATGCATTGGTCTGCATTGAATAGAGACAACAGCCCAAGCGAGATTTGAGGGGCCCACCGCAGAAAGGTACCTACTTTATGTGGAACATGCCCCAGGTACTGTCAGGGCATGTTGTAAGGACCTCCATGTCAGTCGGCGTAGTGGGAGTGCAAATTGTCGAGTCGTACACTAGACAACACTGTGGGTGGATCACCCAAAAAGGTTGTCAGACAATCCTCTGGCGCTGCAAACTCGCACTAGCTGACACCTGGTGCCTTATCTTAGGTCTGAGAACCAGAATCTCGGACTTGGGAGACGACTGGGGGAGGAGAGCCCTCGCCGTAATTGCCTGAGCTAGAGAACCTTGAGCTCCGAGGGCAAACCTCGGAGAGTAATCTACCTTTAAGGTATCCACTACCTACCAACTAGCAAAGACAAGCAACTTCACCTAAAAGGATCTTCGCCCAGAAAAGAGGCATCGGGAGGTAACATACCCCAAAGACGTCTACGAGCGTCCAAGCCAGTCATTGTGAGTTGCCACGTGTCGAAGGTGAAAATACGGACAACAAACCTATTTTTAAATTTATTAAATTATATAAAATCAATAAACATATATTTTTTAATCCAAATATAATTTAAAAAAAAAAACTAAAATCTACATTTCTAAACTAAGTTAAATTCTTTAAACTAAATTAAATTAAAAACTCAACCAAATCTATATTTCAAATGTAGATAATTAAACACATTTTATAAAACAATCAAGAAAAAATTAAAAAAATTAATTTAGTTTAGTTCAAAGTATAATTTAGTTTAGAAGTATTGAGTTTAGTTTTTTAAAAATTATATTTGGATTAAAAATTATTTATGTTTATTGATTTTTCATTTATTATATTTATTTAATTGAATAAATTTGAATAAAAATAAGTTGTCATTAATTTTTTATTTATTTTTTTTAATTTAAAATTAACTAATTAATAACAAATAATTTTTCAATACTTTTTACTGACACATCATCAAATCGTTGTTATTTTAGACAGAATGGACAAAAGTCTACAAGTGTTATAATTCTGAGGGTATTTTCTCAAAGCAAAAAAATTCAGAGAGCAAAAATTTACAAGTGCTATAATTCGAGAAGAAAAAGATATATAATAGTAATAAATAGATTCTAATATAACGAAATAGAGGAAATAAAATGTTACAATAACTCCAATAACTCATTTTTGGTGTCTAATATCATTTATGAATAAGAGGTATATCAACCTTTTAATTAAGAAAGACACTCTCATAAATATTAGGTGAGGTTGGGGCCCTTTAATTTATTTGAAAAGGGATTCTTTTATAAGGTCTTAATAAAAGAAGGGTATGCTAAATGTGGAAAATTTTCTGTATATTTTTTTTATTTCTAAATATATATTTATGCAAATTAATGTTTTGGTTACAATTACATGTATTGCAGTCCAGTCATGCATCTATTAATTGGCTTTCGAAACTCATAGACGACTCTTTACGTTCACTGTATGGTCACCAAACTAATAGTTTTCTTCTTTTGAAAAGACCAAACTACTATTTATGTTTGTTTGTTGTTATTACATACCATTGCCAATAAACACACTGAATTTGACGTGGAAACTAGTGAAAAATGAAATAAAGTAAAAATTTATCACATGGAAAGGATAGTTGTAAATGGCTATTATAAACTAGAGTTTTTCTCCTAAATAAAATTTATATAAGTATGTTTTAATAGATAAATATTCATTATGTATTTGTGTTTATCGAAATAAATACTTAGTACATTATATTTTCAATAATACGCATTTGGTATTCTGTAATATGAAATCTTACATGTTTAGTACTATAGATTTAAATTTGAATAATAAAATTTTATCAATATTACAAAACTACACTCAATTATATGTAACTAAATAATTAAATTTGAATTTAAAACTCATATAATTAAGAATAGTTTTGTCATATTGATAATATTTTATTATTCAAATTTGAGTCCAGGACATCAAATATATACGATTTCAAATTACAGAATACCAGATGAAAATTATTGAAAACATAAGGTATCAAATCTGCATTTCAACATTTCGATAAAATATAAGATACCAAAATGTTATATACCTTCTTTTAATTATATAAGTAGGGTATTAAAAATTTATTTGATATGCAAGTAATCAAATTTATTTGATCTAATTGAATATGCACAATCCAATAATCAAATTTAATATGCAAAGTGCCGATATTGAATTGGATTAAAAATATCCAAAATATGTATTAGTGCAGTTTGGATACACTTTTGATATCAAAAGTAGCTAACATACACAAAAAAATCAATATTTTAAATTTTAAAATATTATTATTGTTTATGACTTATGAGTTGTTATTTATTAGTTTTGAAGCGTATTGCAGTTTATGATTTATGGAATTTAAGTTTGTTAATTAAATTTAAAATTAACATTTTATTTCAATATTTGAGTAATTTATTGATTTTATTGGTAAAACAATATATATGAATTTTAGTGATTAATTTGAGAAATTAATAAATAATTTAAGTTTTTTTTAATAACCGATAATCAATTCAATATGCCTTGTTGCAAATTGGATCATCTACTACTACTAAAAAAAAGGGTATTTATGACTCTCCATACATGATATAAACTCATTTGTTATGTCACAGCTCGAGGCGTTAAATCCAGAGATTTAAAATGCGGTGACTTCCCGCTTTTGCCTTTTTTTTAATAATTATTTAAATTTTCAAATTTAATTTTTGTATTTATATTTAATTTAAAATTTCAATATTTAAATTAAAATAATAAAATTATAATTCTAAATTCAAAACATCCATTAATAAAAATATATTTTATAATATTATTAATTATGTATTCATTCGAGTGTATTTGCTTGGTTAACTAAAAAAATATATTTTTGAAAATAAGTTGAGATATTTGCTGTTGTTTTCAAAAAATAATTTTTAAAAATAAAGTTACAAAAAATATAATATTTTGAGAACAACAAAAAGTTGTTTTTTATTATTCTCAAATTTTTTTTGTCTATCTTTTTTTTTCTCACATTACTTTTTTAATTATTATTATCTAATATAATTTATTATCATATCATTTTCTCTCTCATTAGTTTCTTTCTCTTCATTTTCTCTCACATCACTTTCTCTCCTCTTACATTTTCTCTCTCATTATTTTCTTTCTTCTCACTTTCTATCTTTTCATTTTCTCTTTCATTATTTTCTATCTCCTTATTTTCTCTTACACCATTTATTATATCATCATTTTCTCTTTCATCACTTACTATATCCTCACTTTCTTTCTCATCACTTAATATATTCTCATTTTCTCTCTCATCATTTTTTCTCTCTCGTCATTTCCCCTCTCATCAATTTCTCTCTACTCACTTCTCTTCCTTCTCTCTCATTTTTTCTTGCATCGATCAATTTCTCTCTTCTCAATTTCTATTTCTTCAAATTTTCTCTTCTTACTTTCTCACTCTTTATATTTCGTCATCTTTTCTTTCAAATTATTTTATCTCATTATTTATTACAAACTTTTAAAAGATTTTTCTCTTTGTAAATATATTTATTAATTTTTTATTTAAGATTTAAAAAAATAAAACTAAAAAATTGATTTTAGAAAACATTAACCAAACACATCTTGTTTTTTAAAAACTACAAAAACTATTTTTTGTTCTCATTTTTTAGAACACAATTTTGAAAACAAAAACCAATGCCAAACAAACTGATTTTGGATGGTCGATTGCACGCCTGCACCAATTGTTCTCGCATCTCATTTATTTTTGTTCGAGTGTAACGAGCACAACTTGTAAGCTACACTCTACATCTGATCTTGTAAGCTACACTCTACATCTGATGGTTAATGTTGACACTAATAAAAATTTAAGTAATTTATTAATAATTTAGTGAAAATTTAAATATTTAAAGTATTATGTAGAGTTGTGTTATACATGGTTTTAGCACGTCCAAAAGATAAGCATGCAATCAGCCTCCAATTACTAATTCGGCGAATAAAATATGTATATAACATCGACCAGATCTAGTGTATATGTATGGTTGACCAAGTATCGTTAGCGTTGACCAGATATCTATCGAATCTATATGGCTGACCAGATATCTATACACATAAACATCACTCAAAAGAACATAGACCAAATAAATGGCAAATTATGCAACTAAAGCACTAAACAACGTAAGCATGCAATTTAAATACATCATAATCATACAATTTTCATAACATAGACATGCGTTTAATGACGTAAGCATGTAAAACAAACACATCATTCATAAACATACAACATAATCATATATCTTGTGTGCATGTGTCTACTTTTCTTACCTTGATAAGAGCAGTGATCCACACGCACTAATGCCTCTGTTCAAATACCCTTAGCGAGCCTAGTCATAACATATAACATCAAAAAATTTAATTTCATAACAAACACCATACTAAGAATACACCCATGTCCCTCCTAAGGTTAATTCATACCAAATATATTCTTAAGAAAGTCCTAAAACTCTGTTACACAAAACCCTAACCAAAAGATACCAAATCATAATCAAAAGAGTGAATAAAACCCAAAAGTCTCATTTCTGGGCAACTAGCGCAGTCGCGCTAGTGCCTGTGCGAGGTTGCGTCCACATAGAGATACGACAATCTAGGCGAGCAGCGTGGTCGCGCTGGTCGGGATTCTTGGAATCGCAAGTGCGCTTTTAAACCCTAATTCCAACCCCGAATGGCAAAGTTTCGATCCAAATCACCAATTGAAGCAACCTAACATGTTTCTACCACTTTTAAAACAAATAAAATCAACCCTAGGCATCTAATGGACACCCATTATTCAATAACATAACCATTAACTATTTTCATCATCAAAACTTAAATCTACCATAAAACATAAATAAGATGGTTTAGGGAACTTACAAATTATAGTTTCGGCCACCAATCCCAATACCTTTCCTCAATACCCACTTCTAATCTGTCTAGTTCACCACAAAGGTCATCCTCCTATTCCTTAAGCCTCAAAATGACTAGATCAATAATGTGTGAAGTGCCTCTTGATCTGATAACCTAATTCGTGAAAAGACGTAACTGATAATTGTGTAAACCTAATCTTTATTTCCCATATTTTATTAATTTTTAATAATCATTAAATACACACTTAGCATCTTATCCTCCATCTAAACTTCCTTATGTATTCACTTAAGTCCTTTTTAGTAATTTTCCCAAAGCTAATAATTTTAACTTTCATAAATTGCAATTTTTACCATAAAACTTATAAAATCACTTTGACTCCCATAACTTAATTATTATATCCTTTTGGCCCCTAACACTTGAAGGAATACTTGTGTGATTGAACTGACAAATTTATATCATAAATCATATATAACAATCATGCATAACATATCACATATCTCAAAACATAAAATTTACCAAGATTCATTTGGACCCAAGCAAAAATTCCATAATACCCCTTACTTAAGGAATGAGGTATTACAAGACCACTATAAATATTGGTGTTGTTTTTCTATGTTTGTTAAGTTCTCAATTTTCATTATTGTTTATTTGACTCAGTGTCATTTGCCAAATCTGTGGTCAACATCATATATTGATGATAATGCAAATAAAACTCTAATTGAGGTTGTCCTTGTAACTGGTGCATAAGTGTCAAAATAATATATTCCTTCCTTTTGTTTAACACCCTTGGATACTAATCTAGCCTTAAATATTTGCAGGGTGCCATTGGTGTGATATTTTATTTGGAATACCCACTTGCACCCATTGAGGTTGTCCTAGTAACTAGTGCATTAGTGTCAAAATAATATATTCCTTCCTTTTGTTTAAAACCCTTGGATACTAATCTAGCCTTAAATGTTTGTAGACTGCTATCAGTGTAGTGCCCTACTAATCCAGTACCGTTACATCGTGTGTTTAAAATAGTGCTTAACTCATTAAGCAAGTCATTTGGACTCAAAAGTGTAATTAAAGTTAATTAAATGTTAAAATGCTAAAAATTTGATCAAAAGGTATAAACTTTTCCATTAAAACTTTAAACATTTACAAGGGATCCCCAAAAGAGCTTATACAAAATGTTATTACATTAGTGTTCTCAAAATGAGTCGACCTAAGTGACAAAAGTGGACTTTTACCCTAAGTCCCTCGGATATCTCGACCATCATGGTCGAGCAGGCCAAACATGTATGCACCGCTCCAAAGCCCTTTAACTCAAGGCTGGTCTACTTTCCCTTTCCCCTTACATGCACCATAGATCACTTGTGAGCTAAGGCACAACAAGAAAAATCAACAAGGAATAATAAATATCATATCAAACATAAACAATAATGAACATGCTTTACAGAGTAGATAGAAAAGCTATGCGAATCCAAAACGTAGGAATGTGTAGTTACAAGTTGTGGACTACGTTTTTCTCTGAGTTTCGTTGATGAAAGGAGTAAAACAGTTTGGGAAGACAGGGAAGTTGAGCCCTAGGTTTGTTGGACCTTTTGAGATCCTAGAGAGGGTCGGGCAGGTAGGTTATTAATTAGTTATTCCTCTAGCTTTATCGGGAGTTCATAACGTGTTTCATGTATCGATGCTTAGGAGGTATGTGTCAGATACAACACACATGCTAAGTTATGAGACCCTGGAATTGTAACAAGACTTATCATATGAGGAGATACCAGTATAGATCCTCGACAAGAAGGATAAAGTCTTACGAAACAAGACTATCTCCTTAATCAAAGTATTATGGAGGAACAACAAAGTGGAGGAAGCGACTTAGGAGCTAGAGTCGGATATGCGAGACCAGTATCCCGAGCTGTTTAGGTAAATTTCGAGGACGAAATTTCTATTAGGAGGGAATGGTTGTAGCGTCCCAAAACTCCTAATAAGGTTAAGTACCTTAATTAGCGTGCTGGGAGGGCACGGGGGACATTATGTGAATTATATTATTATATAATTGAGTATACATGATTATGTGTATTAAATGTGTTTAAAGACATGCTTTTGTTAAAAATGAGTATTTTCGTAATTTTGACCAATTGAGGGTATATTTGTAAATATTATGTGCTATGTGCATTGAGACAACATCATTATGTGGATATATGTGATTTTTCAGCATGAGTGGATCCTTTCGAGCGGGTTTAGCAGAAAAGTCACAACGGGGGAAATACCCGGTTCAGATCGAGCCTAGGGGTATTTTGGGAATTTCTATATTTTGGGATAGTGATAAAATAAAATTAATGGATAGAAAATTATGTTTGATGGGTATTAGTTGATCAATTGAAGATTATTGGTGTAATTAGCGTTCTAAGTGAAATGACCAAAATACCCTTGAGGTTAATTAAGGGGTTAAGCTAATGGAGAGGCAAAATAGCCATTTGACCAATAATTAGTGAAAAATGACTAAGTGTTGACGCCTATCTTCATTTCATGTTCTAGTATTCTCTTTCCCTTCTACCAACCTTCTCATCTCTTCCTCACCATTGAACCCAACTAAGAACTCATCAAATTGTCGATTTCTTCAAGATAGATAGGAGAATTTAAGTTCTTTAAAGGGGAATTGCAGTTGTTGGGCTCATCACCACCACCATAAAGGATCATTCATAGAAGAAGAAGGTATGAACCCATCTTAGTGTTCTTCATGTTTGTTCTTTAGTTGAGTTTGCAAACTTTGGGTTTAAATTCGAAATTCATACTTCTAGGGTGTTTAGAGGTATGTAGTGGAGATAGAATTTGTTTATAAACTAATATGGATGTTGAATTAGAACTGAAGACTATGAATTTGAGCTAAGTTCTCGGATTGGGGAAAATTGGGGGGGTTTTGATCTAAATGGTAGAATTTGATTTGGGGACTTTAATTAAGTATTTGGTTGCGGTATTTTTGGTGTTGTGTGAGGTTTGTGGCTGTTCTAGAGTGCAAATTCTGGTCTGATTGCTGATGTGGGAAAATTTTAGGTCATTTTGGCTTGATGAAAATCACAGGTGGATTTTGAATTCTAGGTTCGTGTTTGAGTTTCCATGCCACTAGCGCGACTATGCCCAACATTTTGTGCAATCACACTAGTGCCCTAGCAAGCCCAAACTTTCCGAGGGCGCGCTGGGCCAAGTGCCTTGAAATCCTATTTTTCTGAATTTTGGGAGGTTAGCTCGGGGTTCCTAGGTTCTGATTTGAGGACCCACTTGGGGGCTTGGGGGACGATTCCATTACCCTATTGAATAGAATTAGAGGTCCCGAGAGCTAGGGTTTGGTACTTGAGACCACATATGGATTTAACTCCTAATGAAAGTTTAACGAATGTTGTGACTAGGGTTTCCGAGAGGCTCGGGAGAGGATAACACTCGAGGTCATCTTGATTCTTGCACAAGACCTGAGGTAAGAAAACAAGCACATGCGCATAGAGTAGGGCATCGACCCTGATGTCTGAATGCTGTTACAACCATGCATTGAATTTGCTTAAGATTGAGTACCTCTTTATGCATGGCGATGATTGTTATACTTTTTTATATTGAATTTTTTTGTGACTGATCGACATGGGCCATAGTCAGCAATAATCATGCAGAATGTAGGTCGTGATGGCATGGCCACTATGAGAGTTCTGTACACACTCGCTTGACATAGGTCGTAATCTTGGTTCCCAAGTGATGCGCCTTGCTCGACTTAGGCCGTGTAAATTGTTTAAGTGATTAAAATGAGCATGTTTATTATCTATGAAGCATGCTAATTACTGTTTATGTTTTATATGATATTTATGCCTTGATGAGTTTTCTTGTCAGGCCTTGGCTCATAGGTGCTCTATGGTGCAGGTAAGGGCAATAGGAATTTGATTGAGTATATGACATGCAACAAGTAATGATTCACCCCAGAAATTAGGGGTGTTCATTGGATCACTCCAATATTTTTAGGCCTATCCGATCTGATCAAATTATCCATTGGATGTTGGATTTTTACAACTGATCCAATCCTATTATTCATTGAATTAGATCGATTATATCCATTGGATGTGTGCCCCTGCTTATATATTTGATTGGATTTGATCCATTCGATATTTTTTAGCCTTTATTTAGCTAAATTTTTTCTAATGATTCATAATATTATAAGTAGGAAGACTAATTTGTTCAAAATGATACAATACCATACAAATACAACATAAATTATAAGTATAATCCTAAATAAATAAATAAATATTTATACTTTTTTAAATAAATAGATATACTTTTAATATATATATATAATTGGATCGATTTAGTTGTATTTTATTTTTGTATATATCATCCAACAACCAATCCGATCCAATTTGGATATTCAAAATCCGATCCTGTAACGCCATACTGCCCTAGAGTTGTTACCATGTGATTTTAAAATGTGTCATTAGCTCGCTAATCGAGGTATTATACCAAAAAGTGTGGTTAGCTAAAATGAAGACTCATTTAAGTAAAATTTTGGAATAAAAGGGTTGGACATCATTTAAATCATGAAAGTGTTACATTGAGATCCCAAAATACTATTTAGAAACATGTTTACAACTCAAGAGTTACTTTACAGTCGACCTAAGCGGCAAAATCAAACATCTATAACATGCTCCTCAAAATACCCTAGTCGTGGCGGCCAGGTAGGCCAAACATGTACACATCGCTCCATGTCCTCCAACTCATGGTTGATTGACCTTTTCCTTGTCCTTACCTGCACCAAAGAGCACCCGTGAGCCGAGGCCTAGCAACAGAACTTCACAGCACAACATACAATAATTTATTTCAACAAATACATACTTAATCAAAGACAAAAAATAATTTACCAATTTCTATTGGAATACACAACAACACAATAGTATACATCACAATAGCACAACAACATAACAACACGATAGTACAGTAGCACAACAGTGGCCTCCGCCGATTAGGATGCGTTATCAGGCACCAAGTCTGCGATCTTAACCGAGCGGGTGTGTACAACACCCTAAGAAGGTCTTGCCCTGGTGGCTTGCATTCAGCATGCTTACATCTGATTCCGACCTTTGCCGTTTCCGACCTCTGCCGCTTTCGGTCTTTGCCGCTCTTGACCTTTGCCACTCCCGGACTTAGCCAATCAGTCACAATCACAATGTATGACATAATGGCTATAAACAATACACACAACACTAAACACAACATAGCTCTATTGGCACAGACAATTCTCTTACCTTGTGTCACGAGCTAACAACCCAAAGTGATCCCAAGCATGATCCCTAATCCCGAGCATAAGCGGTAAAACCTAGTCACAACATAATGATAAATAGCCATCACGATATAAATCAATTAAAAGCCTTCAGAATAACATACTAACCTCCGAGACCTCGAATTCTACTAAACTGGGTAGTAGAATCCTTCCTGATCCTTAAGATTTGAGTTCCTGAGCTTAAAACCCTATTTTGGTCATTTTTCCTAATTTGAGTCGTAGCCCGCTGCAAGTCAGAGAGCCTTGGGCTCTCGTCAAGAGGACACGTGCTGTGTAATGCCCTGCTAATTAGGGTCTCTTACCATGTGTGTTTAAAAATTAGTGCTAGACTCGCTAAACGAGTCATTTTGACTAAAACATGTGATTAAGCCACTAAAGGTTCAGGCATTAAAAAATTTGGTCAAGAAGAAAACGTTTTAATTAAAATAAAACTTCAGTCTTTACATGGGATCCCAAGATACAAGCTTAAAAGTTTGTTACAATCCAAAGATTACAAAATAAGTTGGCCTAAGCAGCAAAACAGGGTCCGACCTTAGCTCCCTTGTGATATCTCGGCCGTGGCGGTCGAGCGGACTGCATATGTACATATCACCACTATCGCTCTCCAACTCATGGTTGTCCAAGCTTCTCCTCACCCTTATCTACACCACAAAGCACCTATGAGCCAAAAGACTCAGCAAGAAAACATATTCAGACAATTCACAGAGTATAACAACATGCTTAGCAGTGTTAACTTGAATCAAGCATAAACATTGTACAGATAAGTGGCCATAGGGTCACACAAGTGCGTGTCGCATTCCCACTTATTCATATGGCATCCAAGCCAATCAAGTGCATAGGGCACTTCCGGGGTGGCCTAGCCATAACGACTGTTAGATTAGCTTATACAGGATCTTTATTTATTTTCATGTATATCTAATATTAAACAAATTAATACAAGATAGCCTAAAACATGTTTCTAAAATTGAATTCAAGAGAAACAAAGAATAGAATACTTACAGTATACGCAGCGGAATTAAAGAGTCCTTCCTTCAGTTTCTCTAACTCTTGTATCCTCTCTGTCGCGGAGTATTATCAAGAAACTGAACCGATCTTCTATTTTCTTTACAATCTTCCAATGTATCCTTAGAACCACCTAGACTAGTGTGGGTAATTCTCAACACATGAGATAGATATAGAGAGAAGAAGAGAAAATAACAAAGTGTCTTAGAAAATGACTTGTGTTTAGAGAGAATCTAAAACTATCAGAAAAACTGACTTGTGACTTATCAAAACTTATGTTTTGACTTCTCTATAAGCACTCCTTTTATAGACTCAATTAGGCCATTTAATTTAATTAAAAAATCAATAAAATAATATCTATTTTGAAGCCTTAGGTCGAAATTATCATGGGCTATAGGCCCGTAAAATTTCCCATTTGATTATAAGCCCATTGGACTAAAATCAAGGCCTGTATTATTTTCTATTGATTTAATTAATTAAATAATTATTTAAATCCTTTATCAAATTAATTGTTTATAATTTGAACCTTGATTTAAATTTATTTATTAATTTAGATACCAATTTATCTTAATTAATAAATCTGCCATAATTTCTCTTTCCTTCTCAAAATTACACAACTCTGTGAAACTATCCAAAATTGACCTGGTCAACTTTGATAATTCTAATTGATGATTAAATCAATTAATTGAGACTATCTAGATGATTTTATCCAAGGTACAATGGGGACCATGGGCCTATGAAATCAAGCTCCAATAAGTTATCATAAATCTAACAAATAAATTTACTAACTTATTAATTCCTCGTGACTCCACTATAGACTTGGAATTGCACTCTTGAATTCATAGAACGCTCTATAACAAATATAGATACGCTATTAATTATCCATTGTTACAACCATAATTGTCACTCAATCCTCTATAGACGGTCTACAATGAGATAGGACTAAAATACCGTTTTACCCTTCATTGTATTTTTTCCTTAAAACACTTAGTTCCTTGTAAATGATATTTCAGTAAACTAATTTAGTTACTGAAATGAGATCTCTATCATTTAACTCCTTGAACCAAACTTAAAGGAAACCATCATTTCACTTCTTCATCAGAAGCTATAGATGTTCATATCTATGATTAACACTCCCACTCAATTGTACTACCGAGTTCCCAAGATGTAAGTATGGGCTAGTCCGTAGGGTAAGTTGGTAACGAACAAGCCAAAGAACTCAAATAATACAATTAGTTAGAATACTAACCACTCAGAATTGAGATTGAATTGACCTATGGTCAACTATATGATATGACTAGAATAGATAATAACGGTATGTTTACTTATCTTATCAACTGTCAATATCGGTCCTGTCCGATGTAACAAATACATCCGATCTTATCTACTTTGCTAATGTTCTGGAAAGAACATAACACTATAATGTGTAAGTAGATCATATCGTAGATTGGAAAGTCAGTGTAAATCCGATGCACTGACTAATCTTAGGACTAACTTATTTTGAACATATAATCATATTTATATTCCACTGTGATTACGTCACTATAAATAAGATTAGCTATATGCTCGGGATTTAATAGAAGTTTATATTAAACAAATAATCATGAAATTAAAACATGTGAGCAAAGTGATTGACCAAGTCAAAAAATGATTTCTATTCTTTTATTGATAATAAAATGAGATTACAAAGAATTTGGGTTTTAATTAGGGCATAAAACCCCAACAAACTCCCACTTGAACTAATTGAATCTAATGCCTTAATTCTACTAATCCCATCTCCTTGATATGCTTATCAAATGTAGCTTCTGGCAGTGTCTTTGTAAACGGATCCGCAAGATTGTCTTCAATTGCAATCTTCATAACCTTCACATCTTCCATGGTCACATATTCTCGAATAATGTGATATTTCCTTTCTATATGCTTACTCCTCTTGTGACTTCGAGGTTCATTCGAGTTGGCTATCGCTTCTGTATTGTCACAAAACAACACAAGCGGTTTATCCATTTCTGGAATAACACCAAGATCCGAATAGAACTTCTTTAGCCAAACTATTTCCTTAGCTGCTTCTGACGCGGCTATGTACTCAGCCTCCATGGTGGAATCTGAGATTGCAGATTGCTTTACGCTTCTCCAAATCACAGCTCCACCCCCAAGAGTAAACACCATTCCAGAAGTAGACTTTCTGTCATCGACATCAGTCTGAAAATCTGAATCGGTGTAGCCTACAGGGTTCAGAACACCACCCTTGTAGACTAACATATAATCCCTAGTCCGTCTCAAATACTTCAGGATATGCTTAACTACTATCCAATGTTCCGGTCTTGGGTTTGACTGATACCTGCTCACTACTCCCACTGCATAGCAGATGTCTGGTCTAGTACACAACATGGCATATATCAGACTTCCAACTGCAGATGCGTAAGGAACTTTTCTCATTGCATCTTCCTCTTCAGGAGTCTAGGGAGACTGCTTCTTTGAAAGATGAATTCCATGGCGGGACGGTAGACACCCTTTCTTGGAATTTGTCATTGAGAAACGTTCAAGCACTTTATCTATGTAAGCTGCTTGAGATATAGCTAAGAGTCTATTCTTTCTATCCCTGATGATCTGGATACCTAGAACATAACTTCCTTCACCCAAATCCTTCATCTGGAATTGAGTGCTCAGCCAATTCTTCACATCTGATAATTTCTTAACATTATTTCCAATGAGTAAGATATCATCTACATAAAGAACCAGGAATACCACTATTTGATTTGCCTTTACTTGGTAAACATAGGGCTCATCAATATTTTGTTCAAATCCATAGGTTTTGATTATTTCATCAAACCTAAGATTCCAGGAACGAGAAGCTTGCTTAAGTCCATAGATGGACCTATTCAACTTGCAAACTTTTCCTTCTTGTCCAGATACTTTAAATCCTTCTGGCTGATCCATATAAATGACTTCGTCAAGCTTTCTATTAAGAAAAGCTATCTTGACGTCCATTTGCCAGATCTCATAGTCGAGAGTAGCTGCTATGGATAGGAGGATGCGAATGGATTTGAGCATGGCTACCGGACTAAAATTTTCCTCATAGTCAACGCCTTCTCTTTGGGTATAACCCTTTGCCACTAATCGAGCTTTATAAGTCTCGATATTTCCATCAACACCTCATTTCTTCTTGTAGATCCACTTGCACCCAATGGCCCTAAAGTCACTAGGTGCTTCCACAAGATCCCAGACGGAATTTGAGTACATGGACTCCATTTCCTGTTTCATGGCTTCGAGCCATAGTTCCTTTTCAAGGCTTGCCATTTCCTGTTTGAAAGACAACGGATCATCATCACAAGTGTCACCAACAACCATATTGGTTTCACCATCCAAACCATAGCGAACTGGGTTCCTAGAAACCCTCCCACTACGACGAGGCTTCGTGACTGTTTGCTCAAGAACAGTGGTACTTTCTTCATTTAAATCGACTTGCATCGGTTGTACATGAAGAGTGGGAATTTCATCATCAACTTGCGTTGATGACGATGGAACATTGGTTGGAGTCAATTCTTTAACCATCTCCTCTAAAACTACTTTGCTGCGAGGTTTAAAGTTTTGGACATAGTCATTTTCCAAAAAAGTAGCATTTGTAGAAGTAAACACTTTCTTTTCTGAATGACTATAGAAAAGTCCACCCCGAGTACCTTTAGGATAGCCAACAAACATGCAAACTTCAGTTCCCAGTTCTAGCTTTCCCTCCTTTTTCCTCAAGACGTGAGCGGGACACCCCCAGATTCTATAATGGCGTAAACTAGGCTCACGACCATTCCAGCGTTCTAAAGGTGTTTTGTGGATTGATTTTGACGGCACGACATTGAGAATGTCATTTGCGGTTTCAATTGCATGTCCCCAGAATGAAGTTGGTAGAGTTGAGTAACTAAGCATGCATCTAATCGTTTCCAATAAAGTTCTGTTTTGGCGTTCCGCTGCACCATTTTGTTGTGGAGTACCTGGGGCAGTAAGCTGTGATAAAATCCCAAGTTCAGTTAAATGATCTTGGAACTGCATATCCAAATATTCTTCACCCCTATCAGATCGTAAGATCTTTAACCTTTTACCTAATTGGTTCTGAGCCATTGCTAGGAATTCTTGAAACTTTGAAAATGTTTCTGATTTCCTATGCATTAGGTAAAGACATGAGTATCTAGAGTTATCATCAATGAAAGTGAAGAAATACTCAAAACCACCCTTGGCTTGTATATTCAAAGGTCCTCAAACATCTGAATGCACAAGACCAAGTGGTTCTTTGGCCCTATCGCCCTTTGCAGAGAATGGACGCTTGGTCAGTTTTCCTTCTAGACAAGATTCACAGACAGGTAATTCACCTAAGGTGAGTTCCCTCAAAGGTCCGTCCTTTGTAAGTCTTTGAATCCTATCATAGCCAATGTGACCTAGTCTCAAGTGTCATAAATACGTCATATTATTATTATCGGTCTTTTGACGTTTATTGGTCCTAGGTTTAGCTACTTTGAATAAATCATTGTTAAGAGCGAGGGGTTCGTTAGGTCGCAGAATATAAAGCCCGTTTTCCAAACATGCAATACACAATTGTCCATTAAAAGAAATAGATATATTAAAACTTGTGAAAGTCATAACAAATCGTTCTAATTGCAACATGGAAACTGAAATTAAATTTCTACTAAAATCCGGAATAAAAAATACATCTTTTAAAATTAAAAATTTATTTATGAACTTCAGACGAGCTCTTCCTCTAGCTTGGACCACAACGAACGCTCTGTTCCCAACTCTAAGCTTTAAGCCACCTTCGTTCACTTCCTCCCATGATTCAAGAAGCTGTAAAGAGTTACTAACATGGTTAGTAGTTCTAGAATCAATAATCTAAACACATTTATCATTCTCTAAAACACATGTTTCCAAGATAAATGAACTATAATCATTACCTTTGTTTTTCGCTGCTAGAAACTTAGGACAATCTCGTTTCCAATGCCCCTTCTCTTTGCAGTGAAAGCACTTATCTTTACCTTTCTTGTTTTTCATGTTCTTCCCCTTAGGCGTCTGTGCACGTTGTTGTACACTCGTCTTTGCAGGCTTGGGGTTGTTTTTTTGTCCACCTTTCCTCTTGTTTCTAGATTTCGAAGATGAAGCTGGGTTAGCTTCAACCTTAGCTAGATCAACAGCAACATCAGTAGTCTTATTTTCTCCTCCTTTACTAGGTCCACCCATGACAAGTTTAATAATCTGAAGCTCGTTCATGAGCTGCGTTACGAACGTGCAGACACGGTGCCATCCGAGAATTTACGGTGCCATCACGAACGTGCAGACACGGTGCTATCCAAGCATTTATGGTGCCATCACAAACGTGCGGACACAAAGCTCGTTCTGGGGATTCCTCAATCATGATGAACTCGGAGTTGTCACCAATCAACTCTATGTTGATATTCTGCTTCCAATCAAGGAAGTTTTCTCCAGTGAGTTTCTCCATCGAAAGTTGAGAAAGGATGGGAGTAGACACTACTATAACTCAAAACTACAAATTACCAATAAAATAAAAATCAATTACATTTGCTCAATAAAACTTCTATTCACACAAATTTCAATAAATAACACAACATATACAAAAAATATGTAAGATATGAGAAAAAATACCAAAAACAATCATATCTCTATTTCTTTAGGTTTTTAACTAATCTATGATATCCTTGTCCCGGTTGGCGAGAGTCAAAAATACCACTAGTTAAATAGAGTTGTAAGCTCATTTAATAATGGACATCATTATTAACAACCTACTATTCGATCAAAATAAGAAAACAAAATCTCTTATTTTATGAGCTAGACCCACGGTTTCAATAATCATAGATTTAGTTCTAGTAGTCACCGTAGGGGTGAGTCTAGTAGAATTTGACCTATAATTATCTATCTTTCGAAATCTAACCTTGTTAAAATAACTAATGAACACCTTCCGTAGGGGGACGAATCAAAGCGCCTCGAGGCCCCATTAAGCTATTGACTATGTTAAACCAACAGTGGAGATCGAATAAAATTCTTAAAATAAGCTCATTATAAAATTAAAATTAGTATTTTTATTATTTATTTTTAGAAAATTAATGACTATGGTTTTTCAAAAAAAATTAAACAGATTAAATTTTTTAAAACCAAAGTCCTATAATTTCTTATTAATTCTAAAGTGTCACATTGAAACAAATTCAATTAATTTAGAATTAATTTATTGCTAATCAATATTTAGGTTTAACTAATATAATGAACCTATACAATTAAGTCCAACTCAGGTAAATGGGCCTTAACAATTGGGCTTGTATGGAGGAGGGCTGGGTCCAGTATGTCGTTCTCACTACAAAGGCCCCCTATCTTCCATACAAGGTCCAAAAGACAGGAATTTAAACCTTCGTTTAATTAATTGTTATTAATTGATTAGGCCCATTATAGTCATGCAAAGCAAATGAGCATTCACAAGTGGAATCACCCACAAGAGAGGAATTTAAACTTTACATTTTCTAATGGGCCCAAATAAAACCTATCATTTTATGAATATTTTATTTGGCAAAATACCATATATTTAACAAACATATGGGCCACTATATGCATCTAAGCCCAATTGCAAAAATATCATATATAGTGCAAACAAACATATTATAATTGGATGGGCCTAATCATGTTACTATATGAGCAATTCTATGAATTTATGCAAAAATACCACAATTTATTTCATTTTCAAAAATACCACAATTAATTATCTAGAATTTATCAAAAAAAATTCAAATTAATTAAATTTTTACAATTTTTAGGTTAATTTGATAAAAAAAAATATTAATTTAATTTAAATAGGATTTATCAACAATTAACCAAAGTTAATTTAAATCCCATTTATTAAAAAAATACTTTATTAATTGGCTAAAAAAAATGATATTTTTCAAAATTTAACCAATTTTAAATTTTAAAATCAATATCCTAACTATTTTCCAAAATATCTTGTGTTGTTACAACTATTATCTAATATTTTAACCATTTAAAAATAATAAAATACAAATAGTTATAACAACCCTAAAATATCTCAAATAGTTAAACAAATTCAAATATCCATAAAAATATCTAACTAACAATATTAAATTTCAAATAATTTAAATATTCAAAACTATAGAATAAAAAGATATTTATATTTTCAAATAAAGATTTAATAAAAATATCAAGAATTTAAATGAAAATATCATAAATATCTGATATCATAATTATAATATTTTAATATATTAAAAGATTTAAAATTAAGTTGTTAGTCTAATTTTAAATTTGAATTTGAATCTCTGTAGAAAATATCTAATTATTTAAGTCTCAACTAACCAAAATATCTTATTTAAAAAAATTTAAATGATAAAACAAAAAAAGATATTTTAGGTTTTGATTATAAATAATAAATTTCCACAATTTTAATTTTATTTATTTTTCAAAAAAAAAAAATTCTGGATGAACAGTGTCGATGGTACTGTTCACCGAGTGTGCTCTGGCTGCTGGTGGCGCGCGCGCGGGGCTGGGGTGCGCGCTAGTGTGCGCACGCGCATGGGAGCCAGTGCAAATTTTTTTCATAAATTTTTTTTGAGCAATTTTTCAAACCAAAACTATTTTCTAATTAATTTTTAACATGTTTTACACAAAATAAAGCATATATAAAAATTAATAGCATAGAAAACACAACAAAATAACCTAAAAATTGCTAAAATTCACATAAAATCAATATGTTCATAAAAACATGAAAAAACCATCCAATTATTCAACACAAATCAAATAATCCAATTTTAAACATGTTCATGCATGAAAATAAAGATTACCAAAGGCTCTGAGGCCAGTTGTTGGATTAGCTTATACATGATCTTTATTTATTTTCATGTATATCTAATATTAAACAAATTAATACAAGATAGCCTAAAAAATGTTTCTAAAATTGAATTCAAGAGAAACAAAGAATAGAATACTTACAGTATACGCAGCGGAATTAAAGAGTCCTTCCTTCAGTTTCTCTAACTCTTGTATCCTCTCTGTCGCAGAGTATTATTAAGAAACTGAACCGATCTTCTATTTTCTTTACAATCTTCCAATGTATCCTTAGAACCACCTAGACTAGTGTAGGTAATTCTCAACACATGAGATAGATATAGAGAGAAGAAGAGAAAATAACAAAATGTTTTAGAAAAGGACTTGTGTTTAGAGAGAATCTAAAACTATCAGAAAATCTGACTTGTGACTTATCAAAACTTATGTTTTGACTTCTCTATAAGCACTCCTTTTATAGACTCAATTAGGCCATTTAATTTAATTAAAAAATCAATAAAATAATAGCTATTTTGAAGCCCTAGGTCGAAATTATCATGGGCTATAGGCCCGTAAAATTTCCCATTTCATTATAATCCCATTTGACTAAAATCAAGGCCTGTATTATTTTCTATTGATTTAATTAATTAAATAATTATTTAAATCCTTTATCAAATTAATTATTTATAATTTGAACCTTGATTTAAATTTATTTATTAATTTAGATACCAATTTATCTTAATTAATAAATCTGCCATAATTTCTTTTTCCTTCTCAAAATTACACAATTCTATGAAACTATCCAAAATTGACCTGGTCAACTTTGATAATTCTAATTGATGATTAAATCAATTAATTGAGACTATCTAGATGATTTTATCCAAGGTACAATGGGGACCATGGGCCTATGAAATCAAGCTCCAATAAGTTATCATAAATCTAACAAATAAATTTACTAACTTATTAATTCCCCGTGACTCCACTATAGACTTGGAATTGCACTCTTGAATTCATAGAACGCTCTATAACAAATATAGATACGCTATTAATTATCCATTGTTACAACCATAATTGTCACTCAATCCTCTATAGACGGTCTACAATGAGATAGAACTAAAATACCGTTTTACCCCTCATTGTATTTTATCCTTAAAACACTTAGTTCCTTGTAAATGATATTTCAGTAAACTAATTTAATTACTGAAATGAGATCTCTATCATTTAACTCCTTAAACCAAACTAAAAGGAAACCATCATTTCACTTCTTCATCAGAAGCTATAGATGTTCATATCTATGATTAACACTCCCACTCAATTGTACTACCGAGTTCCCAAGATGTAAGTATGGGCTAGTCCGTAGGGTAAGCTGGTAACAAACAAGTCAAAGAACTCAAATAATACAATTAGTTAGAATACTAACCACTCAGAATTGAGATTGAATTGACCTATGGTCAACTATATGATATGACTAGAATAGATAATAACGGTATGTTTACTTATCTTATCAACTGTCAATATCGGTCCTGTCCGATGTAACAAATACATCCGATCTTATCTACTTTGCTAATGTTCTGGAAAGAACATAATACTGTAATGTGTAAGTAGATCATATCGTAGATTGGCAAGTCAGTGTAAATCTGGTGCACTGACTAATCTTAGGACTAACTTATTTTGAACATATAATCATATTTATATTCCACTGTGATTACGTCACTATAAATAAGATTAGCTATATGCTCGGGATTTAATAGAAGTTTATATTAAACAAATAATCATGAAATTTAAACATGTGAGCAAAGTGATTGACCAAGTTAAAAAATGATTTCTATTCTTTTATTGATAATAAAATGAGATTACAAAGAATTTGGGTTTTAATTAGGGCATAAAACCTCAACAGCGACATGCGCTCAACACGCACAATGCCGATCACGACTTATAAGCCGAACCTTATGGATCCTCGACTTATAAGTTAAGCCTTGGGAACCCTTGACTAATAAGCCGAGCCCCTTTTTAACCAAATATACCCTTGACTAATAGGTCAAGCTTTAATCAAATGCAACCGGCAAATTCTCATCTCATAAACTGAGCTTCCTAGCCAGAACAAACATCCACATAATACATTCATTATACATGCAAGGACAATGCATTAAAATACACTAAAGCAGATACACATAGGCATAATTATAATCATGCTCACTAGCTGGGCCCGAGCGCTAATTACATTTACATTTATCAAATGGGCCAAGCCCTAATCATATTACATTTTTAGTTGGGTCAAGCCCCAAACATGCTTCTCACATATCCGGTGCAGTTTTCTTACCTTTGGTCCAAGTACAGGCTACCAATGAATGACCCTCGAGCACGATTCCTGTTCCGAGCCCCTAGTGATAACCTAGTCATAACCACAATATAGGATCCCATCAATAATGAGTGAATAAAGGCCTCCAGACCGAGTCCTAGCCTCCGGGACGTCAATTCTACTAAACCGGGTAGTAGGATCGATCCTGAGCCCTTAGGGTTGAGTTTCCACACTCAAAAATCCTCTCGAGCTCAGAACCTCTTAAGCGCGGCAGCCCACCCAAGTCAGAGGCTCCAATCTCCTTTTCACTGAACATGTGTCACAGCGCGCCCTCGCGTCAGAGCCCTTCCCTGGCCCCTAGGTTCAAGAGGGTCGCGACACCCTAAGAACAAGGTCGCGGCCCGACCCTTCGACCCCAAAATTCTTTGGTTTTCCTTCAGCCAAACTCAATAAAAATCACCCCAAATCAGACCTAGAACCTCAATTCAATTCCCATAACAAGTTCAACATTTTTCGAGCAACAGAGCCCAACTCAAAACTTGATGGAAAACTCACCAAAACCCAAAATCCAACAAAGCCTAAAATTCAAGAAAAGCTTCAACCACATGAAATTAAACTCAAAACCAGAATGAATTCTTACCTCCAATGGATATATTATGGTCCCAATTTTCTCCTAGCTCAATGCTAGACACCAAACCTTCAATTCCCAAGCTTTGTTTCCTCAAAATCTCAAAATTCTCAAGTCACAAAGGAGAGAGAGAGAGAGAGAGAGAGAGAGAGAGAGAGAGAGAGAGAGAGAGAGAGATACGGGAAGAGAGAAAGTCAGAGAGAGAGTGAGAGCTTCCTTTGTTTTCTAAGTGTTTCTATTTTTTTTCTCTACAGCTTCCCAAGCTAGCTAAGTCAAGCCAAGGTCTACCAAAAGACCTAAATGCCCTTAAACCTAATTTTCCTCTCCAATGCTCACAAGGGCACTTTGGTCAATTACCACCATTCCCTCTAGTTCCTAATAAACTCCACATATCCAAATAAATCACAACTATCTCCAAATAATAACCATTTAATCTCCCATTACCCGATACACCCTGGTAATGTCCTAAATTACCAAAATACCCATAGGCTCAACTCGAGCCGAGTATTTGACCACGTTGTGACTTTTCCGCTAACTCATTCACTAGGATCGCCTCGTGCCGAATAACCAAAATATATCCACATAATAATGTGGTCTCAATCATACACACATATTTACAATTATACCATCAATGGGTCAAAATTATGAAAATGTCATTCTAATAAGAAACGGGCCCACATGCGTATTTAATACTCCTAAACATGCAAGCATAATTATATTATAATATAATTCACATAATGACATGCTCATAACTCATAGCACACAAGTAATACAATTATTGCCTCCCAGCCCCCTAATCCAGACACTAAGCCACATTAAGAAATTTGAGACGTTACAGGCCGCGGCGCGCCTCAGCCTGCGTCGTGGCACCTGGGCAAAATCTTAGTTCATATGGATCGTGGTGCCTGAAGGACAAGGTCGCGGCTCGAGCCCCAAAACCCAGAAATCTGCATTTCCACTGCGTATTCTTCAGCCTAACTTACCAATTCTAAACCAAATCAACCCCTACACTCAGAAATTCAATCTACAGTTCGTATCAAAGCAGCATAACCACCCAAATACATAGCCTATAACCAATGAAAACTCAAAAACCAGACCAAGCTTAAACCTTAAAAATAGCTTCTAACTACAGCCAAAAACTTAACATAGATCAGTACCAGAAATTCTTACCTCAACTGATACTTTGACCTGAGCTTACTCCAACCTCCACAGGCTTGAAATTCCTCCAACCTCCCCAGGCTAGAGAAGTGTCATTTAATCAAGTGGGGGGAATGTTATATTATTTTATAAATAATATAATATTTTGATTAAATAAATTATGTGACAAATAATAAAGTGTGACAAATTTTATTTTGTCAAATATAACATATATTGTGGAGTTACAATTTGAGAAATGATGATCATAATAAGTTTTGTAACATATAGAGTGGAGTTACAATTCTTAAGAAATGACGATCATAAGTTTTGTAACTCTCATAAATATTCACCAATTGATGTGTAAAAGAAGTTACACATCTTGAATTTGATTTTCATTAGCTATAATATATTATAGTTGTTGTGTCCATATTTCTAACTCCCAATAGAGTTTGGTGGAATTAAAAAATCAAATGGTGGATGAGAACTCTATAAATAGAAACAGTTTTGCTCACTTAGATGTATGTGTGCATATGGAAAAAAAAACATACATTAATTAGAACACTTGTGATGACATGCTCATCTTTAGAACACTATAATGAGTATATAAAGATGAGTATGAGAGAAGACTTGATAAATCCTTAAAATCATTTCTAGATAGTATTCTCAAAGTGTTTCTTACGAGAGAGCAAATAACTTTTATGGCAAAAGATTTAAACTTTGTTTAAGCCTAGATATTCATCTTCTATCTCCTATTCTTGTGTTGATTTACATAAGTTATATAATTTTTTTTCATTTTTTTCTTTCTCTCGTGTAATACTATTTATTAATAGTATATCCTTCTGATTGTAATAATCTCGATTGTTATATATTTCTAACCAGCATGAGTCATGGGATGACCCTGGGGTCCTCAGACAGCACAAGGGCACGATCTCCATGACTCTGAGTTTGCCGTGTAGAGCAAATTTCATTGGATCAGGAAGTGGCCATGGAGATGGATTTGAGCCTGACCCAATATTACGTTGTTCTGCGTAGATTATTTGGAATGGGTCCGAGCCTTGTACCACATCTTCAGCCTAACCATTATGCTTCAACATATATTATTGTATTTATTAATTTGATAAGGGAAATTTCATTATTTATGTCTAATAATACCTAATATTACCAAAAAATCCCAACACTAACAATATTTTCAAATTAATGCTAAAATTTTATCTCATACCCAAAATACCCTTCCCATTCAACCTCAGCCTTCTCTCTCTCAGTCTCGGTTTCTCTCTCTCTCAGTCTCACAAAAATCCCCCAAAAACCATCAAACCCCCACCTCCGTCGAGCCGTCGAGCCCCCATCTCCGTCGAGCCATCGAGCCCGCATCTCCGTCGAGCCCCCACCTTCTCCCATTTCTCCGTCGATCTCGAGACCCACTGCAAACTCCCATTTTTCTGTCAAACCCATGACCCACGGAGCATATTTCCTTCAAAGTTTAAAAAACAAAGGTAAAATCTTGAACCTAAGTCCATATTTGCTTTGTATTGTTGTTGAATCTGTGATTTGTGGAATGGGTTGTCCGATTTTGTGGGAAATTTTTTCTGGGTTTGAACCAGTGGCTCGATAGGTTCGATTATGGTTCGATAGTAGGCTCGATAGGGGTAGTTTGAACAGTTCGATGATGGATCGATAGGAGCTCGATAGATCTATGGCAATTTATGAAACTAACTCGATAGGATCGATTATGGTTCGATAGTAGGCTCGATAGGAGCTCGATATAAGCTCGATGGATATGTGGTATATATTACAAGGGCTCGATAGGTTCGATAATGGTTCAATATTAGACTATACTGTAGCTCGATGGTTATTTATGTAGACAGATTTTTCTTAGCTCGATAGGCTCGACACTGGCTCGATAGGCTCGATAAATTTAGGTTGTTGATATTGCTCGATGGAACTCGATAGTTTCTCGATAGTTGCTCGATAGGGTATGTTGCAGCTCGATTATAGCTCGATAGAGATCGATAGAGCTCGATGACAACTTATTTCAGTGTTTTTATGAAATTTTTTTTATTCTGTTTTCTTACCAATTTTTTTTCATGTGTTGTTACAGATGCCTAAGTTGCTTGTTCCGTTCAGTGATCACTTTCCTGGTTGAGTGACATATCGGGGTAGTAGTACTTTAAATCACATTAAGACCAGGTTTTTGGAGCTCGGGCTGCTTGAAAGGGCTAAGGAATCCCCTTTCAAGCAATTCTTTTTGGCTTCGGAGTTTAATTTCTCCGGAGTCTTGGTGCATCAACTGTTGCTAAGGAAAATTTCCAGCAACAACGAAGATGAGGTGCATTTTTTCTTGGGGTCGAAGTCTTGTAGATTCGGCATGGGAGAGTTTGCCCTGGTGACGGGGTTGGATTTCAGTGCCTTCCCGTCACCAGAAGAGTTGGAAGGGCGTAATCTCAGCGACCGGTTGATAAAGGAGTATTTCAACGATGCTGAGAAAGTAAAGCTGTCACAGGTGGACCATGCTTTCAAGACTTGTACGGTTGTGGAAGATGTGTACAAGCTTGGTCTATGTCTGTTTGTTGAGGGGGTTCTGAATGCCATTGAGGGCAAGCTGCACATTTGGCGAGATATTCTAAAAATTGTTGAGAATGTAGAGTACTTCTTCAGCTATCCATGGGGGAAGTACTCTTATAGGAGGCTATTGCATTCTTGTAAGAAGGACATGGTGAAGCAAAAGGCCAACTATGATGCCAAGGTGCAGCAAGAGTCCAAATAAAGTATGTATGGTTATGCCCCCGCCTTACAGTACTGGGCATATGAGGCTATCCAACAGCTTGCGGTGGAGCTTGTTGTGAGCTCGGGAAACATGTTCCCGAGGATGCTTAGTTGGTCGCATCGGAGGAACAAGGATTTCACCAAGTCCGTCATCGCACCGATATTATTGAAGAAGAATGTAAGTTATGTTTTTTTTTATCTATATGCTTATCTTTTATCATTATTTGAGTTAACCAAATGTTTTATGTTGTTTGCAGTTAATTGTTCTTCCGATGTTGAAGCCTCGGCCAGCAGAAAAAGACTATTACTTGTCTTTGACTGAGGGAGATCTTCCCCTTTATCCTGGGCTTGGCCAGGATCCCTCGGAGACTGATGAGGAGGAGGATGCGACTTTTGAGAAAATGGCAGAGAAAGTTTCTCAGGCTGCTGAGGCAGCCAAGATATTTGTTGATGCTGCCCCGGGGGAGGATGTTGCAGGTCCCACCCCTCCTATTGCCCCAGCCTCAGCCCCAGCCTCAACCTGTGCCCCAACATCAGCCCCAGCCTCAGCGTCAGCCCCAACACCAACCCCAACACCAGCCTCAGCCTCAACCTCAGCCCCTGAGCTGGCCGACTTGATTGAGCGGTTGGACAAAGTCGAGGGTCGACAGAAGACCCTCTTGAAGAACCAGTCAGTGATCTTGGACGTACTCAGTCAGATCCTGACATTTGTTAAGGAGAAACCGAGGGGCTCCAATGAAGATTCAGAGTCAGAGTCATTGGATATTCCGCTAGACTATGTTGATGATCCAACGATGCCTCCTACCATCATTGTGACACCTGATGCTGAGACTCCGGGAGTCGTTATTGTCAACCCTGAGGATGTTGCTGGGGTTCATTTTCAGAGGGCTAGTCGCCAAAGACGCAAGCCAGATTGGTTTGAGGACTATACGGATCCCACGAGGAAAAGACCTCGCACTGCTGCAGCTGCACCAGCAGACGAGGCTACACAAGAGGCTACACATGTGCTGGACCCTCTCAAGAAGCCAGATCCCAAACAGTATAGGACAATGTGCAAGCGGCTTCTTGGAGACATGCCCAACAAGACCCCGCGGGATGTAAAGACTGGGAGTCATGGTCCAGCGTGGTTTCTGATGTTGAAGACACCCCAATCCTGGCTCAATGATGGGGTAAGCCATTTATACCTAGTTATGGACTGTTTTCAATTTTACATGTTTTGTTTTTACTGACTCGATGTGAGCTCGATGGAGCTCGATAGGTAGTTCGATAGGGATGTTAAAATAGGTTTTTTTTTTTACTGTTTTATACTGGCTCGATGTGAGATCGATATGAGTTCGATAGTAGTTCGATATGTATGTTAAAATAGGTTTTTTTTTACTGTTTTAGACTGGCTCGATGTGAGCTCGATATGAGTTCGATAGTAGTTCGATAGGGAATGGTAAAAGCTCGATGTGAGTTCGATAGTGAAATTTCCCTTAAAAATAGGGTAGCTCGATGTGGGCTCGATGTGAGTTCGATATGAGTTCGATAGTGAAAATTCCCTTAACAAAGTGGCTCGATGTGAGCTCGATGGAGCTCGATAGGGAGTTCGATAGAGACGTTAAAATAGGTTGTCTTTACTGTTTCATGCTTGCTCGATGTGAGCTTGATATGAGTTCGATAGTAGTTCGATGGTAGTTCGATAGGGATGTTAAAGTAGGTTGTTTTTTTACTGTTTTAGACTGGCTCGATGTGAGCTCGATACGAGTTCGATGTGAGCTCGACAGCAGCAATTTATGATGGTTTTTGCTAATTTTTTTATCGTACTCTCTTTTGCAGCATATTGATGCGGCAGAACACATGCTTCGTATGCGTCGCAAGTATTTTCCCAATATATATCGACAGAATGCAGTTGTGATGAACAGTTATTTCTCACAAGTGATACCTGCCCGATATGATCAGTTCAAGAAAACAGCCGAAAAAACAAAGTATTATTGGGATGCTGACATTATGTCCATGTTGACCGGCATCGAGCAGCAGTTTCTGGCATCTTGGGGAGGAGTTGAGGATGTATATTGGTGCCAGAACTATGGACAACAACATTGGTTTGCCATTGAGGCTTCCATTTCTAGTTGGACTCTGACTGTTTACGATTCAGACAACTCGGTGATTAGTGACGCAAAGCTTGAGGATATTATGAGTGCATGGTGCTTTATGCTACCTTCTCTGTTAATGCAGAGTAAACTGTTTACTGATAGCTTGATGTTGAAGATTCCATCAGCAGGAAATAGGCCGCATCAGTTCACATTGCGTCGCAAACAGAAACAAGAGCTCCCTCAGTCAAAGAGAAGGTAACAAACATCATCTTCATACTAATTTTGTTTCTAACTAAATTTATAGTAATGTGCACTTAATATTTACTTTTTTCTTTACAGCAGGGATTGTGGTTCGTATGATATCAAGTATATTGAGCATCTAATGGTCGGTCTTCCATTGGAAACTATCTGCGATGAAAATATGGAGGTGTTCAGGAACAAGTGGACCATAGACTTGTGGTATCAAAATTTGTTACCTTGATGATTGTATATATACAGGGTCTTTACATGTACAGTTTGTTGTTCACATTTTTTTATAACTTTCATGGGCTGTTATCGAGCTAATATCAAGCTATATCGAACTGTTATTGAATTATCAAAATTTGTTACCTTCATGATAATCTTGTATACGGGGTCTTTACATCTCCAGTTTCTAACTGTTATCATTTTTTTATAACTTTCATGGGCTGTTATCGAGCTAATATCAAGCAATATCATTTTCATATCGAACCATTAACATAACTTTTAAGAAAAATCAAATAAAAAGAGTTTATTAATACAACAAGATCAAATGGGAAAAAAGAGTTTAAAGCCTAGCTTTGCATATAGCCCTGTTGTGGCCAAGACCACCACACATGCTACACTTGCGCTCTTTGCGAATGATTTCTCCATTCGATGGAGTGCGGTTTGTCTTCCTTCTTCCCACCTTACTCTTCTTCGGTCGACCAACTGGTTGTTTTTCAACGGGAACCCCAACTTGCATTTTCTCTATGTTCTCAGGAACTTCCCAATCATCCTCGTTGCCAGTTGGGTATATTGTTTCTTTGTAAGACTCTCTCCACATCTCAGTAGTGTAATATGGTGAACACAGTGAGTAAATGTTGACATTGCGCAACATGGCTGCAGCCACACCATGAACAGAAGGGTAACCCATTATTTGAAACTGACCACAAGAGCATGATTTGGTCATCAAATTCACCTCACCATCACCTTCTGGGTCTACCACATGAAATTCAAACTGTCCAATAGGATGGACTTTCAAGTACCTTGCATCATCCGCAATGCCTGAGACATCTTTCTCATATATTGTTGCTAATTTGGATGTGCACTTCTCTACCTCCTCACGACGCGCGGCAAACCATGACTGAATTGTGAAACGAATGAATTCCACAAAAGTAGTGACTGGGAAGGTTCGTGCGTCTCTGGTTTTGTTGTTGAAACTTTCAGCGTAGTTGCTTGTCATTACATTGTATCGATTCCCAGGAAAGTATGCACGAGTTCACTTATCGAAGCCAATACCCTCGAGATATTGAGCTATGGCAGGATCCATTTGCTTTATATTATTGAAGAACCTGTGAAATTTTGACTTCCGAAATTCATATGCCGCATTATACATCTCCTTGTGACAGTGATCGGTCTTGAACTTAGCGATTACATTCATACTTATGTGATGGTAGCATGCACCGTGGTAGGCATTAGGGAAGACCAACTCAAGAGCATGAATAATGCTAGCATGCCTGTCTGAAACAAAAGACAGATTATCAACAACTCCAATGGCTTCCTTCAATTTCATCATGAAATACTTCCAAGAAGCATGATTCTCACTGTCAACAATCGCGAATGCAATTGGATAAATGTGGTTATTCGCATCCAATGCGACAGCACACAACATGTGGCCACCATACCTTGACTTCAAGAAAGTGCCGTCCACACATATAACAGGACGACATGATGTAAATCCCCTTCTACAAACTCTGAGTGAGAAGAAACAGTAAAGAAACCGACCGTCATCTGTGACAAAATCAGTAATCGTACCTGGATTCTTTTGCTGCAGCATGTACAGGTAAGAAGGTAACTTGGTGTACGATTCTTCAGGTGTCCCCCTGACATAACCGAGTGCCTTCTCTCTGCATCTCCAAGCCTTCATATAACTCATATCGATCCCAAAATTATTCTTCATATCCTCCTTTATGCTGTTTGGTGGGTAGCTAGTGCCATCAGTAGCATATTTGTTCTTGATAAGGTGCCCAATGACAGAAGGTGCTGCTTGACGGTGGTCTTTTTGTCGCAATTCTAGTGAGCAAGTATGTACACTATTATAAACAGTGATCTCAAACATCTCCGATCGCGCTACTTTTTTCCCTCTTATTCTCCAACCACAATCAGGATCCTTGCAGGTGATATACAACACATCAGTACTAGACTTCTTTACCATAAACTCAAAATTATTCTTCATTGCAAAGAGAGCCGCTTTGGTTTTCAATTCCATCTTGTTCTCAAATGTCTTCCCAAGATGTAATTCCCCCAATGCTACACCGGATGAGGGTGATTCAGAACGACTACAAGCTATGATATCTTCTTTTGTAAACATGGGAGCACTCCATTTTCTGTGATCTTCTGTTGAATTTATTGAAATGTTCCCTGTATAGTTATATTCTGTTCCACCAGGACGACTAGAACTGGTGCCAGGTGTTCGACGTCCTTGACTTGGTGGGTTCGTCCGTGCAATATGACGTATTGGTTGTTCTTGTACTTCTTCTACTTGCAAATGTTCATCTAATAGATCATCATCCACTGAATTGTCTCCTAAGTCCTCATTGTGTTCAGCTACCGGATCATCATTCACATAGGGGTTGTACTCATACTGATTGCCCCTCAGGTCAGTAATAGGAAATCCTAAAGTACTGGCTGCTCCCTCAGGTCCGGGAGTGGAATATGGGTCTGCAATGACAGTCTTTTTAACAGGAGTGACACACAAGGCCAACCTTTCTTTAGATGTTACTCCTAAGAATGCACGGACACCAAGATCACTTTCAACATGAACTGGTGTAAACGGTTGGTCGCCACAAGTGTAAGGAACCTCCAATTTCAACTCATAAATCTGTTTATCAACTTTAAGTTCCTTGTGCAATATGTCAAGAAGTTGCAAGTACGTTACAGTATCCTCCATCGGTATCACCATGCATTGAGGGTCCTTGAAAATCCACTTGTTCCCTTGTAATTCCCAAACACCATTGTAGGATACAAAAACGTAGACAATAGAGCCTGTGTTGGAAAAAAAAACATTAAAATTGTCAGGAAAACTGTCATTTTTTCAGAAATACATTAAAAAAGAACTTTATCGAGCTAACATCGAGCTTTATCGAGTTAGCATCGAGCTCTTATCGAACACTATCGAGCTACAATTTCTCAAAACCGAACATAAACCCTCTATCGAACCCTATCGAGCTCATATCGAGAAACCTAAACCTATCGAGCTCAGATATTGTAGGGTCCCATCGAACCCTTATCGAACCATTATTGAGTTTCCATCAAGCACAATCGAGTACTACTACCCAACCCTATCGAGCTATAATCGAGCTCACATCGAGCTCTTACAAGACCTTCTTCTACATACCATCGAGCTCATATCGAACCGTTATCGAGCTGATATCGAGCAAAAAAGTTGCAGAAAACCCAGAAAAACACAGATCGCGGAATCTCTCAAAAAATCCCGAAAAATACACCAATATAGGCTCAAATCTGTTCAAAATAGCCAAAATAATGTAAACAAATAATACCCAATACATAAAATATAAAATCTTATTACCCATGGTTTTTCTCCTCAAAAAACTCTCAAAATAGATGTTGTATTTGATATTAACGACTTCACATAGACAATGGAGATGGCTAACAATGATTTTGACAAGAAAATTATACAAAATTGTAGGTTTTGTGTATGATTTCGTGAGAATGAGAGAGAGAGAGGGAGGAGAGTGGAAGAGAAGGTTTTGTGATTTTTTGATATAATGGGAGGGGTATTTTGGGTATGGGAGGAAAGTTTAGCATTAATTTGAAAATATTATTAATGTTGGAATTTTTTGGTAATATTAGGTATTATTAGAGATAAAAAGTGATATGCCACCACGTACTTTTTTTTCTCTCTCTCTTAAATATTCAAAACATTTCTTATATCAAGAATAAGAGGTACATTTATACATTATACAAATTATAGGGATCACAAAACTTCCTAAGATTATTTGGATATGCCACCACATACATTTTTTTTCTCTCTCTCTTAAATATAGTAGGCCCCAAAAAAGAGAATAGGTATATAGCAATAATTAATAAATCGATCTATCTTTTCATCTATTTTTTTTTTAGTGGAATCTGTCTTTCTATTTATTTATTTTTAAATAAAAGGTCTTCCTCTTTATTATTTAACAAAATCTCTGCTGGCTGAACATAAAGACGAACAAAATGGACTATAATATGGAAGCCGACATATTCTTGTTTTTGTTTTGCTTTCTCATATCACTAATTTACATAAATAAATACATATTTCCTTTTGACAAAATCAATGAAAAAATTATAGAACCTTTGATGAAATGGACAACACCTAAAACTTTTGGTACACACGCCCATTGTTAACGTAGCATATAATACAAGATATTTTGTCATTTTTATTACTGATATACATATTTGTATATAGATATGTTAATTAATTAGGTTCATATGAGTTTTATTAATTCTATATATATATGATATAAATACATATATAATGTATGATATACAATTTAAGTTAAAATTTCTAAATAATATTCAATTATGATAAAAGATAATAATAATAATTAGAGTTTAGTCTACTCAGTCAATTAGGTTATGGCATATTATATATTATTAGAATGATAAAACTAAATTCAAAGCTCACCCACCAAAATAAAAACATTAATTCAAAGCTCTATAAAATTATATGATAATTGGTGATATTTGATTGGAATTTGTTTAAAATCAAAGCTAGGTTCACATGTTAGACCGTTGAAAGTAGATATAAAACGACATTTAAGAAGTGGACATATTGCAAAGAGGCTTGTCTGTCTGCCCTCAGCTTGGAATATGCTGATTCCAGAGATTGTCTGCTTCAGATATATCACAATATGGACCAAAACTAGAGTATAAATTAGCACCAAAATTTAACATAGCGAAATAATTAAAATAAACAAGAACTATATACTACTTTATTGTAGTCACTTTTTTTTTTGGCTGCTGCACCGGTGCAATTAATTTTTATTTTTAATTATGTTCGGTACTTAAATAGTTATGATCTTATTTTTTATAAGACTAATTATATTATAGTCATTTAAGATATTTTGTAAAATAAAATTTTAAAAATAAAATTATAACTGTCAGTGTAGAAAATAAAAAATTGACAACAACGATACAATAAAAAAAAGTGGCTAACGGAAGACTGAAATGACTATTTACTCGTTGTTGTATCATTGCAACATCAGCGCTACGCATGTAATTTAAAATTTAAAAAAATTCTTGTTTTCTTAAAATAAATAATAATCTTATAAATCCTAAATATATATTATTTAATTAAACATTATCATTTAGATTATTAAAATAAACATTGTTAACCATCGATTTGGTCAACGTCACGGAGTCAAATAAAACGACAGAAATTAGATGAATTCAAGTCAAGAAGATAAATGACACAAGGATTTATAGTGGTTCGACCCCAAGTGATAGTAATGACCTATGTCCACCTAGTGTTCTTATTAATGTAATGAAAACCTACAATCAGTAAACAAGAGTTTATCGAGTTTCACAAGCTCAACAAAGGATAAAAAGTATTGTGTAAAAATAATAATTCTCTCTCCCAGTCTCTAAAGATCTCTCTCATGAGCCATTTGAGTCCTATTTATAGGCTCAAGGATCTCCTTATGGGCCTTGATTACATTTAATACAAACGTATCTGAATAATAATGGAAATTACACTTTTTACATAAATACATGATCAAATATCTCTTGAAAATATCTGACATACCGCGACTAGCCCTGGTCGCCTATAAAATATCCCTTTTGCCTTGTGAATTCTCCTCTGGTCGATGGCCGACCAGAACATAACCACTTAAATTTCCACGCGCATCTCACGTGCGTACTAATCTTGCCACGTCATCAAGTGAATTTTTTTTTGGGTAAACATTTGCCCCCCAAGTTTATTTTACTGCGACCAGTATTTAATAAACTTACTCGCTAGTTATTCGTCTGACCTGTTACTTCTGTCAGCACCTTTTAAAAAAAAAGTAAACAATCATGAATTTTACAGTTTCCCAAAAATATTTCGACGGCTAATGCGATTTCCCATACATCGAAATCTTACTCCCATCATTACCTTTTAGCTGTACCACAATCAGTATAAATATACCACCTTTCCAGTTTTCACTTTTTACCGAAGCTTTCTCTCTCTTCAAGAACTCAGAAAAAATTCTCAAGAAAAACCCAAAATACCTCTGTGATCCGAGACGCATTCGATCAGCTCCGAGCAACAACCTTCGTGACTCCTGTGCAAGTCGTAATCCAAGTAAGTTTCGAACCCACGTTCTCTTTTATGCAATCTAGAATAAATTCCGTGAGTTTTCCGATTTGGGCCTCCAATGTTCTCGAGAAAAAACTTTCGAGTAATCGGGTTTGTACAAATATATGCAGAAACATGATAGGATAAGAATTTTAGGTAGTATAAAACACTAGGTGAGGTTTAGAAATTAACGTGGGACATAGGAGTACTGATTTAGGGCCCGCAATCGAAGTGAAAATTCAATTTTACTGTTTTTGGAAAAACTGGGTTTTTCCCGCCTGTATTCGAAGTCAAAAAGTTTTTTTGAAAAAAAAAAATTACATTTGCTTTCTGATCTATTTTTTCAAACTGCTCGCATGTTTGTAGTGTTTATATTAGGATGTTGCTAGTCATATAAAAGTTTAACATTTATACACGAGCAACGTTATCCTTATATTTCTCTTCTTCTATCTATTGGTCGTAGATTCTCACTTCCCCCTTTGCTCTTCTCAGATATTCATGCACGATCTTTGGGGATGTGAGAGACCAATAGACGACGATCTTCTCGCGTTGCTGTTCGAGGATCAAGAACAGCCTTCCTTTCCTTTCCCTAAACCTCCATTTTCACATCACAATCCCACGACCAGACCTTCAGATTGCCAGCCACACATGGGTCATGTCAAATACACAGCTCGTAAGAAAAAGAAAACCACCCATTATCCTTCTAACCAACCAGCCACCAATAATGAGGGTCCATCAAATGACCCTCAACCTCTAAATTTCACCCCACCAAATATTCAACCAAAGGTCTGTCCTCGCGATGGCCCTCGAGCAGAAAAGGACTGGTACGTCGCCCCTCCTAGTGTCATATCGACCAAGATGGTGGCTAAGTATTCCAAGAAGTATGGGCTTCCTGGAATTAATTTACATAAAACCACACCTGACCAAAGGGAAAACGTGCCTGGAGGCGCCTTCAGTGCCTGGTCGAGGTTTCACATCGAGGCAGGGGCAATCTTGCCCTTGCACGAATTTTTCCAAGGGGTGGCCAATTATTTCAAGGTCACCCCTTTTCAAATAACACCCAATGCATATAGAGTACTATCAACACTCTATATCCTTTATAACCACAAAAAATGGCCCGTGTCTACACCACACGAGATCAACTATATGTTTGATCTCAAATCCAACCCCAACCAAAACAACACGGGTTTTTCCACTTCTGCCACCAGGAATCTACTCGCATATTCCTAAGTGGTGTCACCTACAAATCCAACATAGGAAAGTACTTCCAGGAGTACTTCCTTACGACAGACCTGGTCGCTGATAACCTGGCCTTCACTCGAGGAGGTAAAATTTTCAATCTCTAGTTGGACTTTTTGGTCGTTTTTTTTTGTAGATTTTTTCTTTCATTGTCCTTAGCCTTAGCCAACATGATAAGGTCCACAGCCTTAGCCAACATGACGAACATAGAGAAGAGCGTCAAGGAGCTGGTAACTAAAAGCAACTTAAGGCTAGTCGGTCTTCTGGAACCTCACCAAGAAGTGAGGGAATCCATTGTGGGGAGTGCTACTGGAGAGGAAATCCCCGAGCAACAGCAAGATGTGTCACAACCCTAGAGGCGACGACCAACGGGAGTAACCATCCGAGAACCACCCAGCAACCCTCGGGCTACTACTACCATTGCCCAACATAGGAGGGGAAAACAAAAAATACCAGAGTATACCAGCTTTATACTTGAGTCCTCTGACGAGAACGGTATAGACTTCTCACTCTTAGATAGCTTTCCCATCCCCTGTCACTTATTTGACAAGGATGGAAACTTTAAATTTATGATAGTGAGTGTAGCTGTAGTTTTATAAAAAATATATCGACCAGTAATAATTGTTTGGGTATACTACTTAGAATTTCCCTTTCCATTATTCCATTATCTCTCCAAACTACTTTGTCTGATCATTTGCTTTTGTTTTGTAGTCATGCCTTCTGAAGACGCTTTCGATATGTATGCAAACGTTGAAGCTTCCGTGAGCAAAAAGAAAGCGAGCAGGAGGCATCTTGGGGAGAGCAGTAGTGATCCCTCCAAGGAAAGGGCTTGAACAAAAGATCCTCAAGCACCCACTCCATCCAAGACCACGACCCCTCCTCCACCTCCTTGCAATACCACTTCTCCTGAGCAAACAAGAAAATTAGAGCTACTTAGGTCCTGAGGCAGTTCAGAGGATGAGACAGGTGAAAGGAGATACTTAGGTCCTGAGGCAGTTCAGAGGACTAATGAGGCCATTGAGAATATTAGAGCTAGAATGCTTACTTCTCAGAGTAGACAGAAGAGCTATGCAGATCCCAAATGCAGGAATGTGGAGTTCTAGGTAGGAGACTATGTCTTCCTTAGAGTCTCGCCATGGAAAGGGGTGAGAAGGTTTGGGAAGAAAGGCAAGCTGAGTCCCAGATATGTAGGTCCATTTGAGATCCTGGAGAGGATTGGTCAGGTGACCTACAGGTTGGCTTTGCCTCCGGCGTTATCGGCCGTGCATAATGTATTTCATATTTCAGCTCTTCAGAGGTATGTGCCTGATGTTAATCATATTTTGAGCTATGAAGATCTGGAGCTTGAGGCAGATCTCTCCTATGAGGAACAGCATGTCCAGATACTTGACAGAAAAGACAAGGTCCTTAGGAATAAGATGATACCTTTGGTTAAGGTATTGTGGAGGAACAGCAAGGTCGAGGAGGCGACCTGGGAGCTGGAGTCAGACATGCAGAATCAGTATCTCGAGTTGTTCAAGTAAATTTCGAGGACGAAATTTCTGTAAGGAGGGGATAGTTGTAATGCCCCGAATTCTCCGGTATGGTTTAATGATTGGATTAGTAGGCTGGGAGGGCCATACTTGTTTAATTATGCCATTAAATGATAATATGTAGGTATATGTGAATTATATTATGATATGATGTTATATGCGTGCATGTGGGTCCACATTTGAATATTATGCTGTTTTGATGATTTGGCCCATTGAGGGTGAATATGTGTATTTGGGTGCATAATGTGATTTGTGAATGAGATTATATTATTATGGAGATATATTCGAGCTATTCAGCATAAGACAATCATATATAATGGATTAGCGGTTTTGTCATAACGGGGTTAATTTTGGGATAATAGAAATGTTTATTTGATGATAAATTGGGAATATTTGAGATCAGGAGGAAATTCCAGAGGTTTTGACTATAATGTCCTCGGGGGTGTTTTTGGGACCCCGAGCACTAGGTTTTGTTTGAGGTTGCTTAAGCTTGAAGTAGCTTATCAGATAGAACGTACGTTAGAAAACCTCTCGTTCTCCCTTTCGTTAGTTCGTTTTACCATTTGAACCTTTTTGAAGAAATCTTGAGTTCTAGGAGTCGGAATCGAGCGAGGATTGAGGCATAGCGATCCTAGGAAAGATTAGAAGCTTCTTAACAGAAGGATTTGACGGGAAACAACCCAATCGAAGGTAATCGAGGTTTAAGTTTTGAGTTTTTCCGAGTTTCTAAGCTTTGAATTGGATTTTGTAAATTGTTGAGTTTTTGGTTGGTTTGAACCTTGGGTTTTGAGGGTTTTGGAGCTTTTGGGAACTTTTTTTTTATGATTGGGGAATGTTTAGGTATGATTTTGGAGGCTTTGGAGTGTTAAAAACACGTTTGGGAATGGCCCAGAGTTGGGGGCCGTGGCCCTGTTCTTGGGGTGCCGCGGCCCTGCTTTGAAGAAGCAGGTGGGGGTTCTGAACCTGCTGGGCATCGCGGCCCTTGATGAGGGGCGCCGTGGCCCTTGCTGCAAGAAATTCTGGGGGCCGCAGCCCAAGGTGCTAGGGTCGCAGCCCTTGCCCAGTTTTCACCCCGTTTGCATGTTTTGACCCCGGGAACTTAGTTATAGGCCTCGGGAGTGTTCCTACTACTTGGATTAGTTTGGATTGATCTCTCGAAGGCTATATATTGGTTTGGGAACCTATGTTGATCATTATTATTAATGATGTCCCATGTTGGTTATGATTAGGTGACCGCTAAAGGACTAAAGGTTGATCGTTCTCAAGGGTCGTTCTTTTTATCATTCTAGCTCGAATCTGAGGTAAGAAAACTGCACCCTGTGTATATATGACATGCATATTTGTTATTGAGGCATGTTTATTGATAAATTTGGACATGGATTGCACACTAAATGCTAGTGAATGTTGTATACTTGAATATGTACTGACTAGTCAGGGATACTGACCTAAGAGTCAGAAATGGCATAGCGTCATGAACGCAAGGCCAAATGAAGATTAGATCTAATCGATATCAGCATTGAATGGCTCTATGGCATTAATTTTGGACCGAACCTAAGGTCGATGAAACTTATAAGCGCTTGGCTAGTCTAAGACTAGTTATTGAGAGCTAGGGCATAAGGCCCAGGTGACTGCTTGTCACATGGCTAGGGAACGATGTTCCAGGGTTATGACTCTATGGTCATGAGGAAGGTTATGTTGGTGACTATTCATCATGCACCTATCCTGTTTAAGCTATGAAAGGTTCACTTATCTGTTAAGCCCTGGTGACCCTACCGTCACATGGCTAGAGGGGGCCGTACCCACTTTTGTGACTTTTGCGACTGTCACCTATCTGTTTTGGACTGATAGTCCTGAACGATTATTATGATCATTGTTGATATTATATCATGCCATATTGTGTTTTCTTGCTGGGCCTTGGCTCATGGGTGCTATGTGGTGCAGGTAAAGGGAAAGAAAAGCTCACCCAGCCTTAAGTGGAGAGCTTAGGTGGTGATGTGTACATATGCAGCCGCTTGACCACCACGGCCAAGGCGTTCTCAGAGGAACTAGGGGGTTTACCCTATTTTTGCCGCTTAGGTCGGCGGGATTGTAAATTTGAAACAGTAATGACCAATTTGTACTGAGAACAACTTGTAAATGTTTTGATTAGCTCTGCAGAGCAGTTTGTAATGAAAATACCCTTTCCTTTTTATTGGTTTTTCCACCTTAACCTGTTAATCGCATTTAGAGCACGTTTTTAACCAAAGGACTCGGGTAGCGGGTCAAATTTCTGGTTCACCGTAATTGTTCTGGGGTAACCAGGACGTTACAACTTGGTATCAGAGAAATGCCAAGGTTAAGGTTCCTGCAGACTGGCTGGGTATGTACACACATCACTGAAGTCAAGCTCGATTCATGGTTTGGTAACTATTTATGTAGTTATATGCATAATTGCTTAAATGTGGTATATATGCTTTACCTGTATGCAAGAGGCACTATGTTAAACCGGTGCCCTGAAATATTATATCCTCAGCAACTGTGTGCTTATTAGTACTGAAATTTGCTGGAACATACTTATAAGTATGGTTGATTATGAACTATTATGTGATACATGCTGAGTGCTAAATGCTATAGACATGTATCTGCTTGTATAATTGTATGACTGTGGAATGTGATAATTGTCTGCTTGTTCTTGGACTCTAAGGCGGCAAGAGGTTTAGTTATTACTACCTGAATGGCCGTATTGACCATTGTTTCAGCAAGGTATCAGATAAGAATGAGCCAAGGGCAGACAGGTACTTCAGCTGGCCAGAGTGATTAGGGCCAGAACAATAATAACAGTCAGGGTTAGGAAAATGACCAGTCACAGATTCCACAGCCAGCTCCTGTCAACTGGCAGCAGATAGTCAGTGATTTGCAGGCTACAATATTAAAACAGGGGAAGAGCTTCGCCTCTTGAAGCAACAGCAAGGGCCTGCTGTGGCCAGTGTATCAGAGGCACCTCCTGTGTCGGTGCCAGCAGCTGGGCAGCTGCTTGAGGTTAGAAATAAATGGGAGCCTCTTTATGAAAGGTTTAGGAAGCAACAACCTCCAGTATTTGAGGGCAGTGCAGATCCTACCAAGGCTGAACAGTGGATGGGCATGATTACCACTATCCTTGATTTTATGAGGGTGTCTGGTAATGAGAGGGTGGCATGTGCCACTTATATGTTTCGGGAGGATGCCCGGATTTTGTGGGAAGTGGTTACCCAGACCAAGAATGTGAATGCTTTGACTTGGGAAGAGTTTCAGACTCTATTCAATGAAAAATACTATAATGATGTTATTAGAGCGGTGAAGGCTGAGGAGTTTATTAGGCTACTGTAGGGGAACTTATCAGTCACTGAGTATGCCTTGAAGTTTGATCGTTTGGCAAAGTTTGCCATGGAGCTGGTGCCCACTGATGGGACCAGGAGAGAGAGATTTTTGTAGGGGCTTCAGCCCAGGTTAGCCCGAGATGTACGCATCACCACTATGGCAGGGGTTACTACCTATGCACAGGTGGTTGAGAAGGCACTCACAGCTGAGAGTGCAGAGAATAGAATCTGACGTGACAGTGCAACCAGAAAGGAATTCAGGAGGCCAGGTCCTCCATTTGTGGGTTCAGGTAGGGGTATTGGCCGTAGTGATCAGAAGAGGAAGGTTCCTGACAAGAGGCCCCGTGGTATTTCTATGGGTCGTCCAGGTGGTGGTGAAGCCTAGAAGTCTTATCCTAAGTGCCCCAGATGCAAGAGGCATCACTTGGGAGAATGTAGGGCAAAGGCCTGCTTCTCATGTGGAGCAGTGGGTCATCTTAAAAATGATTGCCCTAAGGCAAGAAAAGAAGAACCCAGAAAGGCGGACAGCTCGGCCCCAACTCGAGTGTTCGCGTTGACTCAAGCAGAAGTTGAAGCTTCTCCCTCAGTTGTTGCAGGTCAGCTTCTTAGTGCTGGAACCCCTTATAATGTGTTGATTGATACTGGTGCTACACATTCCTTTGTTTCTAGTAGTGTTATTGATAGACTGTGTAGACCTTGTGATTTTTATGCTGTGGGGTTTGGTACTTTATTACCCACTGGAGAGTTAGTGGTGTCCAGGAGATGGGTCAGATCTTTGCCAGTGACAATGAAGGGCAGAGAGTTATCAGTGGATTTAATAGAGTTGGTTATGACTGACTTTGATATGATATTGGGTATGGATTGGTTGGCAAAGTATGGGGCAACCATTGATTGCAGAAGGAAGATGGTCACCTTTGAGCCTGAAGGTGAGGATCCTTTTCTGTTTGTTGGTGTTGTGCATGGACCTCGCATACCTATGATTTCTGTATTGAGGGCTAGGGATCTATTGCAAGGAGGTTGCATTGGGTTCTTGGCCAGTGTGGTTGATACCACCCAGGTCGTGCTAGTGAGACCAGAAGATACCATGTTAGTTTGTGAGTTTCTGGATGTGTTTCCAGAGGATTTGCCAGGGTTGCCACCGCATAGAGAAATTGAGTTTGTTATAGAACTGGCACCAGGGACGGAGCCAGTGTCTAGAGCGCCTTACAGAATGGCCCCAGCTGAGTTGAAAGAATTAATAGTGCAGTTGAAAGAATTGTTGGATTTGGGTTTCATAAACTTGTAAAAAGTAAAATTAATACAAGCCCATTCTTTAAAAAGAATTGTTCATTGATAATTCTTGCGCAGGTGTTCTCCATTCCAATAGCGAGGAATGAGATCTCCATTTAACTGAGCAAGTTTATATGTGCCTGGTTGAAGGATTTCTTCAATCTGATACGGACATTCCTAGTTTGGTCCGAGCACTCTGGCAACCTGATCACGAGTGTTGAGAAAAACTCTTCTAAGTACCAAATCCCCCATGTTAAACTTTTGTTCACGTACTTTAGAGTTAAAATATCGAGTGACCATTTGTTGGTAAGCTGCCACTCAAAGTTGAGCTTGCTCGCGCCTTTGGTTGACCAAGTCCAAAGGCTCCATCAAAAATTGGTCATTAGTGCTCTGGTTGTATGCTAGCCTTCTATGTGATGGTGGATTTAGCTCATCAGGCTCAGCAACCCGTTTGAACAATGAGGCCTGGGGGCCTCAGAAATTTACCCAGCTATCACGGCACAGGGTATAGCATGCCGCGACCCGTATCCTTTAGCAGAGTGGGCCCACCCACTGACTTGTAGTGGGTCGCAGCCCTAAGGGGCGGGTCGTGGCTCAAAATGGGAAAAGAAGAAGGGGAAATGAAGGTTTTAAGCTCAGAAACTAAAATGTTAAGTCTCAGGAAGGATTATACTACCCGGTTTAGTAAAATTAAAGGTCCTGGAGGCTAGATTAATATTCCAAAGTTATTAGTTGGTTTAGAGCTTGATGGATTGTTATTATGGATGCGTTGTGACTAGGTTTACGTCAAAGCT
Source organism: Humulus lupulus (assembly GCF_963169125.1). NCBI lineage: Eukaryota > Viridiplantae > Streptophyta > Magnoliopsida > Rosales > Cannabaceae > Humulus > Humulus lupulus. Next base: position 109,105,350 of record NC_084799.1, read on the forward strand.
CAGATTAGGGGACTGTGCTCGGGATCGCGGTAGTCACTCAGCTCGGGACACAGATAAGAAAATTATTGTACCCGTAAAGCGGGGCACGACCCTATTGTTTGTGTTTCAGGGCGTGAACCTATTGTTTATGTTTAATATATATGTGAATATCTTTGAATGTTATGTGTCTTTATACCCAGCAAAGGCCAGGAACGGCGAGGACTGAGAACGGTAAGAAGCCGGGTACAGCAAGGGGTGGGATCGGCATTGAGCATGCTGAGTGTAGGTTGCTAGGGCGAGACCCTCCAAGGATGTTGTATCCACCCTCTTGGGGAAGACCGCGAACCAGGGCCTGGTAAAGCACCTGGGTCGGCATAGGCCTCTATGTGTTTAGTCTGTTGACTGTTGTGTTATAATTATTGGATTGGATTATGCTTTGTTTGCATTGGGTTCTCTTGTTGGGCTTCGACTCATGGGTGCTCTATGGTGCAGGTAAGGGCAAAGGAAGGGTTGACCAACCATGAGTACATAGAGCGTGGAGCGACGGGTACATGTTCGGCCTACCTAGCTGCCACGACCAGGGTTATTTTGGGAAATGTACTGTAATGGCTTGTTTTGTCGCCTAGGTCGACCGTATTAACATTTTTGAGTTGTAATACATTTTCTAAACAGTATTTTTGGGATCCTAAATGTATCACTTTTTATGATTTCAATGAATGTCCAAATCTTTATAATTAATGTCGTTAAACGAGTTTTATTTCAATTTAGTCACACTTTTAACCTAAAACCTCGATTAGCGAGCTAATGACAGATTTATAACTCACATGGTAACGACTCTAAGGTAGTAGGGCGTTACAACTTTGTATTAGAGCGTGCCAATTTATGGTTCCTGGAGATCGACCGAACATGTACGCTCACTGCTAATGACAAGCTCGACTCAGGGTTGGTTGGTATTTAATGAACTATATGCTTAACCGCTTGTTTAAGTTGCCCTGTTTGCCTGAATATTTGGATAAAGCATGATGAATGTGTTGATATATGCATGATGATAGGGCATGTGTAATATGTGAATTTGTTGATTGTGGATGGTTGATGGGATCGGGAGGTGGTTTTGGATGTTGTTATCATGCCTGATGTGCGGCGTCAGTGATTGTAGGCATATTGTAGTAATGCCTCGATGATCATTCAAACTCCGTGACAATAGGGCTGAGGATGAAAACTAGGGTCAGGATGCTCCACCTGCCCCACAAAACTTACAACAGATGTTTGCCAAAATGGAAGCCAGACTTCATTGAACGGAGGATGAGCTCTGGGAGTTGAGGCTGCAGGCCCCTCCTCGGGGCATTGGGTTACAAGTTCCACAGGCTGTGGCACTAGTGCCAGCCCAGCCTGATATGGAAAATAGGTGGGAACCTTTGTATGAAAGGTTCAGGAAGCACCATCCTCCCACCTTTGAGGGTGGCCCAGACCCACTGTGGGCAGTGCAGTGGATGAATATGATTTCTTCCATCGTGGATTTCATGAGGGTGGAAGGGTGCGCCAGTTATATGTTGAGAGAAAATGCCCACATCTAGTGGGATGTTGTGTCTTAGAGGAGGGATGTGACAGCATGACTTGGGAAGAATTCAGAAACATCTTCAACGAAAAATATTACAGTAATGCAGTCCGAGCTGTAAAGGTGGATGAGTTCGTTAATTTGACTCAGAACCGGATGACGGTTACAGAGTATGCTTTGAAGTTTGACCGGCTAGCAAAGTTTGCACCAGACTTGGTGCCTACTGACATGGCACAAAGGGATCAGTTTGTGCAAAGATTTAATGTTATGATCGCCCATGATGTCAAGATAACTCTGGATTTGGGAACTACCACCTATGCACAGGTAGTGAAGAAGGCCCTTACTACTAAGGGGGCCGGCGATCAGATATGGAGAGAGGGCACCGCAAGGCGTGATGCTCGGAGGACGGTGCCTCCTTTTACTGGATCTAGCCGGGGTAGTGGCCCTAGTGAGTAGAAGAGGAAAGCCCCAGATTCTTTTGTTCTTCCTGGATCAGATAGGAGGGCACGGGGTGCTTTCAATGGCTGTCAGGGTGGGGGAGACATCTGGAGGAGTTCTTGAGTGTGTCCTTGATGCAGACAATGACATTAGGGAGAGTGCAGGATCAGGGCCTACTTTACTTGTGGGAGCATTAGTCATTTGAGGAAGGATTGCACACAAGCCTGGAAAGAAGAACTGAAGAAGAGCAACAGTCTCACTCCTCCCAGAGTATTTACCTTAACCCAAACTGAGGCTGAGGCTATCCCCTCGGTCATGATAGGTCAGATTTCTAGTGTCGGTTCTTTATTTACTGCATTGATTGATTAAGGGGCTACTCATTCATTTGTATCTACTAGATTGATAGATAAGTTGTGTAGACCTAGTAATTTGTATGATAGGGGATTCAGGACTTTGTTGCCAACTTGGGAACTGGTAGTCTCTAGGAGATGGGTTAGAGCATTTCCAGTAGAGATAAACAGTAGAGATTTGTCTATGGATTTGATTGAGTTAGTGATGGATGACTTTGATATGATCTTGGGATGGATTGGTTATCAAAGTATGGGGTGACGATTGACTGCAAGCGCAGGATGGTGACCTTTGAATTGGAAGGGGAGGTACCCTTTGTATTTGTGGGGACAGTGAGTGGACCACGAGTACCTATGATTTTGGCATTGAAGGCTAGAGACCTAATGCAAGAGGGTTGCATAGAATTCCTGGTAAACATTGTGGATAATTATAGAGTTGTTCTGGTTGGACTGAATGAGACCATATTAGTATGTGAATTTCCTCATGTGTTCCCAGCAGACTTGCCAGGGTTACCACCACACCGAGAGGTCGAGTTCGTCATAGAGTTGGCACCAGGGGTGGGTCCAGTATCTAGGATACCTTATAGAATGACTCCAGCAGATTTGAAGAAATTTAAGATATAGTTGCAGGAGCAACTGGATTTGGGATTCATCAGACCGACTTTTTTGCCATGGGGTACTCTAGTGTTGTTCCTCAAGAAGAATGATGGATCCTTAAGGATGTGTATTGACTACAAAGAGTTGAACATGTTAACCATTAAGAATAAGTACCCTCTACCTAGGATCGATGACTTGTTTGATCAACTACAGGGGAAGACAACGTTCTCCAAGATTGACCTTCAGTCAGGCTATCACCAGTTAAGGATTAAAGAGGAGGACATACCAAAGACCGCATTCCGCACGAGGTATGGACACTATGAATTCTTGGTCATGTCCTATGGATTAACCAATGCCCCAGCAACATTTATGGACTTGATGAATAGGGTCTTCAGGGATTATCTGGACAAGCTTGTGATCGTATTCATTGATGACATACTGGTCTACTCTCATTCAGAGTCAGAGCACGAGCAGCATTTTTGCCTGGTACTACAGTGGTTGAGAAAGCACAAGTTATATGCTAAGTTCAGCAAGTGTGAGTTTTGGTTACCCCAAGTAACATTTCTGGGCCATATTGTCGGTAAGGATGGGATTCTGGTGGACCCAAGTAAGATTGAGGTAGATAGAGATTGGCCCAAGGCGAGAAGTGTGCTAGAGGTTAGGAGCTTCTTGAGATTAGCAGGGTAATATTGGCGGTTTGTTGAGGGATTCTCCAGAATAGCCACACCGTTGACCGAACTGACACATATGAAGACTAAGTATGTGTGGACAAACAAGTGTGAGAACAATTTCAAGGAGTTAAAGCGATGACTGATCACTGCTCTAGTATTGAGTCTGCTGTTAGAAAATGAGAAGTTTGTAGTCTACTGCGATGCTTCCAGGCAGGGTTTGGGGTGTGTATTGATGCAAGCTGGAAAGGTGATAGCCTATGCGTCAAGACAGCTAAAGGAGTATGAGCAGAGGTATCCCACACATGATCTAGAATTGGCAGCGGTGGTATTTGCAGTAAAGGTTTGGATGCAGTATTTGTATGGTGAGAAGTGTGAAATATACATCGACCATAAAAGTTTAAAGTACTTCTTTACTCATAAGGATTTGAATATGCGCCAGAGGCATTGGCTGGAATTGGTAAAGGATTATGACTGTGATATTCTATACCATCCTAGGAAGGCCAATGTGGTGGCTGATGCATTGAGTCGGAAGGGCCCATGACAGTTATTCAGTTCGAGGTAGATATCAAAGAGGTTAGCTGAATAGATGACTGGAGCAGCTATTGAGTTGGTGGTTTGTTAGCTAGCCAATTATCACTCTTCAGTCCATGCTCCTTGAAAGGATCAAGAAGGCACAGGGGGAGGATCCCCAGTTGAGGGAGCACACAGAGGGCATCTTAGGCGGAGCAGCTAAGGATTTTTCTATTTCAGAGATGGGTTTATTGAGGTACAAAGGTCAGATTTGCATTCTGATGGAATTCGGTATCCGCCGAGAGATTTTAGATGAGTTTCATACCACTCCCTATTCCTTACATCCGGGTATGATGAAGATGTACCAAGATTTGAGAACCTTGTATTGGTGGCTGGGAATGAAGAGGGATGTGGTGGATTTTGTGGCCAAGTGTTTGACTTGTCAGTAGGTAGATGCTGAACACCAGAGGCCAGCAGGGTTGCTACAACCTTTAGGGATTTGGGAGTGGAAGTGGGAGGATATCGCCATGGGTTTCGTGGTTGGACTACCGAAGATTGTGGGACATCATGATTCAGTGTGGGTGAAATTGGATAGATACACCAAACCAACCCACTTTTTTCCTATTAGGACAACTTATACAGTGAAGTAGTATGTCGAATTGTATGTGAAGGAAATTGTGCAACTACATGGGGCTCCGAGGTCGATAGTATTCGATAGGGACCCCTACCTTCACCTCTAGGTTTTGGGAGAGCCTGCAGAAGGCTATGGGTACACAGTTGTGATTTAGTACTGCCTATCATCCTCAGACGAATGGACAGTCTGAGAGGATGATTCAGATACTGGAGGATATGTTGCGAGCCTGGGTGCTGGATTTTGGGGGATCTTGGAGTAAGTATCTCCCTTTGGTAGAGTTTTCATATAATAACAATTATCAGGCGACTATCGGAGTGGCTCTATATGAGATTCTTTATGGGAGGAAGTGCAAATCACCCATCCATTGGGATGAGATGGGTGAGAGGAGGTATTTAGGTCTTGAGGTTATTCAAAGGACTAATGAGGCGATTAAGAAGATTAGAGCTCGAATGCTTGCCTTCTAGAGTTGACAGAGGAGTTATTCAGACTTGAGACGCAGGAGCGCAGAGTTTCAAAGTCGGCCATCACGTGTATCTCAGAGTTTCTTCCTTGAGAGGGGTGAAACGAATTGGAGTGAGGGGCAAGTTGAGCCCTAGGTTTATTGGCCCCTTTGAGATTCTGGAACGGGTTGGAGAGGTAGCCTACAGATTGGCAAATCCTCCAGCTTTATCAGGGGTTCACAATGTATTTCATGTGTCCATGCCCTGAAAGTATGTATCAGATTCGACGCACGTGCTGAGTTATGAGAACATGGAGCTGTATCAAGATTTATCTTATGAAGAGAAGTTGGTTCAGATTCTAGACCAAAAAGATGAAGTCTTCTGGAGCAAGACCATCGCCTTAGTGAAAGTTCTGTGGAGGAACAATGGAGTGGAAGAGGTGACTTCGGAGCTTGAGAATGATATGCGGGAATGCTATCCCGAGTTATTCAGGTAATTTTCAAGGACGAAATTTCTATAAGGAGGGGATAGTTGTAGTGTTCCAAATTTGCTAATAGGGCTTAGGGCCTTTAATTAGCATGCCGGGAGGGCAATACTTGATTTAATTATGCTAATATGTGAATTAAATTATTATGTGATTAGAAATGCATGTTTAGGTGAATTAAATATGCATGTGCGCTCAATTTGGTAATTAGGGGCATATTTGTAATTTTGGCCCATTAAGGGCATAAATGCGATATATTTGTGTGTTGTGATTGATACCACGAGAGCGTTGTGATATATTTTTGATGTGCAATCCGAGATGGTCCAAGGGAGCTAATTAGCTTAATAGTCACAACAGGGTCGAATACCTGCTTCGAGAGGAACGTAAGGGTATTTTGGGAACATAGTTGGTGTTCGGGATTCACCAAGTAACGGGTAGTGGTTTAGTGATTGATTAAGTATGTTAGAATTAAATGGGAAATTTTAGGAACACTCGAGGATTTTGCGGGATGTGGAAATTGACGGGATTGCCCTTGATGACACTAGAGGATTTAGGATAGTCTTGAGGAGATTTTGGACATTTTAGCAAGGGGATAAACTTGGACCTTTGGCAGCTGAGACTCTAGAGTCATTTAGAAAGAAATAGAAGAAAGGAAATACAAATCTCAACCCTTGCTCTCTCTTACTCGGCTCTCTCTCCCTCTCTTGGAGACTTAGAAGTTGAAGAATTTTTTAGGATCCTAGGCTAAAAAATTGAAGACTCGAAGCTTGCTATGCTTGCGGATTAGCTCAAGGATTGAGGATGTCACAAAGGTAAGGAATTTCAATCATTGTTTCTGTTTAATTCTCTTTTGAATTGGAGGTTAAATGTGAGTTGAACTTTGGATTGATTTTGACTGTTTGGTGAGGATATGCAATTGTTTCTGAATTGTTGAGATGTTAAGGCTGTGTGAATAAGGATTCTAGGCTTAATTCTAAGTTGGGTTGATGTTTGGGGTGTGAATTATTGAGTTAGGCTCGGGGAAAAACGCAGAAAAATGGTGAGAATTCTGGGTTTTAAGTCTTGAGTCGCGGCCCTGTTCATTAGGCATCGCAGGCCATTTGAACATTGAGGCCTGGGGGCCTCGAAAATTTGCCCAGGCGCCGCGGCGCAGGGTATAGTGTGCTGCGACCCGTGTCCTTCAATAGTGAGCATTTGCCCACAGACTTGTAGCAGGCTGCAGCCCTAAGGGGCGAATCACGACTCAAAATGGGAAAAAAGAAGGGGAAAGGAAGGTTTTATGCTCGAGAACTCAAAAGTTAAGGCTCAGAAAGGATTTTACTACCCGGTTTAGTAGAATTTAAGGTCCCGGAGGCTAGATTAATATTTCAAAGTTATTATTTGGTTTATTGCTTTATGGATTGTTATTATGGATGCGTTGTGACTAGGTTTTCATCAAATCTCGGATTAAGGGACTATGCTCGAGATCACAGTAGTCACTCGGCTCGGGACACATGTAAGAAAACTTTTGTACCTGTAACGCAGGGCACGATCCTATTTTTTGTGTTTCAGGGCGTGACCCTATTGTTTATGTTTAATATACGTGTGAATATTTGTGAAAGTTATATATGTTTATAAATGAACGACAAGGGTCGGGAACGGCGAAGGCCGAGAACGGTGAAGGCTAGGAACAGAGAGTGTCGAGAATGGCAAGAAGCTGGGCACGGCAAGAGGCCAGGATTGGCATTGAGCATGTTGAGTGCAAGCCGCTAGGGCAGGACCCTCCAAGGGTGCTATATCCACCTGCTCGGTGAAGACCACAAACCCAGGGCCTAGTAAAGCGCCTTGGTTGGTGTAAGCAGCTATGTGTTTAGTTTGTTGACTATTGTGCTATTATTATTGGATTGGATTATGCTTTATTTGCATTGGGTTTTCTTGTTGGGCTTCGGCTCACGGGTGCTCTATGGTGCAAGTTAGGGCAAAGGAAAGGTTGACCAACCATGAGTACGGAGAGCGTGGAGCGACGGGTACATGTTTGGCCTACCTGGCTGTCACGACCAAGGTTATTTTGGGAAATGTACTGTAATGATTTTTTTTTGTCACCTAGGTCGACCGTATTTAAATTTTTGTGTTGTAATACATTTTCTCAATAGTATTTTTGGGATCCCAAATGTATCACTTTTTATGATTTCTGTAACGTCCCAAATTTCGTAATAAGGCTTAGGGCCTTGATTAGGGGGGCAGGATGGCAAATTATGGAATTATGTGATTATGTGATATTTATGTGATTGTGTGAGTTATATTATAATATGACTTGATATGCATGTGGGCCCATTTCTGTTTAATTGGGAAATTTTCATAATTTGGCTCATTTTGGGAATATTTGGCATATATGTGATATATGTGTGTGTGAGACCACATTATTATGTGAGTATGTTTGGGTTACTCGGCACGAGAAGATCCTAGGGAGGAAGCTAGTGGGAAAGTCACAATGGGACCCTTATTTGACTCGATGTGATTCAAGGGGTATTTTGGGTATTTAGCACATTACCAGGATATTAGATAATGAGAATGATTATTTGATGATATATTGGGAGTTAGAGAGATCAGGAGAGAATTCTGGGAATTTTGACTATTTTACCCCAGGGGTGTTTTTGGGACCTCGAGCATTAGGATTTGCTTGAGGTTACTTAAGCTCGAAGTAACCTGTCAGAAATAAAAAGAACATTCAGAACGTTCTTTCTCTCTCTCTCTCTCTCTCTCTCTCTCTCCCATTCCATTTTTGTCACTGATCACATTTTTGAAGAAAACTCGAGTTTTAAAACTCGGATTCAGGCAAGGATCGAGGCATATCGATTCTCGGGAAGATTTGAAGCTTATTAGTCGGAGGATTTAGTTGGGAAACGACTTAATCAGAGGTAATTCGAGTTTTAAGTTTTCAAGTTTTTAAGCTTTGGTTGGATTTTACATTTTGATAAGTTTTTTATTTGATTGAGACTTGGGTTTTGATGGTTGTGGACCATTGGGATGTTTGGAAACTTTGATTTTGGGATTTGGATTTGGTTGGATAGGTTTTTGGAAGGTTTTTAAATGAAGAAAATGAAGGTTTTAGCTAGGTTCCAGGTCGGGTTGCGACCCTGTTCTTGGGCATCGCGACCCAAGCTTAACGAAGAAGAGAGGAGAGGGTGATGGCCGTTAGGGCTGCGACGCGAGATGTAGGCAGTTTGGGACTTGGCCTCTGTTTGGAGGTGGGCCGCGGCTCAGGGTTGGGGGGCCGCGACACTTAAGGGAATTTTTGGCCATGTTGGGCTTTTAGTCGTGGGAACTTCACTCTAAGGGCCTGAGATCGATCCTACTACCCGATTTTGTAGGATTCGACGTCTCGGAGGCTAGGACTTGGTTCGAAAGTATTTATTTATCCGATTTTGACAGGATTCTATATTATTGTTGTGACTAGGTTGTCTCTAGGGGCTTGGAAACCAGATTGTGCTTGAGGGTCGTTAATTGGTAACCTGTGCTTGGACCAAAGGTAAGAACCCAATATGTGATGCATGTGATACATGAGAGTACGACATGGCATAAATGTTGAATATGGAATTGATCAGAGCTTGGGTCTCTGTAATTGTGCATGATTATGATTATGCTTGTGATTATTGATTAAGCATGCTCAATGCCATATATCTGGATCTTTGACATATGATATATGTCTATTTGCATTACCTTATTGAGAAAGCACTGACTTATTAGTCAGAAACCACAATGTTCTTTAGTACTGGTCGTGAAGCTCTGACTTATCAGTCATCATCGCAAATGGTACTAAGCGCTAGTCGTATGGAATTGACTTATGAGTCAAGGGCAACATTAGCATTCTGACCGCTGGTTGAAATGATTAGATCTAATCAACATGAGCATTAAATGCTTGACCGACCTATTGGTCGAAGAAAACTAAAGCGCTTGGCTAGCCTGAGGCTAGTTACTCAGAGCAAGGGTTAAAAGGCTCAAGTGACTGATATGTCACATGGCTTAGGGCGCAGGACCCCAGAGAGACTTATTAGTCATCTATTCAGGGCGCAGTTCCCCAGAGATACTTATTAATCATCTATTCAGAGCGCAGTTCCCCAGAGAGACTTATTAGTCATCTATTCAGGGTGCAATTTCCCATAGAGACTTATTAGTCATCTACTCAGGGTGCAGGACTCCATAAACATTTATTTGTACTTACCTGCATGCTTGAATAGGGTTATTACTGCTAGGCATGCTTATTATGATTTGGTGACATGTTATTGTCTGTTTATGAGCATGTTTGAGTTTTCTTGCTGAGCCTCGGCTCACGGGTGCTATGTGGTGCAGGTAAAGGTAAAAGAAAGCTGGACCATCCTTGAGTTGGAGAGCTTAGGTGAAGATGTGTACATATGCAGCTGCTCGACCACCACGATCGATGGTTTAAAGAGAAACTAGGGTTAAACCCTATTTTGCCACTTAGGTTGGCAGGTTGTAAATCTTTTATTGTAATTAACATTTAAAATGTATTTTGGGATCCCAATGTATATAGTAAACGTTTTAGTTAAATGCTCTATCTTTGACCAAAATTTTTATTCCTAAATCATTAATCACATTTAGTTACACGATTATGACCAAATGACTCAGTTAGTGATTTTAGCACTGTTTGAAATACACAGCGTAACGGCCCCTGGGTAGTAGGGCGTTACAACTTCAATGAATGTCCAAATCTTTATAATTAATGTCGTTAAACAAGTTTTATTTCAATTTAGTCACACTTTTAACCTAAAACCTCGATTAGCAAGCTAATGGCACATTTATAACTCACATGGTAACAACTCTAAGGTAGTAGGGCGTTACATCCAACCTCGTCACCCCGAAGCCCATTCGTCATCTCTGGCTAGAACTCAAGCCCTCCACCTGCCTCTCCTACAACCCCCAAGCCCATATCCGACCCTGTTTGATAACAAAAGCCCCAGATCTGACCACCACTTGCAAAGAAGAAGTGAGGAGCTTAGGAGAAGAAGAAGAAGAAGAAGAGATCAGCCGAAGAAAAGAGAAGATTGGGAAGAGAAAAAGAAGAAGAAGAAGAAGAAAATCAGGAGAATAGGAAGAAAATAAATAGGGTTTTTTTTGTTGTTTTGTTTTTAATGTTTTTTTTTAAGTTTAAAAAGAAAATAATTTTTTTAAAAAAATTTAATTATGTGGCAAGGGATTTCAAATTGAAATATATTGTAAAGGTTTTTTGTCATTTTTCATTTATTAATATATAACAAGAAAATAGATTTTTCAAAAAAAAATTGAACTACACATTTGGCGTTGATGTGGAAATGACACATCAACGACACATCAGCAACTAAATAGACATGTCAGCCTTCCGTTAACCGCATGGAATAAAACTTAACAGAAGTCTCACTTTCAATCACTTTGAATAGTTTGGGGGGAATTTTTAACGGTTCGAAAATAAGGGGGCAGAATAATGTATAAGTCATAGTTCGGAGGACAAAAATCATAATTAGTCTATATATAATATTGACTTGAATATACATATATAATATACATAATTGCTTAACAAGCAAATATATACAAACTTTACTCAAGGAGCAATCAATTTTAACCATTCAAGAGTCCCACTAAAAATATTTAATAGTTACAAAAGAATATATCATTTTATTATAGCATTCTTAACCTATTTTATTATTTAATTAATACCATTTTGATATTTTATATATTGTAAATTAATTTAAAAATTGTATATTTTTACCAAGTTCAAATATTTGTTTTAATGAAATATTTATAAATATAAAAAGAGTTTAAATGAATGAATTTAAAACATATTTTTAATATTTGTTTATAAAAAACTGACAAAATTATTAATGGAAATAATAATTTTGAATTGATTTAATATATACAAAGTATTAAAATTATATTAATTAATATATATAATAATAGAGTAAATGGTGGCTAAAATACCTAATATTTTCAAAATGTTGCACTTTTATACCTAAACATTTTTTTTTGTGGTAAATATACCTAATGTTTTTAAAATGTTGCACTTTTATATCTATTTTTTAAAATTATTTTGATAAATAATAAGAAAGTGAAGGAAAAATATAGGAATTTAGTTATTTTTAAAATTTTAAATTATTTTCACTTTCAAAATAATAAAAAAAAATTAAGATTAGTAAAATTAATCAAAATAATTAAACTTATATTTTTCTTTTACTTTTTTTTTAAAAACTTATATTTTAAATTGATGAAAATATATAAGTTTTTAATTATTTTAAATCATTTTTATTAATTTTAATAAAACATTCATTATTTTTGTTATCCAAAAAACAGGCATGGATGACATGGAAGCGTTTAGTACACGTGGCTGGCATCTGGCAGAAGTCTTGTTCGGCCATCGACCAGAAAGAAGTCTATGACGCAACGCTCAATCTTTATATACGACCAGCTTGGTCGTACACTCGCTATATTTGGAGAAAATCTTATGCAGTTATAATCATATCCGAAATTATCTCCCATGATTTCCTGAATACCCAATTATTTAGGAAAGAATATCTATAACAAATTAATGTAATCTTCCTTGAGCCTATAAATAGAGAAAAATATCTCAAGGAAGGGACTTTTGGACTTTTGGGCTTTCTAGTTATTTGAGATTAGAGTTTTACGAGTGTATTAGAGCTATCATATTTGATATATTGTTTTGTTCTTGAGAGGTTGGTGAAACTCATTGAACCCTAGTTCTTTGATCACTCATTTGAAATATTATATCAATAACAGCTCAAGTGGACGTAGGTTATTACCAGATTTCGGGGTCGAACCACTATAATTTCTTCTGTGCTTTATTGTTTTTGTCATTATCTTCATTTCAACATATTTGTCCACATCAAGCATTTTTGACTCCGTGTCAGTTGACCAAAATCAGGGTCAACATTCTGGTGCTTTCATTGAGAGATTGATATAATATTATTGAAGTATCAATGGAGAAAACAACAAAGAAGACTGGACAAGCTGCCAGCACTGCACCATCTCAAGCGCCTCCTCCTCCAAATGTGACTGAAGATGAGCCACATTTGGAATTCGATGAGAAAGAAGTGGATTCTGAGACGCTGAAGAATACCCTGGGGGTATTGTAGGACGAACTGGCCAATCTAAGGGCCAGCCAGGAAAGTGCTGCCGAGATTATGGCACGGAAGCAACAAGAGATTGAAAGATAGCACCAGGAATTAAGTGAAAGGCAGGCGGAGATGGACCGCTGTCAGAGGGAGGCCATGGCAGACCTCAAAGCAGCCCTACATATGGGTAGGAGTCAGGCGCACCTGCATCGCAGCCTGATCAGCCTTCAAATGGGCCACCCCAAAGGGGCCCTAATCCTAGCCCGCCGATCCAGCCCTCGAGCCCCCAAAGGCCCGAGCAACCACCAATGCCTCAGGACGATGTCCCTCTAAGGGATCCTGAAGCGCAGCCTCCATCCCAGGCTGGTTGTGGCAATCCCCAACAGTCAAGGCATAATAGGGTCGGGCAACAACCCCGCAGTCCTAGATGCCATAGGGGCGAAGAGCCGAACCCACCGAGCAGAGGGCAGCGTCCTTCTGGTAACAGAAGGAACTCGAAGACAGGCTCTGCGGTCCGGGGCCCCCCACGGCATGACAATGCACGGGGACCCACCGACCAACGCAGGCCACCCTCTAACGCTCGGGACGTTCTAGCTCGAGGAGGCAACCGAGGGAACAGTCAATCCCACCACGACTAGTCGAGGTTCAGAGATGGCCATGGTTATAATGAAGCCGACTCAGGCAGAGGAAACGCCGGTCGGAGAAATGAAGAAAGAGGTGGGGGCAGAAGCCCACCACCTCGGGATGACCAAACCGAAAGACGTGATGCTGTGGGGCAGTCCAGACAAAATAACGTCTCTAACCATCTTGGAGCTAGTGAGCAGCAGCGAAGGGACAAAGATTTAAGAGATGTACTCAACGATCGCAGGGAACGATACGATGAGTACATTCCCCTAGCAGCAGTAGAGGCCCCAGCGATTCCTAGTGCTATGCAAGCCCAGATAGATGCCCTCAACCAAGCAGTGCAACAACTGGTCAGGGGAAGAACATCTTATATCGATCACGATAGGAGAAAGGGCACTCCTTTCGTTCAGAGGATAGCTATGGCAGAAACTCCTAGCAAGTTTAAGATGCCTACGCTTCCAAACTTTGACGGGTATGGTGACCCAGTATCTCATGTCAACAAGTTTGAGATACAGATGGACATCCAGAAAGTGTCCGAAGATGCTCGGTGCAGGATCTTTCCTGAAACACTTTCTGATGCTGCACAGGAGTGGTTTTTCAAATTCCCTCCTACAAGTATTGTTTCTTGGGAGATGTTCGTAAAAGAATTTTATGGACAATTCTATGCGGGTCGTGTGCACCCAACTGAGGCAAATCAGCTGGTCAAAATATGCCAGCAAGATGGAGAACCACTGAAAGATTACGTCCAGCGTTTTATGCGAACAGCTGCTGGAGCCAAAACAATGGGAGACGAAGGCAAGATGATGGCCATAACTGCAGGAGTTAAGTGCTGCACGCCTCTTTGGAACAGCCTCAGAAAGCATGGAGTTAGGACTACCCAGGAAATTTTGGATCGAGCTGATCAATACATCAAGCTCAAAGATGCCATAGCCAGTGAAGGAAAGCCCCCAGGCAAGGATAAGGGGACTGCCGAGCCCGCCAATGCTGCCAATGGGTCAAAACCAACGGCAACGGCAAAGGCAACGGGAACAGCAATGGCAATGGCAAGAATGGGGGGAAACGGCCACATAATGAGCCTTCCACCTCTGACAATAAACGAGCCAAGGGTAATCATTATGAACCTCAGTTCACTAACTACGCTGCCCTTATTGAGTCTCGGGGAGAGGTGTATCAGGCCACGAGTTCTAGTGTGCCTTATAAAAAACATGCTCCCATTCGAAAAGATATTTTGAAGAGAGACACTACCAAGTTCTGTCATGACCATAACGACTACGGACATGATACAAATGAATGCAACCAGCTAAAGGATGAAACCGAGTTCCTTATTAGACAAGGACACTTGAGAAGATATGTACGAGCCTCGGGAAATTCCCAACGAGAGGCTCCATGTGGCAACAAGAATACGCCCACACGCCAACGCTCGCCACCTTTGCAACCTGACCTCGTAGCTGGCACTTTGCTCACCATCTGCGGAGGCCCGCACCTCGCAGGAAGCAGTGGAAAGGCGAGGGAACGATACTCTCGGACCCTACGTCACAACCAGGACATTGAGATGATGACTGTGGAGGACAGGGCATCAAAGAAGGCTCGGTCAGAGGATGGTGAAAGAACCTTCTCTGATAGTGACGCCCAGCATGTCTGGTTCCCACATTCCGATCCGCTGGTCGTGGACGTTCAAATCGCCAACATGATGGTGAAAAGAGTATTAGTGGATACAGGAAGTTCAGTGAACCTCCTGTACAAATCTTCGCTAGAACGCATGAAGTTGTCCGTCAAGGACTTGGAGCCCTGCAACCAAACGATTTACGGCTTCTCCGGTGAGGGACTTGCCCCAGCGGGGTCAATCAGACTTCCAGTCACAACAGGTACAGTGCCTGCTACCAGGACATTACTCGCTACTTTTATAGTAGTCGATTGTCCTTCGACATACAATGCTGTCATTGGAAGGCCCATACTGGTTGATCTTCGGGCCGTCACCTCAGTATGGCACTTGGCCATGAAATTCCTGACAGACGTAGGGGAAGGACGCGTGTTGGGAAATCAGAGAGAAGTAAGGGAGTGCTACAATGCCTCAGTTACAAAGGCGAAGAAGGGAACGTCGAAAAGCACTCCCCCAGATAGGTTGCAAATGGCTATTGATACACAAGCCCAATCCGGTGATGGAGTCACCAAATAGGGTGTTGCCCAAAGTGAGGATAGGGATTTAGATCCTCGCTTTAGGGATTTTGAAGAAGATGTTGGACCCGTCGAGGACCTGGAAGAGGTCCAACTTGACGAAAAAGACCCGACCAGAGTTGTAAAGTTCGGGAAGAATTTAGAAGCAACAATGAAGCATGCACTGGTGGAATTTTTGCAAAAGAACCAGGAAGTCTTTGCCTGGTCACATAAAGACATGGCTGGGATAGATCCTGCAGTTATCAGCCATGTCCTGAACGTTGACAAGAGTTTTCCACCCGTGCAACAGAAAAGAAGGTTGCTCGATAAGGATAGATCGAAAGCCTTAAAAGAGGAAGTCGAAAGACTGAGGGAGAATGGGTTCATCAGGTTGGCGTTTTATCCATCATGGGTCTCTAATCCAGTCCTGGTTCCCAAGCCTAACGGCAAATGGCGAACCTGTGTGGATTTCACAGACCTCAATAAAGCCTGCTCGAAGGATTGTTTCCCACTCCCAAGGATCGACCATCTGGTCGATGCAACTGCAGGACATGAGATCCTCTCCTTCATGGATGCATACTCAGGATACAATCAGATTAGTATGCATCCCCCTGATGAGGATCACACTAGCTTTCTGACCGATACAGGGTTATACTGTTATAAAGTAATGCCCTTCGGACTGAAAAACGCTGGTGCGACTTACCACCGATTGGTTAACCACATGTTTAAGGAGTTGATCGGAGTAAACATGGAGGTGTACGTGGACGACATGCTGGTAAATTCGAAAAAAGCAGAAGGACATGTGAAGGATTTACAAGGGTGTTTCAACGTTCTGAACAAATATTAGATGAAGTTAAATCCTCTCAAATGTTCCTTCGGAGTAGGATCAGGGAAATTCTTGGGGTTCATTGTTAATTCAAGAGGAATCGAGGCCAACCCCGACAAGATAAAAGCCCTGATCGATATGAAATTGCCAATGAATATCAAGGATGTGCAAAGTTTAACTGGAAGAATTGCCGCACTAGGTAGATTCATTTCCAAGTCGACGGATAAATGCGTCCCTTTCTTCAATCTACTTAGAGGCAACAAGAAGTTTGAATGGACAGGAGACTGCGAGCAGGCTTTCCAGGCCTTAAAGGCCCACATGGCACAACCTCTTATTTTATCAAATCCCATGGATGGAGAAACTTTGTTCATTTACCTGGCGATCACCGAATTTGCTGCCAGTGCGGTGCTAGTGCGAGAGGAAGAAGGCGTACAAAAGGCGGTTTACTATGTAAGCAAGAGGTTAATCGGAGCAAAGTTGAGGTATCCTCCCATCGAGAAGTTAGCCTATTGTTTAATCTTGGCCTCAAGGAAACTACGTCCTTACTTCCAAGCCCATCCCATTACATTCTTAACTGACCAGACCCTTCGACAAGTCTTGCAAAAGCCAGAGGCGGCTGGGCGTTTATTAAAATGGGCAGTCGAACTCGGGCAGTTCGATATTACATATTCACCGCGAGCAGCAGTAAAAGGACAAGTCTTGGCTGATCTTATTGCCTAATTCACTGAGCTCCCAGACAACGAGCAATGCGAAGAGCCTAGTGCGCCTGAGCCCCAAGATGAAGCTCCTTCGTGGAAGTTATTCACGGATGGATCGTCCAACGAATCTCACGCAGGAGCGGGAGTGATATTGATAACGCCAGAAGGGCATCGATTTCACTGCGCTATTAGGTTCGACTTCACTGCGTCAAATAATGAAGCCGAATATGAAGCACTCCTCGCTGGATTAAGACTGGCAAAAGACATGAGTATATAGGTGCTGGATATTTACAGTGATTCACAGCTGGTAGTGAATCAGGTCTTAGGGGAATATCAAGCACGAGGCCTAAAAATGATGACCTACTTAAACAAAACTTGAGATATGTTGGCGCAATTCGAGAAGTATAACCTCCAGCAAATTCCTCGGGATCAAAATTCGAACGTGGATGCCTTAGCCAAACTCGCAAGCGCGAAAGACGCTGACACTTTGAATATTGTGCCAGTAGAAAGATTGTACGAGCCAAGCATACAAGTGGATGAGACTAATATGGAAATCCGTATGGAGGATACATGGATGGCACCATACTTGGAGTATCTCATGAATGGTGTATTACTGTCAGATAGAAACAAAGCCAGAACTCTTCAAAGACAGGCTGCTAGGTATATACTGGTCGATGGTGTTTTGTACCGAAGAGGATACTCCATGCCACTGCTCAGATGTGTTATACCGGAAAAGGCTAAAGAGCTTATGAAGGAGGTACATGAAGGCTTCTGTGGGGACCATGCTGGGGGGCAGAGCTTGTCAAAGAAGATTCTTAGGCAGGGTTATTTCTGGCCGACTATGAATGAGGACTCAATGGAGTTTGTGCAAAAATGCGATAAGTGTTAGAGGTTTTCCAATATCCCACGCGCAGCCCCCAACGAGTTAAAGCAGATGCAGAGTCCTTGGCCTTTCACAGTATGGGGTATAGACTTGATTAGATCCCTGCCAACAGGAAAGGGTGGAGTAAAATATGCAGTCGTAGCAGTCGACTACTTCACCAAATGGGCCAAAGCTGAGCCGCTCGCTACCATAACGACCAAGAAAGTCCTTGACTTTATCATCAAGAACATTGTTTGCCGTTATGGTTTACCTCGAAAAATTATCTCAGACAACGACACCCAGTTTGACAGTGACCCATTCACAGACTTCTGCAAAAGGCATGGTATCGTCAAAAGCTTTTCTTCAGTCGCACATCGACAAGAAAATGGGCAAGTCGAAGCAGTGAACAAAACACTCAAAGATACCCTGAAGAAAAGACTTGGAGACGCTAAAGGAGCATGGCCAGACAGCTGCCTGAAGTACTCTGGTCGTATAGAACTTCTCATCGAACGGCGACAGGTCATACCCCATTTTCCTTAGCATACGGGTATGAAGCTATGTTGCCCGTCGAGTTAGATCCCCCCTCACACCGACGAATTACATACGACCAGGACCAGAATAGCCAACTTATGATGGAGTCCCTAGACTCACTTGAAGAGAAACGGGAAAGAGCCCAACTCTGAGTAATTGCGTACCAGCAAAAGGTCGCCTGGTATTTTAACTCGAAGGTGAAAGAAAGGAAATTCAACGTTGGAGACCTAGTACTACGACGAGTTTTCTTAAACACCCGTGACCCAACTGCTGGAGTGCTCGGACCCAACTGGGAAGGACCTTACCAGATTGAGGAAGTCCTTCATCCAGGCACCTACAAGCTTGCACTCTTAAATGGAAATCTTGTTCCATGCTATTGGAACGGAGAACACCTGCGCAAGTATTATCAATAAACAGCCCTTTTTAAAGGACTGGCCTGTATTAATTTTTACTTTTTACAAGTTTTGAAAAAGGGTTTGTCACGTTGTATGGCTAATCGCTTATAAGTGTAAGATCTTTTTAAGATCACTCGTAAAGACATGTTTAGTCCACTTTAATACGAGAATTGTAAGGGACTGTGCGCAGCCAGTCATTCTTGCCAACCTTTGTAAATTTATTTTTACAAGTATTTGTTCATTACGTGTGTTGTTTTGCTGTATTATAAGTGTTACATTTCCTACCAAGCAGTAATGTTCGCACAGGTCGTGGTCAAGGCAAGTGACCAAGGACCTAAAGCTCCTCGACACTTGGGGGGCATGCTAAGGTACATCGATAGCAAAGCATACCAAGAGGTATGTAAACACATGAACAAAATGAGTGAAAGCATGCTACGGTACTTAGAGTATTTTTTAAAATTTATATTTTGTTAAATCAAGCCGAAGTACTATGCTAAGTTCGGTCATGCGAACAGATGTTATAATAGACAGAAATATTATAATATCAAAAGGCATTCTTTTACACCACGACCAGTACTGCTCGGATGTAATTGTTTAATTAAAAGTAAAAAGCTGCCATTGCAGCAATAAAAACAAATTGTCTTTACAATACGACCCGCGGGCCATGAAAATGAAATTAAAAGAAAAAGAGAAAAAATTCTTAAGGAGCCGGAGGGTTGGGAGGAGTGCCTTGATCAGCCGAAGGACCAACTTCAGCATCAGCACCATCATTCCCCCCTGCTCGGGAGGCAGGCACTTTGGCCTTTTCTTCCTCTTCAAATGCTTGGACAGGTAGTTGAAGTTAGCCTCCCGGTTGTGCTTCCAGAATTCATAGAAGCAGAGCTAAGTGCCCTCCTTGTACTTCTTCAAATTCTTGGCTCCGTCCTCCTCGAGCTCCTGCACTCGCTTTTCAAGCTCCCTCGTCTCCTGCCTACTGGCGATCAGATCAAGCTCAAGCTGATTGCATGCTTGAGTGTTGAGCCTGGCACTTTCATTGAATTTTTCTCTGGATTCGTTGGCTTTCTTCAGGGCATCTTGGGCATCCAAAAGCTCCTTGGTGAGAGTAGCTTTGTCCTTGCGTTGTTGTTCTTGCTGTTTGGACAGCTCCTTATTCTCCTCGAGCAGCTTGTTGTTGTTAGCCTCAAGTGCTTGCTTAGTCTAGGAAAGCCTGGAGTCAAAGTTCTTTCCCCGAGAAAACAACGCCCCAACACGACGCCAGCCAGCAGTCAAAGTTAGCAGCCCCTGAAGACAAAGAATGAGATAAAGTAAGGAAAATAAATCAGACATAAATGATAAAGTAGCAGGAGATAACTTACGCTAACTATCTCGTTCAGCCCTCTGTTGACAACTTGATCAGCCTCCATTGAGGCAGTTTCAGTAATGGCGGCCTGGCTACATCTGTGCTTCGAAAGCTTGTATATCCTCTCCCTGGCTGAGCCGACCATGAAGCTGGGTAGGGAACCTTCGGGTGAGGTGTCCAATGTCTCCTTGTCAGCAGCCTTAGAGGAGGGTTGTGGTTTAGCAGGAGGAGGAGTCATCTGCTCGGAGGGGGGCTGGGGTGGTGAGTTCTCCTTTGAGGGGGCAGTGGCTGGAACATCGTCTGTTTGAGCCTTCTTCGAGGGAGTCTTGCTGCTTTCCCCTCAAGCCCTCTTGCTATCCTTCTTCGGGACAGAATAGGCAGGGGCAGCCTGGTAGTGCTCAAAAACATCCTCGGAGTCCATACCTGCACAAAAGGAAGCAACACAAGCAGTAAGACTAAATGGTCATGTAAGATAAAAGAATAAAAGTAAAAGGATTACAAGTAAAGTACCCGCGCTACAACTACTGGTCGTAACATTATTTACTGAACTACCTACTGCCTGGAAAAAATCTGAATTTAAGGAGGGAGCATTCCTAAAGTTGCCATCCCCATCAAATAGATGAGAGGGAATTGGCAAATGATTTAAAAGCGAGATTATTATACCGTTTTCATCCAACGAGTCATCAGAAAGTTCAGTAGGCTCGTCAGCCTTTTGTTTTCCTTTGCCCTCAGGGGCCAAGGGTTTCTCTGCTCGACGAGGGATGGCAGGTTCCCTGATCATAACCCCAGTTGGTCTCCTCCGCGGAGGAGACGCTTGGGGTTACTGCTCGGGTTCCACTTCGGCTTGGGCATTTTCCGCCGAAGGTTCGCTCATCGCTGGTTGGGGATTCCAGAGGCCGACCAACCTAAGGTTAGCCTCAGTAACTAAATTTTTGACACTCTTATCAGCATTCGACATCCTGGCTAAGAGTGCCGCCCCTGACTCCATCCTTGGAGTTGGGATTAGACGTAACCATGGGCCTGAAACACAGTGAAATTTCAAAACATTGTGGCAGAAAAACACTAAGTGAAGAGGCTAGTGGCGTAAGAATTCTTACCTCTCAAGTGAAGGCCAAGTTGTCTGCGGCCAAGTCGGGAGTAAGGAAGTATTCCTGGTGATACCTCCCCACATTGGAGATGTGGGTAGTCTCGGTTAGGAAAGTGCGCCCAGTTTCTTGATGGAAGAAATGGAAAAACCCCGTGCCTTCTTGGTTAGGGTTGGACTTAAGGTCAAAAAGAAAATTGACCTCATGGGGAGTGGGCTCTGGCCATTTTTTGAGTTTGTAAAGGATATAGAGTGTGGCCAACATTCTATATCCATTTGAGGTGATTTGAAAGGGGGAAACTCCAAAGTAATTTTCCACCCCCTGAAAGAACGAGTGAAGAGGCAAAGTGGGCCTGCCTCAATGTGAAACCGCGACCAGGCAGTGTAGGCCCCGCCTGGTAGGTTGGCCCTCTGGTCACCCCTGTCAGTTTATACTTATTCAAGTAGTTGGCGATCATCTGGATCATCACTCTACTCTGGGGAACAACATGCCACTCGACATCCGGCTGAGCAACGTGTCAAGGATGGGCATGCCTTTGTACATTGGCATCAGGAACATTTTCACCTCGACCACTGGTCGAGGGGGCATCAGCAGTAGGCTAGCATGAGGAGTTAGGGATTTTCCTTTTTTGAGCTTTTGGCTAAGGCGAGAGAAAGGGATATCTGGTATCAGAGTAGAGGGGTTTTCTTCGCCTTCAAGCAGCTGAGCTAGGAGGTCATCTTCAATGGGTCTTTCTTCTCCCCAAGGGTCTTGCATATGAACTGCAAACAGACAAAGGAGGAGATAAGACACATAGCCTGCGAAGTTACGTGGGAGATTGGGATAACGTTGCTTGCGTCTATTGACCAGCAGCATCCTACCCATACACTAAGTTTGGTGCTAACAGTTTGAAAAATGGATCAAAAAAGGAAATAAAACGTTTTCTAAAAAGAAACTTTCTCAACTCCTAAAGGGCGGGAAAAAACCCAGTTTTTTTAACTAGCTTAAAGATTGAATTTTTACGTCGATCTTACACCCGAAACCTATGATCCTTACTATCGAACTAGCTCTTGACTTATATAAAGCAAAAATACACTCACTTACCAAGCATCAGATGGTTTATACAAAATCCTCACAAATTTCTAATCAAGAACATAGGAAACCACAAAGTACAGTAACTACATGCATGGCATCACAAAAAGTTTGAAAGACTGAAAGATTACCTGGGCAAAGAGTGGAGATTCAGAAAAATAGAAATTTCGAGTCGGAAAAATCTTCGACAGATGTCTGAATTGTTTCGAAGTTCTGGGCTCCGGAGCAAAGTTCTTGAAGTTCTTGATTGGAATGGTGAGTAAAGAGTTATAAGAGAGATAAAAAGGCTACTTATAGAGGCTGAAGTATAGCAAAAAGTGGCAATCATGACTTTCCCATTTTCAAAACGTGGGGGAGTATATAAGTCGTCACATTGATTTCTTGAAAACTGAAAAGGCTTGATTAGACATAATTATGTCACGGTTTTAAAAAACGCACGAAGACTCTGACAGATTTCGTGGGGCATATGAACGGTTGTTTCCCTAAAGTTTCTTTATTGCTGGTCGCACTAAACAAACTTGGGGGGCAAATGTTATCCAAAAAATAGGCATGGATGACATGGCAGACGTTTAGTACACGTGGCTGACATCTCGCAGAAGTCTTGTTCGGCCATCGACCAGAAAGATGTCTATGACACAACGCTCAATCTTTATATACGACCAGCTTGGTCGTATACTTGCTATATTTGGAGAAAATCTTATGCAGTTATAATCATATCCGAAATTATCTCCCATGATTTCCTGAATACCCGATTATTTAGGAAAGAATATCTGTAACAAATTAATGTAATCTTCCTTGAGCCTATAAATAGAGAAAAATAACTCAAGGAAGGGACTTTTGGACTTTTGGGCTTTCTAGTTATTTGAGATTAGAGTTTTACGAGTGTATTCCCTACACCAAATACCCATTTCCATAACACATGAATATAATACTACTAAAAAAGTTTTATACTAGAGCACTATAATGGGCCACTTTGTGAAAAATAGGGCGGTAATAATACACCATCCCGCGCCACTTAGATTCTTTTTCATTTGTGACCTGAAAATTTGTGAGACCCGAGAGAGACCCAATTCTCATACCTTTTTTACCCTTCTCCTTCTCGTCTCTCTCTTCCCTTCGCCATAGCCGCACTCCTGTGACCACCATCATCCTCACCTTCGACCACCTAACCTCCATCCTCACAACTGTTTTTCTCCAAGCCAAGCTCCAAATCTCAGGCACCCGTGAACCCAACCCCCGAACCAAGTGACCCTAGGTGCGAGCCCACCTCTGCGTGCCTTCGACCTAGTGCGACTTCCATTCGCGGGCCACCACCAAGCTTACACCGTTGAGGAGAAGATGAAAGGTTATTTTCATTTTCCTTACGACATTTTGTTTGTGATTCATCGCTATCCCTCGTTTCCTTGAACTGTGTTATATGATCATAGTGAAGTAATTTAAAATTTCTTAATAATAATAATAATTTAGGGATCTGTCCAAAATTTTGCAAGTTTTTTAAGCTAAAGCCCTTTGTCCATAGCCGAGAAAAAGAAGAAGAAAAGATGCAGCAGAGAAAATCCACATATGGAAGGCCTACTGGAACGAACGATTTCGATTTCTCCTACCGCATGGTCGTTGAATCTAGTGAGTTTCATCTCCTATTTCGATTCAATTCAATTTTCATTTCAGTTTTTAGTCTGGTTTAATCTCTTTTGTTCTACCTCATTAGACCCGACTTTGGTTCTAATGTAAGTTTTTTTTTATTTGAATTTGAATTTTAGGGTATCAAAGAGTAGCTGAAGGAAAGTCCCACCTCTCTAAGCTAATTTTTGTTCAGGTATATTTGAATTGCTTGCTTGTAATTTCTACAAATCATTACAGAAATTTCATCAAGTAGCTGCTTCATTTTACTTAGTGTAATTTGTATTTTAGATTTCATAAACCATTCAATTTGACAGAACTATTGAAAATCATATATTTTGTCTTCAATTTGTTGTCCTTGTGTTCTTTTCCATTTCTTCAAAGTTGAACCACTCTTCTTGTCAGTTCATGTGGTGATGTGTATGCAGGTATTGGGAATCTTGTAGCTGTGATTTTATTTCCCATACTTATGTATTCTTTCCAAATGGGTGCAACTGGTGTAGTAATTTCCACAGTTGTGTCTCAGTACGTGTTCTTTGACTAGCATTGCAAATTTTCTTTAGTTTTTGCTGTGATAATCCCTTGACATAAGATCTTGCTCGAATGTTTATATTTCAGATATGTTGTCACCTTCTTAATGCTATGGTTTCTAAATAAGAGAGAAATACTACTCCTCCAAAGATGGGATCATTACAATTTGGAGGATACATAAAATCTGGTAAATTTGGTTTTGTTTTTCATTTTTTCTTAAAATATTTAAAAATAAAAATAATCCTTACGTTATTGAACTTCCCTCTTTTGTGTGAAGATGCTTTCTTGTCTTACAATTTGACTGAAGCATAACCAGTCAGTTGATATATAGTATGTTTTGTTTTTTAGTTTACTTTTCTTTAGCAAAAATATTACCTGTTTCTCTGTTTTAGACATGTTGACATTTTTCTTTGCCTGTTATAACTAAGGTGTTATATTTTTATTTGATTCTTTCAATAATATTTTGGGATGTTATAGGTGGTTTTCTTCTTGGAAGAACTCTTGCTGTTCTAACAACCATGACTTTGGGGACATCAATGGCTGCTCGTCAAGGCCCGGTTGCAATGGTTGCTCATCAGATATGCATACAAGTATGGTTGGCTGTTTCGCTTCTGGTTGATGCCCTGGGTGCATCTGCACAGGTATTATCTCTTTCTTTGACTTATATTGCTTGCTATAATGTTTTGATCCTACTAAAGTTGCCCTTATTTTGGACCACTAGTTTTGGCAAAGTTCTGCTTATTATTATTGTTTTTTTTTTGCTCATACTGGTCAATAATAGAGGGATACTTTAGTTTTAAATCTGTTGAAATTTCTCTCTGCATAGTCTGCACATGATTTGTCTCTGTTGATTTATGAGTTGTTTACTTGTAGGCTTTGACTGTAAGTTATATGTCTAAAGGTGACTATAAGACAGTGAAGGAAATTGCTCACTATGTGCTGAAGGTAAGGTCTTTTTTTCTGTGTTAATTATTTATCGAGTTTTCTTGTACCTAAAGATTTTTGAATGTCCTACCCATTGAGTTTTTATACATTTTAATTTAACTGTCTATCAGGTAGGATTGCTCACAGGTCTTGCCTTGTCTGCAATTTTGGGTCAATCTTTTGGTTCATTAGCTACTCTGTTCACCAAGGATGCTGAAGTACTAGCAATTGTTGGTACTGGAGTATTGGTATGTGTATATTTGTTGTTCATAAGTCTAATTGCTTTTCATTTTCCTTTGGGTAACTGGCCATGTATAGACTTCATAATGACACTCTCTAAAACTGTTACAGTTTGTCAGTGCTAGTCAACCTCTGAATGCACTAGCTTATGTTTTTGACGGTCTCCATTCTGGTGCTTCGGATTTTGCATATGCTGCCCGTGCCATGGTATGCTGATCTTTTGAAAATCTCATAAATTTTATTTTTTGGGTCTGATCCGAAGATTGCATATTTTGCTCATTTTGACTACTGTTTTTTTTTTCATAGATGGTGGTGGGAGGAATGTCTTCTGCATTTTTGCTATATACTCCGATAGTCATTGGTCTTCCCAAGATTTGGTTAGGGTTGACTCTGTTTATGGGTTTGCGGGTGGTGGCTTGATTTTACAGGTATGCATACAATATTTGAGTTCCTTTTTCTTAATTAAAACAATAAAAGACATAAAATTTATGATGAAGCATGAACTATGGGATTTTCAAACTCTTATAAATAGCATTCTATATTGCTTTCTATAATGTTTTGATCCTACTATTTGCTGAAGGTAAGGTCTTTTTTCTGTGTTAATTATTTATCGAGTTTTCTTGTACCTAAAGATTTTTGAATGTCCTACCCATTGAGTTTTTATACATTTTAATTTAAGTGCTTGTGGTGATTTCATGAAATGCAGAGAATGAAATTCTTGAATATATTATATGGACTACTGAAAATTTGTTGCTGGTTCACTTCATCTGTCTCTGTGTTGCCTTCTAGTTTCTTTTAAGGATCTTGATATTATATTTATTTTCTTGATTTTACCTAACTGAAGAGTTTCTACTTCTATTTTTGTTGTTATTGAATTTTTGGAGCTTGTTTTCCTTGGTCAAAAATAAAATTTTATTTTAGCAAGAATGAAAAAGATAAAATATACTGTAGTTGTTGCATCACTTTATGTCTTAATCAATTGTTAGTAACTTGATCTTGGGAATTGGTAGTTTAGTTTGTTGGCTGGAATTTCATTGCATTAGAAAGCTTTGAGACTGCATTGAGCATAATATTTGGTTGACATGTCTTTACTTACAACCTGGTTAGATGTTTGCTTCATAATGTATAATGATATGACTTAAGTCAAGTTTTTGTGCCATGCTTGCTTGATTTCTTGTTGTGTTAATAGTATGTTGTTGAATGTGGTGATTTTTTTTTGTCTAAAGTGGCTAAAATGATTCTGCTCTACTTTAATATGGTCAAGGCAAACTATGTTATAAAGTATGTGGAAGAATGTTTAAATTGCATTTTATTTCAGTAGCTATTAATTTTGATAAACACCTCATAGGAATGGAGGTGCTCATTGTGTGCTCTCTTAAGAAATCATCTAGTCTCCTCGACTTGTAATTCACTTTTACGCTATCTTCTCTTCATAGTTTTGACTAAATAATTTCTATTCTCACTGCTATTAAATGTGAGAGATGTCTTAAATCCGGATCATTAATTGCTTTGAAATTATTTTTATCACCTTTAACCCTCTATAAATGTTACCAAGTATATAGTTGCATATAATTATCTCAATTATCTATTGATCAAAAAATGATTCTATTCTTTCAGATCTAACTTGAATCATGCTTATGCTTGTTGTGTGCAATGCTTGCAGTTTGGATTTTATTGTGATTTTTTGTGAGCTTATTTTTATGTCAAGTTGAGAGCATGGCAGCTTGTTAACTTGGCACTTTAAAATTTCTCACATTAATAGGCTTATGATGCTACCTTGTTCTATATTACTATGTTCTGTACCTTTAGAGGATTTCGAGGATGAAGTTTCTCTTTTAATTGCTGGAGACTCATGGTTCTTGGTTTTGACAATGGATAATGATGTAGGATTTTTGAAATCTGATCACAACATAAAACTAAGAACCCACTTCTGAATTATCTTAAGTTGTTTGATCTCACTAAGGAATTATCTTTTGCTGATGGTTTTAATGAAGTTTGAAGTGGTTTGGTGCTATTATCAGTAATCCTTCCATAACTTTAAATTTCAGCCAAATGTACTGAACTATTGTTGTGGCTGGAAAGCATCAATTATATGTTTGTTTTGTTTTTAGACAAAGCAAAGGGAATTACTGGCCTTGATTTTCTTGTTCTTTTTTCACTTATTGTTTATGTTCTTGATTTTATAATTATCATTTTTCTTGCTCTCATTGGTTGTCCTGAGAATGAGGATAATGAAAAGTTGGGTTTCATTTCGTTGTTGTTTGTATTTTTGTAAGAAATCAACATTCAGAGGCTGGGGTGATGTCTTTTATTTATTTTTTGAGATGTAGAGGTGATGCTTTAAAAGTATTAATTATTATCAAATGAGTTGAGGTATTTTTTGAGCCAAATATTAGTTTGGTTTTGTGATTGGAGAATAGTGGAGTGTATGTATGTTGATGATCATATATTGCTATATCGTATAGAGAGAAAATGAACTCTACTCAGATAAGGTAACAAATAATAGGTTAGTATGGTATCCTCGATTTTTTATTGAAAACGGATGAGAGAAACAAAATAGTAAGCAAAGTATTATGGAAACTGGAAAGGCTTCTTAGATTAGCTGGGGGCTGATGCCATTGTCTTACATATGAATGGTCTAGAATCTGTGAAACTGAGACACTAAAACACAACTAACAAAGAATAGCACCACATTAATTGAACCATTTATTACTCATGTAGAATAAAATCACTCTGTAGACACTAAAACACAGCTAACACTAGAATATTTGATTTTTATATACCTGATCTTTCAACAAGTTTATATGTTTTATCCTCATGCTTAGTTAAAATCACTCTGATTGTTGCAGCAATCACAAGTGCATGTGCAAAGTGCATAGTTTGAGGTTTTCAAATAGGTTGCTGCATTTTGTTTATGCAATATTTTTTCATGGAAACTTTTCATTTGGCTAGAAAATAATTGCTGGAAAAAACTTGTTATATGTAGAAGTTGAACCTTGCATATAATTTTGATATTCCACTGCTCTGAAAATATTTTAAAAATGTTATACTCCAAATCCAAAACTAATACTAATCCAAAAGAAAAAAAAAGAACAGAATAAGTAAAGAATAAATGAAGTACCTAACGTATAATTACAAGAGTTGGCAGTAACCAAACAAATTAAGAACTGAAACAATTGCAGAAATGGAGCACCTGATTTTTTTTTTTTAGGTACCATTTGATCTATATAATATACATGGATATATACATGTAACATCAGCCATACATTATATATCAATGAAAAATTGAAAATAAATCTCTTGTTTCATATCAAGCAATGAGTCTATATTCCTCAGTATTACTATCTGCTATTGATATCTTATTTCCATGTCCAGGAGAGGATATTTTTGTATGCATCTGTTTGGCAATCTTGATATTATTATTTGATGATGAGGGTAAAAATAACTTAATAGCTTGATGCTAAATTCTTATTTTCTTTCCCAATTTCCATGAGCCTAGTTCATAGCTCCTACCAGTTTTTCTTCTGGGTTTATTCTGGCTATATAGTGGCTGTAGTTAAGGTGTTTGGTCAAAGGCAGATCTCTTTAATGCTTTAAATTTTGTTATCTATGTTTCTGTAAATCTGCTTGTATTCGGACCAATTGCAGTGGCGCAGGAAGGGACTCCTCCAACAGGTTCTGTCAGCTCTCTTCTTTCTTTGTATTCAACTTTTTCTTTGTTATTATCGAATTGATTGAAAGCTGAAATAGTTATTATTGAGAAGATTGAATGCTGAAATAGATAATATAGAATTGAGCAGTGGGTTTATACTTTATATTTTTGTGAGTAATTGATGTAGTTACTGGTTTATATATTACTTAATATCTTGTTTCCACTTGAGAAGATTCATTTGGACATTTGGTTTCGAATCTTTTATTTTGCTCAGCTTTTCATTTTTAAAGCACACAAGTGTTTGGCAAAATGTGTCAGAAAATATTAAGAATATTTGATGTTTTGAACTTATTGTTTGTTTCACAAAATGTCTCAGAGAATTATAAGCATATTTTAAATGATTGTTTGTTTGAATAGTAAGAATTTCTCAGGGAATATATATATATATATGTCATGATCTTTGTAATCAATCTCATTTTTACACACTAGAAAAAACTAAGATCAGTTGGGCAGTTTACAATTGGATTTTTGCAACCCGAAATATACATTGGTTTTGTTGAACACTATAATATACATGTGTACCTATAAGATACAAAATAAACATACAAGAATCTGATCTCACTTGGCTAGTGGTTGCTCATTTTTTTGTTCTGTTACTAGAAAAAATATTTGGACATGGAAGTAGTGTGTTCGAAAGTTTCAAACTTTGGATTATTTTGGCTTTTATTGATTGTTGCTTTTACTAGTAAGCAGAAGTTAGGCCTTGTTTTAAGTTGCATGTTTTGTTGCTTCAGTCGTTGTTTTGCATGGTAGTACATCTTGCTATACCCTGCTGTTTCGTCAAGTTTTGGAGTTATTACAAATTTAATTTAAACTTTATATGCTTACAGGTGGAAACTAGCTTAAGTCTTATGTTCTTAATAATAAAAGGACTTTTTTTTTACAATGTGCAGGTATATTGAGATGATTTCTTTGGAGCAATTTTTGACAACATTTTTAGTTGAGGCCTTTAGAATGGAAGAATGTATTTCACTAATTTTTGTATACATTTCTTGTTTTGTATTTAGTGATAAAGGAATCTGAATTGGGCATAAATTATGTTGTAATATCATTTCTTAAGCCTAGACTAGTAGACTAAATATTGTAATTACATTTGAGTAATTAATAAAAATCTATTTATGTTACCTTATTTGGCTTCAACTTTCATATTTGTTTTCCTAGTTTTGTGTAAGTAAAAAAAGATTATGTTTCTCTAAGCTAATATAACACATGTGTTATACTAAAGTGTAGTATAACACAAAAAATGTGTTATACTAAAGTATAGTATAACGCAAAAAATGTGTTATACTAAATTGTAGTATAACACAAAAAAAGTGTAGTATAACACAAAAAACGTGTTATACTAAAGTGTAGTATAACACAAAAAACGTTTTATATAATCGACTATAAATAACATAATTAAACACTTATCTATATATTAAAATAACACAGAAATTGTGTTATCGTTGACAGTACAATAACACATCTGTATAACATTGCCCTGACCTACGATAACATAGTTGGTCTTAACACATCAGAAAGTGTTATCGTATGTTTTGATAACACATTTTCGGTGTTATTAAAAGCATTTTTTCTTGTAGTGATTAGAGCTATCATATTTGATATATTGTTTTGTTCTTGAGAGGTTGGTGAAACTCATTGAACCCTAGTTCTTTGATCACTCCTTTGAAATATTGTATCAATAACAGCTCAAGTGGACGTAGGTTATTACCAGATTCTGGGGCCGAACCACTATAATTTCTTGTGTGCTTTACTGTTTTTGTCATTATCTTCATTTCATCATATATTGTCCACATCAAGCATTTTTGACTCCGTGTGAGTTGACTAAAATCAGGGTCAACAATTTTTAATTCAAAATAGTTATTTTGAGAAAGAATAAGAGAGAGAAAATAATTTAAAATTTTAAAAAGAATTAAAATCATATATTTTTCCTTCACTTTCTTATTATTTATCAAAATAATAAAACAAATAGGTATAAAAGTGCAACATTTTAAAAATATTAAATATATTTACCACTAAAAAAAAGTTTGGGTATAAAAGTGGAACATTTTGAAGATATTGAATATATTTACTGCAAAAAAAAAAAGATTGGGTATAGAAGTGAAACTTTTTGAAAATATTAGACATTTTAGCTGCCATTTACTCTTAATAAAATTGATAATGAGACTATTATACAATACTTTTAAAATATGAAAACTTGTGAGGAGCAATTATAATGCACTTTATTTAAGTAATTTAAAATATTATTATAATAATTTTTTGGTGAATTTTGTGTAATAATATATAGGGTAAATAGTGGCATAAGTACCCAATGTTTAAATTTTATTGTGATTAAGTACCCAATATTTTTTTTGTGGCAAAAGTATCCAAAGTTGACTTCTGTTAGCATATGTTGGTACCCACTCTAAAAAAATCCCTTAACTGCTGATTCAGTATACATGTGTCACCTCCTCATTCATCCAACTAATAAATATTTTTGAAAATTAATTAAATTTAAAATAATTAAAAATATAAAATTATATAAATTAACTTTAATAATAAAAATTAAAAAACTAATTTATACTTAAAAAATCTAAGTAAAATCTGATTTAGAAAAAAATCTAAATTAGAATTTTGAAACTTAAACCAAACATAATTAAAACAAAATAAACATTTAAAAAAAGGAAGAAACAAAAAATATGAAAGAAACAAAAAAAGGAAGAAATGGAAAAAGAAAAGAAAAGGAAGAGACGTTCTTCTTCTTCTTCCTTCAGTTGCAACTCTTCCCCTCCGGCGACTAGCTCCAACGAAGACGATCCAACAAATCCGAGTTAGGCATATAAAAAATGGGTGATGTTGACTGCCTTTTTCACAATCAACCCTAAGAAGAGAGATTAATGAAATAAGCGAATAGAACACAAGGATTTTTACATGGTTCAGGATGTAAAAGAACCCTAGTCCACGAGTCTTTGGTATTAAAAAGTTTGGAAGCTTGTGAGGGCAAGCTTCAATGGAGTATTCTCAGGCAGTGTTTAGGTTGCTTTGAGTACAAGGTCATGGAGTATTCTCAGGCAGTGTCAATGTCTTTTTCTCTTTAAAAAACTTAACCTCTTACAAAGAGACTCCCAGCTCTATTTATAGAGGCTGAGGTAATTAATACTAATCATCAGAAATTAACACACATTCTTCCTATTATTGGGGGATTAATACATATTCAATGCATTGAGCTGCATTGAATAGAGACCATGGCCCAAGCAAGATTTGCGGGGCCCACTGCAGAAAGGTACCTACTTTATGGGGAACATGGCCCTAGTACTGTCAGGGGGTGCTGTAAGTACCTCCATGTCAGACGACGTAGTGGGAGTGTGAATTTTCGAGTCGTACACTCGATAATACTGTTGACGGATCGCCCACAAAGGTTGTCATACAATCATCTGGCTCTGCAAACTTGCACTTGCTGACACGTTGCACCCTATCTTAGGTCCGAGAACCAGAACCTCGGACCTCGGAAATGACTGGGGGACGAGAGCCTTCGCCTTAATTTCTTGAGTTAGAGAACCTCAGGAAATAACCTACTAAGGCACCAATGACCCACTGTCAAAGGCAAAGTACCACCTAGGAGGAGTGTTGCTCCGACTAGAGGCCTCGAGCAATAACATGCCCCAACGATGTCTATGAATGTCCGAGCCAGACATTGGAGATTGCCACGTGTCGGAGGTGAAAATATGGACAACATGTGAGTTTTTTAATATGGGTTTGTTATTATGGGTTTAGGTCTGAGATTGATTTTTTGAATATGGGTTTATTCTCTTCTGTCTATCTGGGTTTGGAACTGAAGCTTGGGCAGGGTCGAGATCTGGGTTCAGAACTACTTCGTGGGTGGTTGACGAGGGCAAGGGGTCGAACATCGTGGGTGGTTGACGATGGCAAGGATTGGGATCTGGGTTCAGAACTACTTCATGGGTGGTTGACGAGGGCAAGGCGTCGAACTTCGTGGGTGGTTGACAACAGCAAGGGTGGGGATCTGGGTATTTTTGGATGAATTTTCAGAGTTCATATTCATATGTTCTTGATTTTTTTTCTTGTGTTCTTGATGGATTGGATGTTGATTTTTTAGAATGAAAATTTTTGGTTTGAGATTCTGGCTTGAGTGGGGGAGTTTGGATTGAATGTTGATTTACATTTGATATGAGTTGTTTCTTTAAGTGGATTCATGTGGTTGTGGAGTTTTTGGAAGAACATTGATGATGGTGATGATGATGATGATGATGATGATGATGGTGATGATGATGATGATACCCATTTAAGTTTTTGGTGCTTCAATGGAAGCTCATTAAAATTTTAAAAAATATTTTTTTTTTCATTTTTTGTATAAAACTTTTATTTTTCAAATTTTTTTTATATTACTTTATTAATTAAACACATTTCAATTTGAATTTTTTTAGTTTTTTTATTTTGTTCAGATACATTTTTTAAAACCTTTTAATTTAAGATTAATTTAATTTAGTTTTTAAAACTCTTGCTATTTTTTTTAAAAAAATTAGAATTAATATATTTTTTCATTAATTAATTTTCAATTAATTTATTCTTAAAAAATATTATGAAATGAACCAATTACATTGCGCCATGTGTTTACTGAATCAGCAGTTAACAGATCTTTTAGAGTGGGTACCAACGGATGCTAATAGAAGTCGACTTTGGATATTTTTGCCAGAAAAAAAAAATCAGGTACATAATCGCAATAAAATTTAAACATTGGGTGTTTATGCCACTATTTACCCTAATATATATTTTGAAATTCTACTTCATACATTGTCTACGCTACAAAAATATTTTCACTCCGTTGTTGATTACGTTGGTTCTAAGGCATGTACTAAAATTATATATTCCATAGATAGAAAGAATTGCTTATTACTATATACTTTTTTTAGTAATAATTGAGACATATATATTTTAACCATGATTTGTATATTCCGACTTTAAATAAAGAGTTTATACTTTTTTGGACCCTGTGTTTTGTCCAATTACCTGTTTGGACCCTGTGTTTTGATAAATGACTTTTTGGACCTTATGTTTTGTAAAATGGTTCAAATAGAACCCTAAACTCGATTTTGGTCAAAGTTTTTTGAGCTAAAATTACAAATAATTCATCAAACTAACAATTTAAAACAAAAACAAAATTATTTTGCCTAACAACTGTGTTGTTATATTCAATTTTTTCTTCTTCAAAACTGAGTTTAGGGGTTTATTTGAACCATTTTACAAAACACAGGGTCCAAAAATGTATGAACCCTTAAATAAATTATGTTGTATGGGTGCAATTTGTATTAAAAATTAGGTGCTAATTTTTATGTGTGAATTTTCGGTCATCCTAGCATTAATTAAATTGCAAATAAGTTTTTTTTTAGGGAATATAACTTTTATTCAATGTGTAAAATGGACCACATCTATATATGCCAGACAATGTCCAAAGAGCCATACAGATCTCACAAAAGAAATGACCAAACTAAAAACTAGCCAAGCTGATTACACTTGTAGAACAGATTAAACCAAGAACTTAAGACTATCCCTAGAAGGACACACAGATAAAGTTCCTCCCCCAGGTCCAAATTAAAGCACAGATGCATAGTGAGTCGCCTATAAAAGATATTGCAATTGATTTATTGCAGCGCCCTGGATAACCAAGATCGTTACATCGTGTGTTTAAAATCGTGCAAGACTTGCTAATCAGGTCATTTAAATGAAAATGTGATCCTAAAGTCATAAAAAAGTTAGGATTAAAAGATTTTGGTCATAAACGGAAAATTTTCATTAAAATAAATGTTTAGTACATGGGATCCCAAAAATAGGGTTTAAAGAATAGATTTACAAAATTCCAAAAGTTATATACAATCAAGGCCACTCTAATGGCAAAAACACATTTTAGGTTTCCGTCCCTGTACAATCTCTCGTCCGTGGCGGACGAGCAGCTGACAATGTACACCTTGCCCCTAGAGCTCTCCAACTCATGGTTGACCCATCTTGCCCTTGCCTTACTTGCACCACGTAGCACCCGTGAGCCGAGGCCCAACAAGAAAACTATATAGCATAGCATAAAAAATCCAGAGTATCAAATGATTCATAAGATATTAACCAGATATTAAGCAGGCCATAACAGGCACAAAATCAGTAACAATAAACAAAGAATCATCAGTTTATTATCGAGGTATTCAACAAGCCACAAGCATCAGATTAATAACAGTAAACACATTCATAATCAACAGTTTATCAAAATCATCATACAATACTCAGGGTCGACGCCCTTAGGTCGCACCCTCTATTTAACCCACTGTCTCCGGCTCACTTAGGCCGAGCCCAGTGTTTAACCCACTGACTCTGACCCGCTTAAGCCAAGCTCAGCGATTATTTAGCTGTCCTCAGCTACCAATGGCCGAGTCGCGTCCTGTGCGCAAATATCAGTTCCGGCCCTCTTAGGTCGTTTATTTCATGCTCACTTAACATATCACAATCATACAATATATGTATTCAAATATAGGGAACCCTTACTCCCATCACAACCACACAATAGGGTGCAATTTTCTTACATTTAGTTTCGAGCGGAGAAGGTGAAATGGTTCCGAGCACGATCCCTTGCTTCGAGCTTTGGCGATAAACCTAGTCACAATCCATAAATGGTACTTCGATGAGTTTAAATTCCCAAGAACAACCCCGGGACCAAACTCGCGCTCTCGGGACCTCCAATTCCACCAAACGAAGTGGTGAAACCATCCCCCGAGCCCCTGAGCAAAAACCATAAAAGCTACCCAAAAATCAAGTTCTGAAAGTTGAGTAGCGCTACAGTGCTACCTATTGGGCGCTACAGCGCTAGAGACTCTAGCCCCCCAAACCAGTAACCTAGCGTTGTAGCGCTCCCAACCTAGCGCTACAGCGCTGCAGAAATGCAAATTTCTGGGTTTCTCCCTTCGAATCTCCCCGAACCAAAGCTCCAAAAATCCACCCCAATCATCAGTCAAACTCAAAATTAACTATATAACTACACCCTACTCATCATAGGCAACAAAACCTAACCAATTTTTTTTCCCAAAAACTCCAACAAATCCCTAAAACCCAAATCCAAGCTCTCAAGCCCCAAACACCATAAAAATAGAGTAAGAACTCATAAAATTAAGAGATAACAGTAAGAATTTTACCTCAGTTGTGACTATCTTCTCACAATCTTCAACCTCCAATTTCTAAGCTTAAGTCTCAGCTAAACCCTCCCTAGTTCTAGAGCTTCAACTCATCTTCAATCCTTTCAAAATCCCAGAATAAATACATGCTCCAAGCTCAAACTACTCAGTGAATTCAAAGTAAAAACCTTACCTGAAATGATGGCCTAACCTTCCCTGAATCTTCTGGCTGTGATAAACTTGCCTTCCCTCAGCTTGACCCAGATGAATTCCCTTCCAAAACCCCAGCCTCAAGTTTGAATTTTTCATCCCTTCTTCCTTAGTCTCAAATTTCACAAGGGTGATGGAAAGGAAGGGATAACATGAGAGATGAAAGAGAGTGAGCTGAGAGATTTCTATTTCCTTCCTTGGGTTATTCTATAATTTTTTGTTTTGTCCTAATAATGTTGAGTTTATCTTCTAATATCCAAAAGACCCATTACCCCTCTAACCTTATCCATCTTTCAAGGGTGCTTAAGGGTATTTTAGTCATTTGTTCCCAATTTGCGCTAATTCCTTGAGTGTTCCTATTATTTACCCCTTAAATCACGTCATCCAATGAATCACCAATTATTTACCCAATGTCTAATAATCCCCGATATATTTTCTAAATTTCCCAAAAATACACCCAAGCTCCCCCGAGCCGGGTATAAATCTCCGCCGTGACTGTAACGCCCTAAACTCCAGGGACCGTTACGGTGTGCCTTCTAAATAGTGCTAAACTCACTAATCAAGTCATTTGGCCAAAATCGTGTACTAAGTATGATTAACAGTTTAGGAATTAAAATTTTTGATAAGATATAACATTTCACTAGAACGTATAATATATATATATATTGGGATCCCAAAATTATAATTTCAGAGTCCACTACAAGAAAATATTTACAACAGGCCGATCTAAGCGACAAAACAGGGTTCAACCCTAGTTCCTCTTCAAACCTCAGCCGTGGTGGTCGAGCAGATGCATATGTACACATCATCACCTAAGCTCTCCAACTCAAAGATGGTCCAGCTTTCTTTTGCCTTTACCTACACCACATAGCACCCATGAGCCGAAGCCCAGCAAGAAAACACAATAGAGCATGGTATAATATCAACAATGATCGTAATAATCATCCAGAACTCTTAGTCCCAATATAGAAATGCAATGTTTAGCATAATACACCAACCAATGATCATAATAATCATCCAGGACTCTTAGTCCAAACAAATAAGTGACAGTCGTAAAAGTCACAAAAGCAGGTACAACCCCCTATAGCCATGTGACGATAGGGTCACTCGGGCTTAACTTATAAATGAACCTTTCATAAGTTTAAACAGGATAGGTGTATGGTGAGTAGTTGCCAACATAACCTTCCTCATGACCATAGAGTCATAACCTTGGAACAACGTTCCCTAGCCATGTGACAAACAGTCACCGGGGCCATATGCCCTGGCTCTGAATAACTAGTCTCAGACTAGCCAAGCGCTTATAAGTTCATCGACCTTAGGGTGGGTGCAGTGCTAATGCCTTAGACCCATTCAACACTGATATCGATTAGATCTAATCTTCATTTGGCTCGGCGTTCATGACGCTATGCCATTTCTGACTCTTAGGTCAGTAAAACACGACCACTGCTCAACCCACTGTGAACTTGACTATTAAATCACAGCTTCACAGATGAATCTAACACCATTGCCGATTCTGACAAATAAGTCAGTGCCATACACAAGTAAGCCATGCCACCAAACATATATCACATATCCAATATCCATTTACAAGACATTCAACATGCTTACTTAACAAGTACTAGTACAATTAGGACCATGCACGAACACAGAGGCTCAAGCTCTGAACAATATCATACTCAGTATATAAAGCATGTTCTAATCACATGTTTCTTGTGCATTACATGCATCACATATAAACATCCAACATGCATCAAGTACCACCATGCATGTCATATATACACAGGGTGCAGTTTTCTTACCTCCGGTTCGAGTGAGAGTTAGAACAAGAACGACCCTTGAGAATGATCGATCCTTAATCCTTTAGCGGTCACCTAGTCATAACCAAAACAATCTCCAATTAATGAAAATTAACAAAGATAGGGTCTTAACCTAAACCCCACTCTCGGGACCTCGAAACATGCCCACATAGTGAGTAGATTCGATCCCGGGCCTTAAGGATTGAAACCCCGAGCCAAAAACCCTTAAAAACACCCAAAACAGGGTTCTGAAGGAACTGGGTAGCGCTACAGCACTGCCCTCCTAGCACCCCAGTGCTCAAGACAGAACCACAACTGCCTTTCACTCCCTGCAGGTAGCGCTGTAGCGCCCTACACTGGGCGCTGTAGCGCTACCTTCAGCCAGCAAAATCCCATAATTCTCTTCCTTCGATTCCACCATTTCTAGCCCAAACCGAAAGCTTCCAAACATCAAATTAAGTTCCAAATGAACCCAAATACCACCTCCACATGTCCTAGGGACCACAACCCCAAGAACCCTAGCCAAAACTCCAACCAATTCCAAAGTTTCCAACCCAAAAACCAGTTGAAAACTAACCAATAAAATAGAGCAAAATCAAGAGTTCTACTGGCTAAAAACTCACCTCAATCTCAGCTTAGCATCCTCTTCAATGGTGATGCATAATCCTAACATGGCAAAGCTTGGTTCCTTGGCTTAATTCCTCAAAAGAAGTTTGAAAATCCAAAGAGAAATGAAGAAGAAAATCTATCGGGAGAGAAGGAAAAGAGAGACTCTGTTTTTGTTACTCTTCTACAGCCTTAATGGCTGATATAAATCTCTTAGGGTGAAAAGACCTAAATGCCCTTAGGTTTAAAATAAAACCTTAACAGCCACCAAGGGCAAAACCGTCCTTTCGCACCTATTTCATTAATCACAATTAACACCCTCCAATTCCCGCTATTCTCATTAACCTCAAACACCAATAATCCATATCCCATTACCCTTTAATTCCCGGTAATGCTCTAATCATTAAATTCACCCCGAGACTCACCCTGAGCCTCGAACTTAAACCTGTTATGACTAGACCGAACACTTGCATTCCATGATCGTCTCATGCTGAATAGCTCGAACCAATCCACCTTATAATGTGGCTATATTAATTAATCACAAACATGCACCAGAATACGCAATTACGCCCACAACGACCAAATTACCAAAATGCCCTCATAATTATAAATACTCCCATATGCATGCATTTACCATCGTATTATAATATAATTCACATAAACGTGAATATGATCATTAAATAGCATCATTATTCAATTATGGCCCTCCCGGCCTCCTAATCAAGGTCCCAACCCTTATTAGGAAATTCGGGGCATTACAGTGACTATTTCGCCAAACCACTCACTAGGACTGTCTCGAGCCATATACTGCAAATATATCCACATAATAATGTGGTCTCAACAATTTATCACATATAATTACATTTATGCCCACAACAAGCAAAAATTACAAATATGCCCTTCTAAGCTAAACAGGGCCCACATGCATATTTAATGCTCATAAACATGCATTTAATCATATCCATATAATCATATAATCGTGCATGCCACAAAATCATGCATTTAATCATTTATTCACACGTATATACCAATTATGCCCTCCCGGCACACTAATCAATGCCCTTAAGCCTTATTAGTAATTTTGGGTCGTTATAGTTATTGTTTTCTAAACCATATTAGCTTCACTACCAAAATGCAAACTAGGCAAGAAAAAAGATCTAACAAAAGTGATTTTGGGCAAAAGATCCTCAGAGAACAAGGTGGTAAGCAACATTTCTACAAAAAAAAAAAAAAACCTAAGCAGAAACAAACAAAAGAATAAACAACATAAGAAAAATAAAAGTAAGCCTAGCAACGACACCCCAACAATAGCTCCACATGACACAATAGCTCACCCCAGACCCACCTTGTAACACCTTGCTACTTAGGGTTTGTTACCAAGTGTGTTTAAAATTAGTGTTGGACTTACTAAGCAAGTCATTTGGACTAAACATGTGACTAAGCCACTACGAGTTCAGGTATTCAAAATTTGGTCAAGTCATACAAATTTTCATTAAACCAAAAGCTTTGCTATTTACACGGGATCCCAAAAATACAAGTTTAAAAGTCGGTTACAACACCAAGGTTACAAAATAAGCCAACCTAGGCGGCAAAACTAGGTTCAACTCTAGCTTCGTTGAGTTTCTCGGCCATGGCGGTCGAGCGAATTGCATATGTACACGTCACGGCTATCGCTCTCCAACTCATGGCTGGCCAAGCTTCTCTTTACCCTTACCTGCACCACAAAGCACCCATGAGTCAAAAGACTCAGCAAGAAAACATATTCAACAATTCACGAATTAATACATCATACTAAGCAGTAATAACTGAAACTAGCATAAACATTAAATAGATCAGAAATCATAGAGTTGCACAAGTGCGTGTTGCACTCCCTTTCAATTTGTTTTGCATCTGAGCCAGTCAGGTGCTTGGCGCACCCCCAAGGTGGCCCAGCCATAGTGGCTTGCACTCCACGTGCGTAATGCCAGTCTCAGCTTATAAGCCCAGACTTACAGGTCCTCGACTTATTAGTCAAGCCTCACAGGCCCCCGACTTGTAAGTCAAAGCATAAAGACCATCGACTTATAAGCCGAGCTTCAGAGATTCCCGACTTATAAGTCGATCCCCTTAAATCAGTGTAATGACCCAACTAATTCTAAGACCTTGGACCATTAAAAACTACTAGGCTTAGCTACTACTTTTGAAGAAAACGTACATAAGAAATATTCACAACTTTATTGAAAACTCCAAAGTAAATATTGAAATACATAAATGAGGGGTATGGGATCCCATTGTTTTAAAATAAAATATAACTTTAAACTAAAGGAAATTGTTTACAAAACTAAATGCGAAAAATACATAAAAACATAATTTAAAGAGACTAAAATGACGTCCTCGAATCATTCACGCAGTCCATCGAATCCCTTCATCCTTAATATACAAACCAAGCTGCCAAGAATCCTTCTGTCGCCATAACTATTTTCCTCCATACATAAAAATAAAGGAATGAGCCTCATGCCCAGCAAGGAAAATCTACTAGCACATATATCATAAAACATAAACATAAGACTACAAAGCATATGAGTATAAAACATGCATTATAATGGCCATCATACTTCTTGGGGCTTGCTAGCTAAGCAATCATATGCCCATAAATTTACGGGGCTTAGTTATCTAAACAAGTCATAAATTTATGGGGCTCGTTATCTAAACAATCATATGCCCAAGGAATAAATTGTTGGGACTTGTTATCTAAACAAGTTATATATTTGTTATCTAAACAAATTATGTGATTGCTATCTAAACAATTCATATACTAAAACAACTAAAAACATATCATACACATAACATAAACATATATTAAAACATAAAAGCATACAAAATCTATCCTATTTTCCTTACCAATACCGTGATTTATGAGAACAAGGACGGGATTTGGAACACTCCTAAAACCAACAATAAGAATGTGAGTAATTCTAAAGAAAGAGATGACAAAGAAATGAACTAAACCACCAAGATGAAACTTACCAACAAGAAACCTTAAGTTCAAAGAACTTAAATACCTAACCAAGAATGGAAACAACGAGTTAGGATTTGAGTAAAGATAACTAAAGGAAACTAAGGAACCATACATAAATGAACTTAAGATTAGGAATACCTTTGAATGTACTAGAACCGAACTACACCTTGATATTGAAAACACAATATAAATCTCACTTCCCAAGTGTTTATAAAGCTTAAGATCATAAAGCTTTTATCCCAACCCAAGTGTTTATCACTCTATAGTAACCCTAGCAGCTTGAAAGCTCTGAACATAGCTTGAAGAATGAGAAAAATGGTTGGGTACTAGGTCCTATTTATAGAGTTCAAGGAGTGAACTATCTCCTTTTAGCTTGAATAAAAATAATGAGTATTAATTGAAAAATATTTGAATATTCGTTCAGCAGGTGCTGAAGACTCGGTCAAAACATTCAGAATCTAGTCAAGAGGTTAGGAAATGAATCAGGCTCGGTTTCAACATCATTTGAAAATATGGCCCTAGGGCCGATATATTTCCCATCGTAGGCGATATATCGCATGGCCATATGTCCCGAGTGCTCATCGTTTCATTTGTGCGAAGTTGACGTGTTTTTCGTATTCCCCGTGTGGCGATACATCAGCTCCTATGCTGCGATATATCGGCATACGTGAATATATTAAACACATAATTGCACTTTTTCAGCATAATTTGAATTGATTAATTAGGTTTGACTGAGTTATACGAGATTCCAGGAAGTTCTAGAAGAGTCTAGAGCTTCTAGAAACTTCTATTTTTTAATTATCCACTTAAAATTCTTAAATCCTCAAATAAACAAGATTGTGACAAATGTCATGCTCCTAATGGTCTTGGAAGATTCTAGAGCTTTTTTGAACTTTCTTTTATTTAAACTATAATTAAATCCTTAGATAAACATGCACACGACAAGTGTCATGATCTTATTAATTCTACCTAAACCTTATAGTATAATAAATAACATCTTTATAATCAGCTAAATTAATCAAACCTTATGTTATAACTAATATTCTTACACTATAGGTTAAACTTAAAAATCTATAAGTGTTGCTACGAGTGTTCAACTAAGTCCCGGCTTGAACCAAAATCCACAGTAACTACTAGCTACTACTACTACTCCTCATGCTGCTGCTACTACTACTACTACTATTACTACCTAACTAGCTAAGTAAAGTTCTGGGACTCTACAATCAGATATGCCCTCGACTAATAAGTCAATCTTTAACTAGATACAACAACAAATCCTTGGTTTATAAACCAAGTCCCCTAGTCACAGCAGACAATCACGTAATCCATTTATCACATATATACATATACAGTGCATTATAACACATTTAAACAGACATACATAAGCATAATCATAATCATAATCATGCGCATTCGCAGGCCCAACGCCTAAATCAAGATTATATTCAGCATTCGGGCTGAGCCCCAATCATGTATATCATATTCTGGGTGCAGTTTTCTTACCTTCGGTCCAAGTGCACGCTATCAATGAACAACTTTGGAGTACGATCCCTGATCCGAGCCCCTAGCATTGACCTAGTCACAATCGTGATAAAGAATTTCGTCAACAATGAGTGAATAAAGGCTTCCGGACTGAGTCCTAGCCTCTGGGACATCGAATTCCACTAAACACGGTAGTAGAATCGATCCAAAAACCCCTTAAGTGCCGCAACCCCATGCCCTAGTGTCGCGGCCCACCCCAAGTCAGAGGCTCAACCTCCCCATTTAACTAAGCATGCACTGCGGCCCTACCTAAGAGGCATCGTAGTGCGCCTTCGCGACAGAACCTTCCTTGGGCACCGCGACACCCCAAGAATAGAGCTACAACCTGACCCCTTCGAACCCAGAATCCCTGGGCTTTTCCTTTAGCTGAACCCAATAAAAATCAACCCAATTATACTTAAAACTTCAATTCAATCTTCAAAACCAATTTAACACTTTTCCAGCAACAAAACCTAGATAAATACTTGGTTGAAAACCCATAAAAATCCAAGATTCAATCTTCAAACCTACCTCAGATGCACACTCTAAAATTTCTACAGAAACAACAGAATTAACATAAGGGAATTCGAGTTAAGATCCTTACCTCTGAGATATCTTCACTCTTGAGCTAATCCCTAAGTTCCACAAGTTAAACCCTTCAATTTCCTAAGCTTTGTCCTTCAATCTTCTCAAAATTTTCCAAGATATCAAGGAGAAAGAGAGAGAGCT
Source organism: Humulus lupulus (assembly GCF_963169125.1). NCBI lineage: Eukaryota > Viridiplantae > Streptophyta > Magnoliopsida > Rosales > Cannabaceae > Humulus > Humulus lupulus. The sequence goes on from NC_084799.1 coordinate 109,149,725, forward strand.
ACGGGAGAGAGAGAGCTTTTCCTTCTAAGTGTTTCTAAAAATCCCAGCTACCTAACCAAGCATATCTCCTTTGCCAAAAGTCCAAAATGCCCTTACCATTAACTTAAATCCTCTAATAACCTCAAGGGAAATTCCGTCAATTTCCACTTCCCGTGAATCCCTAAGTGTTCCTCTAAATCCCCAACTATCTCAAAATAATAATCATTTAATCTCCCATTACTCGATAAATCCCGGCAATGTACTAAATTACCAAAATACCCCTATGCTCACCCCGAGCCAGGTATTTTATTCCATTGTGACTTTTTCGCTAACTTGCTCACCAAGATCGCCTCGTGTCGAGTAACTCAAATATATCCACATGATAATGTGGTCTCAATCACACACACATATTTGCAATTATACCCTTAATGAGTCAAATTCCTAAAAGGCCCTTCTTATAAGAAACGAGCCCACACACATTTAATATTTATAAACAAGCAAGCATAATTATATTATAATATAATTCACATAATGACATGCTCATACTATATTAACACATAATTAAAATAATTATTGCCCCCCGGCCCCCTAATCCAGGCACTAAGCCATATTAGGGAATTTGCAATGTCACAAGTATCACCTCCTTACAGGAATTTCATCCTCGAAATTTTACCTGAACAGCTCAGGATACTGGTCCTGCATGGTTGATTCCAACTCCCAGGTCACTTCCTCAACCTTGCTATTCCTCCATAATACCTTCACTAAAGGTATGGTTTTATTCCTCAAGACCTTGTCATATCTATCTAATATCTAAATTGGCTGCTCCTCAAAGGACAAATATGTCTAGAGCTTCAGATCTTCATAACTCAGTACATGAGTCTCATCCTATACATACTTTTGAAGCATCGAAATATGAAACATACTGCACGACCGACAATGCTGGAGGTAATGCCAACCTATAAGCCACCTGACCGATCCTTTCCAGGATATCAAAAGGTCCTATGAACCTATGGCTTAGCTTGCCCTTTTTCCCAAATCTCTTCACCCCCTTGAGTGGTGACACTCTAAGGAAGAGATATTCTCCCACCCGAAACTCTATGTTCCTGCGCTTCAGATTCATATAACTTCTCATTCTACTCTGTGATGCAAGCAACTGAGCTTTGATATTTTCAATGGCTTCATTGGTCTTCTGAACTGCCTCAGGACCCAAGTATTTGCGCTCACCCAACTCATCCTAGTGAGTAGGTAATCTGCACTTCCTACCATACATCAGCTCATAAGGAGCCACTTCTATGGTCGCCTGGTAGCTGTTGTTGTAGGAAAACTTTATCAGGGGTAAATATTTACTCCAGGACCCCTCAAAGTCTAGTACACATGCTCTCAGCATGTCCTCCAGTATCTGGATAGTGCTTTCAGACTGACCATCGGTCTGAGGATGATAGGCTGTACTAAACTTCAGCTGCGTGCCCATTGCCTTCTGCAAACTTCCCCAAAACTTGGAAGTAAATGTGGGGTCTCGATCTGACACGATCGACCTCGGGGCTCCATGAAGACATGCTATCTCTTTTACATAGAGATTTTTGTACTGGTCAACGGTATAAGTCATCTTCACTGTAGAAAGTGAGAGATTTTGTATATCTATCTAAAATCACCCATACTGAATTGTACTAACCCACTATCTTGGGCAATCCCACCACAAAGTCCATTGCGATGTCTTCCCATTTCCACTCTGGAATATCTAAGGGCTATAGTTGTAACGCCCTACCTCCTTAGAGTCGTTACTAGGTGAGTTTAAAAATGTGCCATCTATTCGCTAATCTAGGTTTTAGGTTAAAAGTGTAGCTAAACTGTGCTGAAGGTCGTTTAAAGGCATTTTATATCAAAATGTGGTCATTCATTGAAAGTAATAAGAGTTAAACATTTGGGATCCCAAAATACTGTTTAGAAAATACTTTACAACTCAAAATACATTTAGGGTTGACTAGGCGACAAAATTCAAGTCATTACATCAGAATTTCCCAAAATGACCATGGTCGTGGCGGCCAAGTAGGGCGAACATGTACCCAACACTCCACGCTCTCCATACTCATGGTTGGTCGACCTTTCCCTTGCCCTTACCTGCACCATAGACCACCCGTGAGCCGAAGCCCAGCAAGAAAACTCAACACAAAACAAATAACATATGCATATTTATCAATAGCATTTAACAAAACAGCCAACAGGCTAAACATATAGCGGCCATGTCGTCCTAGATACTTTACCAGGCCCTGGGTTCGCGGTCTTCGGCGAGAGGATGATTCCAGCATCCTAGGAGGGTCTCGCCCTAATGAATTGCACTCCGCGTGCTCAACGTTGTTCCTGACCTCTTTCCGTATTTAGCTTTGCACTCTAGATGCTCAACGTCGTTCCCAGCCCCATGCCGTACTCGACTATCTGTCGTTCTTGGCCTTTGCCGTTCATTCAAAAATATGCATTACATAGCATAAAATCAACAAATATATAAACATATATTAAACAAAAATAATAGGGCTACGCCCCGCAATTCAACCAATAGGTTCATGCCCTGCAGTATAAGCAATAGGGCCACATCCTGCTCTACGGGTACAACATTTTTCTAACCTGTGTCCCAAGCTATCGGAGCACCGCAATCCTGAGCACAGTCCTCTAACACAAGCCTCGCTGATAACCTAGTCACAACATAATCATAATAGCCAGTCATCAAATTCTAGCCCAATAAATAGCATCGAGACATAAATCTAGCCTATGGGACCTTGGTTTCTACCAAACTGGGTAGTAGAAACCTTCTCGAGCATTAACGTTCAAGTTCCCGAGCTAAAAACCCTCAAACAGCAAAAATTTAGCATCTAGGCCGCAGCCCAGCCCCCTTTAAGGGTCGCGACGCACACAAGTTAGAGGCAAGAATGCCTCTCTGCTGGGCAACACGGGCCGCGATGCCCAAACCTTGCGCTGCGGCGCCTGGGAAATTTTCCGAGGTCCCCTGGCCTATAAACTCAAGCGTGCCGCGACGCCTGATGAACAGTGTCGCGATGCAAGCCCAAAACCAAGAAATCCCATGCAAATTTTACGAGCCACCTACCCTAAAAATCACCAATTCCGAGCCCTAATCCTAGAATTCTTCCTAGGATTCATATCGAAACTACATAACTAGTTTATTCACCCAGAATTCCAATAGAAAATCTCATAAACACCTGAATTCAATCATCTAAGTTTCAACTCCCAAAATTCCAAAAAAAAAAACAGAGAAAGTTAAATTGAAAACTTGCTTAAACCCTTACCTCTGTATTAGCTTCGGCCTGAGCAATTCCTATACACTTCAAGCCCTTAATCCTTTAGTCCCTTAGCCTAAAATATCCACAAAGCTTCATCAAATTCGCAAACACCATGAGAGGGAAAGAGAGAACCGAGAGATAGAGAGGGAACGAATTGAGAATTCTTTTTGTTTCTTTCCTTCTGATTTCTTCTACCAGATCCTAGAATGACAGCTACCTATACATAAGCTTATCCCTTGCCAAAGGTCTAAAATACCCCTTAAACTTATCCTCAATCCTTAAGTAATCCAAGGGCAATTTAGTCCTTTGCCAAATCCCGTTAAGTCCCCGAGTATTCCTATAAATCCCCATTTAATCCCAACATGTCCAAATCATTACTAAATTACTACCCGTTACTCAACAAATCCCGAACACAGATTACGTTCCTAAAATGCCCCTAGTCTCCTCCCGAGCCGAGTATTTGACCATGTTGTGATTTTCTAGCTAAACTGCTCCCTAAGACCGTCTCAGATCGTGCATCATAAATATGTCACCACTCAGGTGTGGTATCATTCACAATATACACAAATATTTCATTTATGCACTCAATGGGCTAAAATTACAAATATGCCCCTAATAGCCAAATAGGACCCACATGCATATTTAATTCACATAAACATGCATTTCTAATCACATAGTCATCAAATTCACTTAATAACATATTTAATTCAATTATTTCCCTCCAGGCACACTAATCAAGGCCCTAAGCCTTATTAGCAAATTTGGGACGCTACAGTAGCAGTTCTACTAGTATCTGATGTTCAGCTTTGATCTGCTGACTATTCGGAAACTTATACAGGATCTTTATTTATTTTCACGTAGATCTAATATTAAACAAATTAATATGAGATAACCTAGAACATGTTTCTAAAATTGAATTCAAAGAGAAACAAAGATAAGAATACTTACAGTATACGCAGTGGAATGAAAGAGTCCTTCCATCAGTTTCTCTAACTCTTGTATACTTTCTGTCGCAGAGTATTATCAAGAAACTGAACCGTTCTTCTAATTTCTTCAAAGTCTTCCGATGTATCCTTATAATCAACCTAGAATAGTCTGGGCAATTCTTAACACATGAGATAGATACAGAGAGAAGAAGAGAAAATAACAAAGAGGCTTAGAAAATGACTTGTGTTTAGAGAGAATCTAAAACTTATAAGAAAATATGACTTGTGACTTGTCAAACTTATGTTTTGACTTCTCTCTAAGCACTCCTTTAATAGACTCAATTACGCCATTTAATTTAATTAAAAAATAAATAAAATAATAGCCAATTAACAGCCCTTGGTCGAAATTATCATGGGCTTTAGGCCCGTGAAATTTCCCATTTTATTATAAGCCCATTGGACTTAAAATCAAGGCCTGTATTATTTTCTATTGATTTAATTAATTAAATAATTATTTAAATCATTTATCAAATTAATTATTTATAATTTGAACATTTATTTAAACTTATTTATTAATTTAGATACCAATTTATCTTAATTAATAAATGTGCCATAATTTCTCTTTTCTTCTCAAAATTACATAACTCTATGAAACTATGCAAAATTGACCCAGTCAACTTTGATAATTCTAATTGATAATTAACTCAATTAATTGAGACTATCTAGATGATTTTATCCAAGGTACAATGGGGACCATGGGCATATGAAATCAAGCTCCAATAAGTTATCATAAATCTAACAAATAAATGTACTAACTTATTAATTCCTCGTGACTCCACTATAGACTCGGAATTGCACTCTTGAATTCATAGAACACTCTATAACAAATATAGATACACTATTAATTATCCATTGTTACAACCATAATTGTCACTCAATCCTCTATAGATGGTCTACAATGAGATAGGACTAAAATACCGTTTTACCCCTCATCATATTTTATCCTTAAAACACTTAGTTCCTTGTAAATGATATTTCAGTAAACTATTTTTATTACTGAAATGAGATCTCTATCATTTAACACCTTGAACCAAACTGAAAGGAAACCATCGTTTGACTTCTTCATCAGAAGCTATAGATGTTCATATCTATGATTAACACTCCCACTCAATTATACTACTGAGTTCCTAAGATGTAAGTATGGGCTAGTCTGTAGGGTAAGATGGTAACGAACAAGTCAAAGAACTCAAATAATACAATCAGTTAGAATACTAACCACTCATATTTGAGATTGAATTGACCTATGGTCAACAATATGATATGACTAGAATAGATAATAACGGTATGTTTACTTATCTTATCAACTGTCAATATCGGTCCTGTCCGATGTAACAAATACATCTGATCTTATCTACTTTGCTAATGTTCTAGAAAGAACATAACACTACAATGTGTAAGTAGATCATATCGTAGATTGGCAAGTCAGTGTAAATCCTGTGCACTGACTAATCTTAGGACTAACTTATTTTGAACATATAATCATATTTATATTCCATTGTGATTACGCACTATAAATACGATTAGCTATATGCTCGGGATTTAATAGAACTTTATATTAAACAAATAATCATGAAAATAAAACATGTGAGCAAAATGATTGACCAAGTCAAAAAATGATTTCTATTCTTTTATTGATAATAAAATGAGATTACAAAGAAATTAATTTTAATTAGGGCATAAAACCCTAACAAACTCCCATTTGCACTAATTGAAACTAATGCCTTAATTCTATTAATCCCATTTCCTTGATATGCTTATCAAATGTAGCTTCTGGTAGTGTCTTTGTAAATGGATTCACAAGATTGTCTTCAGTTGCAATCTTCATAACCTGCACATCTCCCCTGGCCACATATTCTCGAATAATGTGATACTTCATTTCTATATGCTTACTCCTCTTGTGACTTCGAGGTTCTTTCGAGTTGGCTATCGCTCCTATATTTTCACAAAACAACACAAGTGGTTTATCAATTTCTGGAATAACACCAAGATCCGAATAAAACTTCTTTTGCCAGACTATTTCCTTAGTTGCTTCTGACGCGGCTATGTACTCAGCCTCCATGGTGTAATATGAGATTGCAGACTGCTTTACGCTTCTCCAAATCACAGCTCCACCCCCAAGAGTAAACACCATTCCAGAAGTATACTTCCTATCATCGACATCAGTCTAAAAATCTGAATCGGTGTAGCCTATAGGGTTCAGAACACCACCCTTGTAAACTAACATATAATCCCTAGTCCGTCTCAAATACTTCAGGATATGCTTAACTATTATCCAATGTTCCAATCCTGGTTTTGACTGATACCTGCTCACTGCTCCCACTGCATAGCAGATATCTGGTCTAGTACACAACATAGCATACATCAGACTTCCAACTGCAGATGCGTAAGGAACTTTTCTCATTGCATCTTCCTCTTTAGGAGTCTGGGGAGACTGCTTCTTTGAAAGATGAATTCCATGGCGGGACGGTAGACGCCCTTTCTTGGAATTTGTCATTGAGAAACATTCAAGCACTTTATCAATGTAAGTTGCTTGAGATAGAGCTAAAAGTTTGTTCTTTTTATCCCTAATGATCTGGATACCTAGAACATAACATGCTTCACCCAAATCCTTCATCTGGAATTGAGTGCTCAGCCAATTCTTCACATCTGATAATTTCTTAACATTGTTTCCAATGCGTAAGATATCATTTACATAAAGAACCAAGAATACCACTATTTGATTTTCCTTCAGTTGGTAAACACAGGGCTCATCAATATTTTGTCCAAAGCCATAGGTTTTGATTATTTCATCAAACCTAAGATTCCAGAAATGAGAAGCTTGCTTAAGTCCATAGATGGACCTATTCAACTTGCAAACTTTTCCTTCTTGTCCAGCTACTTTAAATCCTTATGGTTGATCCATATAAATGACTTCGTCAATCTTTCCATTAAGAAAAGATGTCTTGACGTCCATTTGCCAAATCTCATAGTCGAGAGCGGCTGCTATGGATAGGAGGATGCGAATGGACTTGAGCATGGCTACCGGACTAAAAGTTTCCTCATAGTCCACGCCTTCTCTTTGGGTATAACCCTTTGCCACTAATCGAGCTTTATAAGTCTCGATATTTCCATCAACACCTCATTTCTTCTTGTAGATCCACTTGCACCCAATGGCCCTAAAGTCACTAGGTGCTTCCACAAGATCCTAGACGGAATTTGAGAACATGGACTCCATTTCTTGTTTCATGGCTTCAAGCCATAGTTCCTTTTCAGGGCTAGCCATTGCCTGTTTGAAAGACAACAGATCATCATCACTAGTGTCACGAACAACCATATTGGTTTCACCATCCAAACCATAGCGAACTGGGTTCCTAGAAACCCTCCCACTATGACGAGGCTCCGTGACTGTTTGCTCCAAAACAGTGGTACTATCTTCATTTAAATCGACTTGCATTGGTTGAACATGAAGAGTGGGAATTTCATTATCAACTTGCGTTGATGATGGTAGAACATTGGTTGGAGTCAGATCTTTAACCATCTCCTCTAAAACTACTTTGTTGTGAGGTTTGAAGTTTTGGACATAGTCATTTTCTAGAAAAGTAGCATTTGTAGAAGTAAACACTTTCTTTTCTGAATGACCATGGAAAATTCCACACCGAGTACCTTTAGGATAGCCAACAAACATGCAAACTTCAGTTCGCGGTTCTAGCTTTCCCGCCTTTTTCCTCAGGACGTGAGTGGGACCCCTAGATTCTATAATGGCATAAACTAGGTTCACGACCATTCCAGCGTTCTAAAGGTGTTTTGGGGATTGATTTTTAAGGCACGATATTGAGAATGTCATTTGCGGTTTCAATTGCATGTGCCCAGAACGAAGTTGGTAGAGTTGAGTAACTAAGCATGCATCTAATCATTACTAATAAAGTTCTGTTCCGGCGTTCCGCTACACCATTTTGTTGCGGAGTACCTGGGGCAGTAAGTTGTGATAATATCCCAAGTTCAGTTAAATGATCTTGGAACTGCATATCCAAATATTCTCCACCCCTATCAAATCGCAAGATCTTTAACATTTTACCTAATTGGTTCTGAGCTATTGCTAGGAATTCCTGAAACTTTGAAAATGATTCTGATTTCCTATGCATTAGGTAAATACATGAGTATCTAGAGTAATCGTCAATGAAAGTGACAAAATACTCAAAACCACCCCTTTCTTGTACATTCAAAGATCCACAAACATTTGAATGAACAAGTCCAAGTGGTTCTTTGCCCCCATCACCCTTTGCAGAGAATGGATGCTTGGTCAGTTTTCCTTCTAGACAAGATTCACAGACAGGTAATTCACCTAAGGTGAGTTCCCTCAAAGGCCCGTCCTTTGTAAGTCTTTGAATCTTATCATAGCCAATGTGACCTAGTCTCAAGTGCCATAAATACGTCATATTATCGTTATCGGTCTTTTGACATTTATTGGTCCTAGGTTTAGCTACTTTGAATAAATCATTATTAAGAGCAAGGAGTTCGTTAGGTCGCAGAATATAAAGCCCGTTTTCCAAACATGCAATACACAATTGTGATCCATTGAAAGAAATAGGTATATTAAAACTTGTGAAAGTCATAACAAATTATTCTAATTGCAACATGGAAACTGAAATTAAATTTCTAATAAAATTCGGAATGAAAAAGTACATCATTTAAAATTAAAATTTATTTTCCAACTTCAGACGAGCTCTTCCTCTAGCTTGGACCGCAACGAACGCTCTGTTCCCAACTCTAAGCTTTAAGCTGCCTTTGTCCACTTCCTCCCACGATTCAAGAAGCTGTAAAGAGTTATAAACATGGTTAGTAGATCAAGAATCAATAATCCAAACGGATTTATCATTCTCTAAAACACATGTTTCTAAGATAAATGAACTATAATCATTACCTTTGTTTTTAGCTGCTAGAAACTTGGGGCAATCCTGTTTCCAATGCCCCTTCTCTTTGCAGTGAAAACACTTACCTTTACCTTTCTTGTTTTTCTTGTTCTTCCCCTTAGGCGTCTGTGCACTTGGTTGTGCACTCGTCCTTGTTGCCTTTGCAAGCTTGGGGTTGTTGTTTTTTCCACCTTTCCTCTTGTTTTCAGCTTTCGAAGACGAAGCTTGGTTAGCTTCAGCCTTAGCTGGATCAGCAGCAGCAGCAGTAGTATTATTTTCTCCTCTTTTACTAGGTTCACCCATGATATACTTAAAAGTATGAAGCTCGTTCATGAGCTGCGTCAGACCATAGTTGAGTTGATCATGAACGTGCGGACACGACGCCATTCGAGAATTTATGGTGCCATCACGATCGTGCGGGGACGGTGCTATCCAAGCATTTATGGTGCCATCATGAGCACTGACGGTGCCATCACAAACGTGCGGACACGGTGCTCGTTCTGGGGATTCCTCAATCATGACGAATTCAGAGTTTTCACCAATCAACTCTATGTTGATATTTTGCTTCCATTTAAGGAAGTTTTCTCCAGTGAGTTTCTCCATCGAAAGTTGTGAAAGGATGGGAGTAGACACAGCCATAATTAAACTACAAATTACCAATAAAATAGAAATCAATCACATTTGCTCAATAAAACTTCTATTCACACAAATTTCAAGAAATAGCACAACATATACCAAAAATATGTAAGATATGAGAAAAATACCAAAAAAATCATATATATATTTCTTTAGATTTTTAACTAATCTATGATATCCTTATCCCGGTTGGTGAGAGTCAAAAATACCACTAGTAAAATAGAGTTGTAAACTCATTTCATAATTGACACCACTATTAACAACCTACTATTCGATCAAAATAAGAAAACAAAATCTCTTATTTTATGAGCTAGACCCACCGTTTCGACAATCATAGATTTAGTCCTAGTAGTCACCGTAGGGGTGAGTCTAGTAGAATTTGACCTATAATTATCTATCTTTCGAGATCTAACCTTGTTAAAATAACTAATGAACACCTTCCATAGAGGGACGAATCAAAGCGCCTTGAGGCCCCATTAAGCTATTGACTATGTTAAACCAACGGTGGAGATCGAATAAAATTCTTAAAATAAGATCATTATTAAATAAAAAATAATATTTTTTATTATTTATTTTTAGAAAATTAATGACTATGGTTTTCAAAAAAAAAAATAAACAGATTAATTTTTTTTTAAAACCAAAGTCCTATAATTTCCTATTAATTCTAAAGTGTCACATTGAAATAAATTCAATTAATTTAGAATTAATTTATTGCTAATAAATATTTAGGTCTAACTAATATAATGAACCTATACAATTAAGTCCAACTCAGGTAAATGGGCCTTAACAATTGGGCTTGTATGGGGGAGGGTTGGGTCCTGTATGTCGTTCCCACTACAAAGGCCCCCAATCTTCTATACAAGGTCCAAAAGACAGGAATTTAAACCTTCATTTTATTAATTGTTATTAATTGATTATGCCAACTATAGTCATGCAAAGAAAATGAGCCTTCACAAGTGGAATCACCCACAAGAGAGGAATTTAAACTTTACATTTTCTAATGAGCCCAAATAAAACCTATCATTTTATGAATATTTTATTTGGCAAAATCCATATATCTAACAAACATATGGGTCACTATATGCATCTAAGTCCAATTGCAAAACTACAACATATAGTGCAAACAGACATGTTATAATTGGATGGGCCTAATCATGTTACTATATGAGAAATCTTATGAATTTAAGCAAAAATACCACAATTAATTTCATTTGCCAAAATACCACAATTAATTATCTAGAATTTATAAAAAAAATCAAATTAATTAATTTTTTACAAAAAATAAGTCAATTTAAATTAAATTTATCAACAATTAACAATAGTTAATTTAAATTTCATTTATCAAAAATCAACTTGTTTTAGGTTAATTTGAAAAAAAAATATTAATTTAATTTAAATAGAATTTATCAACAATTAACCAAAGTTAATATAAATCCCATTTATTAAAAAAATATTTTATTAATTGGCTGAAGAAAAAAAATGATATTTTTCAAAATTTAACAAATTTTAAAATTTAAAATCAATTTCTTAACTGTTTTTCAAAACTATCTTGTGTTGTTACAACTATAGCTAATATTTTAACTATTAAAAAAATATATTAATAGTTATAACAATCATAAAATATCTCAATACAGATAATCAAATTCAAATATACATAAAAATATCTAACTAACAATATTCAAGTTTCAAATACTTTAAATATTAAAAACTATATAATAAAAAGATATTTATATTTTCAAATAAAGATTTAATAAAAATATCAAGAATTTAAATGAAAATATATTAAATATCTGATATTATAATTCTAATATTTTAATCTATTAAAAGATTCAAAATTAAGTTGTTAGTCTATTTTTATATTTGAATTTAAATCTTTGTAGAAAATATCTAATTATTTAAATCTCAACTAACAAAAATGTATTATTAAAAAAACAATTTTAAATACAAAAACAAATATGATATTTTTGGCTTTGATTATAAATAATTTATTTTCACAAATTTTATTTTTCTTTAATTTAAAAAAAAAATTCTGGACTAGGCGCGCGGGCATGGGCAGCTAGGTCAAACTTTTCCAAAAAAAAATATTTTTAGCAATTTTTCAAACCAAAATTATTTTCTAATTAATTTTTAACATGTTTTACAAAAAAAAAAAGCATATATAAAAATAAATAGCATAGAAAACACAACAAAATAACCTAAAACTTGCTAATAATCACATAAAATCAATATGTTTCATAAAAACATGAAAACCATCAATTTATTCAAACACGTCAAATAATCCAATTTTTAACATGTTCATGCATGAAAATGAAGATTACTAAAAGCTCTGAGGCCAGTTGTTAGGAAACTTATACATGATCTTTATTTATTTTCATGTAGATCTAATATTAACAAATTAATATGAGATAACCTAGAACATGTTTCTAAAATTGAATTCAAAGAGAAACAAAGATAAGAATACTTACAGTATACGCAGCAGAATGAAAGAGTCATTCCTTCAGTTTCTCTAACTCTTGTATCCTTTCTGTCACAGAGTATTATCAAGAAACTGAACCGTTCTTCTAATTTCTTCACAGTCTTCCAATGTATCTTTAGAATCACCTAGACTAGTGTGGACAATTCTCAACACATGAGATAAATACAAAGAGAAGAAGAGAAAATAACAAAGAGGCTTAGAAAATGACTTATGTTTAGAGATAATCTAAAACTTATCCGAAAATATGACTTGTGACTTGTCAAACTTATGTTTTGACTTCTCTTTAAGCACTCTTTTTATAGACTCAATTAGGCCATTTAATTTAATTAAAAATCAATAAAATAATAGTCAATTAATAGCCCTAGGTCAAAATTATCATGGGCTTTAGGCCCGTGAAATTTCCCATTTGATTATAAGTCCATTGGACTTAAAATCAAGGCCTGTATTATTTTCTATTGATTTAATTAATTAAATAATTATTTAAATTCTGTATCAAATTAATTATTTATAATTTGAACCTTTATTTAAACTTATTTATTAATTTACATACAAATTTATCTTAATTAATAAATCTGCCATAATTTCTCTTTTCTTCTCAAAATTACATAACTCTGTGAAACTATCCAAAATTGACCTGGTCAACTTTGATAATTATAATTGATAATTAAATCAATTAATTGAGACTATCTAGATGATTTTATTCAAGGTACAATGGGGACCATGGGCCTATGAAATCAAGCTCCAATAAGTTATCATAAATCTAACAAATAAATTTACTAACTTATTAATTCCTCGTGACTCCACTATAGACTCGGAATTGCACTCTTGAATTCATAGAACACTCTATAACAAATATAGATACACTATTAATTATCCATTGTTACAACCATAATTTTCACTCAATCCTCTATAGATGGTCTACAATGAGATAGGACTAAAATACCGTTTTGCCCCTCATTGTATTTTATCCTTAAAACACTTAGTTCCTTGTAAATGATATTTCAGCAAACTATTTTTATTACTGAAATGAGATCTCTATCATTTAACACCTTGAACCAAACTAAAAGGAAACCATCATTTCACTTCTTCATTAGAAGCTATAGGTGTTCATATCTATGATTAACACTCCCACTCAATTATACTACTGAGTTCCCAATATGTAAGTATGGGCTAGTCTGTAGGGTAAGCTGGTAATGAACAAGTCAAAGAACTCAAATAATACAATCAGTTAGAATACTAAACACTCAGAATTGAGATTGAATTGACCTATGGTCAACTATATGATATGACTAGAATAGATAATAACGATATGTTTACTTATCTTATAAACTTTCAATATCGGTCTTGTCCGATGTAACAAATACATCCGATCTTATCTACTTTGCTAATGTTCTGGAAAGAACATAACACTACAATGTGTAAGTAGATCATATCGTAGATTGGCAAGTCAGTGTAAATCCTATGCACTGACTAATCTTAGGACTAACTTATTTTGAACATATAATCATATTTATATTCCACTGTAATTACATCACTATAAATACGATTAGCTATATGCTCGGGATTTAATAGAACTTTATATTAAACAAATAATCATGAAAATAAAACATGTGAGCAAAATGATTGACCAAGTCAAAAAATTATTTCTATTCTTTTATTGATAATAAAGTGAGATTACAAAGAAATTGAGTTTTAATTAGGGCATAAAATCCTAACACTGACACATCAGACACTTGGCTACATATTCTGTTACATCACCCTTCATCCCTGGCCACCAATACAAAGTTCTCAGATCCTGGTACATCGTCATGGTGCCGGGATGCAAGGAATACGGAGTGGTATGAGATTCGTCCAGAATCTCCCATCTAATAACAACATCCATCGGAACACAAATCTGAGCCTTATATCTTAGCAAACCCATATCTAATATTGTATAGTCCCTAGCCACTCCAGCTAGGACGTCCTCTCTAATATTCACCAACTGTGGCTCTTATAACTGACCCTCCTTTATCCTTTCTAGAAGAGCAGATTGCAAGGTAATGTTGCCCATATGGCCCACTACTAACTCAGTCCCCGCTCTAGTCATACCCTCTGTTAATTTCATGGATATCTACCTCGCACTGTACAACTGCCCTAGACCTCTCCGACTTAGGGCATCTGCCACCATGTTGGCTTTCCCTGGATGATAAAGGATATCACAATTATAATCCTTCACCAATTCCCACCAACACCTTCACCTCATATTCAAATCCCTCTGTGTAAAGAAGTACTTGATGCTCTTGTGGTCTGTATATATCTCACACTTCTCTCCATAAAGGTAATGTCTCTATACCTTTAATGAAAAGACCACTGTTGCCAACTCCAGATCATGGGTTGGATGTCTCTGCTCATAATCTTTCAACTGATGTGACGCATAAGCAATTACTTTCTCTGCATGCATAAGGACACAACCTAACCCTTGTTTTGAAGCATCACAATAAACCATGAACTTCTCCTGATTTATCGGAAGACTCAGGACAGGGGCAGTAATCAGACGCCGCTTTGACTCTTGGAAGCTGTTCTCGCATCTGTCTGACCACGTAAACTTTTGATTCTTATGTGTTAGTTCTGTCAGTGGGGTAGCTATTCTTGAGAATCCTTCCACAAGCTTCCTATAATAGCCTGCCAATCCAAGGAAGCTTCTAATCTCGAAGGCATTCCTTGGCCTTGGCCAACTCCTAACAACCTCAATCTTAGTTAGGTCTACCTTAATCCCATCTCTACTAACAATATGACCCTAGAATGTCACATGCGGTAACCGAAACTCACACTTTTTAAACTTCGCAAATAACTTGTGCTCTCTCAGTCTCTGCAAGACCAATATGAGGTGTTGCTCATGCTTTTCTTCTGACTACGAATAAATCAAGATATCATTGATGAAGAAAATCACAAATTGGTCCAGATAGTCTTTGAACACTTTGTTCATTAAGTCCATGATAGCTGCTGGGGCGTTAGTCAACCCAAACAACATAACGAGAAATTCGTAGTGCCCATATCTGGTACGGAAAGCTGTCTTTGGTATGTCTTCCTCCTTAATCCTCAACTGGTGATAACTAGATCGAAGATCTATTTTTTAAAATACCATTTTATCTTGCAATTGGTCAAATAAGTCATCTATCCTTGGTAAAGGATACCTATTCTTAATATTTAACTTATTCAGTTCTTTATAGTCTATATACATCCTTAGAGAACCATCCTTATTTTTCACAAATAAACCCAGCGCACCCCACGGTGAGAAACTGGGTGTGATAAAACCCAGACCCAACAACTCCTGTAACTATACCTTCAGTTCCCTCAACTCTGTTGGGGCCATTCTATAAGGTGCCCTAGACACTAGCTCTATCCCTGGTGCCAACTTAATAACAAACTCGATCTCCCTATGTGGCGGAAACCCTGGTAACTCCTCTGGAAACACATCTAGGAACTCACAAATCAACCTAGTCTCTTCTGTTCCCACTGGATAGGAATCCTATGCAACCCTTGCAGTAGATATCTAGCCCTCAATGCTAAAATCATAGGTACTCGGGGTCCATGCACAATCCCAATGAATACGAAGGGTTCCTCACCCTCAGGTTCAAAGGTTACTATCTTCTTCTTGCAATCAATGGTCGCCCTATATCTAGTTAACTAGTCCATCCCCAAAATCATATCAAAGTCAGTCATAACTAACTCTATTAAGTCAACCGACAACTCCCTGCTGTCTACCATCACTGGCAAGGATCTGACCCATCTCTTGGAAACCACTAACTCCCTAGTGGATAGTAACGTCCCAAACCCCACAGCATAAAAATCACAGGGCCTACACAGTCTATCAATAATCCTACTAGAAACATAAGATTGTGTAGCACAAGAATCAATCAGCACAGTATACGATATGCCAGCACTAGAAAGCTGACCTATGACCACTGAGGGCCTAGCCTTAACCTTAGCCTGTGTCAATGCAAATACTCAAGCTGGAGTTGAGCTATCCGTCCTCTTAGGTTCCTCTTTCTTCATTCTTGGGTAGTCCTTCTTGAGATGCCCCACAATCCCACATAAAAAGTAGGCCTCCACTCGACATTCTCCCAGATGACGTCTCCTACATCTGGCACACTCTAGATATGTCTTCCAGTTCTCATTGCAGCCCTAGCGGCCAATCTGTACACCCTGTGGCCTCCTATCAGGTCTAGGAGCCAAAATAGCATATGGGGTCTTCCTTTTCTGGTCACTAGGGCCTCCGCCCCTACATGATCCTAAGAAGAGAGGTCCCGTCCTCCGCATATCCCTCCTGGCCGCGTTCTCGCGCCAGCTATTATTACCAGCACCCTCTACAGTAAGGACTCTGTCTACTACCTGAGCATATGTCGTCACTCTGGGCACTGTAGTAATTTTGACGTCCCGAGCTATCATAGGATGTAGCCCCTGAAGGAATCTTTCCTTCCTTGTCCCATCAGTGGGCACCAAGTCTGCAGTGAACTTGGCTAGTCTGTTGAATTTTAGGGCACATTCGGTCACCGTCATATTCCCTTGTAACATTCTACTAAACTCCTCGACCTTTGCATCTTTAATGGCATCATTATAATATTTCTCATTGAAGAGGGTTTTGAACTCTTCCCAGTTCATTGTGGTTACATCCTTAGTCTGGGACACCACCTCCCACTAGATTCGGGCATCCTCCCGAAACATGTACGTGGCACAGGCCACTCTCTCATTTCCCACAACCCTCATGAAATCGAGGATGGATGTAATCGTAGCCATCCAATGTTCCGCGTTAAGTGGATCTACATTACCCTTGAAAACTAGAGGGTGTTGTTTCCTGAACCGTTCATACACTAACTCCCAACGGTTCTCTAATTCTGTCTGATGCTGTACTGCCAGTATTGGAACAGTAGATGAGACCCCTGTCGCAGCGTTCCCAGTCGGAACCTACTGTTGCCTCAATCGGCGACTCTTCATCTTGTCACTGCAGCCTAGCTTGCATATTTGCAAGCATCTGTTGCCAGTTCTCAGGGGCTGGCAGAGGGTTCTGACCCTGGTCATTACTTCTGAACTGATTCTCAACGCCAGTTGGCTCATTAGATTGCCCTGGAAACATACTTCTAAGTCTATCTACAATCAGTGACTCAGTTTATCAGGCAGTAATAAAAATATCTCACACGAACCCATAGTTCAAAACCGATCGAATAAGCATCCACATGCATTGACAATGCTAATAAGCATCCCAGTAATTCACACATAACAATCATGCTAATAAGCAGAGGAATTCATGATCATATTTGAACAAGATGCTGATAAGCACATTTCTGGCATGCATACACATAACATAATGCTATTAAACATTTCCAATACTCAAGGCCAGATTAATGCTAATAAGCATTTCCCAGCATGCATAGACATTTAATGATGCTAATAAGCATTTTCTTTCAACATGCAATGGTGCTGATAAACATCTGTTGTCATACACGCACATACAACTGCACTAATAAGCGTTTCTGACATTCAACAGCAATAATGATGCTGATAAGCAATCCTACAACATTTACAAGGGTTTATTGTGCTAATAAGCACATCCTCAACCTGCATACAACAGTCAAGGGCCAGGCCCTATCAGAATAACTCATGCTTCTTATTTAAGCTAGCAGGTAAGGTATATACAGTTCATTTAAGCAAGTACACACATAATTATATCAATAATTACCCAACCCTAAGTCGAGCTTTTCTCTAGCAGTGAGTGTACATGCCCAGTCCAAAATCAGGAACCCTTAAACCTTGGCAGCTCTGATACCAAGTTGTAACGCCCTGCTACTTAGGGTCCGTTACCAAGTGTGTTTAAAATTAGTGCTGGACTTGCTAAGCAAGTCATTTGGACTAAACATGTGATTAAGCCACTACGAGTTCAGGTATTCAAAATTGGGTAAAGTCATAAACATTTTAATTAAACCAAAAGCTTTGTTATTTACACGGGATCCAAAAAATACAAGTTTAAAAGTCGGTTACAACACCAAGGTTACAAAATAAGCCGACCTATGCTGCAAAACTGGGTTCAACCCTAGCTTCCTTGAGTTTCTTGGCCGTGGCGGTTGAGCGGATTGCATATGTACACGTCACTGCTATCGCTCTCCAACTCATGGCTAACCAAACTTCTCTTTACCCTTACCTGCACCACAAAGTATCCATGAGCCAAAAGACTCAGCAAGAAAACATATTCAATAATTCATGGATTAATACATCAGACTAAGCAGTAATAACTGAAACTAGCATAAACATTAAATAGATCAGCAATCATAGAGTTGCACAAGTGTGTGTTGCACTCCCTTTCAATTTGTTTTGCCTCTAAGCCAATCAGGTGCTTGGCGCACCCCCAAGGTGGCCCAGCCATAGTGGCCTGCACTCCACGTGCATAATGTTAGTCTCAGCTCATAAGCCCAGTCTTACAGGTCCTCGACTTATGAGTCGAGCCTCACAGACCCCCGACTCATAAGTTGAAGTTTAAAGACCCTTGACTTCTAAGCTGAGCTTCGGGGATTCTCGACTTATAAGTCGAGCCCCTTAAATCAGATATGCCCTTGACTAATAAGTTGATCTTTAACTAGATACAACAACAAATCCCTGGTTTATAAACCGAGTCCCCTAGTCACAACAAACAATCACGTAATCCATTTATCACATATATACATATACAATGCATTATAACACATTTAAATAGCATACATAGGCATAATCATAATCATACGCATTCACAGGCCCAACGTCCAAATCAAGATTATATTCAGCATTCGAGTCGAGCCCCAATCATGTACATCATATTCTGGGTGTAGTTTTCTTACCTTCGGTCCAAGTGCATGCTATCAATGAACAACTCTGGAGTACGATCCCTGATCCGAGCCCCGAGCATTGACCTAGTCCCAACCATAATAAAGAATCTCGTCAACAATGAGTGAATAAAGTCTTTCAGACCAAGTCCTAGCCTTCGGGACATCGAATTCCACTAAACACGGTAGTAAGATCGATCCCGAGCCCTTAAGGTTGAGTTCCCGCACTCAAAACCCTCTCGGGGTCCAAAAACCCCTTAAGCGTCGCGACCCCATGCCCTCGCGCCGAGGCCCGCCCCAAGTCAGAGGCTCAACCTCCCCACTTAACTAAACACGCGCCGCGACCCTGCCTAAGAGGCGCCGCGGCGTGCCCTCGCGACAAAGCCTTCCTTGGCTCCCTTTGGTTCAAGAGGGTCGTGACACCCCTTCGAACAGGGTCGCGGTTCGACCCCTGCGAACCCAAAATTCCTAGGTTTTTCCTTTAGCCGAATCCAATAAAAATCAACCCAGTTATACTTAAAACATCAATTCAATCTTCAAAACAAATTTAACACTTTTCTAGCAACAAAACCTAGCTAAATACTTGATTGAAAACCCATAAAAATACAAGATTCAGTCTTCAAACCTACCTCACATGCACACTCTAAAATTTCTACAAAAACAACTGAATTAACATAGGGGAATTCGAGTTAAGATCCTTACCTCTGAGATATCTTCACTCTTGATCCAAGCTATCAAGGAGAGAGAGAGAGCTACCGGAGAGAGGGAGCTTTCCCTTCTAAGTGTTTCTAAAAATCCCAACTACCTAACAAAGCATATCTCCTTTGCCAAAAGTCCAAAATGCCCTTACCACTAACTTAAATCTTGTAATAACCTCAAGGGAAATTCCGTCAATTGCCACTTCACGTGAATCCCTGAGTGTTCCTCTAAATCCACAACTATCTCAAAATAATAATCATTTAATCTCTCTGTTGACGGTGAGAACTCGTCAACTAAGTTGAGTTGGAAAAATTATCAAATCAAGATCACTAATCGGAAAACTGTAAAAATTTGAACAATAACTCAAGAACAATGATAGAACAATAATGGAGAATTCAGTCTTTCATTCACACTTAAGCCTCTGCTACAGTAAAATTTCCAACCCCTTTTCAGGTGGTCTTAGAGTTCATTTTATAGTAGGCTCTAATGGCCTTAGGTACATAGTGGTCCAGGGGACCAAGTGGTACATATGTACTGTGTCAGGGGAGTGGCTTCAGAGGTTGTGGTCGTACATCCCGTACAGGAGCAGGTGTCATGAGGATGTCTCCACTACTTGTCTGTACCCATGTCTGATGCGTGGTGGCAGGCGTAGTGGTGCAGGTGGTAATGGTGTCGACTCTGACTCCTGGCCATAGATGTACGGGCCATAACTCCTATCCTTTCATACCCACTCCTGGCGTTCCCACTACTTGTCTGGTAGGGGTACCATATCCGTACTCTGACTTCTTTAGGTTTGTAGGTACATTCCATATTCCTGCGAGTACCTTGCCCCTTGTGAGTATTCTCACCTCCAAGGCCATGGGCACGGGACCATGGGGCCTAGGCCATGGGTGCAAGGCCATGGGGCGCGGGGCCATGAGGCCGAGACCATGGGCGTGAGGCCATGGGGCCGAGGGCATGGGGCGAGGCCATGGGCGAGGCCATGGGGCAAGGCCATGGGGCCGAGGGCATGGGCGAGGCCATGCAGTGAGGCCGTGGGGCCGAGTGCATGGGCGAGGCCATGGGGCCGAGGGCATGGGCGAGGCCATGGGGGTGAGGCCGTGGGGCCGAGTGCATGGGCGAGGCCATGGGGGTGAGGCCGTGGGGCCGAGTGCATGGGCGAGGCCATGGGTGCAAGGCCATGGGGCGCGGGGCCATGAGGCCGAGACCATGGGCGTGAGGCCATGGGGCCGAGGGCATGGGGCAAGGCCATGGGGCCGAGGGCATGGGCGAGGCCATGGGGTGAGGCCGTGGGGCCGAGTGCATGGG
The DNA here is from genome assembly GCF_963169125.1 of Humulus lupulus. NCBI lineage: Eukaryota > Viridiplantae > Streptophyta > Magnoliopsida > Rosales > Cannabaceae > Humulus > Humulus lupulus. The sequence continues at coordinate 109,170,818 of NC_084799.1, forward strand.
CGAGGCCATGGGGCCGAGGGCATGGGCGAGGCCATGTGGTGAGGCCGTGGGGCCGAGTGCATGGGCGAGGCCGTGGGGTCGAGGCCATGGGAGAGGCCATGGAGCGAGGCCATGGGCGAGGCCATGGGGCTGAGGCCATGGGCAAGGCCATGGGGCGAGGCCATGGGCGTGACCATGGGGCGAGGCCGTGGGGCCGAGTGTATGGGCGAGGCCATGGGGCGAGGCCGTGGGGCCGAGTGCATGGGCGAGATGGGCCTCGCGAGGCTACTGAGCCTTGGCACCTATGCCTTGCCAACGTGGGCCACTTGGCATCGACTCCACGAGAAACGAACCCAGACTCGTGTTGTGATGGCGCGATGGCTTCCCGAGACGACGGTGGCCTAAGGGCCTTGCCTCGGCCTCATACTTTCTCTTGATGAGATTATGAGCATCAACACTCTCATTACCCGATAAATCCCGACAATGTACTAAATCACCAAAATACCCTTGTGCTCACCCCGAGCCGGATATTTTACCCTGTAGTGACTTTTCTGCTAACTTTCTCACCAGGATCGCCCCGCGTCGAGTAACTCAAATATATCCACATGATAATGTGGTCTCAATCACACACACGCGTATTTGCAATTATACCCTCAACACGTCAAATTCCTAAAATGCCCTTCTTTTAAGAAACGGGCCCACACACACATTTAATATTTCTAAACAGGCAAGCATAATTATATTATAATATAATTCACACAATGACATGCTCATACTATAATAACACATAATTAAATAATTATTGCCTCCCGGTCCCCTAATCCAGGTACTAAGCCATATTAAGGGAATTTGGGATGTTACACACCTCCATCGACTCCCGAAGACCACCTCAACTCCAAATTGCCAAACCAACACTGACAAAGAAGACGAAGGGACAACCCACCCCAAAGCCTCAAGAGCCACCAACTCCACCAGATATGTCAAACATAACCCCGCCGACTAAATGCACACCACCAGAGCGGAAGGAGAATAACTTATCAAAGAAACCAAAGGGAAGGATAGAGTCGAACACCACTGGAGAGAGAGACCCACTGCTGCAAGGTAAGGCCTCTCGACTAAGCACCACATGCTTGCGCCGATGTGCTTTGAATAGGGTTTATGAAGTTTGAGAGGATTCTATTGATGTGTGTGTGTGAGAGAGATAATTTATCTTGAATTTTTAATTGTAAATAAGTTTAATGATAAGTTATAAAGAAGGAGATCAATGTTGAGGGTTCATATAATTATGTTAATTAATTAGGAGAGGATAACCTAAGAACTAACACAACCTATTAACTACACCCAATTGGAAAGTACACGTAGGGTGGGGCTTTTGATTTTTTATTTTCTAATTTGTATAGTTATTTTTTTTCTCACTCACTCCACTACTTTTCATGTCTTTTTATATTATTATTTTACTTTTCTCTCTTTCCTTTCTAATTTCCAAAAAGAAAGCAAAGTAACATTATGATTCAGATACTGAGATGTCACACCCATTATTTGTCGCTTAATATAATTACGAGCTTACTTTATTAAAGGCATAGCACAAGTTTCATCCCACGAATAAAGAATAAATATATTTATTATTTATATATAGATATATGAACAGTAAAAGAGCTAGGAGATTGTGTCGTCTGTTTTTGTGTACGTGTATTAAAACAAAAATCATAACATGCATATATACATACATCAACTATAGGGAAAATGATCAGTTATTATGAAGTGAAAATAAAATATCAATTATTAATATTTTTGGATTTTTAGCATAAATATTCTCGAGTTTTTCATTATAAGGCGATTTAGTTCTTAAGAACTTTCTTTTTGGCAATCAAAGCCAAAAAAAATTCTTAAAGAGTGAATTACACAAAAACTACTGAAATTAAGAAAGCATTTATGCTAAATTCTATTATATTTTCAATTTGATAGTATTTAATACCCCAAACAAACCCTTTCTTTCCCTTTATTTTTACTACTAAATAAGATATATATATATTTATAAATGACATTGTTTTATTATATCATAAAGTCTCTGTCGTATTATTACTTACATAACTAAATATAAACTACAATAAATTCTGATGGAGAGAGAGAGAGTACTGAGCCCTCGAGAGTTATGCCGGTTACTTTTGGTACTGAACCACTGAGAGCTTGACAAACACAACACAGGAACACTCACTGGGCTCTGCTGCTCTGCAATTAAATATTTATGTAAATGTATATAATATTCTTATATATATATATTTGTGTGGAGGAGTATACAGATCAGTAGTTGAATGACTTTAATCAATGAAATGAAAAGAAAAATGGGTAATACTGTAATGGTATAGTATATAGTGTAGTACTAGTGTGCATGTATAGTGTGGTGGGCTTGTTTTGTTTGGTTATGGTTTATCATCTTTCTTTTCAATCGCCCGCATTCATCGTACTCTTTCTCATATGTCCATGTCCCCCCACCCCATATGCCTCCCCATTCCCCAATGCATCCCATACAACGACCACACACTCACTCTCCTCCAAACTCCGAACCCTACTTACTTACTATCATCTTTATTCATTTATATATAATTTGGGGGGCTATACTGCGGACGGATGTAGTCCCGCTCTCGTATGGTTCTGGTACATATACTGTAGTAATATAAAATATCATTTATATAATTTTGTTCTTAAATTATTTGTGACATACAATACATTGGTCCGAGAAAGGGATTACTTTCTAAACTTTTATATATATATATACTAGATACTAGCAGCAGCAATATGCATGTTTGTTTAGTTTTATTTATAAAATTTATTAATTATTTTTACTAAATTTATATTAATGTCATATAAATTTTGAAATAAATATCATATTTTAATTAAATAATTTGTTTTTTAAGTTTATATTTGTTCTAGATTTTTAATTTGGGAATGACAATAAGAGATTATATATTATATGTTTAATGTAATATTAAATATTATACGTAGATTTTAAATTTTAATTTCTTGCTAGTTTTAAAAAAAAAATTGTTAATTCACAGTAGATTATATATATTTAATATGACATTATTCTAATAAGAGAGTTTAAGTTTAATTAAATTTTATTTAAGTTATAAAACTTATAATTTTAAAATAATTATCATTGTAAAATATCTCAAAAAATTTATATTTTAATTTGTTTAATTATTTATAATTTAAAAACAATTATCATTGTAAAATATCTGGAAAAATATCATATTTTAATTTATTTAATTATTTATTATTTTTAAATAATTATCATTGTAAAATATCTCAAAAATATTCTATTCTAATTATTTATTTTATTTTATTTAAGTTTAAGTGTTTACAAACTACTGTTAAATATAAAAATATTCTGTTAAAGTTAACATTAAAAAAATAAAAAACCGTTAAAACAAAGAATTTTCGTTATCTACACACTTATTATATAGAAAATATATATATAGGGTTTATATATTTTTGAACTCTGTGTTTTGTCCCATTACTTGTTTAGATCCTTTGTTTTGACAAATTACTTTTTGGACCCTATGTTTTGTAAAATGGTTAAAATAGATCTCTAAACCCAATTTTTATCAATGTTTTCTCAACTAAAATCACAAATAATTTACCAAACTAACAATTCAGAACAAAAATAAAACTATTCTGCTTAAAAACTGTATTGTTATATTCAATTTTTTCTTCATCAAAATTGAGTTTAGAGTTCTATATTAACTATTTTACAAAACATAGGGTCTAAAAAGTAATTTGTCAAAACACATGGTCCAAACAGGTAGTGGGACAAAACACATGGTTCAAAAAAGTATAAACCCATATATATATTTATATATATATACTAGGTAGAAACAACGTGCAATGTACGTTTGCTTAGTTTTAAAGTTGTAAATATTGTCTATAATTTTAATAAAAACTGGTTTACTGTTTTTAATAGAATGAATTATAATTCTTTAGTATATATAAATATTTATTTCAATAATCTCTACATATATGACATATAAACACAACGTTGACATAAATATATATTTATATGGCTACATGACATATATATAAAATACAATAATATTTAAACAGAAATTAATAATAGAAAAAAACATATTGTACGTAGATAGTAATATATATGCATAAACTATTTTTAGTTTCTAATGTATCTCACAATGTCATTTGGTGAATTTGATGAAGAAAAAGAGCTTCAATTACTTGATAAAAAACAAACTATCACATAAATTTATAAGATAAAAAAATAATGTATGTCTTTATTATTTTTAAATAAATATAATTTAATAATTTAAATTATCATAAAATATCTTAAAAATATCCCTTTTCAATTAATTAATTAATTTGTTTTTGTTTAAATTTATGTTTAATATAATATTAAGTTTAAATTTAATTAAATTTTATTTAAGTTATAAAATATATGGTTTTAGTATTTTTAAATAAACATCATTGTAAAATATCTCAAAAATATCTTATTTTAATTTGTTTGATTATTTATTTATTTAATTTTATTTAAGTTTAAGTCATGTTTATAATCTACCGTTAAATATAAGAATATTATGTTAAAGTTAACAGAAAAAAAATAAAAAACTATTAAAACCAAGATTTTCCGTTATCTACACACTTATTATATGTAGAGTCCCATAATTTACTTAGCTAGTTAGATAGTAGTAGTAATAGCTAGCATTAGTTATAGTATGTTCATTACTGTGGATTTTGGTTTAAGCCGGGACTTAGTAGGAAACTCCTAACAATAGTTATGGATTTTATAAGTTTAACCTATAGTTTAAGAATATTAATTATAACATAAGGTTTGATTAATATTGCTGGTTATTAATATGATGATTATTATAACCTAAGGTTTAGATAGAGCCAATAGGATTATGACACTTGTCATATGCATGATTATTAAGGAGTCATTATTTTAATAAAGGAAATATAAGACTTAGTCTTCACCATAATCTGTTAGGAGCATGATATTTATTTAGATATTTAGACTCACAATTTTATTTATTTGTGATTTAGATATTTTATTTATTTGTGATTTAGATAATTAAATAGATTTTTCGTAACTTTAGGGTACTGTAACTTCTGACCTATTTTTGACCCAGTTGTGTTATGAATTTTGAAAAATAGTATTTCTATAAAGTTGTAGATAATTTAATTATCTTTCTAACGGTATAAAGATATTCTAAATCGAAGTCCTACAGCTCCAGATATATTGATTTTACTGTAGGTTAGTTTAGAGTTACGGGATTTAGAAAGTTAGAAGATTTTTATTCCTTAGGATTCTATTTTAAATTTGAATTTAAATTTGGATTATAATTAGAAGATTTTTATTCCTTAGGATTCTATTTTAAATTTGAATTTAAATTTGGAGAAGATTTTTATTCCTTAGGATTCTATTTTAAATTTAAATTTAAATTTGGATTATAATTAGAAGATTTTTATTCCTAGAAATCTATAAATAGGACCTAGCACCAAGCATTTTTCATTCATTCATCAAGTTAAGTTCAGAGGCTGCAAGTTGCTAGGTTATTGTGAGAGTGTAAACACTTGGGTTGGGGATTATAAGCTTAATCATTTTTAAGCTTACCAAACACTTGGGAAGTAAGGTTTATAACACATTTCAGTTCAAGGTTTAGATTGGTCATAAAGCATTCAAGGTATTCCAAAACTCTAGTTCATTTGGTATTATTTTCTTCAAGTTCTTATAGTTTTCTACTCAGCCCCTAACTTTATTCTTTATTCTTGGATAGGAAATCTAAGTTCTTGAACATAAGGTTTTTGGTAAGTATATTCTTAATGGTATAGTTCTTCCATTCTTTTCATCTCATTCTCTTTATTATACTCACCCTTCCATTTATGGATTTTAGGAATGTTCCAAAGTCCCAAAACTGTTCTCATATCCTGGTATTTTTGGTAAGGAAAATAGGCTAAATCTTGTATGTTTGTATGATATGTTATGTTATGTTTAATATGTTATGATAAGTTTATGTTTTTATATGTTATGTTATGATTTACCCTACCTCAAATATTAGACAGGGGACGTAGATGGGTTATCATACACTACATGTGATCTAACCTACCTCAGATATTAGACAGGGGACGTAGATGGTTTATCACATGTCATAATGACCATTATTAGTATAGTCTTATATAGTATATGTTATGATATGTTTCTAGCATATGTTATGATATGATTTTATGTGTATGTTTATGTGGTTAGTAGTTTTTCCTTGTTGGGCATTAGGCTCATTCCTTTATGTTTATATGTGCAGGAAAATAGTTATGGCGGCGGAAAGATTCTTGGCAGCTTAAGGATGTGTATTGAGGCAGGATGAAATCGGTGGATTGCGTGTTCGATTCAAGGATGAAGTTTTTAAGTCTTTTAGTTATGTTTTCTATGTATTATTTTTCCGCACTTAATTTTGTAACCACTTTATTTAAGTTATGTTTTGTTTTCAAAAAAATGGGATCTCATATCCTAAATGAATTTTTATGTATTTAACCTTTACTTTGCAGTTTTTAAATAAAGTTATGGTTATTTCATATGTACGTTTTCTTAAGATTAGTATAGTAGTCATTAATGGTCTAAAGTCTAGAATAGTTGGGTCGTTACATTATATAAAAAAGATATATATATATATATTACGTATAGATATATATAGTTACATTTTTGTTATCTCATATATATATATATATGACAATTCTTCTATAGGGGCTTCACTTTAAGCCATACTAGCAGGGCTTTCAGTGTTTCTCGACTCGTGAACAGTTTTCAGCGCGACTTTTTTTTTTTATAACCGTGTATATTGTAGCTATTTAGAGCATCCTGCAAATTTTCAGAAAATTCTGAATAGTTTACAATACCGAAAACTAGGTTCAAACATGTTGTTTTCCACGCGCATAAAAAAAATAGTCATGCGTGCAACAACATGTTTGAACCTAGCTTTCGATACTGTAAACTATTCGGAATTTTCTGAAAATTTGCAGGATGCTCTAAATAGCTACAATATACACAGTTATAGAAAAAGTCGCGCCGAAAACTGTTAACGAGTTGAGAACACTGAGAGTCCTACCGATAGGGCTTAAAGTGAAGCCCCTATAGGAGAATTCCCCTATATATATATATTTATATATATATATGGAAGACTTCTCAATGGTTACTACCCGTAGATGTGTACTAACAATTATGATGATGTGGGAGCAAGTCACTAACATGTAAATATTTTTTTTACATTAATTTTGAATTTAGTTATTTTTTTGTCATAATTAATGGCGTTTCCAACCAATGAGAAACACTACCTATATTTAGAAATTGCCATGCATTTGAAAATAAAAAATTTACAATATTATATTTTCATAATAAATACATGTTTTTCATCAGGCAACTCTTCAAAAAAATTTGAAAAATCAAAATTTATTTTTAGAAATATTATTAACACCTGTAAATATAGATAATTAATCTTAATCCAATGCTTAATATTAAAGTAACAATTCATGGGTACTAACCATTAAGAGTGCACCCTATTAACACATGTATTGACAAAAGTTGGTTTCGTCATGTGGATAGTTATAAATTTCAATTTGTCATTATGACATTGTATATTGTAGTTATTTAGAACACCCCACAAAATTTCAAGAAATTCTGAATAATTTGCGATGTCGAAAACATGGTTCAAATAGCTTGTTGCATGCGTGCACTCAAAAATAGACACGCGTGGAAAATTTGACTATTTGAATCTTATTTTCGGCACCGTAAATTATTTAGAATTTCTTGAAAATTTGTGGGATGTTCTAAATGACTATAATATACACAATAGTAGTAAAAATTTAAAATTTATAACTATCCACATGTCAAAATTAACTTTTATCAACACCAATATTGACAAAATACTATCAACACTGTAGTTTTACGACAAAATACTATCCACACGTCAAAACTAACTTTTGTCAACACCCAGTCACTATATATATGATTTTTCTATGTTTAGTTTGATGTTTAATCAAATATTAATGGAATGAAATGGAATAGAATAATTGTTATATGATATGTTACATTCTTTTATTGTTGTCTTTTGCATGAATTAATGTTTCCTTGGAATCATGTATATGAATTTCATCGTTCGTATATTATTCCTACTTAAAAGGTAGAGAAGAAATATCATATTCTTAAATAGCCTTTTTTTTTTCCTTTTTTTCAAATACAACTTTTTCTTTTTGTCTCACTAGCTAAGACATCTAAAAATAAAGAATATTTTGTCATTTCCCCCCTTTATTTTTGTTAGTAGTATACATTTGCTCCGTCACTTTTGTTATTATCTACAAATGCTTCTTAAATGATAAAGTTGGTATTTTTTATCCTATAACTACTTCTCTTAATATGAATTTACCCCCAAACTTTTTATCCATCATTAAATATCACATACATGATAAAGTGATTTCAATTTTACCCTTAAAGTTTGTTTTTATTATAAATTTGATCATACAATTGATTTTATTTTTATTTAACTGTTGCCTAAATTAAAACAATTTTTTTTTTTCAATTTTTACCAATAATATATAGGAGTTGGTCATGTAATTTTTTGTTGGATTATTGAAATTCCGTTTTTAATAATTACCAAATTAATTAAACCATGTGAATTAATTAAAGTGTGGAATGGTAATTAAATGTTGACATAGATTTCAGTTCAGTCGGGACAAAACTTTAACTTGTCACGACAGAAACTAAACACAATAAAAAGACAGTGCAAAAACAATAAAGAACACAACGAATTTTTACAAGGTTCAGAAACCCTTTCGGATAACCTACTCATTAGGGCCAAGCCCAGAGAATAAAACCAATTAATAAATAATCACAAGTACAAAATATTGACTTAAACAAAACAAGATGCCCTCTTGAGATTTGTTGCAACTTTGTTGTACTTCTCTTCACTAATCTGATTCTGATTGAAACACTCAACCACTTGAACTCCCTTCAATGGCCAGCGAGTGCTTGCATCCTCCCGACACAAAACTTGTAAAAATCCTCTCCCGAAGACTATAAAAGTTGTGTTCAAATCATACTGTGTACTCACTCATGAACGTGGTATAAACATACCACAAAAACTAAACACTCATTTTACTACAAGATCACGCGAATACTATGATCTTAAATACAAATAAGGAACTCTCACAAATATTACAATACATTCACAAATTACGCACCAATGAGTTCACTTTTTCTCAATGCCTTAGAAGCCTATTTATAAAGTCCAATGTGTGCTCAGAAAGGCTGAGAAGAATCTCCCAATAAAAGCAAGAATATTTGAAGATATTCTTGATTGATGAAGAATTGCTTTTTTTAGAAGATTTGGATCTGATAGATACGAATTTGGTGGGGACAACTAATACTTGTGTTAGATCAAATTTCTCAAGATAGAAATAATGATTAATTACATCAAATATTAAGTTTCCTGAAGTTTATTATCTTGAGTTGCACGAAAAATTAAAGATAAATATTCCAAAAATGATTTCAAGTAAGTACCGAATATTTGATTTATATAACTAAGATACAACTTTCCTTTTTAATCATATTGTGATCAAATTAAGCTAAATAAGGAATCTTAATATTCCAAAAATCACAATGGGAAAGTGATATTTCAAAAATCACAATAAAGGGAAAGTAAAAATTATCTCTTAAATAAAAAGATATTTCTATAAAATATGCCAATTTTATGATTTACAATCTTCCCCTTTGGCAATTTTATAGACAAGGCATATCTATTTTTTTAAAAGATCATGCATAAAACAAGTGAGTGCTTAAATTCACAAGAGTCACAAAATGACCCCCCTGCCAAAAATAGCCAAAGCACAAGACTAAAACAATTAACAAAACCAATGAATAATTGCAGGTCAAACAACATAATCAAAGCACCAAAAAAAGAGTTACTCTCTCTCCCCCTCATTGTCTAAGAAAATTCCAAAGAACAAACGAAACCAAAACAAAACACAGACACTTTTAGTGTTCTTTTACATTTATCAAAAGCAAATAAAAATAGATCGAAAGGAACGATAACCGTCATGGAGCTGGAGTGGTAGATGAATTGATGGTAGTGAACCGCTTGGAGAGACTTGCAATGCTTGTTTGAACAGAAGCAAGAGCAGTTGGGATAGCAGGGGTGTTAGACTCGACATCGCCAGTCCCAGAACAAGCCAAATTAATGCTTTTGACCTTTTGAGCTGTGGTCGGAGCATGGTCATCTTTGACAGTGTATGTAGGTCCAACCAGAGGATAAGTCAAGGTCTCGTGGGACTTCTTCAAAGGATGCTGAGAGTCCAAAAGTTTGTAAATGACTTGCGGAAACATCAAGTGTTGACCCTTGCGTTTGGCACCACTCAAGACATGATCTGATAAAAAATAGCAGCAACAAGAACAATAGTAACACCAGTCCCAATTTTGAACAATAAAAAGGCAATATCTTGAGTGATGGTCGAGGAATGAGTGGTAGGCATCTAATTGAACATTGCGAATTTGAAAAGTGCACCATAATAGTGAGTAAGGTCCGAGACCCGGAGAGATGCGCTTGGTTCCCACACCATAGCTTGGCCAACTAATTCAGACAAAACTTGATCCTTTGCAAACTCAATAGAATCATCAATCTCAACAGGAACGAGATTGAGGACCTTAGAAATTTAAGTAGGACTAAATCTATACCAATGACCCCTAACATAAACCTTATGAAACATTAAAGAAGTCTGATCTAACAACTCATCATTCAAATTTGCATAAAATTCCTTAACTACCTGAGGCACAAACCCATCAAAGCCAGACAAAGATTCTAACCAACCCCTTTCCTCTAAAGTAAGTAAAACCCCAAGAACACGATGAGGAGCAAAAAGGAAATTACGTTCACTAATAAAGTGACGATGCTCATAAAATTGCATATTTTTCTCATTACCATTAAAATAGAAAGTAAGAGAATGAGCTTTGAGAGAGGAACTTGAAGTATGGACAGGGGCACTTTTTTGTTTAGTGAGTTTGGTAGTCAATTCGAGAAATACCAATGGTGTTGTGCCCTTAGGGTCAGATGCAACAAGAGTGGTTTCTGATGGGTCTTCTTCAGATTCAGTCTCCTCCTCCAAATCTTCATGAGGATCTTCAAGAATTGGCTCGATCAAGGAAGGGTCCAACTCAGGCAGTGAGTCTTCCGTTTCAGGAAAGACACCCTCCGATGAGGTGCAAGAAGGTGGGTTGATTTTTGCCTTCAATTTGAATTTGGATAAAGGAGATGAATCAGAGATGGAGCTAGTACTTTTTGCTGGAGCCACTTTGGCCTTCTTGGTTCTCTTTGATCCAGCGACTTTGGATTTGCGTTTGCTTTTTGCCTTGGGCGTCAACACATCAAGGGATAACGATGATTCAGAGTCATGTTCAGACGGATCAGATACGGCTTCAGTGGAGATAGATTGTGTAGGACTTGTAATCAAGGCAGGTTTGGATCTTACTTGACCTTCGGGTGAGGCGAGACGAACTGCTGAGGCTTGGTATTGCTGAGCAACAAGGTTGGGAAAGGTAACTCCTCTACTCGTAGCCCCAATCAAAGTAACTCCTTCAGAATCCGGAAGAGCAAGAACCTTCTTTCTTGCTGTGGTTTTGGATCGACGGCCTGTAGGAGGTGAGACAACGGGGATTGACACTGGAACAGGCGGAGTAGTAGAGGGAACTGTCTCTTTCTGAGACTTCACAGGTTTGGAGGTAGAACCACAGCCTCGGGTCTTCATGGCTGCTAGGAGAGAAACAAACAGAAACACACAAAGAACAAAACCCTAAACACTTTGGTTACAAGTGAGAGAGAAAAACAAGAAAACACTTAGAATTAAACAGCCAAAGTGAATCTGAATATATAGAGAATTCGGTGCACAAATAAGGCAAGTTCGATAATGGGTAACCGAATTTAATGTGATAAATGCCAAGATATCTCCTTTTTTTAAAAAAAAAAAATTCACACCTCAAAATTGGAAACGTTTTGCATGATTTTAAATATAATGAGATAAAACAGATAAATTGCATCAATTATTTTTCAAACTTGATTTTTTCTTTAGTACTCGGTCAGAAAAAATGATTTTATTTTTTATTATTTTTTTTTAAATTTCCGAAAATAAAAATATAAATTTCCATACCATATGTGTCCATATAAAGGCCAAGTATTGTTCAAGAGAAACAAGATAACCATTTTGTTCACAAATTAGAATAATGAATTATAATTAAAATACTAAGTGATAACGATAACCATATTTCGAAAAAGAATATACCAATCACAAAAAATATTTTAATCAATTCATTATGTGTATGAGTCTTACAACATTCTTACACAGTCTAGTCAATAAGCATATGTGTGTGCATGTGTAATCAATTTGGCGTTTCTTTTTGGCCTTTTAAGGCTAGGGTCATTGCCCATGTTTGGCCATTGTAGCCTTTTTCATATTGTAACCATACTGGAGGCTATAACTCTTATATTGATGGTAGCCCTTTACTTTTGTAGAGTATCCTCTAATATAATTGCTAATTACCTGGTACCAACTAACTTAGTGTCGGCTTTCACACATAAGTATAGGTAGCTCTTTTCCAAAATGGAGCCTGAAAAAGAAACTGGATTAAGGAATGCTCATACTAAAACAGACACAATGATTTGATCAAATATAAATTGGATGGTCTATAATTTTTCAAATATGGTTTATTGTTTCTCACAAAGTATAAGAATTATAACGTTCATTTTTTAAAAATTGAAAAAAGAAATGGTTATCAAATTTCTTCCAAACAGGACAAGAGATTTACACAAACACATATGCACGACAAGATAATAAAATATTGGCAATTTTAAATAAAACAAACCCCCAAGGATTTCCTACGGGAATCAAATCTTACCGCGTCTAAAGCTTCAGTAAAAATATCTGCAATTTGTTTGTTAGTTTCAACATATTCTAAAATCAGAATTTTATTTTCAACAAGTTCCCTATTAAAATGATGACAAATGTCAATATGTTTTGTACGAGAGAGCTGAACAGGATTTTTGGAGATATTAATAGCACTTGTATTATCACAAAAAACTGGTTAAAGTTTTAATATCGAACCCATAGTCTGCCAACATTTGTTTCATCCACAAAAATTGAGTACAACAGCTTCCAGCAGCTATGTACTCAGCTTTGGCTATTGACAAGGAGATGGATTTTTTTTTTTACAATGCCAGGAGACCGAATTGTTTCCTAAGTAAAAACAACCACCACTTGTACTTTTGCGGTCATTAGTGTTTCCTGCCCAATCTACATCACTATAACACACAGGGTTAGAGTTTGTTTCTTTGGAGTACCAAATGCCTAAATCAAGAGAATTATTGATATAACGAATAATTCTTTTTACAGCAGTAACATGAGACTCCACGGGGTTCCCTTGGAAACGTGCACACACTCCAACACTATAACTGATGTCTGGGTGACTAGCGGTTAAGTATAGGAGACTCCCAATCATACTCATTTAAAGAGTTGGATCGACTTTCTTCCCATTCTCATCTTTATATAGTTTGACAGTAGTTCCCATGGGTGTTTTAGCAGGTTTAGATGCATCGAGTCCAAATTTCTTCACCAAATTTCTGGCATACTTGCTTTGTGAAATGAAAATTCCCTTGTCTGACTGCTTAACTTGGAGTCCTAAGAAAAAATTGAGTTCTCCCACCATGCTCATCTCAAACTCTTCCTGCATTTGTTTCACAAATTCATGTACTAGAGAGTCATTAGTGGAAACAAACACTATATCATCAACATATATTTGTTCTATCATAATATTTGCATCAACATTTTTGATAAAAAGTGTTTTGTCTACTCCCCCTCTCTTGTACCCCTTTGAGACCAAAAAATGAGTTAGTCTCTCATACCAAGCCCATGGGGCTTGTTTCAACCCATACAAAGCTTTACAGCATGGGGTTTGTTTCTTTGGAGTACCAAATGCCTAAATCAAGAGAATTATTGATATAACGAATAATTCTTTTTACAGCAGTAACATGAGACTCCACGGGGTTCCCTTGGAAACGTGCACACACTCCAACACTATAACTGATGTCTGGGTGACTAGCGGTTAAGTATAGGAGACTCCCAATCATTTTTTGTTTTTAAATATCCACTTTGTACCTATAACATTAGCATGACTCAGTCTAGGGACAAGGATCCATACCTCATTCCTTGTGAATTGATCTAGCTCTTCTTTCATAGCATTAATCCATGATTCATCATTTGCGGCTTCCTTCACATTTTTTGGTTCCAATGTAGAGGTAAAACAAACAAATTGAACCAAGTTTACGTACCTCTTTCGAGTGACCATACTCTCTTCAAGATTTCCCAAAATGAGATCAGAAGGGTGATTCCTTTTTACTCTGGTTGATGGTTCTTTTTGAACGGAGTCAGAAGAAATAACTGGATTTTCCTTCTCTGTTCGTTCAGTTGTTGTCACGATAGAATCAGTGTTTGATACATCATCAGTAGCAGATGTCGCCTCTGAAGGTTTTGCTGTCAGGTCTGACATCCCTTTATGTTGTTGAACATCAATGAACCTGTCAATTTCCTCCTCATGGGATTACTCAGAAAAATCTTTTAGATCATCAACAACCACATTAGCAGATTCCATAACAGTTTGAGTTCTCATGCTATAAACACGATAGGCCCTACTATTGGTGGAATATCCAAGAAAAACTCCCAAATCGCTTTTGGCATCAAATTTGCACAGATTCTCATGATCTCTAAGAGTATAACACAGACACCTAAATACATGAAAATAATTGACATTGGGTTTTCTACCTTTCCAGATCTCATATGGAGTTTTATTTGTACATGGACGCAGAAAAACATGATTAATTGTGTGTAGAGTCCAAGAACTTTACTTAGCTAGTTAGATAGTAGTATAATAGTAATAGTAGTATTATTGTTATGACTGTGGATTTATTGGTTCAGACCGGGATTTATTTGGACACTCATAGTAACACTTGTAGATTTTCTAAGTTTAACCTATAGTCTAGGAATATTAATTTTAACCTAAGGTTTGATTAATATGACTGATATTGAGGGTAATATTTATTATATTATAAGGTTTAGATAAGACCCAATAAGATAATAGCACATGTCATGTGTATGTTTAATAATGATTGAGTATTTTGAGGATTAAATTTATTAAGGTTAAAATTTGAATATCCTAGGATCAGTCAGCAGCTTTGAAAACGTTAGAGGGCTTAGTCAAGGCTGTTTACTCAATTCAAATTAAGCTAAAATGTGTAATTTCGTGTTTAAATATTCAGCGTATGCCGATATATCGCAGCTATAGGGGGCGATATATCGCAGCACAGAAAAAAAAAAAAAAAAAAAAAAACGTCGCACGATTGCCTCGGGCATATTGGCCCAGGCGATATATCGCCTCCTTCAGGGCATTTTGAAAATATTCTCCATTCAAATCTTCAACCTCTGGATAATTCCAGCATCTTTCTGAACGAGTCTTCAGCCTCTGCTGAACGATAATTCAAATATTTTTCACTTAAAAAGCCATTATTTTTATTCAAGTTAAATGAAGATCTTTTCATTCCTAAACTCTATAAATAGGACCTAGTACCCAGCCATTTATTCATTTATTACTCTAAGTTCAGAGGCTGCAAGTTGCTAGGTTATTATATTGAGAGTGTAAACACTTGGGTTGGGAATTATAAGCTTGATCATTATAAGCTTACCAAACACTTGGGAAGTAAGTTTTATAGCACTTCGGTTCAAGGTTTAGATTGGCTATAGAAGCATTCAAGGTATTTCACACTCTAGTTCATTTGGTATTATTTTCTTTAAGTTCTTATAGTCTTCTACTCAGCATTCTAACCTTATTCTTTATTCTTGGTTAGGAAACCTAAGTTCTTGAACATAAGTTTTTGGTAAGTATATTCTCAATGGTATAGTTCTTCCATTCTTTTCATCTCATTCTCTTTAGTATACTCACTCTCCCATTTATGGTTTTTAGGAGTGTTCCAAAGTCCCAAAATCTGTTCTCATATCCCGGTAATTTAGTAAGGAAAATAGGATAGGATTTATGTGTTATATGATTTTATATGTTATCTTATGATTTTATGTTATGTAATATGCTATGCTAAGTATGTTTGTAGACTTGGGCATATGACCTATACAACTAACAAGCCCCAAATAGATTATGGGCATATGACTTGCTTAGCTAGCAAGCCCTACTAATCTAATGGACATATGACTTGTTTAGTTTATGGGACCCCAAGTAATAATGACCATTATAGTATGTATGTGACATAAGTGTTATGATATGTTTTATGTTTCTTTATGAAATTTATGTATATGGTTTATGTGTTAGATTTTCCTTGCTGGGCATTAGGCTCACTCCTTTTTGTTTATATGTGCAGGAAAATAGCTTTAGTGGCGGGAAAGGTTCTTGGTAGTTTTGGGCATGTGTATTGAGGCGGAATGGATTCAAAGAGCCGAGAGTTTCGATTCGAGGATGAAGTCTTTACTTATATTTTTATGTGTATTTTTCCGCACTTATTTATGTAATCTCTTTTAATTACAATTATGTTATGTTTTGATTTTAAAACAATGGGATCCCATATCCTAACTTAAATTTTATGTAAGTTTAACCTTTATTTTTACAAGTTTTTAATAAAGTTATGATCTTTTCACTTGTATGTTCTATTAAGGATTAGGGTCTATGTGTAGTTTTCATTAATGGTCCAAAGTCTAGAGTAGTTGGGTAATTGCATTGTGTAACAAGCAGTGTTAATTGCTTCAGCCCACAATTTCTTTGTGAGTTATTCGCTATTCAGCATAACTCTATCCATTTCCTGCAAGGTACGATTTTTTCGTTCCACTACCCCATTTTGTTCTGGGGTTTCAGGTGCAGAAAATTTATGCAGAATTCCAAAAGATTTACAATATTCATCATAAACAGAATTTTCAAACTCCTATTCTTACAATGATCACTTCGTATTCTTACAATTTTTCCAATGTTTCAATTTTTTTCAACTCTTAGTCTTGTACAGAGAGTTTGAAAAGCTTCAAATGTATCTGATTTTTCTCTTAAGAAATCTACCCAAGTAAATCTAGAAAAATCATCCACACATACAAAAATATATCTCTTACCATTAATAATTTCAACCTGTATAGGACCCATGAGATCCATATGCAATAATTCCAACACATTTGAAGTATTAATATCAAATAGTGCTTTATGGGAAATTTTCAACTGTTTTCCCAATTTACATGATTCACACTTACCAAGTGATTCTTTACCCAGTTTGGGTATACCACGGATGAGACCTACATTAGCAATCTTTTTTAAGTTTTTGAAATTTATATGTCCAAGTTTTTCATGCCACAAATCAGTATTATTAAAACTTGATGATGATGCATGACATTTGAATTTTTGTGTGAGTGTGTAACAATTATCCTAAGAGCGAGAACCTTTAAGAACAATGTCACCACTTTGTTTTACAACATTACACTCATCATGAGAAAATTTAACAAGAAAACCTTGGTCTCAAATTTGGCTTATGCTAATTAACTTGGCTTTCAGCCCATCAACAAGAAGCACATTTTTCAGTTTTGGTAACCCTTCAATGTTTAGAGTACCTTTACCTAAAATATTTCCTGTCATTCCATCCCCGAATGTGACTACTCCACACTTCAAGGATTTGAAGTTTGTGAGTATGTTGGCATTACCTGTCATATCTCTTGAACAACCGCTATCAAAGTACCATGAACTAGATGAATGTATTTTATGACAAGTAAAGGTAGCCAAGCAAACATAGTTATTTTTCTTGACCCATATTTTTTTATTTTGAATTTCTTTTGGTCAAGAATTGATTCATACTACCAAAGTGTTTAACATAATTCTTTTTAAACAAACTTAACAGTGAAAAACACTTAGGTCTTATGTGTCCTTTCATACCACAAAAATGACAAAATGGTACAAATTGTCCAATGTTTTTCTTCAGAGAAATTTTCTTTAGTTGTAGATCTGTTAGAATAGATGACAACTGTGTGGTCTCTAAGGAGTTACTTGTTCCTGCAAAACGGTTAGTTGTCACAACAGACGGATAATTCATGGATTTTACAAAAACCATTTTCCTTGAAGATTCATATCCATTAGATACTAATCCACTGTAATCACCAGCCTTTTTTCATGCAAAGAGAATATCATCCAAAATTCCAGATCTTGGATTAGGAATTTTGACATCTTTTTGCATAAGATCAAATTCTTTACTCAAAGAATTAATTATATCACTTTTGGAAGCAATAATCATCCCAAGTTCTTTAATTTTTTCAACATATTTTTTATTATTGCTAGCCATTAATCGATTCCCAGAGCAAACTTTCAGCCATTGATCATACATTATTTTATAAGACTCTTTCAATGACTCCTCATCTAAGTCAGAATCATCAGAGTCAATATCATATTTCTCATTATTCTGTACAAAATTATTAAGGCATAACAAATCCTTGGAATCAACTGAAGAAAAAAATATACCTTTGTGAATAGAGGTTAAGGCAACACTATTTTCTTCGTCATCACTCTGTTCAGAGTCTTGATCACTCCAAGTGGCTGCCATGACTTTCTTTTTCTTTAAGGTATTTGCACACTCAGATTGAATGTGTCCAAATCCTTCACAATCCCTGCACTGAATACCCTTTTTATTAGTTTCAAAGGGTTTAGAAAAATTACCTTTTGGGATTTTGGATATGGCCTTTTTGTTTCTCAATTTCTTTATGTATTTTTGAAATTTTTTTTGTTAACAAAGCCATCTCATCATCCGAACTTCCATTCTTTTTACTGGAAGATTTCAAGGCAATAGATTTCTCCTTGATTTCTTCTGTTTTACCTTTTTGTCTGATTTGTTGGTTTAGTTCAAAGGTTCGAAGTGAACCGTTCAATTCTTCTACTTTTATTTTGTCCAGATCTTTTGCTTCTTCAATTGCAATTAGTTTAGTCTGAAACCTATCAGGGAGAACTCTAACAATTTTTTGAACCAAAACATTCTCTTCAAGTTTCTCACCAAGAGCAAAATATTCGTTAGCAATATCTGGCAATTTCTCATAAAATTCAGTGAGGGTTTCATTTTCATTCATTTTCAAATTTTGTTGTGAGCATAACAAGCCTAGAACGCTTGACATCAACAGTTCCTTCAAATTGTGTTTGAAGGATTTGCCAAGCATCTTTGGCTGAAACACATGAAGAAATCAATTTAATGTAACCTTCACCAACACCATTAAAAATATCATGTAATGCTTTATTATTGTAATTGGATAGTTTATCTTCAACATCTGTCCAATCAAGTTCAGATTTCACCTTAGTTATATCATTTCTTTCTGCTGAAGGAGTCCAACCACTCAAAACAGCTCTCTAAGCCTTTTCATCTTGAGATTTGATGAAGGCTCTCATTCTAACTTTCCAATATGGATAATTAGAATCATTGAGAAAAGGGGGGCGAGTTATGGAGCTTCTTTCTGTGAAAAAAGACATTGCATGAACAAGAACAACAAACGGAATAAACCAAGATCACACTCAAAAATGAGTGACCCGCTCTAATACCAATTGAAATTCTGTTTTTAATAATTACCAAATTAATTAAACCATGTGAATTAATTAAGGTACGGAATGGTAATTAATCTGACATAGATTTTAGTTCAATTAGTACAGAATCTGAACTTGTCATGACAGAAACTGAACACAATAAAAAGAAAGTGCAAAAACAATAAAGAACACAACAATTTTTTACAAGGTTCAGAAACCCTTTCGGATAAGCTACTCCTTGGGGCCACGCCCAGAGAATAAAATCAATTAATAAAGAATCACAAGTACAAAATATTGACTTAAACAAAACAAGACTCCCTCTTGAGATTTTCCGTAACATTGTTGTACTTCTCTTCACTAATCTCATTCTGATTGAAACGCTCAACCACTTGAAATTCCTTCAATGGCCAGCGAGTGCTTGTATCCTCCTGACACAAGACTTGTAAAAATTCTCTCCCGAAGACTATAAAAGTTGTGTTCAAATTATAATGTGTACTCACTCATGAATGTGGTATAAACTCACCACAAAAACTAAACACTTATTTTTCTACAAGATCACGTGAATATTACAATATTACAATACACTCACAAATTATGCAGTAATGAGTTCACTTTTTCTCAATGCCTTAGAAGCCTATTTATAGAGTCCAATTCGTGCTCAGAAAGGTTGAGAAAGAATCTCCTAATAAAAGCAAGAATATTTGAAGATATTCTTGATTGATGAAGAATTTCCTTTTTAGAAGATTCGGATCCGACAGATATGAATTTGGTGAGGATAGCTAATACCTGTGTCAGATCAAATTTCTCAAGATAGAAATAATGATTAATTACATCAAAGATTCAGTTTCTTGAAATTTATTATCTTGAGTTGTACGAAAAATTAAAGACAAATATTCCATAAATGATTTCGAGTAAGTATCGAATATTTGCTTTATATAACTAAGATACAACTTCCCTTTATAATCATATTGTGATAAAATTAAGCTAAATAAGGAATCTTAATATTTCGAAAATCACAATAATGGGAAAGTGATATTCCGACAATCACAATAAAGGGAAAGTAAAAATTATCTTTTAAATAAAAAGATATTTCTATAAAATATGCCAATTTTAGGATTTACAATTATATAATTAATTAAATGGTTAGAAAAAATTGAATAAAGATGAATTATTTATAATAATTGTTTTCCAAAAAAATCAGAATGATGACATGGCACAAACATAAGGAACGTGAAAGACACATGACAAGATATTTATAGAGGATAGGTCAACTCACGACCAGATGGGAGAAGAAAACATGCTATCAGACACATTCAAAATTTATGCAGATCAGCAGGAAAAGAAGTTGACAAAAGGCATGCGACCAAAGTTGCTCGATGGAATACAGTTAAAGCTCAAATTTAGTTAAATGTATAAATATTTGCGAAATATCTGTTATTTTAAATATAAAGTGTATTATTTACATATTATTTTATTATTACTTGTTGCACAAATTACGCAAGGCCTATGACCCATCTATGTACATTCTTGAGCCTATAAATAGAGGACTCAAGGATTCATTATTTTTTACGCTGTAATTATTTACTTTCAGAGAATTATATGAATCTAGTGTTGTTATATACATTCTTGTATCCTCTCTCTTAGCTTGTGAAACTTGGTTGCCTCTAGTCATCTGATTGTAGGTTTTGGGAATTTACATAAATAAGAGTACTAAGTGGACGTAGGTCATTACCTGTAATGCCCCAAAATCCCTAATAAGGTTTAGGACCTTGATTAGGAGGTGGGGAGGGCCATAATTGATTTATTATGCCATTAAATGATTATATGCATGTTTATGTGAATTATATTATGATATGATGATAAATGCAGGAATATGGGTCCATTTTTTAAATATAAGGGCATTTTGGAAATTTGGCCCGTTGAGGGCGTGATTGTGTATTTCCATGCATGTGGGTGAATTATAAATAATACCACATTATATGTGAATTTTTTCAAGCCATTCGGCATGAGACGATCATGGAATGCAAGTTTTCAGTTTGGTCATAATGGGATTAGTTTTGGGGCTCAGGGTGAGTCTCGGGGTGATTTGGTGATTATAACATTACCGGGAATTAAAGGGTAATGGGATATGATTTATTTGCATTCGATAATATTGAGAATAGCGGGAATTGGAGGGTGTTCATTATAATTGACGAAATAGGAGGGAAAGGACGGTCTTGCCCTTGGTGGTTGTTAAGGTTTTATTTTAGACTTGAGGGCATTTTAGTCTTTTCACCCTAAATTTATATTTAACCATTAGAAGGTTGTGGAAAGCTAAGAAAAAACAGAGCACCACCTCCTCCTTCTCCCGACAGTTTTTTCTCTCCCATTTCTCTTTGAATTTTCAAGCTCTTTTTGAGGAATCAAGCCAGAGAACCAAGTCTTGATGATCTAGGGTTAAGCTCTACCATTGAAGAGGGTGTGATTCTTAGATTGAGGTGAGTTTTTATCCATTAAAACTCTTGTTCTTGCTCTATTTTTCTATTTGAGTTTCAGCCGGTTTTGGGTTGGATAATGAGAATTCAATGAGAGTTTTGGCAAGGGATGCTTGGGTTATGATGCCTAGGTTATGTGTAGATGATATTTGGGTTCAATTGGGCATTTAAATGGTGTTTGGAAGCTTTTGAATTAGGTTGGAAATGGCGGAATCGAAGGAGGGAAGAACCAGGGCGGTTCTAGCTGGTGAATCCTGAAAAATAGGGTGGCGCTATAGCACTATCCCCTAGCGCTTGGGTCCTACAACCAGAGCTAAATCTACCCTGGCTAGCGCTGTAGCGCCCACCTATGGGCGCTACAGCGCTAGCCAGGGTAGATTTAGCTCTGGTTGTAGGACCCAAGCGCTAGGGGATAGTGCTATAGCGCCACCCTATTTTTCAGGATTCTCGTTTTGAGTGTTTTTAAGGGTTTTTGGCTCGGGGTTTCAATTCCTAAGGCTCAAGATCGAATCTACTCACCGTTTGGGTACAATTCGGGGTCCCAGGAGTGAGGTTTAGGTCAAGACCCTTTTATGGTTGATTTTCATTAATGGAGATTATATTTGGTTATGACTAGGTGACCGCTAAGGGATAAAAGGATCGATCGTTCTCAAGGGTCGTTCAATTGTTATTTGTTGCTCGAACCAGAGGTAAGAAAACTGCACCTAGTATGTGATGCATGTGATGCACGAGAAACATGTGATTAGGGCATGCCATGAATGTTGAATATGAGATTGATCAGAGCTTGAGTCTCTGTGTTTGTGCATGATCCTAATTATGCTAGCAATTGTTAAGTAAGCATGCTGAATGCCCTACATTTGGATATTTGACATATGATATATGCCTGGTAGCATTTCTTACTTGTGTGTGGCACTGACTAACTAGTCAGAATTGGCAATGGTGTCAGTATTAATTGTGAAGTTGTGACCTACTTGTCAAGTTCGCCAGTAATACTGAGCACTAGTCACATGGTATGGACTAAAAAGTCAATAACGGTCTTAGTGTGTTTAACGCAAGCCGACAAAGATTAGATCTATTCGACATCTGCATTGAATGACTCGAATGAGCATTAATGTCGGACCAACCCCAAGTTCGATGAAAACTAAAAGCGTTTGTCTAGGCAAATGCTAGTCACTTAGAGCCAGGGCAAGAGAGCCCCAGTGATTGTTTAGTCACATGGCTATGGGTGTTAAGCCCGAGTGACTTACCCAGCAGTCACTCATTTGATTGGAGCCAGGGCCAAAGAGCCCCAGTGACTGTTTAGTCACATGACTATGAGTGCTGAGCCCAGGTGACAGTTTCGTCACATGTTTGTGGGGGTCGAGCCCCGTAGTGACTTGTTCGTCAGTCACTCATCTGATTAGAGCCATTGCCAGAAAGCCCGGGTGACTGCTTCGTCACATGGCTATGGGTACTGAGCCCCTAGTGACTTGCTCGTCAGTCACTCATTATGGTTTAACAGAACCTCAAAGTGATATTCACTCATTTGTCCAGGGCTATAAGCTCTGTATGATCATAAGAATCATCATTCACATGGCTGTGGGTGCTGAGCCCCGTGGTGACTTACTTATCAGTCACTCATTATGGTTAACAGAACCACCAGTGTTAAATCACTCATCTGATTAGGATTGACTTGATAGTCATCCAATTAGGAGGGCATGATTTCTTATCCTAGATTCCCCAGCATTGTCTAAACTCATTTCCATGCTTGAATAGGCTATAAATTCTAGGCATGCCAGTTATGATTTTGTGACATGATATTACTGTTCATGAGCATATTGAGTTTTCGTGCTGGGCTTCGGCTCATGGGTGCTATGTGGTGCAAGTAAAGGCAAAATAAAGCTGGACCATCCTTGAGTTGGAGAGCTTAGGTGACGATGTGTACATATGCGGCTGCTCGTCCGCCACGACCGAGGGTTGAAGAGGAACTAGGGTTTAACCCTGCCGGTTAGATCGGCTGGTTGTAAATATTTTCTTGTAATGAACCTTTAAATTATATTTTTGGGATCCCAATGTATACAGTAAACGTTTTAGTGAAACGTTATATCTTATCCAAAAAATTTAATCCTAAACCACTAATCATACTTAGTTACACAATTATGGCCAAATGACTCGGTTAACGAGTTTAGCACTGTTTAAAAATGCACACCGTAACAATCCCTGGAGTTTAGGGCGTTACATTACCAATCAGCGAGGCCGATGCATTATAAATCAGTGTGTTTTATATTGCTTTAATTCAATTCTCATAATTTATATCGTCATCTTGACTCAGTGTCGTTGGCCAAATATCGGGTCAACAATAATGTTATTAATGTATTTGTTAGCTATAAGTTAAAAAAATGGGGAAAATGTTGACTTGGAAAAAACTTAAAGAATTTCCAAATTTATATAGTTTTGTTATGGTTTTGTGTTATTTTTTTTTAATAATAACATTAAATGAAAGTTTGTTAAAATATATTTTTTTTTTCCAAAACAAATATACTATTAGTTGATGTAAATAAGAATTTAAAAAATGATGAAAATAAGAATTAAAAAAAGCAATTTATTTTTTTATATTATTTATTCGTTTATTCATTAATTTAATTTTCTAAGGTAAATTATTTACTTTTATGATGGTTGATAAAATTATAAGTGTTGGAGGAGAGTGAAATAACACCACCATAAGAAATAGAATCTACACAAAATTTGGATTGAAGAAGACTTAAAAAAGATTGAGAATTAAATAGAATCACCACTTTGAGCAAACCAAACACAAAACCAAGGCTTAGACACGTTGCAAAACGTTGTCCTAATACTCTATTTCCCAGACACCATTGATGCTTGAGGCCATCTCTTTAGGAAATGAGGATTGAGATTGAACAAGCCTTCAACTCTCAAAGTTAAGCCCTTTCTTGGAGAGTTCTTGGAGAAAACATAGAGATATTTTTGGAACTAGAGAGAGAGAGAGAGAGAGGGTAGAGAGAGATTGGAGAGAGTGATCAAGTCTCCCAAAACACTAATTTTGACCCTTATATACAACAAGCATCATCATTATGTCTAACAAATAGAATTTGACTAGAAAAACACATCGTTTAGAGCATTTACGATATTTCATGTAATACAGCAGGCGACACATCGCCTGCTAGGGTTTCTGGAAACCCTAGCTTTCAGGCGATGTCTCGCCTCTTGGGTGGCGACGTATCGCCATCCTCTCTAACTTTGGACACTTCCAAAGGTCCCAAAATTGCTCTAAATGCTACCAAAATTTTTGGGAACCCTTAGATACAATCATGTATCACATTGGACCCAGATTTTCATTTTATAAGTGCCTACAATTGAAACTAAAATTCACATATTCAATATGTGAATTCTACTAAGTGTTTATACCTTGCTTGTATTTTAACACTTATCATTTGTATTTTACCAATCATAACAATCCCCCACTTGGTTAAATACAAGCCACATTCTCTAGCTTAAACAATTTTGGTGCATAAAATAAAGTGACTTTCGGTTTGAAATTTTTCCTATTGAAAATACCACAAAGTCTTATTGAAATCATTAGTAGCTTAAAGCTTGAATCAAGTATTCCATATGATAACACCGGTGATACCTCACACACCTCCACCACGTCTTTTGTTTTCCCACTTTCTCACTTAGCACTATCATTGTAACAGCAGAGGTCAAAGACGGCATAGGACTGGATCAGCAAAGGCTGAAGTTGGCAAAGGTCGGGATCGGAAAAGGTCGGAGATGGCATAGGCCGAGAACGACAAAGGCCGGGAGCGGCAAAGGCCGAGATCGAAATTAAGCATGATGAATGCAGGCCGCCAGGGTGAGACCCGCAAAGGGAAGGACAAAGGCCGAGATCAGTGTTAAGCATGTTGAATGCAGGCTGCCAAGGTGAGACCTTAAAGGTACTGTACTCACCCGCTCAGTTAATACCGTGGACTTGGTGCATGGTAATGCACCCTAATCAACGAGGGCCACTGTTGTGCTTATGTGATGTTCTGCTGCTATGATGTTGTGCTGTTATTCTATTGTGCTATTACGAATGCAGATAGGAACTTGTAAATTGTTTGACGTGTTTGATTAATTATGTATTTGTTAAAAAAATTATTATAGGTTGTGCTGTGAAGTTTTCTTGTTGGGCCTCGGCTCACGGGTGCTCTATGGTGCAGGTAAGGGCAAGGAAATGATCGATCAACCATGAGTTGGAGGGCAAGGAGCGGTACGTACATGTTTGGCCTAACAGGCTGCCACAGCTGTGGTTATTTTGAGGGACACATTGTAAACCTTCGATTTTGCGCTTAGGTCGTGCTCACATTTTTGGATTGTAAATATATTTCAAAACAATATTTTGGGATCCCAATGTAACACTTTTATAATTTTAATGAATGACCAACTCTTTTATACTTAATTTTCATTAAATAAGTCTTTCTTTTGATTTAATCACACTTTTCAGTCTACTACTGTAATATCCCAAATTCCCTAATGTGGCTTAGTGCCTGGATTAGGGGGCCAGGAGGACCATAACTTATTTAATATGTGATTATGTGAGTTATATTATTATATGATGATAATTGCATGCATGTGGGCCCAATTCTTATTAGAAGGGCATTTTTGTAATTTTTACCCTTTAAGGACATAATTGTATATTTTTGAGCATGTATGTGATATATGGGTGGGACCACATTATTATGTGGATATTTTTGAGCTATTCGACATGAGACGATCTTAGGATGCAAGTTAGCGCTTTGGTCATAACGGGATTAATTACCAGGCTCGGGGTAAGGCTGGGGGTAATTTGGTAAGTAAATTTCGGGGATGAAATTCTTTTAAGTAGGGTAGAATTGTAGCGTCTTAGAATTTTACTTAGCTAGATAGCAGTAGTAGTAGTAGTAGCTAGGAATAGTAATAGTAGTAGCTTGTAGTATTTTAGTTTTCGATATCGAGGTGTAGATCGGAGTTCTAGATCATCCAAGGTATTCTTATCCTCAGGTTTAATCCATCATAGTTCTTTTATTTTCTTCCATTTTTCTTTCAGATCCTAACTCATTATTATGCCTTTTAGTTAGGTGTTTAAGTTCCTTGAAACTTAAGATTTTTTGGTAAGTTTCTACTTTGATGGTTTAGTTCTCTGTTTCATCTCTATATCTTTAGAAACTCATGGTTTTTACTGTTGGTTTTAGGAGTGTTTCAATCTCGCTCTTGTCTCCATATCCTAATTTTTGGTAAGGAAAATAGGTTAGATTATATGTATTTATATGATGTGTTATGATATGTTTATATGTTATAGTGTGTGTTATTAATATATGTATATGAATATGTTTTGTAGTCACTTGGGGCTTATAGTTGCTTAGATAGCAAACCCCAAGGTTTTTATCATTATCGTGTTTTAGAGTTATGATTTACCCTACCTCGATTAGTAGACTGAGGAGCTAGATGGGTTATCATATACTATTTTGTGATCTAACCTACCCCGATTAGTAGACCGAGGACCTAGATGGTTTTATCACATACCACAGTAATGAGTTAATGGCCATTAACATTGTATTCCTATATGATATACGTTTTTACATCCTATGTTTTATGATATAGTCTTATGATTTATGATATATTTTTTTAGTAGACTTTCCTTGCTGGGCATTAGGCTCATTCCTTTTATTTTAGATGATGCAGGAAAATGAACTTGGAAGGCGGCACAGATTCGTGGCAGCTTGGCATGTGTATTGAGGATGGATTGATTGAATGGACTGCTGGAAGATCGAGGATGATGTTGATTTCAAGTCTTTTAATTTATGTTTTATGTATTTCCGCACTTAGTATTTAAACAATTGATTAAAGTTTATGTTTTTATGTTTTATTTACTAAACAATGGGTACCCATACCTTATTTTTTACTTCATACCGTATTTTGAATTTTTTATAAAGTTCTACTATTTTGTGTATGTATGTATTCCAAAATAGTAGTTATGTTTAGTAGATTTTAATGGTCTGAGGTCTAGAATTAGTCGAGGCATTGTAGTTGGTATTAGATCCCACAGTTCATATGCATGAAGTTCTCCTTGATACACATGCACATGATCCGGATCCAACCGCCAATGTAAGTGTTTATGTTATGCTCATTATGTTTATGTTTATAGCTAACGTTTTAATCATAATGTTTTCAGTTAAGAATGGATGGAGCCTTGACCTATCAAGATATCTGAGCCATTAAGGCATTGAAAAGGATTAGAGAGCCAAGGAATACAATAGGAATGTTAGAAAGAATCACTCAAAGATTGATCTTATTTCACAAGGAGATAGTTCACCTTCAAACTACTAAGCAAATTATGATGAGAGCTACGGAACAATATATCCTAGTAATTAGGCTTTTTAAGGATTTTCCTTCTGTAATTTCAACATTAGAAGAATTATGGGAGACAATAGATGATGAAGATGATTTACCGGTAGCCATGAGATATTATTTTCTCATACTTAGGTTCACCTCTAAGTTTGAATTTCAATTCATTAATGAACATAAGCATAGCATCTTCATGAATCTTCCTGGGGTAGTTTTGAGGCTCAAGATAATAATGGTTATGAAGAAATAGATGATGATATGTTAGATGAAGGGTCAGATGTAGAAGATCCTGATTTTTATATTTACCCTAGTTATTTTTTTAGTTTAGTTTATTTATTTTTGTTATTTATTTACTATTTGAATTTATGATTGTACTTAGTGAAAATCTTTTTCCAAATGAATAAAGTTGTTATTTTTGAATGACATGTATGAGTTTGTTTTTTTTATAATCATAATAAATTTGGAATAAATAAATAATGACTGAGTTCAGTGAGGGTGGATACAAATCAATGGTCCGGGTCCTGTATTGAGAGTTTAGGGGGCCATAGTAGTGGGAACGATTTTACTGATCCCAGCCCACCCTCAATATGGTTAACTTTGGAACAACGACGAGTTTTGAGCCTGAGAATTAAGTCATATAGGATGATTAGAAACAGACTTAGAAAATAATAAAGATGGTTGATTTTCTATGTATAGAAACACACCCCAATTATAAAGAAGGCTTACCTAATTTTTTCATAAGAAATCATAACTGATAGGTCTGAGTTATGTTTGCTTAGACTAAGTTTTGCCTTAGAACCTAGGTCTGCATGCACAAATGACAATGCCTCCAGCACCGCCAATGAGATTCATGAAGCCCCTCCAGTCTGAAGAAGGGGAACGCCTGCTACCAATGTTGTTGCCAATAGAAATGCACCGCCACCTGCAGTTAAAAACACTGCTAAAATTGTCCGGCTACGACAACAAGTGGAAGAATTGTTGCAGCAACAATGATAACAGACTCAGTCGTAGCCTCAGACTCAGCCCCAGCCACAACCACAGCCTCAGCTAGCGGCTCAAGCGCCCCAACAAGTAGGTCCATATGGGGGATGGTCGATGGGGAACTATGCACCTTATGCAGCTCAGTACATAGAGCAAGTTTATGAGCATTTCCGTAAGCAGCACGCTCCAAAATTTAAAGGGACAACCGACCCCTTCGAAGTGGAAGAATGGCTCAGGAATGTAGAGTCGATACTTGCACACATGAACCTCAGCAAAGCGGATCGCATATCTTGCATTTCGTCTCTTCTAAAGAAGGATGCCAAAATCTGGTGGGATTTAGTATAGTAAACACACGACGTCGCCACCATGACGTGGACTAGATTTGTGGAGCTCTTTCACAAGAAGTGCTACAACTCGGAAGTCATCGCTACAAGGGTAGAAGAGTTTGCCAGTCAGAAGCAAGGAAATCTTACAGTAGTCGAGTATGCTCGACAATTCGATTGACTAGCCAAGTTCGTGCTAGAATTGGTTCCAACCGACTTCTGGAGGGTCACCAAGTTCACTAAGGGACTCAGACCCAAGATTGAGCTAGGAGTCAAGCTAGCAAATCCCAAAACCACTTCTTACGCCAATGCTCTAGAAATGCTATAGAGGAGGAGAGGCTCCAGGAAAATGTTAGTAAGAAAGAGGCCAGTAAGTCTGAGGATCGAGGATGACGTTGTTTTCAAGTCTTTTAATTTATGTTTTATGTATTTCCGTACTTAGTATTTAAACAATTGATTAGCGTTTATGTTTTTATGTTTTAAGTACTAAACAAACCTTATTTTGCATTTCATACTGTATTTTGGATTTTTAATAAAGTTCTACTATTTTATGTATGTATGTATTCCAAAATAGTAGTTATGTTTAGTAGATTTTAATGGTCCAAGGTCTAGAATTAGTTGGGGCATTACAGGGTAATTTGATGCTTAGTACATTATCGGGAATGAGCGGGTAATGGTGATAACTCTACAAAATAGAGTTATTTTACCACATTTTTATGCTAATTGTTGTTTAGTCTTTGAGTTTTTAAGAAACTTATTAAGTTTTTAAGTAATTTTTGAATTTCTTAGTCTTATTATAATTTTTTAGATTTTTATATGTTTTTATAGATATTTTATTATAATATGTTGTAGTTTAATTATTTGTAATTAATATTGTTAAGTTAGAAGTAAAAAGATGCACTTTTGAGCTTAATTGTTTAATTAAATTAAGTTATATTTTCAAAGAATTAATATGATTTATTTTATAATTGAAAATAATTTATCATGACTTAATTTATATTTATTTTTGTAGGGATTATTTTGTATTTAGCTCTTGAAAGCCAAGAAAAAGAAGGAAAAAAATGTGTGGTAATTCTGAAAACTAAGGCCCAAGTAGTAGATTCCCTTTAGCCACACGAGCCCAGCTACTTGGCCCAGTCGAAGTCACCTGCCCAGCCCCCATGCTTGCTTCTCCTCGGCCTAGGTCCGTTTCTTTCCTTAGCTGCCAGCAGCCCAAAGCCGAGCCCACATGCCTCAAGCTTCCTCCAGGTCGCCTGCCTCCCCAGGCCCAATCAAGCCTCCAGCCGCCTAGCACCTCACCAGCCCACACGAAGTCCCTTCCCAGCTCCACCTTGGGCCAGCCAGCTCCCAACCGAACCCAGCTGCCTCAGCAGCCTCCGAGCCGCCTGAACCACCCTGCCCAGCCACCAACACCCCTCTTGAGCCCACAATGTGTTTTTGTCCCCCTATGTTTAAAAATGCCAACATTTTACCCAATTTTACCACATATTTCACCACAAAAATCATCATTACACCCTATAATTTACCTCTACATGCCATATTTACTTTGTTTAATTAATTTAAATTGATTATTTTAATAATCTCATTTTGGCTATAAATAAGGGTTTTCAAGACCATTTTGGGGTGCTTAATTTTTGGATAACCATCATCTTTTCTACCATTTTCTCTATACCATTCTCTCTTCCATTTTGGGGTTTTTCAAGAGGATTTTCAAGTATGTATTTTGTTTATTTTGTAATTTTTATTCTAATTATGTGTTTCTAATCTTTTTCATAAGATTATTAAGATCATGATGAAGCAACTTGTAACTAGATAATATTTATGTTGTATGTTGATTTCCCTTGTAATGCAACAAAGTTTATGGATTTTTCTTCATCATATTTGTCTTTCATCTTTAATATCTCATATTTTGGATTTTTAGATAATATGTACTTTGTTCTTCATTTTGCAAAACATAATATTCTTTGTGTAAGATGTGTCATTAAATTGTACACATCCAATGCTTAGATAAAAAATATTATGTTTTGCCTTATAAATAATGTTATTTGATTTTTCGTGGTTTCATTAGGTTGATTCACATTAAATACTTTGAAATTATACTTTTTGAAAAGTGAAGAAAAATCCTATCTTTTTAGAAGTAATTTGGGCTTAAAATTATAAATCTATTTGGAAAATGATAGTTTGACTTATTTTAACTATCACTAAAACTTGGGAATCAATATACTAATAAGTATTATTAAACTTACATTATGTGGATTCTAGTATCTTAATAATCTTTCCTTTTAACACTTATTTTCAAATCAATATTGGTTTACTTGTATTCTCTTAAATAGCTTTATTTTAAATCTTTTATTTTATATTCATGACATTAAATCTCATCAATCTTTGCAGCTAGGTTATAATTTATTAATTTTGGTTTAAAATAGTTTTCTTTTTTATTTTAGACAACTCTTTTGGGTTCGATCTCGTGCTTACACGAACACTATATTTTATATACGATTCGTGCGCTTGCGAATTATAAATTTTTAAAACATACCCCTTTTGAGTCCATCAAGTTTTTGGCGCCGTTGCTGTGGAGTTGCAAGAAAAGAAACAAAATTTATCTCAAGGTTAGTGAATTCTTCTACTAGTTATTTTAATTTTTGCACAAAAAAACTATATATACAATAGAAAAAAATATATATTTAAAACTATAAAAACTAAAAAAAAAAAAAGATAAAAAGAAAATTTGGGACGGTTCTACCACTCATAAAAAAAACTTACTTATATATTTATATTTATTGTTTTTTTTAGTTGAGGGCACTTGTGCCTCCTATCAATCTATCTTTTTTATTTTTATATTTGATGACACTTGTGCCTCCTAATTTTGTTGTAATTTTCATTCCTTATATTTCTTGGTTAGTTGACGACACTTGTGTCTCCTAACCTTTGTTGTAACTTTCTTTATTTATCTTGTTGTAGTTTTTATTTTATTTTATTTTTGCAAGTTACTAGTTGACGACAATTTTGACTCCTAGCTTGTTGATGACAATTTTGCCTCCTAGTCCTTTATCTTATGTTTTAGTTGATGGCACTTGTGCCTCCTAATTTTTACCTTATTTTTGTTATGGTTAATTGCATGCTATGCCTCCCTACTCTTGCCTAATTTTTTATAGTCTTATTTAATTTTACCTTGTTTTTCTTTGTCTTTTATCATATTTTAGTGTAATTGTGAAAAATTACTTGAAAAAAAAAGAAACATAAATCTTGTCCTTTCACCATAAGCAATTTTTGCTTAAAGGAAATTTGAACAGAATTCCCAATCCGCCTTTACTAATTAACCTCGGGGATGAGACAGGAGAAAGGGACTTGAGCCAGTTCGGAGGACCAATGAGGCCATTGAGAAGATTAGAGCTCGAATGCTCGCTTCTCAAAGCAGAATGAAAAGTTATGAAAATCCCAAATGCATGAACGTGGAGTTCCAAGTGGGAGACTATGTCTTCCTTATAGTCTCGCCATGGAAAGGGATGAGAAAATTTGGGAAGAAGGGCAAGCTGAGCTCTTGATTTGTAGGTCCATTTGAAATCCTGGAGAGGATTGGTCAGGTGGCCTATAGGTTGGCCTTACCACCGACATTGTCAGTTGTGCATAACGTATTTCATGTTTCAGCTCTTCGAAGGTATGTATCAGATGTGACTCATGTGTTGAGTTATGAAGATCTGGAACTTGGGGCAGATTTCTCCTATGAGGAACAGGCAGTCCAGATACTAGACAAAAAGGACAAGGTCCTTGGGAATAAAATTATACCTTTGGTTAAGGTACATTGGAGGAACATCAAAGTTGAGGAAGCGACCTAGTAGGTGGAGTCAGATATGCAGAGTCAGTATCCCGAACAGAATTTCTGTAAGGAGGGAATATTTGTAATGTCCCAAATTCCCTAATGTGGCTTAGTGCTCGGATTAGGGGGTCACGAGGTCTATAACTAATTTAATATGCGATTATGTGATTATATGCATGATTATGTGAATTATATTATTATATGATGATAATTGCATGCATGTCGGCCCACTTCTTATTAGAAAGGCATTTTCGTAATTTTGACCCGTTAAGGGCATAATTGTATATTTATGTGCGAGTATGTGGATATGTTTGAGCTATTCGGCATGAGACGATCTTAGGATGCAAGTTAGCGGTTTGGTCATAACGGGATTAATTACTGGGCTCGGGGTGAGCCTAGGGGTAATTTGATGCTTAGTACATTACCGGGAATGAGCGGGTAATGGGATATGATTTAATATTTATTTGAGGATATTGGAGTAACGGGAGTTGGAGGGCGTTAATTATGATTAACGGGATAGGTGGGGAATGACCATTATACCTTGGATGGCTTTGAAAGATTAGATTAGTTCTAAGGGCAATTTGATCATTTGGGTTTTCAGACAGGCTTAAGTTGGATGGCTGTAGAAGGTTTAAGGCAAAAAACAGAGTTGTGTTCTTTTTCTCTCTCGATTACTACATTCTCTCTCTTGGTTGGGATTTTGAAGCAAGCTAGAGAATTGAAGCTTAAGGATTTAAGGAATGAGGGTTTAGGATCATGATCAACAACTAAAGTTGTTAATTCAAGGATTGGGGTAAGGATTCTAAGCTTCAAATTTTGAGTTATACTCTCTTTTTGAGATGGTTTATAAGCTTGATGTTTGAATGTGTAATTGGATGTTTGGTGATGTTTTCAGTGGTTCTAGGCAATGTCCCAAATTCCCTAATGTAGCATAATGCCTGGGATTAGGGGGCCAAGAGGGCCATAATTTGTTTATTATGCAATTATGTGAGTATATGCATGATTATGTGTGTTATATTATTACATGATGATAATTGCATTCATGTGGATCCACATCTTATTAGAAGGGTATTTTTGTAATTTTGATCTGTTAAGAGCATAATTGTATATTTATATGCATGTTGGTGATTTAAGGGTGAGACCTCATTGTTATGTGGATATGTTCAAGTTATTCGGCATCAGACGATCTTATGTTGCAAGATTAGCAGTTTGGTCATAACGAGATTAATTTCCAGGCGCGGGGTAAGTCTAGGGGTAATTTGATGCTTAGTACATTACCAGGAATGAATGGGTAATGGGATATGCTTTAATTATTATTTGAGAATATTGGGAGTAACGGGAATTGGAGGACGTTAATTATAATTAACGGAATAGACGGGAAATGACTGTTTTTCCCTTGTAAAGGTTTTAATTGGGCTTAGGGGCATTTTGGTCTTTTGACCATAGGATATGTTTTAAAGTTAGAAGGCTATAGGGTTTTAGGCAGCAAAACAGAGTTCTTCTCTCTCCATCTCTCGATCATCTTTCTTTCTCTCTCGGGTTGAGATTTTTGAAGCTAAACTTGAGGATTTAAGCTTGGGAACTAAGGCTTAAGAGTTTTGGGTTGTGTTCAGCCATTGGAAAGGGTTCAATTCAAGTTTGAGGTAAGGATCTTAGTTTAAATTCCTGGTTTTCACTGTGTTTTTAAGTTTAGTTTACAGCTTGAGGTTTTGATCCTGGAATCGGGTATGCGTTGATGTTATGAGTTCTTTAAGGCTTAGGTTTTGTTGTTAAAATGGTGGATATGTTGTGTTGATGCTTGGTTTTAATTGTGGGATTGATTTGTTGAGATTTTGGTTGGTTTTGAATTAAGAGAAAGGCAGGGGAACTCAGGGTCAAGTCGCGATTGAGTTCATGCAAGTCGCGACGTGGACCCATTCCAGAGCCTCCCTTGGGCTCTGTATTGTAGGCATGCAGCGACCTACTGGGTCAAGTCGTGGCCCGTCCCTGGTATCCCAGACAGAGGGGCTTTTGTCTTGGGGGCACGCCACGGCCCGCCTCTCCCTTTTGTGACAGGATGGTTTTCAAGAGTTTTTAGGCTTGGGGATTCATTTCTTAAGGCTCGGGATCGAACCTACTAACCGTTTTAGTACGATTCGAGGTCCCAGGAATGAGGTTTTAGACCATGAACATTTTATGATTTATTTTATTAATGAGATTTCATATTTGGTTATGACTAGGTGACTTCTAAGGGACTTAAAGACTGATTGTTCTCAAGGGTCGTTCTTTTATTATTTCACGCTCAAACCAAAGGTAAGAAAACTGTACCCAATATGTGACATGCATGGTTATTGATAAGGCATGTTGAGTTCTCTATATATGGACATTGATTGCATTGTAAATGCATAGAAGCTTTGCTTACTTGTGAATGGCACTGACTTATTAGTCAAGGAACGACATTGGTTTTTAGTATTGATCGTGAAGCTGTGACTTATCAGTAAAGATCAGCGGTAGTACTGAGCACTGGTCGTATGGTATTGGCTTAAGAGTCAAGAACATCATTAATGTGTTTAACACAGGCCAAAATGATTAGATCTAATCAACATGAGCATGAAATGCTTGACCGACCTAAAGGTCGAAGAAAACTAAAGCGTTTGTCTAGTCTAAAGGCTAGTTACTTAGAGCCACGACCAAAAGGCTCAAGTGACTGAAACGTCACGTTGCTTAGGGTGTAGACCCCCAGAGTGTGACTTATTAGTCACCTATACAGAGTGTGACTTATTAGTCATCTATACAGAGTGTGACTCATTAGTCACCTATCCAGAATGTGACTCATTAGTCACCTGCTCAGGGAGTGACTTATTAGTCTCCTATCTGATTAGGGCTGCAAGCCTCAGAATGATTACATGATCATTTATTGATATTACATAAATGCAGTAATAACTTTTCTTGTTGAGCCTTGGCTCACGTGTGCTATGTGGTGCAGGTAAAGGGAAAGAAAAGCTCACCTAGTCTTGAGTGGAGAGCTTAGGTGGCAATGTGTACATATGCGGCCACTTGACCACCACGACCAAGGTGTTTCTAGAGGAACTAAGGGTTAACCCTGTTTTTTCCACTTAGGTCGATGGGTTGTAATTATTATATTGTAATGAACATTTTGGATTGTAAATAACTTTGTAAACACTTTTATGGGCCCATTTACAGTTTAATGTTCTAAATAAAATATATCCATTCCTTTTGACCGAGATTTTTCACCCTAGCCTATTAATAACACATAGATGCATGTTTATAACCTAATGACTCATTTAGTGAGTTAAGCACTATTTAAAGTCCACAGTAACGGTCTTGGGGTAACCAAGGCATTACAACTTGGTATCAGAGCATGGCAAGGTTTAGAGTTCCTATATACTAGCTGGACATGTACACTCGCCACTGAAGTCAAGCTCGACTCAAGGGAAGGAAAATAGAGGCACTCAACAAACCCATTTCCCTCCCTTGCGATTTTTCCCTTGAGGATTATGAAGCTAAGAACTCAAAAGGAAGTCTAGGCTAGGCTTTGGGGCTTTGATCCTTGGAGTAACTAAGGAGTTCAGCTGGAATTAGCTTCCAAGTTGAGGTAACGTTTAAGGTTTTTCTGAGTTTGCTGAGTTTTGTTGAGGATGCTTTTTTAGTTTGGATTTTGGATTGAATTTAATGACTTAAGCTTGGGAATTGGAGGAGTTAAAGCTTGGAAGGTCACTGAGTGCAACCTAGGGTCAGATTCATCCATTTGAGGTAATAATTTCTGGCCTTAATTGTCTAGGTTTTCTGGTTTTGGTTAGTGTTCTGGAGCTTCAGAGCTCAATTTTGATTTCTTTGTTTGATGAGGTGGTTAGACAGATTTTTGTATTATTTGGGTGTGTTTGGGTGAGCTATAGTGAATTATGGGTTCAATTTTAAGTTTGGTTGATGATGGGAGTGGGTTTTTGGAGCTTTGGCTCAGGAAAGTTCGATGAGAAAAACCCAGAATTTTGCATGTTCTGGTTGTAGCGCTATAGCACGCTAGGTTGGGAGCGCTACAGCACTAGGCTGTATTTTCTGTAGGGGGGTTTGAGTCTCTGAGTCTAGCGCTACACAGCCTTCTGAACCTGGTTTTTCAGAATTTTTAGGGTTTTTGCTTGGGGGCTCAGGGGACTGTTTCACCACTTCGTTTGGTGGGATTAGAGGTCCCGAGAGCGCGAGTTTGGTCCTGTGATTGTCCTTTAGAATTCAAACTCATCGAAGTACCATTTTATGGATTGTGACTAGGTGTACGCTAGGGCTCAGAATGGGATCGTGCTCGAGGGTCGTCTCTATTAACCAAAGCACTCAAAATTAAAGGTAAGAAAACCGCACCCTTATGTGACTGTGTGGGACTGAGATTCCCTGAATTGGAATGCATATGTTGTGTGATTGTGATATGCCATGTGAGCATGAATTGAACGACCTAAGAGTGCCAGAATTGATATTTGTGCACAGGACGCGACTCGGCCATTGGTAGCTGAGGATAGCTAAATAATCACTGAGCTCGGCCTAAGCGTGCCAGAGACAGTGGGTTAAACAGAGGGTACGGCCTAAGGGCGTCGACCCTGAGTTTTGTATGATGAATATTGTTATGTTATTGTTGTTGTCTGTTGTTTATAGCTTGTTTAATACTGAGATGAATGGCTTATGAGTAAGTGATGATCTCTCTGATTGGATGACTGTTATGGCATGCTAAATACCTGGTCAATAGCTTTATGGATTATTTGATTGTTTGTGTTGTTTATGCTCTACATTATGGTTTTCTTGCTGGGCCTTGGCTCACGGGTGCTACGTCGTGCAAGTAAAGGAAAGGGCAAGATGGACCATTCCTCAGTTGGAGAGCTCTGGGGTAGAATGTACATAGTCAGATGCTCGGCCTCCACGGCCAAGGGATGGTGCAGGGACAGGAGAACCTAAAGTGCCTATTTTTCCATTAGAGTGGCTTGTGGTTGTACATAAACTTTGAAATTTTGTAAACTTTCCTTTAAACCTTATTTTTGGGATCCCATGTATCAAACATTTATTTAAATGAAATTTGTCTTTTATGACCAAAATATTTTAACCCTAGTTCAATTATGGTTTTAGTGTCACATTTTTAACTAAAGGTGCAAGTCTTGCACCTTTATAAACACACAATGTAACGGTCTTGGTTATCCAGGGCATTATAGGTTTAGTTATCACTACCTAACTGGCCGCATTGATTATTGCAGCAAGGTATAAGTTTATAGTATGCTTCCAAGACATATAGACTCATCAGCTGGCCAGGAAGATCAGGGCCAGAATGACAGACAGGGTCAGGAAAATGACCAGAGTCATATCTCTCAGCCAGTTCCTGATAACTGGCAGCAGTTGTGTGCTAATTTGCAAGCCAAAGTTATGAGGCAGGAAGAAGAAATCCGCCTCCTGAGACAACAATAGATTCCTGTAGGGAATGTTTTACCAGAAGTATCACTTGCATCGGTGTCAACAGTTGAGCAGCTACCAGAGGCTGGAAGTAAATGGGAACCTCTTTATGAAAGGTTCAGAAAATAGCAACCTCCAGTTTTTTAGGGCAGTGCAGATCTAGCTAAGGCTGAGCAATGGATGAGCATGGTTACTACCATCCTTGACTTTATAAGGGTGTCTGGTAATGAGAGGGTGGCTTGTGCCACACATATGTTTCGGGAGGATGCCCGAATTTGGTGGGAAGTGATATCCCATACCAGAAATGTCAATGCCCTGAGTTGGGAAGAGTTTCAGACTTTGTTCAATTAAAAGTATTACAATGATGCCATCAGGGCTGTAAAGGCTGAAGAGTTCTGCAGATTACTTCAGGGAAGTCTATGAGTGACTGAGTATGCTTTACAGTTTAACAAACTAGCCAAGTTTTCCATTGAGATGGTGCCCACTGATGGGACTAGGAAGGAGAGGTTTCTCTAGGGTCTATAGCCTAGAATAGCCTGGGATGTTTGTATCACCACTGTGGTTGGAGTAACTACTTATGCACAGGTGGTTGAAAATGGGCTCACAGCTGAAAGTGCAGAGAATAAGATTTGGCGGGACAGTGCATCCAGGAGAGACACCAGGAGGGTGGGACCTCCATTTTTGGGTTCAGGTAAGGGCAGAGGCCCCAGTGATCAGAAGAGGAAGGCTCCTGATACCTTCTAGCTCCAGGTCCTGACAAACGACCACGTGGTATTTCAGTGGGCCGCCAGGATGGCGGTGAGACCTAGAAGACTTATCCAGAGTGCCCTAGGTGCAAGAGGCACCATATGGGGGAGTGTAGGGAAAAAGCTTGCTTCTTATGTGGGGCAGTGCGACATTTCAAGAAAGATTGCCCAAAAGAAAGAAAGGAAGAACCCAGAAAGGCGGACAGCTCGGCCTCAGATCGAGTGTTCGAATTTACACAGGAAAAAGCTGACGCTTCACCCTCAATAGTTATAGGTCAGATTTTTAGTGGTGGAACCCCTTATACTGTTTTGATTGATTCTGGTGCTACACATTCTTTTGTTGCTAGTAGAATTATCAATAGACCATGTGATTATTATGCTGTGGGGTTTAGAACCTTGTTACCCACTGGGGAGTTAGTAGTATCCAGGAGGTGGGTCAAATCACGGCCAGTGACAGTAGTGGGCAGAGAGTTGTCAGTTGATTTGATAAAGTTTGTTATGATTGACTTTGACATGATTCTGGGTATGGATTGGTTAGTGAAGTATGAGGCAACCATAGATTGCAGAAGGAAGATGGTAACCTTTGAGCATGAAGGTGAGGATCCTTTTGTATTTGTTGGCACTGTGCATGGACCTCATATACCTATGATATCTGTTATGAGGGCTAGAGATCTATTGCAAGGAGGTTGCATAGGATTCTTAGCTTGTGTGATTGACACCACTCAGACCATGCCAGTGAGACTAGAGGAAACCAGATTAGTTTGTGAGTTTCTAGATGTGTTTCCAGAAGATTTACCATGTTTGCCACCACATAGAGAGATTGAATTTGTGATAGAACTGGCACCAGGGACGGAGCCAGTGTCTAGAGCACCTTACAGAATGGCCCCAAAAGGGTTAAAGGAATTGAAAGTGCAGCTGCAGGAGCTATTAGACTTAGGTTTTATTAGATCTAGTTTCTCACCGTGGGGTGCACCAATTCTATTTGTGAAGAAGAAAGATGGTTATCTGAGGATGTGTATTGATTACAGAGAACTGAACAAGTATCCTCTGCCAAGGATAGATGATTTGTTTGACCAGTTGCAAGGTAAAAAAGTATTCTCAAAGATAGACCTTCGATCTGGTTATCATCAATTGTGGGTCATGGAGGGAAATATACCAAAGGCTACTTTTTGGACTAGATATGGGCATTATAAGTTTTTAGTCATGTCCTTTGGATTGACTAATGCCCCTATTGCTTTTATGGATTTGATGAACAAAGTGTTCAAGGATTATTTGGACTAGTTTCTGATCGTCTTCATTGATTTTACAGAGACTGAGAGAACACCGATTGTTTGCAAAATTCAAGAAATGTGAGTTCTGGTCATCTCAGGTAACTTTCCTTGGGCACATTGTTAGTAAGGATGGGATTAAAGTGGACCCAGCCAAGATTGAGGCTATCAAGGATTGGCCAAGGCCAAAGAATGCTTCAGAAGTTAGAAGTTTCCTTGGATTGGTAGGCTATTACAAACGTTTCGTGGAAGGGTTCTCAAAAATTTCTACTTCATTGACTGAGCTGACACGCAAGAATAAGAGGTTTGTGTGGTCAGACAAGTGTGAGAACAACTTTCAATAACTAAAGCAGAAATTGATTACAGCTTCAGTTCTGAGTTTTCCAACAGATCAGGAGAAGTTTGTGATATACTGTGATGTCTCACATCAGGGTTTGGGTTCTGTTTTGATGCTATTCAGGGAAGGCGATTGCTTATGCCTCACGTCAGCTGAATGAGTATGAACAGAGATACCCCACTCATGATTTAGAGTTGGCGGCTGTGGTCTTTGCATTAAAGGTATGGAGACATTACCTTTATGAGGAGAATTGTGAGATTTATACTGACCACAAGAGCCTGAAGTACTTTTTCACACAGAAAGACTTAAACATAAGATAAAGGTGTTGGCTGGAGTTAGTAAAAGATTATGATTGTGATCTTGTATCATCCAGGAAATGCCAATGTGGTAGCTGATGCTTTAAGCCGGAAGTGTCCAGGATGGATTTTCAGTGCGAAGCTGATATCCAGAGAATTAGAAGAGGATATGACCAGAGCTGGTATAGAGTTACTGGTGGGCCAGTTGGCCAACATTACGCTATAGTCTACACTATTGGAGAGAATCAAGGAAGGT
Organism: Humulus lupulus; assembly: GCF_963169125.1. Taxonomy (NCBI): domain Eukaryota; kingdom Viridiplantae; phylum Streptophyta; class Magnoliopsida; order Rosales; family Cannabaceae; genus Humulus; species Humulus lupulus. The sequence goes on from NC_084799.1 coordinate 109,212,697, forward strand.
TAGTTGGGTGATCCACAACTGATCAGGATCAAAGAGGATGTTTTAGTTGGCATTTCCAGAGATTATACAATGTCAGATATGGGCATGTTGAGATACAAAGGTCGGATATGTGTTCCATTAGACACTGCTTTGAGGCAAGAGATTCTGGATGAATCTCATACTACTCCTTACTCTTTGCATCCAGGAACCACAAAGATGTATCAGGACGTGAGATCATTGTATTGGTGGCCTGGGATGAAGAGGGATGTGGTGGAATATGTGGCTAAGTGATTGACATGTCAACATGTCAAGGCTGAGCATCAGAGGCCGGCAAGGTTATTACAGCCTCTAGACATCCCCGAGTGGAAATGGGATGGATTTCGTGGTGGGATTTACTAGGACTGTTGGTCAACATGATTCACTATGGGTTATTTTGGATCGCTATACCAAGTCAGCTCACTTCTTACCAGTGAGGACTACCTATACAGTTCACCAGTACGCAGATCTCTATGTGAGAGAGATTGTGCGCCTTCATGGAGCACCGAGGTCGATCGTGTCAGATCGGGACCCCACTTTCACTTCCAGGTTTTGGGGAAGTTTACAGAGGGCCATGGGTACACAATTGAAGTTCAGTACTGCTTATCTTCCTCAGACAGATGGACAATTTGAGAGGACAATTCAGATATTAGAAGAAATGCTGCGAGCATGTGTGCTGGAATTTGGTGGGTCATGGAGTAAGTATCTACCTTTAGCAGAGTTTTCCTACAAAAACAGCTATCAGTCAACCATTGGGGTGGCACCTTATGAGATGTTGTATGGTAGGAAATGCAGATATCCCATTCATTCAGATGAGACAGGAGAAAGGAGATACTTGGGTCCTGAGGCAGTTTAGAGGACCAATGAGGCCATTGAGAAAATTAGAGCTCGGATGCTTACTTCTCAAAGGAGACAGAAAAGTTATGCAGATCCCAAATGCAGGAACGTGTAGTTCCAAGTGGGAGACTATGTCTTCCCTAGACTCTCTCTATGGAAAAGGGTGAGAAGATTTCGGAAGAAAAGCAAGTTGAGCCCTAGGTTTGTAGGTCCATTTAAGATCCTGGAGAGGATTGGTCAGGTGACCTATAGGTTGGCCTTACCACCAGCATTGTCGGCCGTGCATAACGTATTTCATGTTTCAGCTCTTCAGAGTTATGTATCAGATGTGAGTCATGTTTTGAGTTACGAGGATCTAGAACTTGAGGTAGATCTCTCCTATGAGGAACAACCTGTCCAGATACTAGACAGAAAAGATAAAGTCCTGAGGAATAAAACTATACCTTTGGTTAAGGTATTATGGAGGAATAGTAGGGTCGAGGAAGAGGCCTGGGAGCTGGAGTTAGATATGCAGAGTCAGTATCCCAAGCTTTTCAGGTAAATTTTGAGGATGAAATTTCTGTAACGAGGGGATAGTTGTAATGACCAAAATTCCCTAATGTGGCTTAATGCCTGTATTAGGGGGTCGGGAGGGCCATAATTGGTTTATTATGCAATTATATGAGTATATGCATGATTATGTGAGTTATATTATTATATGATGATAGTTGCATGCATGTGGGTCAACTTCTTATTAGACGGGCCTTTTCGTAATTTTGTTCTGTTAAGAGCATAATTGTACATTTATATGCATGTTGGTGATTTATGGGTGAGACCACATTGTTATGTGGATATGTTTGAGCTATTTGGCATAAGACGATCTTAGGTTGCAAGATTAGCGGTTTGGTCATAACGAGATTAATTTCTTGGCTCATGGTAAGTCTGGGGGTAATTTGATGCTAAGTACATTACCGGGAATGCATATGTAATGGGATATGCTTTAATTATTATTTGAGAATATTGGGAATAACGGGAATTGGAGGACGTTAATTATAATTAACGGGACAGAAGGGAAATGACTGCTTTTCCCTTGGGTGGCTGTAAAGGTTTTAATTAGGCTTAGGGGCATTTTGGTCATTTGACCATGTGATATGTTTTAGAGCTAGAACACTGTAGAGTTTTAGGCAGCAAAATAGAGTCATTCTCTCTCCATCTCTCGATCATCTCTTTCTCTCTCTCTCGGGTTGAGATTTTTGAAGCTAAACTTGAGGATTTAAGCTTGGGAACTAAGGCTTAAGAGTTTTGGGTTGTGTTCAGCCATTGGAAAGGGTTCAATTCAAGTTTGAGGTAAGGATTTTAGTTTAAATTTCTGGTTTTTACTCTGTTTTTAAGGTTAGTTTAAAGCTTGAGGTTTTGATCATGGAATTGGGTATGTGTTGATGTTTTGAGTGGTTTAAGGCTTAGGTTTTGTTGTTAAACTGGTGGATATATTGTGTTGATGCTTGGTTTTAATTGTGGGATTGGTTTGTTAAGGTTTTGGCTGGTTTTCAATTGAGAGAAAGGCAGGGGAGCTGGGTTCGCAGCGTCAAGTCGCGACCGAGTTCATGGAAGTCGTGACCTGGACCCATTCCAGAGCCTCCCCTGGGCTCTGTCTAGTAGGCACGCCATGACCCACTAGTTCATGTCGTGGCCTGCCCCTAGTATCCCAGATAGAGGGGTCTGTCTTGGGTGCGTGTCGCGGCCCTTAGGGGCAAGTCACGGTGCACCCCTCCCTTTTGTGCCAGGATGGGTTTTCAAGAGTTTTTAGGCTCGGGATTGAACCTACTAACCGTTTTAGTACGATTCGAGGTCCTGGGAGTGAGGTTTTAGACCATAAACATTTTATGATTTATTTTATTATTGAAATTTCATATTTGGTTATGAGTAGGTGACCGCTAAGGGACTTAAGGATCCATCGTTCTCAAGGGTCGTTATTTTATTATTTTACGCTCGAACTAGAGGTAAGAAAATTGCACTCTGTAACGCCCTGGATAGCCAAGACCGCTACACTGTGTGTTTATAAAGGTGTGAGACTTGCTAACCAAGTCATTTATTCAAAACGTGTCATTAGCTAAAGTATTCTAGGGCTAAAAGACATTTTGGCCGCGAAAGAAACATTTTATAGACTATAAACAATTTACAGAAGGGATCCCACATCGCTGTCTCTAACTCCCAGGTCGCTTCCTCGACCTTGCTATTCCTCCATAATACCTTCACTAACAGAATTGTCTTATTCCGTAAGACTTTGTCCTTCCGATCCAAAATCTGAACTGGTCGCTCCTCATAGGACAAGTCTGTCTGCAACTCTAAGTCCTCGTACTTCAGCACATGTGTCGCATCAGAAACTTACTTTTGCAACATAGAGACATGGAACACATTATGAACTCCTGATAGCGACGGTGGCAAGGCCAGCCTATAAGCCACCTGCCCAATCCTCTCTAGGATCTCAAAAGGTCCAACAAACTGAGGGCTCAACTTTCCCTTCACCCGAAACCTCCGCACTCCTCTCAGCGGTGAAACTCGCAGAAACACGTGGTCCCCAACCTGGAAGTCCACGTTCCTACGCTTAGGATCAGCGTAGCTTTTCTGTCTACTTTGCGAAGCAAGCATCTTAGCTCGGATCTTTACAATAGCCTCATTAGTTCTCTGAACCATATCTGGTCCTAAATACCTTCTCTCACCCATCTCATCCCAGTGAATGGGCGATCTACACTTTCTTCCATATAACATCTCATAAGGAGCCACTCCAATCGTGGACTGATAACTGTTGTTATATGAAAATTCGATCAACGGGAGATACTTACTCCATGACCCCTCGAAGTCAATCACACATGCCCTAAGCATGTCCTCCAATACCTGAATCGTCCTCTCAGACTATCCATCAGTCTGAGGATGAAAAGTTGTGCTAAATTTCAGCTGAGTCCCCATAGCTCTCTACAAAGCTCCCCAAAACTTGGAGGTAAAAATAGGGTCTCGGTCAGATACAATAGACTTTGGAACCCCATGGAGACGAACTATCTCCCTCACATACAGTTCTGCATATTGCTCCACTGTATAGGTCGACCTCACTGGTAGAAAATGAGTTGACTTGGTGTATCTGTCCACTATCACCCACACCGAGTCATGAAGTCCAACTGTCCTGGGTAATCCTCCAACGAAATCCATTGTAATATCCTCCCATTTCCACTTTGGAATACCCAAAGGCTGAAGCAATCCTGCTGGTCGCTGATGCTCAGCCTTAACCTGCTGACATGTCAAACATCTAGCCACATACTCTACCACGTCCTTCTTCATCCCGGGCCACCAATATAATGTTCGTAGATCCTGGTACATCTTCGTGGTACCTGGATGAAGCGAATATGGCGTAGTGTGAGACTCATCCAGTATCTCTCATCTAATCCCCTCATCTGCCGGAACACAAATCCGCCCTTGATACCGAAGCAAACCTGTCTTAGAAACAGTATAATCCTTAGCTGTCCCCGCTAAGACATGCTGTCTAACCTCCTGCAACTGCGCATCCACTAACTGACCCTCCTTGACCCGCTCTAATAGGGTCGACTGCAAGGTAATATTGGTTAACTGGCCTACCACCAGTTCTATCTTTGCCCTGACCATTCATCAGCTAATTCCCTCGAGATCTAGGTGGAACTATACAACTGTCCTGGGCCCCTCCGGCTCAACGCATCTGCCACCACGTTGGCTTTCCCAGGGTGGTAAAGGATATCACAGTCATAATCCTTAACCAGCTCCAACCAACTCCCCTGCCTCATATTCAGATCCTTCTGAGTAAAGAAATACTTCAAACTCTTATGATCAGTGTATATCTCGCACTTCTCTCCATACAGATAATGATGCCACACCTTCAGTGCGAATACCAGTGCTGCTAACTCCAAATCATGAGTCAGATACCGCTGTTCATACTCCTTCAGCTACCAAGATGCATAGGCTACGACTTTCTCATTCTGCATCAGCACGCAGCCTAAACCCATCCTCGATGCATCACAATAGACCACTAACTTTCCTTCCTCCGAAGGAAGACTCAACACAGACGCAGAAATAAGTCGTCGCTTCAACTCTTGAAAACTGTTCTCACACTTATCTAACCAGACGAACTTCTGATTCTTTCTCGTCAACTCTGTCATCGGTGAAGAAATCTTCAAGAATCCTTCAACGAATCGTCTGTAGTAACCTGCCAACCCAAGGAAACTCTGCACCTCCGAGGCGTTCCTTGGCCTCGGCCAATCCCTTACTGCTTCAATCTTCGATGGATCCACCTTAATCCCTTCTGCTCTAACTATATGTCCAAGGAAAGTCACCTCTGGCAGCCAAAACTCACACTTCTTAAACTTGGCGTACAACCGATGCTCCCTTAACCTCTATAGAACCTGTCGGAGATGCTGCTCATGCTCTGCCTCTAAACTGGAATAACCCAAGATGTCGTCGACGAAGACAATGACGAACTGATCCAAGAAGTCCTTGAACACCCTGTTCATCAGATCCATAAAAGCTGCTGGGGCATTGATCAGACCAAAATACATGACCAAGAACTCATAATGCCCATACCGTGTCCAAAAGGCCGTCTTCGATATGTCCTCATCTTTGATCCTCAGCTGGTGATAACCAGATCGAAGATCAATCTTTGAGAATATCGTCTTTCCCTGCAGCTGATCAAACAAGTCATCAATCCTTGGTAAGGGATACTTATTCTTGATAGTTAACTTGTTCAATTCTCAATAATCTATACACATCCTCAAAGTCCCATCCTTCTTCTTCACAAACAACACTGGAGCGCCCCATGGAGAATAACTAGGCCTGATGAATCCCAAATCCAGAAGTTCTTGCAACTGTATCTTCAACTCTTTCAATTCTGCTGGTGCCATTCTGTACGGTGCCCTAGATACTGGTTCTATTCCTGGTGCTAACTCAATCTCAAACTGAATCTCCCTGCGCGGCGGCAACCCTGGCAGATCTTCATGGAATACATTTAATAACTCACACACCAACATGGTCTCTCCCGGCCCTGCCGACACAACTCTAGCAGTATCTACCACACTGGCCAAAAAACCTATGCATCCCCCCTGCTGCAAGTCTCTGGCTCTCAATGCTGAAATCATGGGCACGCGGGGTCCAGACACCGCTCCCACAAAGACAAAAGGGTCCTCGCCCTCAGGCTAAAAAGTAACCATCTTCTTCCTGCAGTCAATGGTAGCTCCATACCTGACCAACCAATCCATCCCCAAAATCATATCAAAATCCTCCATGTCTAACTCAATCAGATCCACCGAAAGTTCCCTACTATCAACCATCACCGGCAGTGCCCTTATCCATCTCCTAGATACTACCAGTTCTCCTGTAGGCAAAATGGTCCCAAACCCCGAAGTACTATACTCACTAGGTCTACACAATCTATCTATCACTTTACTAGAAACAAAAGAATGTGTAGCACCAGAATCAATCAATACTGTAAAAGGAGTGCCAACGCTAGAAAGCTGACATGTCACTACCGAGGGACTAGCCTCGGCCTCATCTTGTGTCAAAGTGAATACTCGAGCTGGAGTCAAGCTATCCACCTTCCCTGCTTCACCCTTCTTCACTGTTGGGCAGTCTTTCCTAAGATGTCCCACTATACCGCATACGAAACAAGCCTTGGTCCGACACTCGCCCAGATGGCGTCTTCTACATCTCGGGCACTCCGGATAGGTCCTCCATGCCTCACCACCACCCTGACGACCACCCCGACCCCTCCTATCAGGTCCAGGAGCGGTTGAAGTGTCATGAGTCTTCCTCTTGAAGTCACTGGGGCCTCCGCCCCTACCAGATCCAGAATATGGAGGCACCACCCTGCGGCCCTCCCTTCTCGCTGCACTATCTCTCCATATCTTGTTCTCCGCTTCCTCAGTGGTAAGAGCCTTCTCAACGACCTGGGCATAAGTTGTTCCTCCAGGTACCGTTGTAATTCTAACATCTCTGGCTATCATAGCATTCAACCCTCTAATGAATCTATCCTGCCTAGCTGCATCGATAGGCACAAGGTCTGGTGCGAACTTCGCAAGTCTATCGAACTTCAGGGCATATTCAGTAACAGTCATGTTGCCCTGAACTAGACTCACAAACTCATTCACCTTCGCTGCTCTAACAGCAACATTGTAGTATTTCTGACTGAATAGATCTTTGAAACCTTCCCAACTCAATGTAGTCACATCCCTAGTCTGCGATGCCACTTCCCACCAGATACGGGCATCCTCTCTCAGCATATATGTGGCACAGGCCACCCTATCATGCCCCTCTATCCTCATAAAATCCATAATTACGGTGATCATAGTTAGCCACTGCTTGGCTTTTAATGGATCTGGTCCACCCTCAAAGATTGGGGGTTGCTACTTCCTGAACCGCTCATATAACAGCTCCCATTTGTTACCAATCTCCCCATACTGCACAACTGGTACCACTGCAGGTGGTACAAGAGGGGCAGCACTCCCTGACGGAGCCTGCTGTCGCAGAATACGAATCTGCTCATCCTGACTCTGTAATTGAGCCTACATCTCAGCCATTAACTGCTGCCAGTTCTCAGGCACTGGCGGAGGAGTCTGGCCCTGGTCATCATCCCTAGTCCTGGCCCTAGTGCCGGCTAGTCGTGTAGATTTTCTTGGACGCATAGCTATCCAAGTCAATCTGCAAATAACGACTCGACAGTCAGACCATGATGACAGGGTAAAATTTCTCCAAGATCCACCAATAGAATATAATCAATCACAAACAATCCACATGTAAGCATCCATTCTCATGCACTGGCTACTAATAAGCACGCCTCCAATCTCATTACACAATAGCTATGAAACAGGCATTCATCCATGCACAATAAATAATTAATCATCCAAATATTCATCTACATGCAAGGCGATGCTAATAAACACGCCTCAATAATCTCACACAACAGTCAAGGGCCAGGACCTATCAGTATCTCATGCTTCCTATAAATCCAATAAACAATAGCATTCATAACTCATTTCAAGCGCATAAGCATATAAACACATATACACATTACCGAACCCTAATTTGAGCTTGTCTCTAGCAGTGAATGTACATGCCCAGCCTGTCTTCAGGAACCCTTAAACCTAGGATGCTCTGATACCAAGTTATAACACCCTGGATAGCCAAGACCGCTACACTGTGTGTTTATAAAGGTGTGAGACTTGCTAACCAAGTCATTTATTCAAAACATGTCATTAGCTAAAGTATTCTAGGGCTAAAAGGCATTTTGGCCGCGAAAGAAACATTTTATAGACTATAAACAATTTACAGAAGGGATCCCCAAAAGTACAATGTTTAAAGGTTGGTTTACAAAATTCAACAGTTAAGAGTAAACATTAGCCATACTAAGGCAAAATACAAGGTTCTGGTCCTCTCGTCCCTGTAATCTCCTCAACCGTGGCGGTTGAGCGGCCTGACATGTACATTCACCCTGCAGAGCTCTCCAATCAAGGTTGATCAATCTTGCCCTTGCCTTTACCTACACCCGCAGCACCCGTGAGCCAAGGCCCAGCAAGAAAACAACATTCACAGCATATACAATGTTATCAAACAAATATTCTAATAAGCATTTTCAAGTATTCAATCCATAGCATATAGGCATACTTCAAGGTACAAATAACCTCATCTTTACTTAGAACATTTAACAATCTCACTAACCACAATCATAGCCAAATATAACAATCAACTAACACAAATACTAGGACCGACACCTTAGGTCGCGCCCTCTATTTAACCCACTGACTCCGGCCCGCTTAAACCGAGCTCAGTTCATAATAAGCTGTCCTCGGATACCAGTGTCCGAGTCGTGCCAATTGCACAAGTTAACCCTGGCACACTTAGGCCGTTGGTTTACAATTTACATGGCATAATACCATTCTTTCAATCATATATATCAGGGATCCCTTAGCCCCGTTCAAATATTCAACCGGGTGTAGTTTTCTTACCTTTGGCTTCTAGATGAATTAGTTATGGGCGATACTCCTTGAGCGCGATCTGATCCCTGAGCCCTAGCTTAGCACCTAGTCACAACCATGATGAAGGATACCATTAACAATCTTTAATGAGTTTCTAAACCAAGTTCTAGTCCTCGGAACATTGAACTTCACCAAATATGGTAAAAGATTCAATCTCGAGCACCCTAGGTTAAATTCCCAAGCTTAAATCTCAAAATCCCTTAAGCGCCCCGGCATAGGCCATCCATGTCGCGGAATGGCCCCAAACAGAGCCCTCCTAAGGCACAAAAATAGGTGAGGGCCGCAGCATTGCTTAGACCATGCCGCAGCATTGCTTAGACCATGCCGCAGCATTGCTTAGACCATGCCGCAGCCCGCCCTCCTTCCTCAGTATGCATCAGCTTCGAAGGGTCGCGGCTCACCAAGAACCATGCCGCGACCCGACCCTTCGAACCCAGAAAAATCCACCATTTTCAATCTCTAAACTCACCTTAACCCATCCCAAAGCCCCCAACTCAAAACCAATTAATAACAACAACATTAGAATGATTTAAACAACATAATTCCACCAAAAATCCAGCCTAACACTCACCAAAATCCCAATTCCAATTTCTGAGATTTCAAACCTAAAAACTCAAAACCAGCCATGGAAACTCTAAAATTAAACCATAAAACTTTGAATTGAACCTTACCTCAGTTGTAGAATCGTTTCTCCAAGGACCCCCTGGCCTATCTTCAGAGTTTCAAGCCTCAAACTCCACCTTAAATGTCAAAGTCACAACTATAAAAAACTCAGCCATTTTTCTTAAAGTTCCTAACCACAGAATGAAAATCAATGCTTACCTTGGCTCTAATTTAGTCCTTGATTAGTTCCTTAAGCTAATCCTCTGGTTCAGCCCTTCAATTCCCCCAAGTTTCAGTTAATTCCCCTTGAAAATCAGAGTTTTTTCCTTTGCTAAGAGAGAGAAGAGAGAGAAGGAGAGAAAGGTCGGTTGAAGTTTTCTGTCTAGTATTTTCTAAAGTCTTCCAAAGTATATCCTTAGGTTATTAGACTAATCCCAAAGCTCGGGGTGCCGGAAACGTCCCCGAGGGAAAAACGGTAAAATCCCCCAATAATCCCGCCTAGACATCCTAACCTCGAATATATCTCCAATTATTTATTTTCATAACCCAATAGTCTAAATCACTACCCGATGCCTAAAATAGCCCTGAGTTGTCCAAAGTCAATTATAATGCCCCGTTGTGACTCTTCCCGCTATCTAGCCCTAGGATCGCCTCGAGTCGCCGGCGACAAAGTTATCCACATAATAATGTGGTTCTCACACATACAACATATTTATTTCACATTATTACATAATATCATCAATTATCATATAATATCATTTAAGCACTATCAATCACACAATATCTCATTCAAATAAATACTATTCACTCTAATCCCATTTATGCCCTCCCAGCACACTAATCAAGGTCCTTAAGCCTTATTAGCGAATTTGGATCGTTACACACTCAGTATGTGACATGCATGGTTATTGATGAGGCATGTTGAGTTCTTTAAATATGGACATTGATTGCATTGTAAATGCATAGCAGCTTTGCTTACTTGTGAATGACACTGACTTATTAGTCAGGGAACGACATTGGTGTTTAGTATTGATCGTGACGATGTGACTTATCAGTCAAGATTAGCGGTAGTACTAAGCACTGGTCGTATGGTATTTGCTTAAGAGTCAAGAGCGGCATTAATGTGTTTGACACAGACCGAAATGATTAGATCTAATCAACATGAGCATGAAATGCTTGATCGACCTAAAGGCCGAAGAAAACTAAAGCGCTTGTCTAGTTACTTAGAGCTAGGGCCAAAAAGGCTTAGGTGACTTAAACGTCACATGGATTAGGGTGCAGAGCCTCAGAGTGTGACTTATTAGTCACCTATACAGAATGTGACTCATTAGTCACCTATCCAGAATATGACTCATTAGTCACCTACCCAGGGAGTAACTCACTAGTCTCCTATCTGATTAGAGTTGCAAGCTCCAGAATGATTACATGATCATTTATTGATATTACATACATTCAATAATAAGTTTTCTTGCTGAGCCTTGGCTCACGAGTGCTATGTGGTGCAGGGAAAGGGAAAGAAAAGCTCACCCAGTCTTGAGTGGAAAGCTTAGGTGGGGATGTGTACATATGCAGTCGCTTGACAACTCAAAGGAACTAGGGGTTAACCCTATTTTGGCCGCTTAGGTCGGCGGGTTGTAACTTTTATACTGAAATGACCATTTTGGATTGTAAATAACTTTGTAAACACTTTTATGGGCCCATGTACAGTTTAATGTTTTAAATAAAATATATCCATAACTTTTGACCGAGATTTTTCACCCTGGTCTATTAATGACACTTAGATGCACGTTTATAATCTAATGACTCGTTTAGCTAGTTAAGCACTATTTAAAGTCCACAGTAACGGTCTTGGAGTTACTAGAGCGTTTTAGAGAAGGTTTATAAGCTTGATGTTTGATTGTGTAATTGGATGTTTGGTTATGTTTTAAGTGGTTCTAGGCTTGGGTTTTGTTGTCAAACTAGTGATAATGTTGTGGTGATGTTGGTTGTGATTTTGGGATTGTTTGGTTGAGTTTTGGTTGAGGTTTAGATTGAAGGAAATGCAGGGGAATTGGGTTCGCGGGGTTAAGTCTCAACCGAGTTCATGCAAGTTGGTACTTGAATGTGTTCGAGAGCCTCCCCTGGGCTCTGTTGGCAGGCGCGTCGTGACCCTCAGGGCCGAGTCATAGCTCACCCCTGGCACCTAAACAGGGGGGCTTCCTATCTTGGGGGCGTGCCGCAGCCCTTGGGGCCAGGTCGCAGCCCGCCTGTGTGCTTGGTTGGGTTTTAATGATTTTTAGGCGCGGGTTTTCGATTCTCAAGGCTCGGGATCGAATCTACTAGTCATTTTAGTAGGATTCGAGGTCCTGGGAGCTGGATTTTAGTCCATGAACCTTTTATTACTCATTTTATTGATGGAATTTCATATTTGGTTATGATTAGGTGACTGGTAAGGGGCCTAAGGACAGATCGTTCTCAAGGGTCGTTCTTTATTTATTTTACGCTCGAACTTGAGGTAAGAAAACTGCACCAAGTATGTGACATACATGATTATTGATGAGGCATGTTGAGTGCTCTATATATTGACATTGTTTGTATTGTAAATGTCTGGCAGGGTTGCTTTTTTGTGAATGGCACTGATTTATTAGTTAGAAATGACAATGGTGGTTAGTACTTGTCGGGAAGCTCTGACTGATCAGTCATGTTGGCAATAGTATTGAGCACTGGTCATATGGAATTGACTTATGAGTCAAAAATAGCACTAGCGTTTTGACCGCAGGCCAAAATGATTAGATCTAATCAACATGAGCCTTAAATGCTTGACCGACTATTGGCCGAAGAAAACTAAGTGCTTGCTAGTCTATTACTAGTTACTCAGAGCTAGGACCAGAAAGGTTCAGGTGACTTGATAGTAAAATGGCTTAGGGCGCAGGACCCCAGAGAGACTTATTAGTCATCTATTTAGGGCACAGGTCCCTAGAGAGACTTATTAGTCACCTATTCAGGGTGTAGGTTCCCAGAGAGACTTATTAGTCATCTATTCAGGGAGGAGGACCACTAAATGACTTATTAGTCATCATCTGATTAGGGCTACAAGCCCCAGAACGATTTATTAATACTTGTATACATGCAGTAATAAGTTCTCTTGCTGAGCCTCGGCTCACGGGTGCTATGTGGTGTAGAGAAAGGGAAAGAAAAGCTCACCCAACCTTGAGTGAAGAGCTTAGGTGGTGACGTGTACATATGCGGCTGCTTGACCACCACGGCCAAGGTGTTTCTCAGGGGAACTGGGGTTTAACCCTATTTTTGTTGCTTAGGTCAACGGATTGTAACTTTTGAATTGTAATGACCATTTTGGATTGTAAATAACTTTGTAAACAATTTTTTGGGATCCCATGTAGAGTTTATTGTTTTAAGTAAAATATAACCATTCCTTTTGACTGAGATTTTCACCCTGGCCCATTAATAACACCTAGATGCACGAATATGACCTAATGACTCGTTTAGCGAGTTAAGATATATTTAAAGTACACAATGTGACGGTCTTGGATTATCCAGGGCATTACAACTTTGTATCAGAGCATGCCAAGGTTTAGGATATTTTTTAAGAACAAACATTCTGGTTGTTCCATATAGACCTCCTCCTCGAGATCCCCATTTAAGAATTCTGTTTTGAAATCCATTTGGTGAACATAAAGTTTGTATATAGATGATGAGGCAACCAACAACCTTATAGAAGTATTTCTTGCTACAGGTGCATATGTGTCAAAGTAATCTATTCCTTTTCTTTGTTTGAAACTTTTGGCTACTAGCCTAGCCTTGAAGGATTGTATGGTGCCATCAGTATGGTATTTCTTTCTGAATACCCATTTGCACCCAATTGGTTTGGACCCCTTTGGAAGGTCAAATAATTCCCAAGTGTTGTTTGACATAATTGAATCAATTTCATCATTAATTTTCTCCTTCCAAAAATCGGAGTCCTTTGAGGACATTGCTTCCTTGCGTCCTTTATGACATGTTCTCAAAGAACTCAACCTCTCTAGATTCAATTATTACATTAGACTCCAAGTCTAATAATTTATAAGCTTTGTTATTTTGGGCATAACCCACAAATGCACATCTTATAGCTCTTGGACTCAACTTGGTCCTTTTTGGATTGGTGCTCTTGCAATAAGCAAGACACTCCCACACTTTAAGATAACCAATGCTTGGTTTCTTTCCTTTCCATAACTCACATGGAGATATATTAATATTCTTAATGGGAATACGATTCAAAAAATGCAAGCGGATAGCAAGGCTTCACCCCACAAACTAAAATTCAATTATTTTTTTCCACTATACCATTTTGTTGCGGAGTATAAGAGGTTGTACATTCATGAATTATTCCATGTTCTTGACAAAGCAAGTTAAATTCATTTGACAAATATTCCCCACCCCTATCACCTTTAAGTATTTTAATTTTCCTTTCAAGTTGAGTGTCAACTTCCGCTTTATACACCTTAAACACATCAAATGCTTCATCTTTATTTTTAAGCAAATATACATATGTGAACTTAGAGCAATCATCAATGAAAGTAATGAAATATCTACTTCCTCCTCTAGTCAACATTAAGTTCACATAAATTATTATGTATCAAATCTAACAGCTTAGAGTTTCTTTCAACACTAGGAAAATGTTTCTTTACCATTTTAGATTTAACACATAATTCACATTTTTCATGCTTAACATTATCACAATCAATTAATTCACATTTGACAGCCCTTTTAATTGTGCTAAATCATATATGTGCAAGTCTAACATGCCACAAAGTAATAGAATTCGAGTCAAGCATATAACAACAAGAAGAATAAATTTTGTTGTTCACATTGTCACTAGAAGTACAAAGCTTGAACATGCCATCACAAGCATATCCCTTTCCCACAAAAACATTTTCTTTAGATAAAATGAGCTTGTCAAAATCTATCACAACCTTGATTCCTGTTTTTCCAAGTAAATTGCCATTCACAAGGTTTCTACTCATTTCTGGTACATACAAAACATTAGTGAGTAGAACCTTCTTGCCGGATGTGAAGAACAAGTCAATGGTTCCCTTTCCCTCAACCTTGGACCTTTTCTCATTGCCCATTTGGATTTCATGCCCTTCCTTTGAAGATTCAAAGGTCTTCAATAGAGCTTATCATAGGTAACATGAATGGTGGCACAAGTATCATACCACCACCCACTTAACTTTCCATGAATGGCATTAACCTCACTTAGTGTTGCCACTAGCTCATCTTGGGCTAAGTTGACTTTTGCCTCATTGTTATGGCTCCTCTTGAACGTACAATCTTTAGCAAAGTGGCCATTCTTGCCACACACAAAGCAAGGTCCCTTGGAACTTGTGAATTGTCCATCATTCTTCTTGGGCCCCAAGGGTTTTTGACCCTTGCCCTTGTTCTTGCCATTTCCTTTGCAATTGTTAGGAGGATTTTCCACAACATTAGCCTTAGAAGTCTCTCCATTGGACTTCTCTTCATTCATATCTCTAGAATGATATTCCTCCTCAATTCTTAAGTGTTTGAGAATTTCCTCCAACGAAATATCTTCATTTCTATGGAGAATCTTTTTCCTATAGCCTCTCCAGGATGGAGGTAACTTGGCTATAATGGTATCCGCAAGAAGCTGTTCCGGCAATACAATTTTAAGAGTAGACAATTTATTCACAATAATTTGCAGCGAATGAATTTGAGGGAGAAGGGGCTTATCATCATAAAATTTAAATTCCATATATTGAGTAATAAGGAATTTCTTAGTACCTTCCTCTTCCGCTTTGTACTTCTTTTCCAAGGCCTCACAAATCTCTTGGCAGTCTTGGTGTTGGTATAGAGATCATAAAGCCTATCCGAGAGGGCATTTAGGATGTGACCCCTACAAATCAACTCATCTTCTTCACGCTTCTTCATTTCTTTGACAACTTCTTGTGTATCATCTTCCTTGGGCTCTTCCAAGACCTTGAGGTCTTTATCCAAGACATAGAAAACTATCAAAGTAGTGAGCAAGAATCTAATCTTGTCTTGTCAAGGAACAAAGTTAGTCCCATCAAATCTATCTAATCTAACAGAGTCTTGAGTTAACAATCTCAATGTCGAAAGAGAGTTAGATTCTTCCATGATATGCTATCTCAGATTTTAGAGTATCAGAATGTTGGGGGAGAGAGAGATAACACCACCACAAGAAATAGAATCTACACAAAATTTGCATTGACAGAGACTTAAAAAATAGTATGAAAGAACATACAAGCCCAAGTAGAACAATGGTGTTCTTCAACTTTGATGAAGCTTCAAACCCTAGGCAAGATCACCACTTTGAGAAAATCATTTGAGCAAACCAAACACAAAACCAAGGCTTATACACGTTGTAAAACGCTGTCCTAATACTCTATTTCCCAACCACCATTGATGCTTGAGGCCTTCTCTTTAGGAAATGATGATTGAGATTGAACAAGCACTCAACTCTCAAAGTCAAGCACTTTCTTGGAGAGTTCTTGGAGAAAACTTAGAGGTTCTTGGAGCTAGAGAGAGAGAGGGTAGAGAGAGATTGGAGAGAGTGATCAAATCTTCCAAAACACTATTTTTGACCCTTGTATACAATAGGCACTATCATCATGTCTAACCAATAGAATTAGACTTGAAAAACATGTCATTTAGAGCATTTACGATATTTCACGTAATACAGCAGGCGACACATCGCTTGCATGCAGGTGATGCATCGGCTGCTAGGGTTTCTGGAAACCCTAGCTTTCAAGCGATGTCTCGCCTCTTAGGTGGCAATGTATCACCACCCTCTCTGACTTTGGACACTTCCAAAGGTCCCAAAATTTCTCTAAATGCTACCAAACTTTTTGGAAACCCTTAGATACTATCATGTATCACTTTGGACCTAGATTTGTATTTTATAAGTGCCTACAATTGAAACTCAAATTCACATCTTCATTATGTTAATTCTACTAAGTGTTCATACCTTGCTTGTATTTTAACACTTATCATGTGTAATTAACCAATCATAACAATAAGTAGTTTAATATGTTTTGTATTTTTAATCAATTTTACTTAGTCATATATTGTTACATAAGTAAATAGATATTCGCGTACATATATTGTAATATCATGTTTGTTAGGGGTAGTGTACGCCCTGATATTCAGCCTGGGTCTTTTATACAGCTCAAGTACAGCTGGCTAGCTAAGAACAGTACTAAGGGACCCACAAGTTGATATTTCCTCTGCGAAGGCAGTGCGACTCCCCAGGTAATAACACGATCTGAGGAATATGAAGCATTAAGGCACGAGCTGGAGATGGATGTAAAATACAGCCTCCTGGGCACGAGCTGGCGTTATGTTCAAGTCGTAGTACTCTGACAACCTGCCACGTCCAGGAGTCTTTATAAATCTGAATACGTTATTTATAAACGTGCGTGGTCAGACATTACATGTCCGTTATCTCTGAATTCTCAAACACGTAACATAAACGTGGATGATCAAACATCACATGTCCGATTATGCCAGACGACCCATGATCAATTTTACCTAATGATTAGACCATACCTTAATATATATTGTAATATTCATCATTTATGCAAGATAGGTCACATATAGGATGGGTATCCACGTGATGACCCCTGCACCCATCCTGGGATGGTTCTCCTATAAATACCAAGACATTGGATAGAGAAGGTGGTGGTTTTTTTCAGTGTAATGCAAATACTCTGTCAAAATATAGAGAGATATATAGTAATAATATCAACTCGTGGACTAGGGGGATTTGCTAATAAGGCTTAGGGGCCTTGATTAGCATGCCTGGAGGGCAATGGGTGAATTATGGTTATATGTGATAGAGATGCATGTTTAGTTGAATTAAATATGCATGTGGG
Organism: Humulus lupulus; assembly: GCF_963169125.1. Taxonomy (NCBI): domain Eukaryota; kingdom Viridiplantae; phylum Streptophyta; class Magnoliopsida; order Rosales; family Cannabaceae; genus Humulus; species Humulus lupulus. The sequence continues at coordinate 109,230,062 of NC_084799.1, forward strand.
CCCCGTTTGGATATTAGGGGTATGTTTGTAATTTTAGCCCGTTGAGGGCATAAATGTGATAAATGTGATATGTTTGTGATATATCTGTGTAGCACGTTCCGAGACAGTCCTAGGGAGTCGTTAGTCAGAAACTCACAACGGGGTTGTATATCTGACTCAGGGTGAGTCGAGGGGTATTTCAGGTATTAGATGTTTTATGGGATTATCGGGTTATGGAAATAAATATTTAGAGATATATTTGAGGTTAGAATGTTTAGAAGGGAATATGGGGGAAATTTACCATTTTTCCCTCGGGCATGTTTTTGGTACCCCAAGCCTTGAGGTAAATTTAAAGCTTAAGTTAAATAAAACAAAAGAAAGGGAAACACTTAGAAACTAGTAGAAACCGACCCAAGCATTTCCTCTTCTCTCCCTTTATTTTCTCTAAGGCATATCAAAGGAAAATTGTGGTGGAGGCTAATCAAAATAAGGAATTGGGTTGGGAAATCTTGGGAGCTAGAAGCTTGAGGCTTAAGGACAAAATTCAGAGACTTAAATCAGCTCAAGGTAAGCTTTGATCTTGGTTTATCACACTGGTTTTAAGCTGAATATTAGAGTGTTGCATGTGTTTTGAGTGATGGATCATTCTTGAGTTATAGTAGGATTTTGGTTGGTTTTTCTGGGCTTATGTGCTGCTTAAAGTGTATTGGGGTGATTATGGGATTCAATTATATTGTTGGGGTGTGTTTGGAATGATTTTTAGGGGAGTTAGCTCGAAAAGTTTGCATGGGAATTCTGGGTTTCGGGCTCGCGCCGCGGCCTGCTTGCATTTTTAGGCTAGTGGCCTTCGAGGGAATTTCCCAGGCGTCGCGGTGCTTAAGGGAGGCTGAGTCGCAGCCCAAATGTGGATTTTTGGCAAAATGAGGGTTTTTAGCTCGAGAACTTGAACGTTAAGGCCTGGGAAGGTTCCTACTACCCAGTTTGGTAGAAACCAATGTCTTGGAGGTTTGAATTATGACTCGAAACTATTTAATGGATTAGAACGTGATGGTTGATTATGGTTCATGTGTTGTAACTAGGATTTCTTCAAGGCTCGGGTTAGAGGACTGTGCTCGTGATCGCGGTGCTTGGGAAGCTCGGGACACAGGTAAGAAAACTGTTGTTCCCACAGAGCTTGTATGCAGGGCAGGGCCCTATATGATTATGTTGCAGGGAGTAGCCCTTTGATTGATTTTATTCATGTTCGGTACTTTCTTTATTATGCTATGTATGCATTTGTGTGAATGTTTGGCAAGAGCTGGGAACGGCGCAGGCTGAGGTCGGCAAGGCCGGGAACAGCAAGGGACCGACGGTGTTAAGCACATGGAGTGCAAGGCCGAGTGCGGCAAGGGGCCGGGAGCATCATTTAGCACGCGGAGTGCGAGTTGCCAAGGAGAGACCCTAAAGGATACCTGGGATATCCTTATGGTGCAGACCGCTACCAGGGCCTGGTAAAGTGCCTGGGATGGGATGGTCGTATGTGTATAGCCTATTGATGGCCTGTTTATATGCTAAGTGTTTGATATGCATATGTTATATGCTTGTGAGGGCTTTCTTGCTGGGCTTTGACTCACGGGTGCTCTGTGGTGTAGGTAAGGGCAAGGGGAAAGTCAACCAACCATGAGTACGAAGAGCGTGAAGCGGCGCGTACATGTTTGGCCTGCCTGGCTGCCACTGCCAAGGGTATTTTGGGTGATGATTGTACTGAACCTCGATTTTGTCGTTTAGCCGACTCTGATTTTATTTTTGAGTTGTAAATATTTCTAAACAGTATTTTGGGATCCCAAATGTTAAATGTTTTATAATTTTCAGTAAATAGAATTATTTTCAAAGTTTATGACTCTGGTTATGGTTTATTCACACTTTTGCCTTAAAACTTCGATTAGCGAGTTAAATGCACGTTTTAAACTCACTTAGTAATGGCTCTAAGGAAGTAGGGCGTTACAAATCAGCATGGTGGGCAGGAGGCTCACCATACCGCCGTTTCCGACGAACGAAATCTGAAGATTCAGCAGCGGTCGGGAAAGCAACCAATGGGCCACGACGACACCGGAAGTTCAACACCTCTACCATCGAATCCGAACCCGAATTACTTGACTACGGTGGGGATGGAGAACATGTAGTTCTGGAGCCATCTAGCCAAGGAAAATAAGAAAATCGAGGAAGTCTTAGCTCAGCTAAAGAGGCAAGGCGGGACTCGTAAGTCCTGCCGAGATAGTCGACCCAGGCCCAGTCGGTTGGTTAGAAACTCAACTCCAAGTTCTACGCCCGTTTCGCACAATCACCAAGAAACCCCATTTGATGGCTTTCCCAGAGATCATCATCGAGTCAGCCGATTGGTCAGAATCTCAACTCCGAGTTCAACACCGCAGCCAAATGCCCATGGCAACCCACATAGATGGTCAAGGACGAACTCGCAAAGACGGCATGTCCCAACTGACTTCCCTGTACCGCGATCAGATCGCCATGCAAAGGGAACCAGAAATGATGGAGCAGAGCAACCACGGGCTAGTTTGGTCTGACCTGATGGGACGAGAATTGCTTCACCAATCAAACATCCTCCATCGCCGATAAGGCATCCGTCCCCACCTCATTTCGCTCGAGACGTTACTTCCTATGGAAATAACAGAAGGAGTCCTCCTCCCAGTGCCCCTAGTCATGTCCCGCGAGCACACGGGAATGCCCCAGATCCTCATCCTTGACCGCAAGCTCTGAGCTTCTCTAATGGAAGTTATTGTACGGAGGACTGTCGAAGTGGTAGGACCAACGCAGATTTGAGGAATCAGCTAAGTTCAGCTCAAAACCCTCGAGTTGATCCACATACCGATCTTCGAGATCGCCTAAACTCACAAAGAACCAATTCAGCTCGCGATGGAGTCAGTGGCACTCACCACAAGGGAAGTCCTTCTGAAGTACATGATAACGGGAATGCCCACCAAACCAAGCTCGAACTTGGAGGGACAATAACCCGTCAAATGTGTACGGCCGAATGGGAGCTGTTGAACAACCCCAGGGAACCAAGGACCCAACCCTCGAGAGGTTGGACCAGATGGAGGAACTGATGAAAAGACTCCTATCAGAGAAGGAAAAAGACGAGTATGACTTAGGGGACGAGCTCAAGCTTTTCTCCCCCAACATCGCAGCAACACCATACTCCCCGGGTTTCAAAATGCCCCATTTATCAAAATTTGACAGACATGGAGATTCGTCTGACCACTTGGGGATGTTCAATACCCTAATGATGTCCCATAACATCGGACCTGAGTTAAGGTGCTTAGTATTCCCTTCGAATCTGGTCGGACCAGCTAGGCAATGGTTCAAGCAATACAAAAAGCATTCTATCAGTTCGTGGAAGAGCTTCTCCACTGACTTCAAGAGGGAGTTCTGGGATTCCCAAGCAGCTCGGATAAAGGAAGACTCCCTTGCAAATGTAAAGTAGCAGCCCGGAGAGCCTCTGAAAGCTTACTTGAGTAGGTTCGCCAACGTCACTGCGTGAGCTAGAAACGCGGATGAAAGCTCTAGGCTTATGGCGATGAGAACAGGAATCATTGTTGGAGGCGACCTATGGAAAGAGATCCATAGCAAGGGCGTCAACACAGTGGATGAGTTCCTGAACAGGGCTCAAAGGTGGATCAACCTGGAAGAGGCGTGAGATTCGGTTGCAAGAACCAGCCAAGTCCCTACCCAGCCCGTTGGAGAGGTAACGGACGTTGCAGCTACGACTCAAACCATTACCCAGAATAACCAAGGGGGAGGAAGCAAGAGGAAGGGAAGTGGAGAGGGCGACCAGAATGGTTCAAAGAAATATAAGCCCATGGAGAAGTTCAAACCAATCTATACAACTTACGCTAACCTCACGGATACCAGAGAGTGCATCTTCTTGGAAAATTCTGCCCGCCTTCCATGGAAGAAGCCAGAGCCTCTAAAAAATCAAAGGGCAATGAGAGACCCTTCAAAATTCTGTTGATTCCCCAATGACATTGGTCACAACATCGATGACTGCAGGCATTTGAAGGATGAGATCGAGACGCTCATCAGGGTCGGGCCCCTGGCTCAGTATGCCTGGAATCGAATCACCCCTAATCAACTCGCTAGGCAAAACATTCAATCAGCTCTGGAAACCCCCGCAAATCAGACCGGGGCCCAGGTGAATCAGGACACCCCTCCTCCGATAATAAGAGGAGAGATAGCCACCATCTCTGGAGGCCCTCATCTGGCAGGCACGAGCAAAAATGCCCAGAAGAGGTATGTCAATGAGCTGAGGTCTCACAATGGAGTTGAGTTCGTCCTAGAGCAACATTTGTCTAAACAACAATGATTGGAGAAACAACCAATCAGTTTTACTGAAGAAGACACTAGTCATGTCCAGTTCCTACATAACGACCCTCTGGTCATAACCGTCCAGCTCACCAATCGGAGAGTTAGGTGGACACTGGTTGACAACGGGAGTTCCGTGACCCTGCTATTCAGGTCAACACTGGAGAAAATGGTATTGTCTGTGACCGAGCTGAAGGCAACCTCCATGATGTTGTATGGGTTTTTCGGCGAAGGTTTGGCAGCTATCGGAATGATTCAATTGGTGATAACCTCGGGTGAGGGACCACTAACTGTTTCCAAGCTGCTCGAGTTTGTGGTCGTCGATTGTCCAACCGCATACAATGCAATCTTGGGTAGGCCCACGCTGATGGCCTTCAAAGCCATAACTTATGTTTGCTACCTCGTGATCAAATTCCCTTCATCCACGAGAATATGTAATGTCCAAGGCGATCAGCTCGCTGCCACGGAATGCTATAACATTTCTATGAAGGGAAAATCACAACCCGGGCAACAGACGATGGGCATGCAGGATGGAGGCGAGGTGATGGATCCAAAACGGGTATGTTTAAAAATTTATATATCGCAAGCGCCCGAATCGTCCATATAGAATAGTGATCGTGTAAGCAAGGATGTCGAACCCAAAGGAGTTGTCTAAAATCGAAAATGAAACTATTTTAAATCAAAAATAATAAATTCTAACCTAGTTCCAAAGATTGATGAGTTTGATATTATGAACATAAAATGAAAGATTGAAAAATAAAGTTATTTAAGAGAATGAAAATAAACCAATAATGATTTGACAATAAGTGTTAAAAGAAAAGATTATTAAGATACTAGACTCCACAAAATGTAAGTTTAATAATATTTATTAGTATATTGATTCCCAAGTTTTTAGTGATAGTTAAAATAATTTAAACTATCCTTTTCCAAAAAGATTTATAATTTTAAACACAAATTTCTTATAAAAAGATAGGATTTTTCTTCACTTTTCAAAATTATAATTTCAAAGCATTTAGTGTAAATCAATCTAATGAAATAACAAATAAATCAATGAACATTATTTATAAGGCAAAACATAATACTTTTGTTCTAAGCATGGATGTGTACAATTTAATGACACATCTTACACAAAGAATATTATGTTTATGCACTAATGAAGAACAAAGTGTAAATATGTTCTAACAATCTAAAATACAAGATATTTAAGATGAAAGAAATATATGAAGAAGAAAAATCCATAGACTTTGTTGCATTACAAGGGAAATCAACATACAACATAAATATTACCTAGTTACAAGTTGCTTCATCATGATCTTAATAATCTTATGAAAAAGATTAGAAGCACATAACTAGAGTAGAAATTACAAAATAAAAGACATACATACTTGCAAAATGCTCTTGAAAAACCCAAATGGAAGAGAGAATGGTAGAGAGAAAATGAGAGAAAAAGATGGTAACCAAAACATTAAGCACCCTTAAATGGTCTTCAAAACCCTTATTTATAGCCAAAATGAGATTATTAAAATAATCAATTTAAATTAAGTAAATTGATTAAATTAATAATAATATGGTGAATAGGGGTAAATTATAGGAGTGATGATGATTTTGGGGTAAAAAGTGTGTAGAAAAATGGGTAAAAAGTGGCATTTTAGACATAGGGGACAAATGAGCAAATTGATGGGCTCAAGGGGATGGTGTACGGTACACCAGGCAGCTGGGCAGTGAGACTTGGCTGGAACACTGCTGGGCCGAAGGATGCTGTTTGGGCCTTGGGCGAGTGAACTGAAGAGGCCCAAGTGATTTGTGAGAAAAAAAACACTTGCTGAAGGCTTCATTGGGCAGGTGGCGTGAGCTGAGCTGTGGCTGGGCAGCTTGTGGACTGATGCTGCTTGGAGGAGTCACGCTGGGAGGAGGACGTTGGGCAGCTTGTGGAATGATGGTGCTTGAAGAGGCTGGGAGGCATCAGGCTGCGACAGGTGGCGTCTTGGGGGCAATTGGGGAGAAGCTGAAGGAGGTGGAGGAAATGGGCCTGGCACTTGGGCTGTGGCGTGGGCCTGGTGGGCATGAGGCTGAGATGCTTTCAAAAATGCCATTATCCATCTCTTTTTCAGCAAAAATGCCACTCTTTATCTTTATTTTTCTTGCTTTTCAAGAGCAAAAATACACCAAAATCCCTAACAAAAGAAACATAAATTAAATCAAATTCAAATATTTTCAATTGTAAAATAAATCATATTAGTTCATTGAAAATATTAATTAAGACTTAATTTAATTGAACATTTAGTTTCACTAAAACAACATTTTTTTATACCTCAAACTAAACAACATTAATTCAAATAATTAACTACAATATTTTACAACAAAATAACTATAAAAACACACAAAATTATATAAAATCAAAATAAGACTAATAAATTCAAAATTACTTAAAAACTTAATAAGTTAATTAAAAACTCAAGAACTAAGCAACAATTAGCATATAAAATATGGTAAAATAACTCTAATTTGTAGAGTTATCACACCCCCAAACTTAAAGTTTTGCTAGTCCTCAAGCAAAAGAAAAATTAAAATACACATATTATTATTTTTATTGGTGATATAAAAATGATTTTCTCAAAAATTGCACAATGAAAATAAATCTCAGAAATTATTATGAATAAAAGTTAAGCTTATGTAATTAATTAAATTGTCAATTTTGCTTTTAGAAAATAGGTTTTCATTAAAATTATTTTTCACTTAAACTTATAGGAAATAAGAGTGCTTATGAAAAATGTAATTTTTGTTACAAGAAAAATTGACCCTATAATTAAAAACAAAGCTTAAAAATTATTCATATTTTTAAGAGGATCAATTTCAAACTCAATCAGAATTTTTATCATTGAAAATGAAAAATATCACCAAAATTTTTTTTTTTTAAATAATTTTTTTTTATATGAAAATGAACAAATAAAAAAAAATAAAAAAATAACAAAACAACAACATATAAATAATTTTTTTTTTCAAACAAACATAAATAACATAAATAAAACACAAAATAAACACAATAAAACTCGATACCCCCAAACTTAATTTAAGCATTGTCCTCAATGTGTCAAAATATAAATATAAATTAAAATTGACAAGAGTATAAAGTTTAGAATGGTCGTACCTCGATATTGTGCATTGCGAAGAGAGAACAAGATATAACTAACAAAAATTAAATCACACATAAAACAACAATACAAATAAAACACAAGTTATCACGGTCACATAGGAATCAAAGAGCATGGTAAACAGGGTCCTCAAGGAGTATCTCATCCACTTCATCAGTTTTTAATTCTAAAAATAGTTTTAATTTTTGTCCATTAACTTTAAATATATCACCATTTTTAGGATTTTCAATTTCAATAGCTCCATGTGGAAAAACAATACGAACAATGTAAGGGCCGGACCACCTAGAGCGTAACTTTCCCGGGAATAAATGCAAACGAGAGTTGTATAAAAGGACTTTCTGACCTGGATAAAAATCTTTTCTCAAAATATTTTTATCATGGTAAAATTTCATGCGATCCTTATACTTTTTTGAATAGTCATATGCATCATTCCTAATTTCGTCTAGTTCATTTAGTTGAAGTTTTCGTTTCTCACCTGCCTTGTCTAAAGAAAAGTTTAACTGCTTAATTGCCCAAAAGGCTCTTTGTTCTAACTCAACAGGTAAGTGGCACGCCTTCCCATACACAAGTCTGTAGGGTGACATGCCAATGGGTGTTTTGTACGCGGTACGATACGCCCATAATGCATCAGTGAGTCTTACGGACCAATCTTTCCTAGTTGGATTCACAGTTTTTTCTAAAATGTGCTTAACTTCCCTATTAGACACTTCAACTTGTCCACTAGTTTGTGGGTGATATGGTGTTGAGACTTTATGTGTAATGCCATATTGTTTCATCAAATGTTCAAATGGCTTATTACAAAAGTGTGTACCGTTATCACTAATTATAGCACGTGGTGAACCAAAACGGGAAAATATATTTTCTTTTAAAAACCGAAGCACAACTTTGTGGTCATTAGTGTGGCATGCAATAGCTTCAACCCATTTAGATACATAATCGACTCCAACAAGAATATAAAGATTACCAAAAGAGTTAGGAAATGGTCCCATAAAATCAATGCCCCAAACATCAAATATGTCAATAATAAGAATAGGATTTAAAGGCATCATATTTCTTTTAGTTAAACTTCCTAACTTTTGGCAACGTTCACAAGCTTTACAATAAACATATGTATCATGAAAGATAGTAGGCCAATAAAAACCACATTGTAAAACTGTTTTCTTACCACTAAAATGTCCTCCACATGCATGATCATGACAGAAAGATATGATTTTAGATTGATCACAATTTGGAATGCATCTTCTAATTATTTGATCAGGGCAGTATTTAAACAAGTAAGGATCATCCCAAATAAAGTTTTTCACCTCAGAATAAAATTTAGATTTATCATGCTTAGACCAATGAGATGGTATTTCTTTAGTGACCAAATAATTAACAATATCAGCATACCAAGGCAATGAAGAAATATACATCAATTGTTCATCAGGAAAAGTTTCAGTGATAGGGGTGGGATTATGTATAGTTTCAACAACTAGTCTAGATAAATGATCAGCAACAACATTTTCAGATCCTTTTTTATCACGTATTTCTAAGTCGAATTCTTGTAAAAGCAGGATCCAACGGATCAAACGAGACTTAGCATCTTTTTTTGATAAGAGATATTTTAATGCAGCATGATCAGAGTAGACAATAATTTTAGACCCTAATAGATAAGATCTAAATTTCTCTTATGCAAAAACAACAGCAAGCAATTCTTTTTCGGTTGTGGAGTAATTTAATTGAGCATCATTTAAAGTTTTGCTAGCATAGTAAATTACATGAGGTATTTTTTTCAAGTCTTTGTCCTAAGACAGCACCTATAGCATAATCAGAAGCATCACACATTATTTCAAAAGGTATTTTCCAATCAGGAGGTCGAATAATGGGTGCCGTAGTCAACAAATTTTTTAATTTTTCAAAGGCAACATGGCAATTATTATCAAAGACAAAAGCATTTTCTTTTCCAAGTAAATGGCATAAAGGCCGAGAAATTTTGCTAAAGTCTTTTATAAATCTTCTATAAAAACCGGCATGGCCTAAAAATGATCTAATTTCTTTCACAGTTTTAGGTGGGGGAAGTTTTGAAATAAGATCAACTTTAGCTTTATCAACTTCTATTCCCTCAGAAGATATTACATGACCTAAAACAATATTTTTCCCAATTAAGCACAAGGTTTTTCTCTTTGCAACGAATTAACACAAGTGAAAGATGATGCAGACATTCATCAAAAGAGGAACCAAACACATAAAAATCATCCATAAATACTTCAAGAAATCTTTCAACCATGTCAGAAAAAATCGAAATCATACACCTTTGAAAAGTCGCAGGTGCGTTGCATAATCCAAAAGGCATGCGACGATAGGCAAAAGTCCCAAAAGGGCATGTAAATGTAGTCTTTTCTTGATCTTCTAGGGCAATGGGGATTTGGTTATATCCCGAATACCCATCAAGAAAGCAATAATACACATGGTCAGCTAATCGTTCAAGCATTTGATCAATGAAAGGTAATGGAAAATGGTCTTTTCTAGTAACATTATTCAGCTTTCTATAGTGTATGCACACTCTCCACCCCGTTTGTACTCTAGTAGGGATTAATTCATTTTTCTCATTTTCAACAACCGTGATCCCAGACTTCTTGGGCACAACTTGAATAGGACTAACCCATTGACTATCAGAAATAGGATAAATGATACCTACGTCTAACAATTTTATGACCTCTTCTCTAACTACTTCTTTCATATTTGGATTTAACCTTCTTTGACATTCCCGAGAGGTTTTAGCATTCTCTTCTATATGGATTCTATGCATGCATATGGATGGGCTAATTCCTTTAATGTCTCCAATGGTCCAACCTATGGCTTCTTTATGTTTTCTAAGGACATCTAACAATTTACCTTCTTGTTCTTTATCTAAAGCGGATGCTATGATAACAGGTAAGGTTTCAGATTCTCCTAGAAAAGCATATTTTAAATTTTCTGGCAAAGGTTTAAGGTCTAACTTTGGAGACTCAGAAATTGATTGAACATGATCTAAGGGTGAAAAAGGTTCAAATTTGGTTTCATGTAAGGGTATAGACTCTACCAAAGAATTCACATCATCATTAGAGTCATCAACATGTAAGTTCATACCAAAGTATTTTTCACAAAAGTCAAGTAAGTCATTTCCATCATCTTCACATATACTATCTATCATGTTAACTTCATGTATTTCCTCACACTCAACAGATTTAGCAACATTAAAAACATTCAATTCAACAGTCATATTTCCAAAAGATAATTTCAAAACACCATTACGACAATTTATGATTGCATTAGATGTAGCTAAGAATGGTCTACCTAGAATGATAGGAATTTGAGCATGCATGTTTTCTACAGGTTGAGTATCAAGAACAATGAAGTCAACAGGAAAATAAAATTTATCAACTTTTATCAAAACATCCTCTATAATGCCTCTAGGAATTTTCACAGAACGATCGGCTAATTGAAGAGTTATAGAGGTAGGTTTTAGCTCACCAAGACCAAGTTTCTTATAAACAGAATAAGGCAATAAATTCACACTAGCACCCAAATCAAGTAAATCTTTGTTAATAAAATGATCACCAATAATGCATGAAATTGTGGGACACCTAGGATCTTTATATTTAACAAGACTCTTATATTGAATAATGGAACTAGCTTGTTCAGTTAAAAACGCCTTTTTAGGAACATTAGTGTTTCTTTTAACAGTACAAAGATCCTTTAAAAATTTGGAGTAGGCAGGAATTTGTTTAATGGCATCTAAGAATGGGATGTTGATACTAACTTGTTTAAAAACTTCTAAGATGTCATTATATTGGCCGCCTTTTTTAATTGGAAGCAATCTTTGTGGGAATGGGGCTTTTGGAATGAAAGGATGGATTGGAATTTCTTTGTTTGATGAGTCATTGAGATTAGAACTAGAAGGCTGACTCTTTTTTTTCTTTTTCGTTTTCAACCTCGGGTATGTAATCGGGCTTGACAATTTTCTTTCCAGACCTAAGAGTTGAAATTGATTTGACTTCTCCATTATGACTAGACTTTCCTATCTCATATTGACCTTTTGGATTAGGGATAGGTTGACTAGGGAATGTTCCTTTCTCTCTATCAGCTAAAGCAGTGGCGAGTTGTCCTACTTGTGTCTCGAGTTTGGTAATAGATTGAGATTGATTTTGTAGGATTTGTTGGGTGGATTGCATAAATTGTTGTAAAGTATCTTCTAAGGAAGGTTTTCTTTGTTGCAGATATGGTTGATTTTGTGGGGCATGAGCTTGGTTTTGTGTGTTGTATTGGTGCCCTTGATTCATTTGGGGTTGGTTTTGTCTCCATGAAAAGTTCGGATGGTTTCTCCAATTTGGATTGTAGGTGGACGAAAATGGGCTATCATTTGGTTTCCCATAAGAATGAAGAGCATTGGCCTCCTCAGAAAAGGCTTCTTCGTAGGAAGGGCATGATTGGGCATTATGGCAAGGACTAGAACATATAGAACATACATCTTTTCTTGGTTGTATTGGAGAGTTTATAGTTTGGCTTATGGCTAAAGCTTCTACTTTTCTCGCTAATTTATCTAAAGATGTTCTTAAGTCTACTTCTTCTTTTACTTCATACCTTCCTCCTCTTTTTGGTGAATTAGTTGACCTAGACTTAGGATCAAAATAATTCCATTGTTGTGAATTGACAGATAAATCTTCAAGGGCGTCCCACGCCTCTTGTCCTTGAAATTTTAAAAAATTTCCAGTATGCATAGATTGAATCATTTGACGATTAGAGGGAGTCAAACCATCATAAAAATATTTTACAAGTCTCCATTTTTCAAAACCATGATGAGGACATTTTAATAATAAATCTTTAAATCTTTCCCAACATTCATAAAACTCTTCATTATCTTTTTGAAAAAACTCGGAGATTTCTCTCCTTAGACTATCAGTTTTAGACATTGGAAAAAATTTCAACAAGAATTTATTATAAAGTTGATCCCAAGTAGTTATAGACCCAGCGGGAAGGGAATTTAACCAAGCTTTTGATTTGTCTTTTAATGAAAAAGGAAACAATCTTAGTTTGACCGACTCATCAGAAATTTTTTGAAATTTAAATGTTGAGCAAATTTCTAAGAAATCTTTGACATGCATGTAAGGATCCTCTCTATCTAACCCATAAAAAGATGGCAACAATTGAATGATTGCTGGTTTAAGCTCAAAATGAGTAGAAGAAGTTGTAGGTAAAACAATGCACGAAGGAGCATTAGATGAAATAGGTGCAAAATATTCAAGCAAAGTTTTTTCAGGCACAACATTTTCATCAACAAGATTAGCAATAGGTTCCATGATGCTTAAATTTTTACTAACACTTTCAATTTCAAACAAAGATAAACGTCTTTTTACTAATCGTTTTTTAGAGTTACGTTCCCAATGATGCATACAATTTTCACAAACAAGGCAACAAGGATAATCTCAAACAAGCAATTTTCTGATGTGGAAGATCAGTTAAAACCGCAACCACATAGCATACTTAGAATTTTTAGAGATTTCACAACAATATAATTCTTATGGTTTACTTGTCCCCAGGCCTATTTGATTCGACTTACTCGCGCACTACTAACAACTCCCCGAGGTTAATTAGTAGAGGCGGATGGGAATTTTGTTCAAATTTCCTTTATGCAAAAATTGCTTATGGTGAAAGGACAAGATTTAGGTTTCTCTTTTTTTTTTCAAGTATTTTTCACAATATTACACTAAAATATTAAAGAAGACAAAGAAAAATAAGGCAAAAATTAAATAAGACTAAAATGTAGGCAAGAGTAGGGAGGCATAGCATGCCATCAACCATAACAAAATTAAGGTAAAAACTAGGAGGCACAAGTGCCATCAACTCAAACATAAGATAGAGGTCTAGGAGGCAAAATTGCCATCAACTAGCTAGGAGGCAAAATTGCCATCAACTAGTAATTTGCGGAAATTAAATAAAATAAAAATTACAACAATATAAATAAAGAAAATTACAACAAATGTTAGGAGGCACAAGTGCCGTCAACTAACAAAGATATAAACGAAATAAAATTACAACAAAATTATAACAAAATTAGGAGGCACAAGTGCCATCGACTATAAAAATTAAAATGATAGATAGGAGGCACAAGTGCCGTCACTAGAAAAAACAATAAATATAGAAATATAAGTATATTTTTTTATGGGTGGTTGAACCGTCCCAAATTTTCTTTTTATCTTTTTTTTTTAAGTGCAAAAATTAAAATAACTAGTAGAAGAATTTACTAACCTTGAGATAAATTTCGTTTCTTTTCTTGCAATTCCCCGGCAACGGCGCCAAAAACTTGATGGACCCAAAACGGGTATGTTTAAAAATTTATATATCGCAAGCGCACGAATTGTTCATATAGAATAGTGATCGTGTAAGCAAGGATGTCGAACCCAAAGGAGTTGTCTAAAATCGAAAATGAAACTATTTTAAATCAAAAATAATAAATTCTAACCTAGTTCTAAAGATTGATGAGTTTTAATATTATGAACATAAAATGAAAGATTGAAAAATAAAGTTATTTAAGAGAATGAAAATAAACCAATAATGATTTGACAATAAGTGTTAAAAGAAAAGATTATTAAGATACTAGACTCCACAAAATGTAAGTTTAATAATATTTATTAGTATATTGATTCCCAAGTTTTTAGTGATAGTTAAAATAATGTAAACTATCATTTTCCAAAAAGATTTATAATTTTAAACACAAATTTCTTATAAAAAGATAGGATTTTTCTTCACTTTTCAAAATTATAATTTCAAAGCATTTAGTGTAAATCAATCTAATGAAATAACAAATAAATCAATGAACATTATTTATAAGGCAAAACATAATACTTTTGTTCTAAGTATGGATGTGTACAATTTAATGACACATCTTACACAAAGAATATTATGTTTATGCACTAATGAAGAACAAAGTGTAAATATGTTCTAACAATCTAAAATACAAGATATTTAAGATGAAAGAAATATATGAAGAAGAAAAATCCATAGACTTTGTTGCATTACAAGGGAAATCAACATACAACATAAATATTACCTAGTTACAAGTTGCTTCATCATGATCTTAATAATCTTATGAAAAAGATTAGAAGCACATAACTAGAGTAGAAATTACAAAATAAAAGACATACATACTTGCAAAATGCTCTTGAAAAACCCAAATGGAAGAGAGAATGGTAGAGAGAAAATGAGAGAAAAAGATGGTAACCAAAACATTAAGCACCCTTAAATGGTCTTCAAAACCCTTATTTATAGCCAAAATGAGATTATTAAAATAATCAATTTAAATTAAGTAAATTGATTAAATTAATAATAATATGGTGAATAGGGGTAAATTATAGGAGTGATGATGATTTTGGGGTAAAAAGTGTGTAGAAAAGTGGGTAAAAAGTGGCATTTTAGACATAGGGGACAAATGAGCAAATTGATGGGCTCAAGGGGATGGTGTACGGTGCACCAGGCGGCTGGGTAGTGAGACTTGACTGGAACACTGCTGGGCCGAAGGATGCTGTTTGGGCCTTGGGCGAGTGAACTGAAGAGGCCCAAGTGATTTGTGAGAAAAAAAACACTTGCTGAAGGCTTCATTGGGCAGGTGGCGTGAGCTGAGCTGTGGCTGGGCAGCTTGTGGACTGATGCTGCTTGGAGGAGTCACGCTGGGAGGAGGACGCTGGGCAGCTTGTGGAATGATGGTGCTTGAAGAGGCTGGGAGGCATCAGGCTGCGACAGGTGGCGTCTTGGGGGCAATTGGGGAGAAGCTGAAGGAGGTGGAGGAAATGGGCCTGGCACTTGGGCTGTGGCGTGGGCCTGGTGGGCATGAGGCTGAGATGCTTTCAAAAATGCCATTATCCATCTCTTTTTCAGCAAAAATGCCACTCTTTATCTTTATTTTTCTTGCTTTTCAAGAGCAAAAATACACCAAAATCCCTAACAAAAGAAACATAAATTAAATCAAATTCAAATATTTTCAATTGTAAAATAAATCATATTAGTTCATTGAAAATATTAATTAAGACTTAATTTAATTGAACATTTAGTTTCACTAAAACAACATTTTTTTATACCTCAAACTAAACAACATTAATTCAAATAATTAACTACAATATTTTATAACAAAATAACTATAAAAACACACAAAATTATATAAAATCAAAATAAGACTAATAAATTCAAAATTACTTAAAAACTTAATAAGTTAATTAAAAACTCAAGAACTAAGCAACAATTAGCATATAAAATATGGTAAAATAACTCTAATTTGTAGAGTTATCACGAGGAATCCCAGGAAGTCAGAGCTAATCCTGGGATGGAAGAACCTCAGCGAGTCAATGGTAGGGGCCCCACCTCGAGTGATGTTATTGATTCACAAATAGGCGAAGATAGATCCGAGCTCCAGGCTATTAAAGATCTCGAAGAAGTAAACATCGACCCCAAGGATGCCTCGAGGGTGGTTAAGCTCGGGAAAAACCTTGACGTTGAAAGAAAGGCGGAGCTGGTAAAATTTTTGCAAGAAAATCTCGATGTTTTTGCTTGGTCCCATGAAGACATGGTAGGGATCAGACCATATGTCATCATGCATACCCTTAACTTGGACAAAAGCATGCCTGCAAAAACCCAGAAACAGAGGCGTTTGGGTACAACCCGAGCTGAGGCTCTGGAAGAAGAAGTATTTCAGCTTTTGAAGTGCGGTTTTATTCGCGAGGCTAAATACCCGATCTGGGTTACCAATCTTGTCCTGGTCCCAAAGCCAAATGGAAAGTGGCGGACCTGCATTGAATTCTCTGATTTGAACAAAGCTTGTCCCAAGGATTGTTTTCCCTTGCCAAGAATTGACCAATTGGTGGATGCCACTGCGGGGCACAAGCTCATGTTCTTCATGGATGCATACTCTGGATATAACTACATCGCTATGAACCCAGCGGACCAGGAGCATACTAGCTTCATGACTCCAACCAACATGTACTGTTACAAAGTCATGCCCTTCGGGCTGAAGAACGCTGGGGCGACCTACCAGAGATTGGTGAACAGAATGTTCGCTGATCAGATCGGGAAAAACATGGAAGTGTATGTTGATGATATGTTAGTCAAGTCAAAAACTGCCGATAACCATGTCTCTGATCTGAAGGAATGTTTTGGGATTCTAAGGAAGTATAGTATGAGGTTAAACCCCTAGGAATGTACTTTCGGAGTGGCGTCGGGAAAATTTATGGGATTCATAGTCAACACCAGGGGGATAGAGGCGAACCCCGACAAAATCAGATCGTTGCTAGAAATTCCTTCACCCAAGTCGCATAAATATGTCCAAAGTCTGACAGGAAGAGTGGCAACCCTTAATCAGTTTATTTCTAAGTCCACTTGACAAGTGTTTTCCATTCTACAACCTGCTTCGGGGTAACAAAAAGTTTGAATGGACTGATGAGTGCAAGCAGGCTTTCCTCGATCTAAAGACACATTTGGCCGAGCCACCAGTGTTGTCTAAGCTAACGGCAGAGGAGCCCATTTTCTGTGACGGAAAGTGCGGCCAGCGCCGTGTTGGTCCGAGAGAGGACCGAGTTCAAAAGCTAGTATATTACATAAGCAAAAGACTTCTCAGAGTAGAATCTCAGTATCCTCTAATGGAAAAGATGGCGTTCTGCCTTATTACGGCCTCCAGAAAGATTAGGTCGTATTTCTAATCCCATTCAATCCACGTCATGACCGATCAGCCTTTAAGGCAGGTGCTGCAGAAACCTGAGACATCGAGATGTCTGTTGAAATGGGCGGTCGAGCTCAGCCAGTTCGAGATACTGTACGTACCCCAAACTACGATCAAAAGCCAAGCCCTGTCTGATTTCATGGACGAATGCATTGGATTCCAGGAGGAGCCCTTGAGAGAATCGATGCAGGAATTATGGAGAATCTTCTTGGATGGATCATCTAACGAGAACGGGTTTGGAGCTGGGATCATCTTGATATCCCCAGAAGGGCATCGTTTTCACTCTGTGCTGCGATTTGAATTTGTAGCGTCCAACAACGAAGCCGAGTACGAAGCCTTATTGGCCGGGTTTAGAGTGGCGAAGGAATTGAAGGTCAAAGCCGTCCAATGCTACAACGATTCCCAGCTCGTGGTAAACCAAGTGTCTGGGGAATATCAGGCACGGGGGACCAAGATGGCGGCTTACCTGGCCAAGGTAAAGAAGGAGCTATCCGAGTTTGAATATGGCCTAGTTGAGCAGATCCCTCGCAAGCAGAACGCCAATGCCGACACTTTGGCTAGGCTCGCTACCTCCAAAGAAGCTGAGACTCTGAGCATAGTACCAGTGGAATTCTTGGAAATTCCAAGCGTGGCAGAAAGCGCGATGGAGGTCGAGATGATCGATATCAGGCCGACCGGGATGACTCCCATAATAGAGTATCTTATGCAGGGAAATTTCCTGATGAGAAGAAAGACGAGAGGAGAGTATTCTATCAAGCTCCAAGGTATACAATCATAGACGGGACGCTGTACCGAAGTGGCCATTCCTTGCCTCTTCTACAATGTGTTTTGCCAGAGGAAGCCAAAACTATTTTGCAGGAGGTGCATGAAGGCTTCTGTGGGGATCACGCTGGGGGGTGAAACCTAGCCTTAAAGATATTAAGGCAGAGGTACTTTTGGCCCACGTTATCAAAGGACTCCATCTCCGATTATGCCAGACGACCAATGATCAATTTTACTTAATGATTAGACCATACCTTAATATATATTGTAATATTCATCATTTGTGCAAGACATGTCACATATAGGATGTGTATCCACGTGATGACCCCTGCACCCATCTTAGGATGGTTCTCCTATAAAAAACAAGACATTGGATAGAGAAGGTGGTGGGTTTTTTCGGTGTAATGCAAATACTCTGTCAAAATATAGAGAGATATACAGTAATAATATCGACTCGTAGACTATGGAGATTTTAGCCTCCAAACTACGTAAAAAAAGAACAAGTGTTCTTACTATATCAGTCTAAGCATCCTTAAGAGTTATTATTCTTACTACGATTTATTCTTAAACACTAGTTTATTCCAGCTAATTACGTAATACATTGTTGGTGAAAAACTACATCAACTGGTAGAAAAATAAAAAATCTTAATATTTAAATAATACTTGAATATAATAAATCAAGAGTAAAAAATTAAATTGATAATAAAAAGTCAAATTTAAGGGTAAAAATTAAACTACTTTATCAATTTATGTGATTTTTAATGATAGATTAAAAGTTTAGGGGGTAAATTTATATTAAGATAAGTATTTGAAGGGTAAAAGGAGATTAATTTTGCCATTTATGTGGCATTTGAAGACAATGTTAAAAATAATGGGACAAATGTATACTACTTGCAAAAATAAGGAGGTAAAATGACTAATGGTTCAAAAAAAATTATTTTAATTAATATATTTATATATCTATATATATATATTACATTTATTTCATTTTCAACATTTTAACAACCATATGCTGTCATCACATTATATTTTCCAATTCCATTCAATAAATCAAACATTACATAATAAGTTATCATCAGGAAAAATTAATTTCAACAATTTAATAACGATCTTCATTTCTGTATCAATCGGTGTAATTAACATGAAATCAAATATTGTTTAGTTAATTCAAAGCGCCTGTCTTTAAAATATAAAACTATATAATGATCAGTTTTTTAACTTGGTTATTAGTTGAACTGAATACCAGAACTAGTATTAAGATCTTTATCATCTTTTTCCTCCATATCTAACTTTTTTTTTTCTCATGTAATTGAGTTTATTTATATATTTGTTTCATGAGCTCTTTCGTCTCGTTCTCTAGAATTCAAAGGAAAAACGAATAATTATATAGCTATAAACTTAATTACAAATAAGTAAGATACACTTATCTCTCTTTTATATAAAAAATGTGTAGATAAAATAAATTTTTGGTTTTAACTGTTTTTGTGTTAACTTTATCAGAATATTCTAATATTTAATGAAATATATTTTTAAAATCAATTAAAAATAAATATTTATTAATTATATTAATATAAATTCAAATATTATAAAATATCATTAGATATTTAATAATTATATTAATATAAATTCAAATGTTATAAAATATTATTATTACAATAATATATAATACAATATTTAATAATTATATCAATATAAATTTAAATATTATTATTATTATTACTATTATTATTATAATAGTATTTAATAAAAAACTAGATATTTGATCATTATATTAATATAAATTTACATGTTATAAAATAATATATAATACATAATAAATATATTATATATAAATAACGTGTGTGTACGAATAATATGACTGTGTAATTAAATAAGAAATTAGAATAATATTTATCTTAAATTAAGAATAAAAAAATATATTCTCCAATCATTGAAGTGTGATTTGAATAATATTATTAATATTTTGTATCTTAAATATGGTACTTTGTGATCTAAAATATTATTGTATTATTTAAAAAAAATAATAAATAATATTTTAGTTTAATTTTTCTTTTAATATATTTATGTTATTATTTTATATATAATATTATTTATTTATTTAAAATTTATATAGTAAGGATAAAAACTTAATATATTATCTAAATAAAACTATACAAATTTACATGTACTTAATATGTTTGTACCTAGTGTAATGATAAATTTGACTTTCGCATTATATATATAAATAAACAGTCAAACAAAGACAACCGGAAAAAACAAAAAAAAAATTAATGAGAAATTTTTGACTTTATGGTAAACAGCTTTTAAGTTAGATAATAAAGATGATTGTATGTTATTCGTTGTTTTTTTTTAAAATTTTTTTAAAAGTAACTTTTTAATTTACAACTTCTTGTCCTTATGAATGTGCGAATAGACTACTTTTTAAAATTTTATTATTTGTTTGTTTATTTTTTTTAGGCAATGAAGACTATTATAGATAGTGAGATAGTATTTGTTTGCTTTTAGTTTATTATCTCTCACTTCCTTAACATTATTAATTGATGGCTAAATACATGGGACATATCTTCTAATTATAATGTTTTGTTTGTCTATGAGTGCTATAAATATCTAATCGCACAAATAAATCAATTATTTATAGTTTAACAAAGAAAATATAATAAAATCTAAAGAATTTTTAAGATCTAGTTCTACACATTGTTTTTAACAAAATTATAATATTTTACAAATTTGTTGTTCATTTCCACTTTTAGATGCCCATAAATTAACAAAGAAAAATATCAGTTTGACCCTTGTGTTTTGTCCGAATATTTGATTGGTCCCTATATTATGTTAAATGATATTTAAGACAGGGTGTTTTGCAAAATAGAACAAAATAATACCCTAGACTAGATTTTGGTCAAATTTTTTTATTCAATATGACCAAAATACCTTTAGATTTTTTAAGTAATGAATTAATTAAATACTTAAAAATATATATTAAAATAGAAAATAAATTAATTAATTTTAAAATAAAAAATAATTGAAAATATATATTACTAAATTAAACAAATCTAAAATCAAATCAAAACCCTAAAACAGGTTTCACGACAATGGATCTTGACTGTGTTTTGTTCTTAACAATTTTTTGTGATGATTATATATGTGTTTGTGTTTGTTGATGAGTTTCCCCTTTTATTATTACAATTTGTTATTTGAATCTTATAGTCTGAATGCTCTCCATCTCTTCGGCTTAATTGTGTTTGTTGATGAGTTTCCCTTTTTATTATTACAATTTGTTATTTGAATCTTATAGTCTGAATGCTCTCCATCTCTCCGGCTTAATTTTGGAAGATTTTTAGCTTTTGTGCGCTTTGTTTAATCGAATATTTGATTTAAAGCTATGGTTTTTTTGTCTTTTTTTGGATTTCTAGTTTTTGAGTTCATTCCTAAATGCATTGCTATGGTGATTATTGAATGTATTTTTGGTTTTTGATTCGGAGATGGGTATTGTTGGAATGTTGTCAACGCGATGGAGTGGTTGGATTGAGGTGTTGGAGCTAGAAAAATGGTTGGATTTGTGATTTAACTAGGTTATGTTATTTAATCTGGTTTGATAATTAAGTTTAACTGATCTGTGAATTTTCAATATTCTTTTTTTGTTTAAAGAAATATGGGCTCAGAAGAAATATGGGTCAAGAGATAGATAATTTTTTAATTTTAATTCTTGTCAAGATTAGTTATTGTTAATTTTTTTTAAGTTTATGATTTAAATTTAGGTTTTAAGATTAGTGCTTAGGGTTAATTTTAATTATTTTAAAATTTAATTTAATTAAAATATGAATTTTATTATTATTTTTAAAAAAATTTATTCATTTTGAATTTAATAAATCAATTAATTAAAAAAATATAAAGGTATTTTGGTTATATTGAAAAATATTTTGATCAAAATCTATTTCAAAATATTATTTTATTCTATTTTATAAAATGTAAGATATTGCGCATTCGGACAAAACACAAGAAATAAACATGTATTTTCCAAATATCCAATCAAAAGTTTCATTTAACCATCGCTTTAGTCCTTCTATTTTAAATTTTATAATTCTTTACACTATTCTGTCTAAGCAAGATTATTGCTTCCCAAGTTTACTGAAAAGGTTTCTTTTCTTTCCTATTTGAATGGTAGAGTTAATTATTTAATGCAATTATTTTAACCTCAAGTTAAAGTATCTTTTTCAATGAAGAATAAGGTTATTCCTTAACATAAATATATGGCCCCACTCCAACAATTCTTGTCTTAATCTGGTTTATGTGCCTAAATAAAAGGAACTCAGCAACTTGCAAGAGTCTACCAAATATTAAAATTAAGATAATATTAAAAAAAAGAAAAGAAAAGCTTGCTTAATTTTGAAAATGGGTCATGTGGGTCCAAACTAGGGGACAAATGGTATCCCCATGATTACAAACTTGCAATTGGCATCACTCATAGGCATAAATATTTGTGCTTTTTACAAAGCTCAATCATGGGTAACAACCAAAAAAGTTATTGTCACATTGTCAGAAATTTATATATATGTACATGTATATTTTGTAATTATTAAATTTGGATAATATTACCCTTAATTAAAACATAATTATCGATGAAAGATCTTGTGTGGATTTTGGGCTAAGATTTGTTTTTAGAGTCTCCATTATCACTTAATCATGATAATGGAAGATTAAACAAGAGGGACCCAAATGCTAATTCTTTCTTATCAAAAAAAAAAACATCAACAACGACAAACCCCTAAATCAATCACGAGAATTGAAAAGCACACAAATAAATAACAATTCTCTATTGATCTCAAACATTAGGGAGTAAATCTAGGAAAATTACACTTGGTGCTAGAGTAAAACAGCTCAAATATATAAATTTATAAATACGTGAATCATTCTGGTTCGTTTGTTTTGATGATCAGAATTAATCATTTATTTTCAAGGTGAAAAGAACTTGTGGTAAATTGATTTGATTATTCATAGGTGAAATGGGCTTATAATAATTAAAGATAAAGGACCTTTCTTTTTTGAGACGTGTCCCAAAATATAATAATTTATATAGTAAATTATTATACCCTTAATTTGGTAGTTAAGTCAGCAAATTCTAGTCTCATAGTCTTGTAACTGGGCTATTATTTCTTTGCTCTTTCACTACCATGTGGCCCATTTTCGCAGAAAGAATGAAGGTTTCTATTGAAACTTAACAACTTATTGTCACATATTTAATTGGTACATTTAAGTGAGCAATAAATGGATAAATTATATTGAATAATTACCCAAAAAGGACGGTTTATCAATTTATATGATAAATGAGGTTGGTAATAGTCCTTTTCTATTGTCCTTAAAATAAATTAGTTCTTTTCTAATCTAGAAAACTAAAAGCGAGACATTCAATATCAATTGGTACTTTTTAGTATGCAAAAGAAGAAAACCTTGCATTTTCAATAACAATAAAGGATAAAAAAAAAGAAAAAAAAAAGAGATAGATGCAAAAAAAAAGATCTCCAATCAATTTTGGCAATATGAGATAATTCACCATTAGTTTCTTATATATAATTTTAGTTTATAAAAAAATTTCTCACTGAGTCAAATTGTAGGCCTCTTTTTTTTTTTTTAAAAAAAAAAGAAAGAAATATAATGTTATTCTGAATCAAATCATTCAAATGAATATAAATAGACAAAATTTGCTTGTAAATTTATTTATGATTTTTTTCTTCATAAAATAAAATATTATATATATTTGTGTTTTAATCTTTGTATAGTTTTATGATTTGAGACGTAGTTTTGATTAAGGTACTCTTTAGTTTTTTATATAGGGAATATTTTATTTTAGTATTGTGTATATATTATGTTGTTAGTAATTTTTTGTTTAATTAATACAATTTTAGTATTATGTTTTCTATCTTAATGTCAACTTAGTACTTTATTCTTTTAATATAAGACAATTTAACAAATTATAATTAAACTAAGATATAATAAAACAATTTAAGGTTGTACAATTCCATCAATTTTAGTAAAATATTTTTTGAAATATAATCAAAATCACCATAATTTATTTGAATAAAATTATTTTTAGATTTAAAATATATTTATCAAATATATAAAAAAAAAATTATATAATATGATACTAAATTTTAGTGTTTTTTGTTATGATATGACATAGCCTTTTAACTGAAAAATCAATTTTTTTTTCAAAAAAATATTGATTCCATATTGGCTTATGATCTATCAAACTCACATTCCTTAAATACAATTTAAATAGAAGTTTATAAAATATTTATGCCGGAACAAAACTAAAAAGATATATATTTATATTTAGTATCTTATTGCTTATTAATACTATTTTTTATAAATATATTTAAAAAGAAAAAATAAATTTTAATTAAATAAATGAGGATATTTTTTCATAATAAAAATCAATTCTACTAAAATGAGTGAAAAAGTACAATTTTGAATTAATTTATATATCATAAATAATGTTTATTACAATTTTTGTTTTATAAATATGATTTATTCTAAAAATAATTTTAATTAAATAAATTAGGGTCATTTTATTCATAAACGAAAATATTTTTATTAAAAATTGGTAGAAATGTACAATCTTGAAATTGATTTACTAAAAACGCTATAGTTTATTTTTGACAAGCAAAACAAATTTGGGAGACAAAAGTCTACTAGTGTTATAGTTTTGGGAAAGGCATTTTGTCCTTAATTAAAATAATAAGAGTATTAAGTTGGTGTTAAGACAAACAATAAAGTATTAAAATAGTATCTATCAAATAATAAGATACGAAGTTGGTTCTTGAACAAACGGTAGAGTACTTAAATGGTATATTCCTTTTTGTTTAAATTTATTTCTAAATTGAAAACTTAAAATAGAACTTTGTTTTGTCCAATTGTTAAAAATGATCTCCTAACTTAAATTGGAATAAATATTTTCAATTAGTACCAAAATACTTTTAGTTTTATAAATAAATGAAAAATCTAATTAAAAAAAAAAAAAAAACTTTCCCTTTCCCTTCTCTCCCCTACTTCTCATTCCCCATTTTTTTTTTCTTATCTCTCTCTTTTTCTGAGGAACTTGAATCCGTGGTTGGATCAACAAATGAACGCAACAAATACAAAAAAACAAATGGTATTTGTATCGTTATTTTTTTTATTAGGATACCCCCGTGAGTCAAGACCCAGCAAAAAAAATGTTATGGTTGATGACCTAAAAATATGTGAAAAGATAATTTTATTGATTTAAATAAAAGTACAATTTTATTATATTTGATTATTGAAATTATTGTTAGAATAATTTATACACAATATCACAAAATTCCATATTCATTTATGTGAATATGATCGTGTATGTGTACAAGAGAATTAAGATTATATATAATGAATAAAATAGTCAGCAACATATGAAAGTATGAAATCTTTAATCAATGGTTGCTAGTACGGTTTACTAAGCATGTAGTTGGATGCAAGTCATCTAGATTTGGATTACTGATATGGATAAACATCTTGGTAAATACACTTTATACAATTATGATTATATATGACATGACTATTGTGAAATTTCTGTACTATGCAAGTATGCACAATCGTAACAAGCAATAAAGTGATCAACCAAGTATTGTTCCCACGAAGACTGTTATTAACTATCCAAAATTAATCTTTAATTCTAATTTCTTTGACAAATAATGAATTTCGAAATAAAAAAAGGAATAAAACAATAAAATAAAAGAATAGAGAACTCATAAAAACTTCATTAGATATTCACAATATTGATAGAGAATTCTAAAAACTTCATTAGATATTCATAAGGTTTCAAGAAGAATCCATTAACACCCTAAATAAGAAATTAGTTCATGCTAAACATAATCAAATCCATCAAACTAAATATAAACATTACTATAAGAGAAAGTAAAAGAAGAAGAAGAAGAAGAAAAAAAATGATAGAAACTAGTTGATCTCCAAGATTTCGCCTCCACACAGTGTTTCCTTGAGTCTCTCCTTAGGGTCCCCCTTCAGAAGTCGTCATAATGTTGCTTAAATAGTAGTTTGTGCTTTGAACGTGAAATTCTACTTTTCCACTGCTTAAAATGCCCTAATCTGCACATTGACCGCCTCAGGCACCGCGACCCCATAAGTGTGCGTCGCAGCCCTTGTCCTCGATTGCAAAAATCAATGGTCTCTGACTTAACCAGTGTTGCAGCCCCACTATGCCTGTGTCGCGGCTCCAATTCCTCAAATAATAGCGTCGCAGCTCCAAAAGATTGCGTCGCAACCCTCGTTTGCCCAAAACCTTTCATCGCAGCACCGCGACTCAAATACTTAGCGCCACAACTCTAATGTCTGATTTTCTCCAAATTATTTCTTTTCGGGGCCAAACATGGTCTTTTCATCAATTCTTCCATAAATCCTTAAATATTAACAAACAAAGGAAACAAAAGCATCATACTGCACAAACATAACTAAATAAGCTTGAAAATTCCCTAAAATAAACTCTCTAAAACACCATAAAAACTACTCTATCAAACTCCCCAAAACTTAACTTTTAGTCATCCTCGAGTAAAACATTTGAAATTTCTAAAACAACTAAAAACAAACATGAATCAAGTTATAACCTAGCAAGCCTCAACCTAAAATACACCATGCAATATAAGCTTAGAATCTTCAACTACGTTTCATCTAGAATTTCAATAAATCAATTCAATAATCAACTTTGATCTTTGCTACACCAATCAACCTTAACCAATAAATAACACACAGTCTCAATATCATATATATGTTAAATCTTCCAAATCCTTCCATCAAAACAAAATATTTCATATGCCTGCATAATTCATCAATCTCCCATAATATGATAATACATGCTCAATAGTCAAAATGACCTTTTAAGCTTATAACGAAAGACTTAAGCTTAGGTAGGTAAATCAAAAGTCATTTAAGCTCAACTATACCATAAGCACACAACTCAAACAAACCAATCTTTCTCAACTTGAAAACCCACAATCAATCCCCAAATTTCCTATTTTGAGAGAATTCATACTTCTTAAAAATTTTTACAATAATTATTTTTTTTCTTCTAATGGTACTACACTCCCAAAACTTATTTCTTTGCATTCTCATTTGTGAAATTTATGTACTACGCAATCATAACAAGTAATAAAGTGATAAATCAAGTATCGTTCCAATGAAAATTTTTATTAACTGCCAAAAAATTAATCTTTAATTCTAATTTATTCGACAAATAATGAATTCTAAATTTATAAAAATAAAGGAATAAAACAATAAATCAAAAAAACTGAACAATAGAGAACTCACTACTAAATATTAATTCAATGGAATAAGAATTAGGGTTATTAACTTCATCAACTATCCACATATGCCTCTTTAATGTGAATTTAAGAATTCATATCTCTATTGTGATTACAGATTACAATGGCAAATTATATTCTTTCTAGGACATATAACTCTCTACAATAAAAAAATATCCTACATCTTTGTGGTAAATTAGCATATCACATGCATTGAATACATAATCCCTAAGCTACATACATACAGGTACTCTCGTATAATATAAATTTATGATTATTTGACTATAGCATATTTATCTTTCACTAATCAGATCTCAGGTTAAAATCCTATAAATCATGTAAATAGTGATCAAGCATTCACAAGCATTAACACAAGACAAATAATTTACAATATTGATAGAGAATTCATTAGATAATCATAAGGATTCAAGAAATTAGTTCATGCTAAACATAATCAAATCAATCAAACTAAATATAAACATTACTATAAGAGAAAGTAAAAGAAGAAGAAGAAAAAGAATGATAGAAACTAGTTGACCTCCAATATTTGGCCTCCACAAAGTGTTTCCTTGAGTCTCTCCTTAGGGTCCCCTTTCAGAAATCGTAATAATATTGCTTAAATAGTAGTTTGTGCTTTGAACTTGAAATTCCACGTTCACCCCTGCTTAAAATGCCCTAATATGCACAGTAACCACCTCAAGCGTCGCGACACCATAAGTGTGTCCCGCGATCCGTGTTCTTGATTACAGAAATCAATGGTCTCTGACTTAACTAGCGCAGTTACCCTACTATGCCTGCGTCGCGGCTCCAATTCCTCAAATAATAGCGTTGCATCTCCAAAAGGTTGCATTGCGGCTCTTGTTTGCCCAGAACCTTCAGGTCTTTGTTTCATTGCAGCATCGCGGCTCAAATACTCAGTGTCACTACTCTAATGTCTGATTTTTCGCCAATTTACTTCTTTTCGGAGCCTGTTATCCAGATTTCCGGATAGCGTTTAGATTGATGTCCTCGAGGAAGCAGAATTATCGATGTCTTTCACGGTAGGTGACCAGAGCTCGCGGATGGACAGAAAGGCTTCGCCTCTCCTGTTTAGTGTCCGGATTACTCTTCCAAGCAAGCACAACACGGAAAATCGTCGACTCTCCCGGACTCCCGAAGGATACCCCTCGGGGAAGCCCCTTCCAGGAGAGGCTCTTCGAGTGGTCTCCGCGGAAACAGTTCCGTGCCTCGCACAGAACAAAACCGAACGGTCGAGTCCAGGAGAAGGCATATTTGGAATGATATCCGTCTGACACAGGATCCCGCCTGACACGCCTGTCAGGTCAAAGCCGCACACATCCTAGCACGCCTAAGGGTACCTTTTCGCCTACTGTTCCGCTGACAACTTGGAAAAGACGGCTGACTTTGTGTGTTCCCCATACTTTCACGTAAATATACCCACATAGAGTCTTGTAGCCAGGCTACTACAGTAATTGTATCCCCTATTTATGGCTGGTGTAATTAAGACTCATGTACGTAGAGAAAAACCCTAATCCGAAACCCTAGCTATAAAGACCCCTTCATTTTACAAGAAGAGGGACGACCAACAAATCACATAGCAAAAACTCTACTAAAATCTCTCTAGCTTCATCTTCTTCAAGAGAACTCGAGAGAAATACTGTGAGTGTGTGAAGTTCTTGTGCACCAGCCATCTTACTGTAACCTTTTCCAAGTATAATAACATCGACTCGTGGACTAGGGCTTGTTAACGCCTGAACCACGTAAAAACACTGTTTGTTTAGTTACATTTCAGCATTTCTACGGTTCTTATCTTTTTATTATTCTGTTTGTATTCGTTTCCGAAAAACTCGGTAAACATTTTGGTGCTTTCATTGAGAGCTGTAGGAAGTTGTTAGTCAGCTCTTTTTCTGTGTACGTTTTTTGTATTCACTTCGTGCTAAAGAGATGGTGACTACGAGAAAATCCGCTGTTGACAAAAATGCTACGGTCAACCCCGATACCGTGATGGAAGATGTGGTGCAAAGCGAACCCTTGGACTACCAAGATGAAGACCCGACATCCCGCCAGGATCGGGTCAGTACCGAAGATACAACATACTTAGAAGACGAAGAAGAGTATGTCCAAGACGGTTATTACAAGGACGGCTGCTACTATGAGAAGGACCCAGAACTGGTCCAAGTAGCCGAAGAACTGGAGGTCACCAAAGCCAAGCTTGCTGAGCAGGAGCGCCTCTCCGAAAAAATGCAGCGCATGATGGAGTGCCTCCAAAGCAAGTTCAGAGACCTAGGCGACTCGGACGAGGACGCCTCTGTTTTAGGTGGTGCTGATGCCGCTATGCCAGATCCAGCCGCTGCTGGACCATCCAAAGCCGCCCCTAACAAGGGCAAAGAAAAAGTTGGAGAGCCTGTGTGCGCTGACGCCCCTGCACCTCCTAAAGGCGTGAATCACAAGGCCGACTGCCCCCCCCCCCGCACGCAGAAGGTCTCTGGCGCTCCTAAGCCCAGACGTCCTTCAGCCCCAAGGGGGCACTCCGTGCCTAAAGGGCCCGGTGCTAAGGCACCCAGGCCTAGGGGAAGGAACAACCGCCCCAGTGATTCCGTCAACCAGGACGGTCGGGCTGCGAACTCGCACTCCGAAGATAGCTGGTCCACGGTGGACCTAAGAAGAAGGTTGGAGGCCAAGTATGAAAAGGCCAAAGGAGAAAAGGCCCGGCCTCGCGGAGATGACCTCCGAAATCATATTAATGACAAGCTTCGGGGACGTGACCTCCCGGAGAGTGATACGAAGAGGCTCGAGGAACAGATTGCTGCCTTGACCAAGCTGGTCCGGAAGCAAAGTGGGGCCCTGTCAGACTCTGAGGAGGAAGACCTGGAACCATGTATTCGAAGGATCGCGGAAACGTCCCTCCCGGATAACTTCAAAATGCCCCACATAGAATTATATGATGGGAGGACAGACCCGCGTACCCACCTAGCTAAATACAACAAAATGATGCAAGTGGCGCGTGTCAGTGAGGACGCCAAATGCATGTGCTTCTCACTCACCCTTACCAAGTCCGCGGAGGACTGGTGGAAAAGATTAGCTCCCGGATCAATCCACAGTTGGAAGGAGCTACAGTCCGCATTCAGGAGGCAGTTTATTGCTGCCCGCGACCACGACATGGAGGTTGGTTCCTTAACCAACATCAAGCAGCAACCCACTGAGAACCTCAAAGCTTTCATTCAGAGAATGATGGAAGCTGCTGCAAAGACCAAGGTCAGCGATGACATGAAGCTGATCGCCCTCCAATCGGGCCTTACTGTCGGCTCCCTGCTATGGGGGGAAATGCAGAGGAGACGGGCAGAAACGCTGTCCGAATTCATGTCAAAGGCTCAGGGAATCATCAACCTTGAGGATGCCTACCAGCAGGCCTTTGGAGTTCCCCCAGCTCCAATGCCTTCCGTGACTGCGCCGAGCTTTGCTTCGCAAGCTCCCGCACCAGCCCTCACGCTTCCAGGAGCCCAATTCACTCCAAGTGTGTACGGGCCTTCCGCGTCTGCTCAGACGCCAAGTCAAACCCATTTCTCTGGGTACGGAGCTATACAAACCGGATGTAGTATCGCTCCTGGCATGCCGCAGCCGCAAGCGGAAGCCCCAGAACGAAATTTGAGCCAATCGCGGAGCAAACGAAGCGGAAGAAACTCCAACCGGGGAGACCATTCAAAGAAGCCCCGGAAGGACTATGAGCCCAAGTTCACGGAATATACCAGTTTGATAGACTCGCGAGAGAATGTCTATCGGGCGACCTGTAATATGGTCAACTACAGGAAGCCCCCGAAAGTGTCTCACGGAGGAAGACGTCCGCGAGACTCCAATAAAAGGTGTGAGTTCCACGGAGACGTGGGGCACACCACGAACGAGTGCCTTCAGCTGAAGGATGAGATCGAGTCCCTGGCAAGAGCGGGACACCTCGGTCAGTGGGTGAGGATACCCATTATCTATCCCGGACAGGGGGTAGTTCACGGAGCTGCATATTCCCCGGGACAGAGGGGGACCGCTAGCGCTCCTGGAGCCGGTCACCCCCAAGCTCCTGAGTCTCAGTACCCAGCGCTTCCTGCTCCACCCGCTCCGGCGCCCATTGCCTTGTTGGCTCCAGGACCGGGCAACCCATATCCGCCCGGCCTTGCTCCGCCACCCGTTGACGGACACGTAGCCACCATTTCCGGAGGACCGCACCTTGCCGGAAGCACCCGCAACTCCCAGAAGAGGTACTTGAGGGAGTTAGAACACGCCGAGGAGATGTGCGCCTTGGTTCAATCACCTGCTCAACGTCCCCGAATGATGGATCTTCCCATCACCTTCACGGAGGATGATGCTCGACATGTGCACTTTCCCCACAACGATCCCCTCGTGGTGGAAGCCCAGATTGCCAATAAGAAGGTCTCACGGATCTTGGTCGATAACGGAAGCTCCGTAAACATCCTCTTCAAAGCGGCCTTCCACGCGATCGGATTGACCGAGACAGACCTGGCCCCATGCCCCATCCAGCTTCAAGGGTTCAATGGGGACGCACTCATGCCATTAGGCAAAATTCAACTTCCAGTCACCCTCAGAGGAGAAAGCGACGCTTGTGCCTTCAAGCATAGCACATTCGTGGTGGTCGACTGCCCCACGGCGTATAATGCCATCTTAGGCCGACCGGTCCTAATCGATTGTGGGGCCATAACCTCGATACGCCACTTATGTTTGAAGTTTCCATGCGACGATGGGCGTATTGGCACCCTCCGAGGAGACCAAAGAAGTGCACGGAGCTGTTATAACGTCTCCGTCCGATCCGTCTACACGGTCCAAGAGACGTTTGCTGCCATTCCTTTGGCGGAAGAATTACCAGAAACTGGGGGTGCTCAGGAGGCATACTTTGACGAACTCGACCCAAGAGTGGGAATCGAGAAAGCAATAGAGCCAATGGAGGAAGTCGAAGAAGTGATCCTCAACCCGGGAGAACCCACCAAAGTCATTCAGGTGGGGAAAAACCTGCCGTCGGCCATTCGAGATAAGATCGTGGCCACTGTGAAGGATAATCAGGATATCCTGGCATGGTGCCACGCTGATATGACGGGGATTAATCCCAATGTTGCGTGCCACGCACTCAACATAGACCCATCTGCAACTCCAATTCGCCAAAAGAGGAGGCCGTTGGACCCAGTGAGAGCCGAAGCCGTCAAATCTGAAGTGGACAAATTGATGTCCATAGGCTTTCTCCAGGAGTCACACTATCCCGTGTGGTTGGCCAACCCAGTTCTGGTCCCAAAACCCGATGGGTCCTGGAGAATGTGCATTGACTTCACGGACCTAAACAAGGCCTGCCCGAAAGATTGTTTCCCTCTTCCGCGAATCGATCAGATGGTAGACGCTACTTCCGGGTACGAACTCTTATCCTTCATGGATGCGTACTCCGGATACAACCAGATCAAGATGCATGTCGCGGACCAGGAACACACCAGCTTCCTCACGGACAAGGGTGTCTACTGTTACGTGGTCATGCCTTTCGGTTTGAAGAATGCTGGGGCGACGTACCAGCGTCTAGTAAACAGAATGTTCAAGGACCAACTGGGGAGGAACATGGAGGTGTACGTGGACGACATGTTGGTAAAGTCCAAGACCTCCGGGGACCACAGTGACGACCTTGAGGAAGCTTTCGCCATGATCCGAAAGTACGGGATGAAACTAAATCCAAAGAAATGTACTTTCGGGGTCTCGTCTGGAAAGTTCCTCGGTTTCATTGTCAGCTCCCGCAGTGGAAGCCAACCCTGAGAAAATAAAGGCGTTCATAGATATGCCTTCCCCCCGGAAACATAAGGATGTCCAGAGCGTTACCGGAAGGATAGCTGCTCTCAGCCGCTTCGTATCCAAGGCCACTGACAAGTGTATCCCCTTCTTCAATGTGTTGCGAGGAAACAAGAAGTTCGAGTGGACCCCCGAATGTGAAGCAGCCTTCCAACACGTCAAAGAACATTTAACCCGAGCTCCCATTCTGTCCAAACCTGTCGAAGGAGAGGCGTTGTTCTTATACTTAGCTGTGACTGAGCACGCAGTGAGTGCCGCTCTCGTCCGGGAAGATGGCCGTATCCAGCTCCCTGTGTATTACGTAAGCAAGAGGTTATTGGACGCCGAGTCCAGATATTCAATGATCGAGAAACTCTCCCTCTGCTTGCTAATTGCTTCACGGAAGCTGAGGCCATATTTCCAGGCGCACACCATCAAAGTACTCACCAACCACCCTCTCCGACAAGTCCTGCAGAAGCCCGAGTCTTCTGGCAGATTGCTTAAGTGGGCCATGGAACTGAGCCAGTTCGATGTCCACTACCAACCACGTGTTTCCATAAAAGGTCAAGCTTTCACGGACTTTATTGTGGAATGCTCGGGAATGAATGACCTCCCGGAAGATCCTGTCCCGGAACTTCCCACCTGGAAGGTCTATGTAGACGGAGCCTCAAATGAAAAAGGAGCTGGGGCGGGGGTCATCCTAATATCTCCCCAAGGGCATCAGCTCTAGAGTGCCATCCGTTTCGCGTTCCCAGCATCCAACAACGAGGCAGAACACGAAGCCATGTTAGCTGGGTTACGACTGGCCAGAGAAGTCGGAGCCCAAAAAATCGAAGTATACAGCGACTCCCTACTTGTGGTAAACCAAATATCCGGGGAATACCAGACGAAAGGCGAAAGGATGGCTGCCTACGTGTCTCTCTCCCGCGACCTACTGCAGCATTTCAAAGGCTACCAAATCCGCCAGGTCCACCGGGACCAGAACTCACTCGCGGACACGCTGGCCAAGCTTGCAACGGACCCGGAGATTGAACAGTATGGCTTAGTCCCCATCGGGCACTTAGAAGCCCCCAGTACTGAGACACGAAGGATAAACGCCATCATCGACCATTCCCACTCCTGGATAGGACCCATCCTCAGATTTCTCACCACCGGAGAGCTCCCCACTGATAAAGCTGACGCAAGGAAGCTCCAATATCAAGCTCCCCGATACGTGGTTATGGATGGAAAGCTTTACCGCAGGGGGTTGTCCATACCCTTCCTTAGGTGTGTTGCCGGAACCGAAGTCAGCACCATCATCCATGAGATTCACGGAGGCTTCTGTGGCGATCATACCTCCGGGCTGAGCCTCTCCAAAAAAATCCTTCGACAAGGATACTTCTGGCCCACCATGAAGAAGGATTGTGTGGATTATGTCAGGAAATGTGAGCAGTGCCAGAGGTACGCCAAGGTTCCGCGAGCGCCGCCTACAGAAATTACCCTAATGACTAGCCCCTGGCCGTTCGCCGTTTGGGGCATTGACCTAGTAGGTTCCCTCCCAACTGGAAAGGGTGGAGTGAAGTACGCCATAGTCGCGGTAGACTACTTCACCAAATGGGCTGAAGCTGAACCTATGAACACGGTCACATCTAAAAAAGCACTGGACTTTGTCATCAGGAATATAGTGTGTCGTTTTGGGCTTCCACGAAAAATTGTGTCCGACAACGGAAAGCAATTTGACAGTGAACACTTCACGAACTTCTGTGCTTCGAATGGAATTATCAAAAGCTTTTCCGCAGTCGCCAGACCCCAGGCTAATGGGCAAGTGGAAGCTGTAAACAAAATATTAAAGACCACGTTGAAGAAAAAACTCCAAGCCTGCAAGGCTCACTGGCCGGAAGAACTTCTGCGAGTACTTTGGGCCTATCGCACAACAGAGAGAACTTCGACGGGGCACACGCCTTATTCCATGACCTTTGGTTGCGAGGCCGTCATCCCAGTAGAAACTATGATCCCCTCTCACAGGCAAGATACCTACGATCCTACCCGGAACCATGCCCTTCTCCAGGAGTCCTTGGACATGATCGAAGAGCTCCGGGAGCAGTCGCAGGTCCAACTAAAAATGTACCAGGGCAAGATAGCTCGACACTTTAACACGAGAGTCAAGAGCCGTACATTCGAAGTTGGGGATCTTGTCCTACGGAGAGTATTTCCTGCTACGCAGGATCCGGGAGTAGGAGTCCTCGGACCCAACTGGGAAGGCCCCTACGAAGTCCAAGAAAAAGTGGGCCATGGGACGTATCACTTAAAGAGACTCGACGGATCTAAAGTCCCGCGCGCCTGGAACGCGGAGCACCTCCGCCGTTACTACCAGTAGGCCCCGGACCATCCAGTCGGAAGTCCTTGGTGAAATTAGCAAAAGTGAAAAATGTGGAAATAATCCTCCCTGTTGTAAAACTCACGCCTAGCAGGCTAATTTAATGAAACACGGAGAGATTCACTCCGCTTTTACTACACTTTTTATCCCTGTGTTCAAAGCTGCGTTTTAACAAGTGACCACGCGGTCCGGAGACGTCCGGACCCCACGCTCACTTGGGGGGTATACATGGCTAAGGCATAGCCATACGCCCCTTGAACAAAACGTACACAGAACACCACTTATGTGCTAGCATTGTGTTTGAAAATTTTAAATTGTTTGAAATGTTTAAATTGTTAAGCTTAGGTTTATTTGTTTCCATGAACATG
Organism: Humulus lupulus; assembly: GCF_963169125.1. Taxonomy (NCBI): domain Eukaryota; kingdom Viridiplantae; phylum Streptophyta; class Magnoliopsida; order Rosales; family Cannabaceae; genus Humulus; species Humulus lupulus. The sequence goes on from NC_084799.1 coordinate 109,265,884, forward strand.
CTTGCATTACGTGTCATATGTGCATTATGTGCTTATGTGAAAATTACCATGGAAATGCCTGCCATTATGTATCATGAAAATTATCTCCTGTGTAGCCCAGCGATGGACGGGACTGGGGGTTGAGGCACGTTCATAGAGCTACGCCAAAACACCCCCAACTCCCTGACAAGTCCTTTGCAGAATACTCCGCGATCGCTGTAGAGCTTTGCTTCGCAAGCTCCAGCTCCGGGTCCCGCAAGGCGAAAGATGGCAAGATCCGCGAGTGCTGTAGAGCTTTGCTTCGCAAGCTCCAGCTCCGGGTCCCGCAAGGCGAAAGATGGCAAGATCCGCGAGCGCTGTAGAGCTTTGCTTCGCAAGCTCCAGCTCCGGGTCCCGCAAGGCGAAAGATGGCAAGATCCGTGATCGCTGTAAAGCTCTGCGTCGCAAGCTCCAGCTCCGGGTCCCGCAAGGCGAAAGATGGCAAGATCCGCGACCGTTGTAAGCCTTGCTTCGCAGGCTCCAACTCCAGATCTCACAAAATAATGCATGGCGAGCTCCTTGGCCATTGCAAGTTTCAGCTCCAGAAGCAGACATGGTCGATCCCCCACTCACAGCCGGCCTTGCTTCGCAAAGCCCCTGCTCCGGGATCACACCTGGTGGGCGTGGCGATTTCCCCGACAGCAGTGAGCCTTTCCTCGCAGGGCTCCATGCCAGGTCCCTGAAGTCAGCCACCATGAGGTTCGCAGCAACAGTTAGTTTTGCTTCGCAAAGATCTAACCTTAAGTCTAGCGACGCTCACCAAAAGAAATCCCGTTCCAAACCATGGAACGGCTCACCTTAGCAATCCCAGCGAACAGTATAACTACAAGTCCCGGGATTGGCTATTTGCCTCAGGAAAGCTAAAATACGGTGAAAGGAGCCTGGCCGTTGGAACCAGGAATCCTTCGTAACCTAGAAACTACGTGGGAAAAGACATCATCCGTTAAAGCATCAAGTGGGAAGTGCATAGGTTTTGGCCGTTGGAGCCAAAACCTCATACGCCCCTACAACAGTTTCTACCGTATAAAAGTCTACCCTAAGAGCAAAGATAAATAAAGAACTCGGCAGAAAAGAAAGGAGAATGCTATAATTATGGCAAATATGTCCGCAATGAAAAAATCAAAATGAAAAATAATTAAAGATAAAACCCCTTCAAGCATTGGGGGTAACTGCAGCTTCCACGACCGCGGCCTCGGGGGCATCGGCTTCAACTGAGACTGGCGGAGTCGGCTCATTGGAAGGCGGAACTTTGTCATGAGAAGGTTCAGAGGTCCCCGCCTCTCCGGGATCTCCCACCTCAGGAGCTCCAGCACGTTCGTCAATGTTGAAAGTTTGGACGTACGCCTCTGGGCCTTGATCCCACACGAGTAGCTTCTCCCTCATGGCTTCGGCATCATCTCCCAGATAGCCTAATACCTTCGGGTTCACTTTCTAGAGTTGATGCATGAGGACCACATGCGATATATTAATCGTCCTGTTCAGTATCACCTCAGCATCCTCCTTCTCCTTCAAGCGCTCCGCCTCGGAGGTTGCCAGCTGTGCCTCCGCGACAGTTAGTTGAGCCCTCAATTTTTCCATTTCGGCCTTGGAGGCATCCCGCTCCCCCTTAAGAGAATCAATCTCCTTGCGCTGTTCCCTATTTTGGTTCAGCACGGATTGCTTCTCGGTCACATGCCCCCTGGCACTGAATTGCAAGGCCCCGATCTCTTTATCCTTCTCGGCGAGCCCCAACTGCAGCATAGACACGAGATCCCTGCTCCTCTTATGGAGTTGCTCCTCCTCGTGCAGCTTACTCTGAAGAGTGGAATATTCCTCTTGCTGCTTAAGGAGGAGATCATTTTTTGATTGCAAGCGAGCTTCCAGGGTATCCTTCTCCACCTTGGCTTGGGACAGCTTTTCCCGGAGCTTGGAGTTTTCGGCCTTCATCCCATCCGACCACTGTCTAAACTCATTCTCTGCCTTGGCCTGGTACTCTTGATATTTGGCAAGATATTTCTTGTCCGCCTCTTCCTCAGCCGTGCGCCGGGCCTGATCAATCTTCTCCGAAGCCTCCAAGGCCTGTTGGGTCAGTTTCTGCTTCTCCGCCTCCAAGGCCTGGCGAGCCAGTTGGCTCTCCTCCAGCTGAACCAGAACTGCACCAACCTCCTGGAACGAGCGTTCCGCGATCATAGAGGCCTGCAAGGAAAGACAACAGAATGAGCTAAAGCCGGACCAAAAGACAGATGATCCCAAAAAATAACAACTGACGGCTTACCCCGGACAGTTGCTGCTTCACAGCGTGTGTCAGCAACAGCGGATCCTTACTGCTACTGATGGCCCATTTCTCAGAATTGAGCTCGCATAAGCTCAGGGCCATGTCCTCCATCATCTCAGCTCCGAACGGCGCCAATGCACGTCCGAGCCTAGGCACCAGCCTCTTCTCCAAGGCTGGACCATCCAAAACCGCTCCGGCCGGGTGAAGGGATCTCACCCCCTCGGCCAGCTCAGCTCTCTTCACGGCAGACAAGTTATCTGCCCTTCCCTGAGTAACAGCCTTCTCCGCCTCTAACCGCCTCTTCAAAAAACTATCGGCCCGTCTTACACCCTCCAGGAGGGCAGCGGGGAAACTGGTTGGCTTCCGCGGGAAGTGGAACTTCAGGCCAGGCAGAGGAAGGTTGGTTGTCTGAGAAGAAGGAGACCCCGGAAGGGTGGACCCCCTTTGGGCTGGGGGAGGAGGCAGACGGGGTATTAAGGTCCCGGTCTGTTGCTTTTGCTGTTGCGGCAGCAGAAGTAATTGCCCTTGTTGCTGCTGCTGGTTTGGATGTTGTGGTTGCTGCAGCTGTGACGTTGGTGATTGTCTCTGTTGTTCTTGTTGCTGCTGTTGTTGTAGTTGTGCTTGCTGTCGTTGCTGTTGTTGTTGCCTTCAACCAGGAGAAGAGTGTCTAAGGCGTTTCTTCTTAGCACCCTCAGCATCTTCTCCGGGACGCTTGCTCATCCCAGTTGTCTTCACGGGGAACACAAGCCCTTCCCCGTCGCTGCTGCTACTCGAGACCATCATGGTCTCGGAAGGCCCGTCAGCAGGAGACTTCTCTACCCTCGGAGACACTTGCGCCTCGCCACTCGTCTTCTTGGGGGAGGCAGTTTTACCTCCCCTACCAGCCTTGGTCTTCCGTCCTTTCCCCGTGGACGGGTCTTGGCTAGTGGCAGCCTTCTTAATGAGCAAAGTAACCCTCCCCAACATCTTGGCTTCTGGATACTCTGCAAGAAACGTACAAAGCAAGGTTAACGAACCAACAAGCAATGAGAAAGAAAATAAGTAAGAAGCGGCAATCAACAAAAAAGCACAAGCAAGCCTGCCAGCAGGGAACAAGAAACAAGAAAAAGAAAAGTTTGAAAGGGACGACCATGCACGAGAAACGTGGATGGCCTTCCCCGAGCAAAACAAAACATCGCTTCCTGCTCCAGGAAGCTCCCGTACTCCTTGAAGTCCGGGAATGACATGCTGAGGGAAGAAGGGTCAACCATGATGACACCTTCTGGCAGACTACCGTCACTCAGACACCCGAGGAGCTCATCTACCCTATCGCAATATCTGTCGAAGGGTATCCTACGCGGATCTAGCCTAAGGAAACGGGGATCAAACCCCATCTGAGAGGTCCGGGAAACCTCAGACAGGCTGGGGGTGTGGATCAATCGAAAACTAATCTTACCTCTCCCGGAGGTACTAGCCCCCGGAGCCCCTTCGTTAGGGTAAGCCGCGGCGTGGCGAGCCTCGACCTCCTCTTCCTCCGGCTGGGGGTCGGGGAACCTCTCCGCCCAACTAGGAGATAAAGTATTTTCGTCCCGGGCTGCTTGGGTGATCACCTTGGACAGCTCCAGGGCAATCTGCTCCCGGATGTCAGCTGACACCTGACTTTGCCCCCTGCCACTCACTGGCTCGATGTTTTGGAAGGAGGCAAGTAACCCATACTCCCTCAACGATTCGGAGGTCACAAGTCCCTCCACTTTCAACTCTTCCTCAGAAAGCCCTTCGTAGAACTTGGACCTCCTTATCATCTCCGCGCAGCGAGGTGTCCGCGGAACGACTTCTGCAAAATTCAAATACGAGCGTTAGAGATCCTACCAAAATGCAAATCAAACGCAAAGAAACAAAGTTGAAAAGGAGAGGAAGGAACACTTACCAGGGATTTTGAAGTCCAAAGATAGGGCTGGCACCCTCTTCAGCGGAAAGCCAGTCGTCAGGAACCAGTATTCCCGGAGGTCTGGAACCCTCGCGGTATGACAGGTGGGGCACATCACGTCCGGGTGCCTTTCCAGCCTGTAAAACCCCACCTTGTCTGAATGACCCCTCATAGGCTGAGACTTCAACCCGTAGAAGTACAGCACCTCCTCCGGGGTAGGAGCTTCCAGTTTCCGGGACTTGCAAAAGATGAACCACCCTGCTAGGAGCTTGTAGCTGGGAGGAATCAACTGGAAGGGGGCAATCCCCGCCTTCACACAGAAATTGGCAAAGTAGCTCCTTAGGGGCAAGTGCGCCCCACACACTATGTGTGCCCAGCTCCAGGCACCGAAGCCCTCGTGACTCTGGCTAGCCGACTCGCCCAGCACCGACAGACGATGCCACATCAGACCTGGGATGTTCTTCAGGCCTGCCTCGGAGGAATACAGCTCCAGCATGCCATAATTCCTGAAAAGGTTCGGCTTTTGGTCCATCTCCCAGATGGAACTATTGGAAGTCGGTGGACTAGCCGCGACCACTTTCGCCTTTCCTTTCCCCTTTGCGCCAGCGACAGGGGAACCCTTCTCTTGGGCAGAATCAGCCTCCCCCACAGCAAGGAGTTGTTCCTTTGAGATGTTCGTCACTGGACAAAAGAAAGAAAGAAGAAAACACTCTAAGCAGTCAGCACCCTTGTCATACCCTAGTGGTATCAAAGGCGTCGGGGAGACCCTCCCCGAAAACTGCTTGGAGAGGCTCCCACCGAGCTTACCGAGGGATTGGCACCATGCCACCCGAAGGGCAGCAAGGAACCAGACTCAGACTCCGAGCCTAAGCCCACCAAAAGAAGTGTTTTTCCAGAGAAAGACACCCTAAAGGCGTTCATGCTTATGCCCTAAAACAGCAAAACAAGGGACGACTTTCCAAACGCAAATCGCCAAAGCATGCAGAAAAGGCTACTTATCGACTCACATCAATCACATGCCTACCAAAGCCCTATTCATGCATGCACATAAGCGATAATGGCAGAAACCTCTACTCTAACAACTACCAACAACCTAAGGTTTGGGAGGAAAGAGCAAAGTAGAAATACTTACTGATATTCGGGTAGTTGGAGGTTGAAGGAGTAACTGGATCACTGCACAGCACGATCGCGAGAAGTAAAAGCTGCAAAGACGAACGGCGATTCAAACCAGGAACTTCGGCGAATAAACCCACTGCCAAATCAAAAGAAAAAGTTTCCAGATCCTTACCAAAAGAAGTGGCAAGTTCGGAGGAATGGAAGCTGGGAAGCCTGAGAGTTCGAAGGTTTGGAAATCTGAAAATCCGAAAGATAGAGAATTTGAAAGCGTAAAGAGGAAGAAAGGTCCTTTCCCTCGTTTTTATAGCAGGGAAGAAGTCGTTTCGAATTCCTCAAATGGACGGTCCCGATCTTCCCATTCCTTGTGCATCAGATCCAACGGCTGGAGATGAAGCGACGATCCTATTTATGACTCCTCAGATGGGAATAAAGTATTTATTTCCCATCATTACACCACCTCGGGCCCGGAGTACCATTAAAAACCGTCAAATCATTACTCAGATGACTGACGCACGCATACTCAACCAGTCTCCTCACGCACACCTCTTGGTCGCAGAACCATTCCCAGAATGACACATGGTCCTTGCCGCACTTGAGTACTTGAGTTCAAACAGAAGAAATTCCCTTTCTTTTTCATACTAACACTCAGGCGGGAAAAAGGAACTCTTCCGGGAACACAGAAGGTGGCCCCTCGCCTAATCTAAGAGACCGAAATACCCGGAGGACTGTACAAGCTCCCGGATCTCTCAAAGCTCCATGACCTTGGGGGGTAAATGTTATCCAGATTTCCGGATAGCGTTTAGATTGATGTCCTCAGGGAAGCAGAATTATCGATGTCTTTCACGGTAGGTGACCAGAGCTCGCGGATGGACAGAAAGGCTTCGCCTCTCCTGTTTAGTGTCCGGATTACTCTTCCAAGCAAGCACAACACGGAAACTCGTCGACTCTCCCGGACTCCCGAAGGATACCCCTCGGGGAAGCCCCTTCCAGGAGAGGCTCTTCGAGTGGTCTCCGCGGAAACAGTTCCGTGCCTCGCACAGAACAAAACCGAACGGTCGAGTCCGGGAGAAGGCATATTTGGAATGATATCCGTCTGACACAGGATCCCGCCTGACACGCCCGTCAGGTCAAATCCGCACACATCCCAGCACGCCTAAGGGTACCTTTTCGCCTACTGTTCCGCTGACAACTTGGAAAAGACGGCTGACTTTGTGTGTTCCCCATACTTTCACGTAAATATACCCACATAGAGTCTTGTAGCCAGGCTACTACAGTAATTGTATCCCCTATTTATGGCTGGTGTAATTAAGACTCATGTACGTAGAGAAAAACCCTAATCCGAAACCCTAGCTATAAAGACCCCTTCATTTTACAAGAAGAGGGACGACCAACAAATCACATAGCAAAAACTCTACTAAAATCTCTCTAGCTTCATCTTCTTCAAGAGAACTCGAGAGAAATACTGTGAGTGTGTGAAGTTCTTGTGCACCAGCCATCTTACTGTAACCTTTTCCAAGTATAATAACATCGACTCGTGGACTAGGGCTTGTTAACGCCTGAACCACGTAAAAACACTGTTTGTTTAGTTACATTTCAGCATTTCTACGGTTCTTATCTTTTTATTATTCTGTTTGTATTCGTTTCCGAAAAACTCGGTAAACAGAACCAAACACGGCCTTTTCATCAATTCTTCCATAAATCTTGAAATATTAACAAACAAAGGAAACAAAAACATCATACTACACAAACATAGCTAAATAAGATTGAAAATTTTCTAAAACAACTCTATAAAACACCATAAAACACCAAAACAACTACTCTATCGACAACCGATGTGAATTAATATCTTTAAACTTACCGTTTGCCATAAAGATTTAATTTATATCTTAAAAGATGGTCATTTGTAGATAGTCTAAATCTTGAGTAGTCATGAACTCCTATTCATGTTTATTGGATCTTTTGATTCATTCGTTAATGTCTCTTAATATAATGAGGCTAGTGACTTTTGTTTTGGAGATTCAATATCTTGAATAGCTGGGAATATGATTTTACAATAATAGAATTCATGCTTTCCTAACAGATTTAATATTAGTTCTTTAAGGATTAATTATGGATGAGATCAAATCTATAATATGATTATAGATTAATTAGTCACTGGTAAATTAATGGTACTTAAGGAACAAGAGGTAATTAGAAGGGTAAAACGGTAAACATTGGCCAACTCTAATTAACGAACTAATAAATGGTGGACATAACTACATATATTGATTATATCATTGGATTGCAAGAGAATACTCTATAAATATAATTCTATAATTACTAAGAGTACAATTCCATATTTATAGTGGTGTAATAATGGAATTAATAAATAAGATTATTTAATTAAAGACTTTGATCAATAGTCTGGTTATTGAAGATCAGTATTTTAGGTCCATGGTCCTTGAGTCGCCTTTTTCCTACACTGTCAATGGTAAAGATGTCACATGCAAGATTAATGGAGAAAATGAGAAAATTGCAAAAGAATTGATTATGCAGGGCTAAGTCATAATTATGTGATAATTATGTGTAATTAATTAATTATTTGGCTAATTAGTTTTTATTTGAAAAACTTTATATTAGTTGAAATTAATATTATAGAGAGTTAAATATTATCTTAGTATAAGATAATTATTCAAACTGGTAACTTAAGATAAGGCTAATTTTGAATTAACTGATATTTATTTTTAAAATAATATTTATATTATTTTTAAATAAATATATTGTGTTAATTCTAATTAAATAAACAAATGAGAAAAATTAGGGACAGATAAGTGTGGTACATGCCACTTACAGTGCTTCCATAGTGAGTGGCGCCACACTCATTTACAAGTATCCCTGAGATTTGAATTGTTTAAAATTCAAATATTATTTGTTTAATTATTTAATTATTGTTTTAATTTGATTAAAACAAATAATTAAAATAAAATATAACATATCAATTTTGAATTAGTAAAATTGAAAAGAAATAAAATTATTTTATTATCTTTATAAGTTTAAAAAGATACAATCTTTAATGATATGAAAAAGTCAGATAAGTCGATAGACATTTTCTAAGCCTGAAAAGTTCTCTAAAACTCTCGAAAGCTTTCTCTTCTCCAAACTCTCTAGATCTCATGAGTTGAGAACATCTAGAGAGCCTAAATAATCAAACCAGTGAATCTTACATACCTACACACGTCCTTGTGTGTTTGAGGAACAACTTGGAAGACTTTGGTATGAGTCTTCGTGTAGATAGGAATATTGTTTGATTTTACAAAAAGACTCAATGACTCTTTATAGGCTACAAGAGATATTCTTCTTTCCTTTTTCTGTGTAGATTTAATGTATAAATATATGTATTGTTCCTGGCTTAGTATTAATGATTTTTAAAACTATCGCCCTTTCCGCTTCGTCCTTGATTTTATTAAATTAATACCAACAACTGGTACCAGAGCGATCTACATATGTGTATACATTAAATGTTGTGTGAGTTTCTTGTATTTTTTATATGTATGATCATATGTATATTGAATGGATGTTTTTATTTTATAAATGTGTAGTTGAATGATGAATTGTTAATTATATGGTACTATTGGGTTAGGAATTGTTTTGTAATTTTCTTAGATCTTGTGTAAGCCATTTATGGGGCATATTAATTTTTGTAATTTTATTTGAGAAATACATTGTAAAAATTTTTGTCACATGAGAAAAGAGAAAAAGAAAAGGACTTGAGCCATGCCCCACTAAGGGCACATGGCCCAAGCCCCACGACCAGCACCCAGTGGCTTACGTTGAGCACCATGTTGGGGTTTTATGCCCTAATTAAAACCAAAATTCTTTGTAATCTCATTTTATTATCAATAAAAGAATAGAAAATCATTTTTTGACTTGGTCAATCACTTTGCTCACATGTTTTATTTTCATGATTATTTTTTTAATATAAACTTCTATTAAATCCCGAGCATATAGCTAATCGTATTTATAGTGACGTAATCACAGTGGAATATAAATATGATTATATGTTCAAAATAAGTCAGTCCTAAGATTAGTCAGTGCACAGGATTTACACTGACTTGCCAATCTACGATATGATCTACTTACACATTGTGGTGTTATGTTCTTTCCAGAATATTAGCAAAGTAGATAAGATCGGATGTATTTGTTACATCGGACAGGACCGATATTGACAGTTGATAAGATAAGTAAACATACAGTTATTATCTATTCTAGTCATATCATATATTTGACCATAGATCAATTCAATCTCAATTCTAAGTGGTTAGTATTCTAACTGATTGTATTGTTTGAGTTCTTTGACTTGTTCATTACCAGCTTACCTTACGGACTAGCCCATACTTACATCTTGGGAACTCGGTAGTATAATTGAGTGGGAGTGTTAATCATAGATATGAACATCTATAGCTTCTGATGAAGAAGTGAAACGATGGTTTCCTTTTAGTTTGGTTCAAGGTGTTAAATGATAGAGATCTCATTTCAGTAATTAATATTAGTTTATTGAAATATCATTTACAAGGAACTAAGTGTTTTAAAGATAAAATACAATGAGGGGTAAAACGGTATTTTAGTCCCATCTCATTGTAGACCGTCCATAGAGGATTGAGTGACAATTATGGTTGTAACAATGGATAATTAATAACGTATCTATATTCTTTATAGAGCAATCTATGAATTCAAGAGTGCAATTCGAGTCTTTAGTGGAGTCATGATGAATTAATAAGTTAGTAAATTTATTTGTTAGATTTATGATAACTTATTGGAGCTTGATTTCATAGGCCCATGGTCCCCATTGTACCTTGGATAAAATCATCTAGATAGTCTCAATTAATTGATTTAATTATCAATTAGAATTATATAAGTTGACTAGGTCAATTTTGGATAGTTTCACAAAGTTATGTAATTTTGAGAAGAAAATATAAATTAGGGAAAATTTATTAATTAAGATAAATTGGTATCTAAATTAATAAATAAGTTTAAATCAATGTTCAAATTATAAATAATTAATTCGATAAAAGATTTAAATAATTATTTAATTAATTAAATCAATAGAAAATAATACAGGCCTTGATTTTAAGTCCAATGGGCTTATAATCAAATGAGAAATTTCACGGGCCTAAAGCCCATGATAATTTCGACCTAGGGCTTCAAATTGGCTATTATTTTATTGATTTTTTAATTAAATTAAATGGCCTAATTGAGTCTATAAAAGGAGTGCTTAGAGAGAAGTCAAAACACAAGTTTGACAAGTCACAAGTTAGATTTTCTGATAGTTTTTATATTCTCTCTAAACACAAGTCTTTTTCTAAGCCTCTTTGTTATTTTATATTCTTCTCTCTGTATGTATCTCATGTGTTGAGAATTGCCCACTCTAGTCTAGGTGATTCTAAGGATACTTTGGAAGACTGTGAAGAAAATAAAAGATCGATTCAGTTTCTTGATAATACTATGCGACAGAAAGGATACAAGGGTTAGAGAAACTGAAGGAATGACTCATTCATTCAGCTGCGTATACTGTAAGTATTCTTATCATTGTTTCTCTTTGAATTCAATTTTAGAAACATGTTCTAGATTATCTCATATTAATTTGTTTAATATTAGATCTACATGAAAATAAATAAAGATCCTGTATAAGTTTCCTAACACACCACACGACCCTAGCACCTTCGGCTCACTCCCTTACGTCCTTGGCTCGTGCCCCTGCGCCCAGGAACTCTTAGCTTCAATACCCTTGTGGCCTCGGTCTCTCAGCCCTTGTGCCCCACCTGCGCACCTGCTCATTGCTGGGCTACACGTGCTGCCGAGCCCTAGCGCCTCCCTACCCATCCACCGGCCCTAGCTTGTGCTCCAAGCTTGGTGCCCAACAAATCCCTACAATTTATCAACTCTCTTTTATTTAATTATTTTTTTTAAAATTGTTTGAATTTGAAAAGTTAGTTATTTTAAAAATCATAAGTTTAAAAAATTATTTGAAATTGATTCTTTTAATTATTTAAATTTAACAAAATTAAAAAGATAATGAATGGAATTTTAATTAAAAAAAATAGTTTTAGTTAAATAAATTAATTAGAAAATAAGTTTCTAATTAGTTAATGGGCCTTATAAATTCATAAAGATTATGAAGATGGGCCTCAGAGAAGAAGAAACAGATTAGATTTTTGTAATCAACTAGAAGCCCACTTTGTAATTTTATAATTTCTAATTTTTCAAGGGTTGTAATTTTAGAAATACCTAATAGTTACTCGGTTCATCATTTATTTATTTATTATATTTATTTAAATAAATATTAATTGATGTTGATTGATAACATGATCATACATTAGTCCATCACATGAAACCCCACACAGTTTTAATTAATCACACATCTCGTTTGTAGAAACAAGATTATCTAATATTGTCCAATATGTTTATGTGAATTGTTTTAGCGAAAATAATTGCATGTAAACTACTAAGTCATAAACTAGTTAAAACTTGGTAAATCACACCATAATAAAGGCAACATTTAATATGTGCCTTTTAGGATAACCAACTTTATTTATAAAGTATTTTAGTAAAGTTTGATGAATGTAATGGGTAATTATTATAAATCATTTTAATTATAGAAACATGTTCTTTTTATAATTGTATGATTTTATAATTAATTACATTCATAGGGTTATAAACAAATGAGTAATTAATTTGGAATTAATTGATTAGTTTAATAATATTACACCCAGATTTCGAGGCCTGAGGTTGTGACCTCGAAAGCTGGATTCGTCAGGTGTGAGCTCGCAATAGCTAAAGTGCATGTTCGTGATCTAGATGCCAAACCCTCGAAAACAGGGGGCAACCTCGAAGATAGGTAGCCTTGAATTCCTTTCTAAGCTTGGAAGACATAACACCGTTGAATATACATTGTCAGGTGTCTTCGGATCGAGTAGCCCGAGCTTGGCATGGGTATGAGCTTGAAATGTAACGGCCTCGGTGGTATTTACCCGCTCCAAGCTGGTCTTTGGGAAAGTCATACAGCTCATAATTTACCTAGAGACCTGGACTGACATGATGTTGATTGCTGACCTCGAACGGCTTAGTGAGTCATCTGATGAGACACAGTCCATGCATTCAAAAGATATTTATTGTTGTAACTTCCCTACATTATAAGGATATTAACTAGTATGTTATGTGTCTCCTGGTCTTCAGGGGACGTTTCCTTGTATGTAGGAGTTGCAGAATTTAATGTCATTATTCCAATTAATGAAGAGGAGTATCTTCCCGAAATATGTGGGAACGATCTCTGAAAACCCTCTATAAATAGAGAGGTCATGAACCTTTGTAAAGGACTGAATTTTTGTTGTCTTGAGGGAATTTCTTGAGAATTCATCCCTGAAGGATTTCCAGAAAACTCCAAAGTCTTAATAAAAAAGACTCATGGACTAGGCAGAGTTAATTGCTGAACCATGTAAAAAACCCTCATTGTTCTACTGTATTACTCGTCTTTACCATAGTTTTTATTGTCTACGTGCTCTACATTTTAAGTTGACGAAAAACGACGTCAACAGTTTGGTGCTTTCATTGAGAGCCTTAAGCAGTACAATCTCTGAATAGCTATGGCTACGAATGATCAGAATATTCCTGAAGAAAACTATCCACGACGCCCTGGGAAGCAGCCAATGGTGAATCCAGAAACTGAAGAGAGAAGTGAGTCGTCCGATTCTCGGGGACCTCCAGCATCTTCAGCTCCAAGGGATGATGAGGACATGTATTATAATCCTGAATAGTCCACCCCCATTGTGGAACTTGAAAACTGACAGTTAAGAAAATAGTTGGCTGAGGCTAAGAAGCGGAACGAGGAATTGGCTAGGTTAGCTGCGGAGGCCCAGGAGGCTTAGCCCCAACCTCCGCATGAGAACCAAACCCCACCTCCGCGGGACGTTCATGTTCCTCCCCGCAGGCCTCGTGGGTGACCTCGAAAGAACGCTGCCACAAGGAGACCGGAGCAACCTCCGCCACCGGCGGAGCATCCTGCTCCCTCGAGACCCCGAAGAAACACTCGAGCTAGAGCCCTAGTTAACTCAACTGTAGAGTTACCAGCAGAAACTGGGAATAACTGAGCCCCTGCAGAGGCTCGGACTCAGACTCCTGGCAACCCGCAGAATGCAACCGAGCCGGCGCGAGCGAACTCAATACCATCCAGACCCCGGAATGGGTGGCAGCCACCGTCACCCATACGGTTCCCTCCATCGCCAATAAGATATCCCTCACCACCTCGGAGGAATGCAAGGCCAACTCAGGGTGATGAGGAAGGGTGGGTAGGACGGAAACAAGGTAATAGAGGAGCTGCTAGGGAATAGAGAGACGCCCAGCCTACGAGAAGCCAAATGTCTCGGTCTCGCACTGCAGAGATGAGGAAGCATGAAAGAAATCCATCTCGGAATAATCATGCCACAAGCCTCACCAGTGACGAATCAGGAGACACCAGATCAGTCAACATGTATGATTAAGGTCGAAGAAATACTGGAAACCATAGGAACCGCTCCGACCTGCGGGAACACCTGAATCAGAATCAGGGTATTGGTAATCCATCGAACCCAGACTTGAGAGATCGCCTAAATGGGCACAAAGATCTCTTACGAAGACGTGAGCCTAGAATTGTGATCAATGATAGCCAATTTCAGGCGAGACCCCTTGCGGACCCAGTTCAAGAAAGAATTGATCAGCTTGAAAGGGCATTTAGGCTCTTGCAGAATGAGCGAGGTCGGAGTCGGGATGAGGATTCTAACGAGGAGCTCGAACCATTCGCTCCCCATATTTCCAACACTTCGTTTCCTCAAGGGTTTTAGATCCCTCATGTCCCTCCTTTTGAAGGGAAATCCGACCCGTACAGTCATTTGAGTACATTTAACACCATAATGAGAGCAAGTAATGTGGGTTACGAGCTCAAATGCATGTTATTTCCAGCATCACTTACAGGACCAGCAAAAAGCTAGTTCGAGAAATATAAGAGACATTCAATCACTTCTTGGGACCAGTTATCAAAGGATTTCAAGAAACAGTTTAGAGCCATGATCAGTGTAAGACCCGAAGCGTCAACCTTGACCAACGTTCGGCAACAGCCGGACGAAACGTTGAAAATCTACCTTACGAGGTTTAACCTGGAGGTTGTCCGAGCTCGGGATGTGGATGATAGCGGTCATCTAATGGTCGTCCAAGCTAGGATAATGCCGGGAAGTCCCCTCTGGGATGATATGCAGAGAAAGCCTGCGAGTTCCTTAACCGAGTTTAATAGGCGAGCTCAGAGGTTTGTCAATGTAGAAGAGGCCAGGTCAACACTGAAAATGACCTCTCAACCCGTAACTACAATGATAAACGTAAACTCTGCCTCGGCCTCGGCAGACCCATCAGCCTCGAAACCCCCTGTAGAAAACCCTTCCAAAAGGAAGAAGAATGAAGGGAGTAACCCCGAGGCGGAAGGGGGAAAGAAGAAGAAAGGGGAAAGGTATTTCTCCGCGTACAAAGTGTACACTGAGCTCAACGAGTCTCAGGAGAATATATACCTGGCTAATGAAAATCAGGTCCCTTTCAGATGTCCGGACCCCATGAGAAATCAGAAGTCCAAAAGGGACTCCAGCAAGTACTGTCAATTTCACAGAGACACTGGGCACACTACTGATGAATGCAGGCAGTTGAAGGATAAGATCGAAGGACTGATCTTGAGAGGATATTTCAGACAATATGTTAGAAACCAGAATAATAATCAGGCTTCTATTAGCCAGAGGACAGTTGCGCCACAGCTTGCTCAAAACAATAATTCCCGAGCTAGAGAAGAGGATAGACCCCCTTCGATTGATGGAGAATATGTGATAACCATATCGGGTGGGCCTCATCTCGCAGGGATAGGCAAGAATGCCCAAAAGCGATATGTGAACGGGCTAAAAACTGGGGACGAGTCCCTCTATGAACCCGAACCTAGAGCTCCAAAGTGCCAAAAGGTTGAATATCAGCTGATAACCTTTACCGAGGACGATGCGTCCCATGTTCAGTTTCCCCACAATGACCCATTGGTCATCACTCTCCAGCTCGCGAATAAGAGAGTTCACCGAGTTCTCATAGACAATGGGAGCTCAGTGAACATTCTCTATAAGGCCACCTTAGAAAAGATGGGACTCGCGCTTTGAAACCTAAAAGCTTGTGCAACGACCTTGTACAGTTTTTCAGGAGAGGGGATTTCCTGTATGGGGTCCATTGAACTCCCTGTAACCTTGGGAGACTATCCAGTCTCACCAACCAAGATGATGGAGTTTGTAGTAGTGGACCTACCATCGGCCTACAACGTGCTGCTCGGGAGACCCGCCCTAGTAGGGCTGGGGGCAGTCTCGTCTGTAAGGAATTTGGCCATCAAGTTACTGACTTCTAGTGGCATCGGGACATTGAAGGGAGACCAGTTGGCCGGGAGGGAATGCTATAGCATTTCCATGAGAGGAAAGAAGCAGGCGAGCGCACAAACACTCGTCATTATCCATAATAAAGACGGGACAATCTTGGAGATAGATGAAGAAATCGACCTAAGAGTGGAGGAAAGAGCTGATCTCGAACCATTAGAAGAGCTCGAAGAAGTCAGGCTCGAAGAATCAGACCCCCCGAAAATGGTAAAAGTCAGGAAAAACCTCCAGGAAGAAATTAAATAGCAATTAATTTTCTTTTTGAAGAAAAACCAGGATGTCTTCGCGTGGTCACATTCGGACATGGTGGGAATAAGTCCAAATATAGTGAGCCATGCGCTAAATATCGATAAAAGCTTCCCGCCGATGCAACAAAAGTGAAGACAACTGGATGAAGATAGGAAAAAGGCCCTAAAAGAGGAATTCGATAGGTTAAAGGTAAACTAATTCATTAGGGATGCCTTTTACCCCGATTGGGTAGCCAATCCGGTACTGGTCCCAAAGCCTAATGGGATGTGGCGAACCTGCATTGACTACTCGTACCTCAACAAGGCCTGTCCTAAGGATTGCTTTCCTTTACCACGGATTGACTAGCTCGTGGACGCCACGGCAGGACATGGACTAATGTCATTTATGGATGCCTATTCTAGATATAACTAGATTGCCATGCATGCTCCTGACTAGGAACATACGAGCTTCATAACAGATAAAGGGTTGTATTGTTATAACGTCATGCCATTCGAGCTCAAAAATGCTGGAGCCACATACCAGCGACTCGTGAACATGATGTTCTCCGAGAAAATAGGGAACAACATGGAAGTTTATGTTGATGATATGTTAGTCAAATCTCAACTTAACAATAACCATGTTGATGACCTCGAATAATGCTTCGCCGTGCTCCGGAAATATAACATGAAACTTAATCCTCAGAAGTGCTCTTTCGGAGTATCTTCAGGAAAATTCCTGAGTTTCATTGTAAATGCTCGAGGAATAGAGGCTAATCCGGATAAGATCCAGGCCTTGATTGATATGCCTTCACCTCGAAAACACAAAGATGTACAGAGTTTGACAGGCTGGATGGTGGCACTAAGTAGGTTTATATCAAAATCTACAGACCGTTGTCTTCCATTTTTCAACTTGTTGAGGGGAGGCAAGAAGTTTGAATGGACAGAGGAATGTGAGTTGGATTTTCAGGAACTCAAGAAACACCTCGCAGAACCCCCTATACTGTCAAAACCTATTATAGGAGAAGTTCTGTACTTATATCTTGCTACGACCGAGCACGCCATAAGTGCAGTACTCGTACGAGAGGAAGAAAAAGTGCAAAGGCCCGTGTATTATGTCAGTAAAAGGTTACTGGGGGTAGAGTCGAGATATCCCTTGATGGAGAAGCTAGCTCTCAGCTTAATTCACTCATCTCGAAAACTTCGACCCTACTTTCAAGCGCACTCCATCAATGTACTAACTGATGAACCACTAAGACAAGTCTTGTCTAAGCCGGAAGCTTCAGGTCGACTTCTTAAATGGGCAGTTGAACTCGGGAAATTCGAGATCACCTATCATCCAAGGATGACCATCAGGGTGTAAGCCTTAGCAGACTTCATAGTGGAGTGTACCGGCATGACCAACGACGAAGTTATAACCCTGGCCCACGATCTATGGAAGCTTTACGTTGATGGGTCATCTAATGAAAATGGACCAGGGGCAGGAGTAATTTTGATCACTCCTCCAGGAAGCAGATTTAACTCTGTCTTGAGATTTGACTTCGACGCATCAAATAACAAGGCCGAGTATGAGGCTTTACTGGCGGGACTTCGTATAGCCAAAGAGCTCAAAGCTAAAGCAGTACATTGCTACAGTGACTCCCAGCTAGTGGTTAACCGAATTTTGGGAGAATACCAGGCTCGTGGTACAAGAATGGCAGCATACTTGGAAAAGGCAAAATCAGCTTTAGAACATTTCGAGTTTTATGCGATAGAACAGGTCCCCCGAGAACAAAACTCGAATGCGGATGCCTTAGCCCGGCTCGCTACCTCTACCGAGAAGGACGAACTGAATGTCGTACCAATTGAACATCTCTCGGCACCTAGTATTGACGAGCCAGAGCATGAGGACATGTGTATGATCGACTTCGATCCTACATGGATGACTCTGATAGTTGAATATCTCGAGACCAGCATCCTTTCGAAAGAACGAACCAAGGCTCAAAAATTGATGTATCAAATCCCTCGTTATACCATTATAGATGGAAGGCTGTATAGAAGAGGATATTCCATGCCATTACTTCGGTGTGTGACTTCGCCCAAAGCTAAGAAAATCAAAGAAGAAATTCACAAAGGGTTCTGTGGAGACCATACTGGGGGGCATAGCCTGTCCAAGAAAATCATTCGCCAAGGTTACTTCTACCCTACCATCAAATCAGACTCGTTCGATTACGTAAAAAAGTGTGATAAGTGCCAATGATTCGCTGCAATTCCTCGAGCTCCACCATCCGAGATAACTATGATGACCTCCCCATGGCCATTTGCGATATGGGAAATCGACCTCATAGGTTCTCTTCCGACTGGCAAGGGCAGAGTAAAGTACGCGGTAGTCGCTGTAGATTACTTCACAAAATGGACAGAAGTTGAACCTTTGGCGACAATAACCTCCAAAAAAGTCCTTGACTTTGTGGTGAAAAATATCATATGTCGATGTGGGATGCCGAGGAAGATTGTGTCCGATAACAGAACCCAGTTCGACAGCAATCTGTTTACCAACTTTTGCGAAAAAAATGGAATAATAAAGAGTTTTTCGTCAGTGGCCCATCCTCAGGCCAATGGCCAAGTCGAAGCTGTGAACAAGACTCTAAAAAGTTCGCTGAAGAAAAATTTGGAAGAAGCAAAAGGAAGATGGCCCGAAGAATTGCCCCAAGTCCTATGGGGATATAGGACTACGGCCTGTACATCGACATGACATACCCTATTCTCTCTGGCGTACGGTTGCGAGGCTATGTTGCCAGTTGAGGTCGAAATTCCCACAATTCGAGCCCTCGCTTATGATCAAGCCTCGAACCACTCTCAGCTCGAAGAAACTCTTGACTTGATCGAAGAAAGAAGGAACGAAGCTCAACTAAAAAATGCTACATACCAACAGCGAGCTACCTGATACTTCAACAAAAGAGTTCGAGATTGAAAATTTGGTGTGGGAGATTTAGTGCTAAGGCATGTATTCTTGGCAATGCGGGATCCAGCAGCTGGCGTGCTCGGGCCAAATTGGGAAGGACCCTACCAGATAGAGTCAGTCATTCGACCCGATGTTTACAAGTTGGCGAGATTGGATGGAAGTCTAGTACCGCGAGCATGGAATGGCGAACACCTACGACCTTACTATCAATAGTATAGGAAGGATGTTGCCTGTAACCATTCTTGTTTATCTGTACTGTTTTTCTATTTTTGGATTTTTTCAAATAAAGGTTGATTTCGTTTAATATGCTATATTTTTTGCAATCTCTCTTAATTTAATAACCTATGTTCTCACTCATAGGATATTAAGGGGGTATCAGTGGCACGTATACCACCAGCTTGAAAAAATAAAACAGCATATACAGAATACATATAAGTATTTGGACGTAACCAAATACGCGAGCTAAGATAAGTCTGGATATAACCAAACTGTCAAAAGTACACAAGTATTTGGAAATAACCATGTGCGCTAAACAAGTATTTGGAAATAACCAAGTGCGCGAAATAAGATAAGTTTGGATATAACCAAACTGGCAAAAAGATAAAACTGTTTGGATGTAACCAAATATACAAACTAGATTAAAATGTAAGTATATGGATTACAAACCTGACACAACCTTAATAGGTTTGGAACAAACCAGCTAAAACTAATCGGTAGTAAGTTGGAGCATAACCCACTTCGTATAAGCCGAGATCGAGGCTGGAGTATCTTACAAAACAATAGTTTCGACCTCATAACCTCGGAGAGCTAACCGAGGACGAGAAAAAGTAACTAAAAAGTAAAATATAACTAAACCATTTGCATTACACACCATACAAGTACTTTCGGGTGCATGGTAAATTGTATCAGCCCAATGGGCAGAAATTAAAAGAAAAAAATTACAAAGGAATAAAGGGACGCAGCCCCGAGGTATCATCTAAAGAGAAGGAGCAATCTCCTTGGCCTTCTCAGCATCCTCTTTGGCCTTCTCAGCATTAGCATCCCCCTTGGCTCCCTCTGCGTCATCTCGAGCAGCCTCCTCCTCATTAAGCCGAGCCTGCCATTTGGCCACGAGCTTCGCTTCAAGATGGCCTAAGAAACTGGTATCGAGGTCGACATTGTTGGCCCAGATTCTGTACATGGCCAGGTCGACCGCCCGATCCTTTTTCTCCTTAAACTCTTCAAGGAGATGAGCCTTCTCATTCTCAATGATCTCAAAAGTGACAGCCTTATCTTCTTCAAGCTTGGCATTGACTCCCTCGAGCCGAGCATTCTCCTTCTCAAGCTCTACGAGCCTGGCGTTCTGCTTCTCAAGCTCGGATATCTTGACCTTAAGCTCCTCGGCTCCTGCCTCTACCTTTGCCTTTGTTGCCTTGAGCTCATCACTCAGTTTGAGCTGAAGATCCTTCGCCTCCTGAGCAAGAGTCATGCTCGAGTGAACTTCATTGTTCAGCCTATAATTAAGCTGAGCATCGACAGCAAGAGCTTGACATAAAAAAAAACACAAAATTAGTATATGGACCAAGTGTAAATGCAACTAACTGGTGAGAGAAGAAAGATTACCGCAGCATGGAGCTCAACACTCTTCTCGTAAAGAGTGTTGCAGTCTTTGGCATTGTTTAGAAATTTCCAGTGAGGAGCGTCAAAGCTCCCAAAGCTTTGGCCCACCCGAGACAGGATGTCTGAGCCTAGTGTTGCCCAGTGGGATCCAGCAGCGTTGTCGATCACATACTCGTCAACATGAGTAGAGATCGAGAGCAGTGGTGTCTTCGAGGACGAGGGTTTCTTCGGAGGCAGGTCAGCTGGGGGATTGACTTGGGATGTAGAAGGAGCCAGGGGTAGGGTCGACGAGGAAGTCCTGACCTGGGCAGATGGACTTAGAGCTGAGCTCGGAACAACCGGATTCGGGGGAGGTGGTGTTTTCTCGGTCCTCTTAAGGACCTTGGCAGGCCGGTTGGTCTTTCGCGATCCCCTGGGACACTTACTCCTCTTGGCTCCGCCACTCTCAAGGATGTTGTCGAGATCGGAGTCCATCTCGCCTGCACAGTTACACCACAATATGAGTTATCGAAAAATAAAGTAACTCAACATAATGCAAACATACATGGGATAAAAATACAAGTGGAGAAAAACCTAACTGGAACTCTCCCCTGAGCTTGAGCTCGGCGACCATGAAATTCCCCCATCTTCAGAAGAGGCGAGGGGAGTACCTTCCCTATAGTTGGACGTCAACCTCGAAAGGTCCCTATAGTCGTTGGTCCCATATTGGATGGCTATTCCGTTCCATAGCTCATTTAGGCTATACATGGTGTCATACTTCCTGAGCCAGCTATCGAACCTATTAACCCATTCATCTACCCAAGACCATACATAAAAATGGTTCCTAACGTCCTCACACAATACTAACCTATCGGGTTTATGCTTTAGTAAGGAAGGGGACCACATATTCGAGCTAAGGATGACTGTACCTTGCTCATCCGAGCCCGAGCTTGAGGCCTCGTCGTTGGCCTCATTCCTAGATTGTGGACTACTATGACGAACTGGAGGCGGAGGCCTTGCCTCTCTCCTTGGGGGGAGGTTTCCGGTTGGCAGGGGAACAAGCTCCCATCGGTCGTATTTCTTATTGGACCAGTTCGATGTAGACTGATCCTCCCCTAAGAGCTCACATGCCTGGAGCTTTTCTTCATGCAGAAGGTATGAAAGGGATCTCCTGCAGTAAGGGAGTTGGAGCAGAGTCTCTTTGTGCTCCTTCATCTCACCAGTGGGAGTAGAGTGATGGTAGTTGGCTGGAAAGTTAAGCACATTTTAGCTAAGCATGAGCCTAAAGCAAAGTTTGAGCAAAAAAAGAAGGAGGTTTAGATACTTACAAATCCGTCTGAATGAATAGTATCGAGACGGGGCTAGGCCATCTGTCCAGAAGAAGGCCTTCTTGAAGTCAGGAGGGTGATTGGGAAGATCCTCGAACACCTTCTTCTCCTTCGGGTAGCTCAAAAGATAGTAGAAGCCGTCCCCTCCCCGAGTTCGGGAGGGATTGCTTTTCAAACAAAAGAGATACAGGATCTCCTTTGGCAATGGTCCTTCCTACTTTAGCTCGTGGTATAGCGACCTCAGGGCAGATAGAACCCTGTAAGAGTTGGTGTTGAGCTGGAAGGGGGCCAACCCAACAAAATCTGTGATGTCCTTGAAAAAATACTTCAAGGGCAGTACCGCCCCTGCCTTCATGTGCTCCTGGCTCCAAGCTGTGTATCTTAGCTTGCTGTCAGGATTTCCATCTCCTGGAGCGCGGCAGCTTCGCTCGTGGGAGGTCGAGGCTCGACACCTTAGCGAGCCTGATAGTCCTATACCATGAAAGGCCAGGATATCAGTTATCTGGCCTAGTATCGTAACCGAGCTCCAATAATGCTCGGCCTCGAAAAATTCCCTCCTCGGCTGCGAGGTAGAGGGTTCCCCCATCAGTGAAAACTGAAGATCCTCTGGCTTGAAAGCAATCGTCACTTTAAGCGAAGGATCGAGTGGAATCGGTCTAGGCTCGTTGTCCAGATCTGGATGTAAGGCGACCCTTAGTCTTTTCCTTTTCCCTTCTTCGACCTCGTCTATCTCACGTCGGAAGTGATCTCGAGTGTCCTCTTGCTCGTGCCTCAGTTCGTGCTCCCGAATTAAACGTTGATTCCGAGTGAAAGGAGATTCCAGGCTCGGAGTTACTGGCAAATAGGGAATTGCGAACTTTAATCCCCACCACTTTCCTAAATTCTGCAGCATCTAACAAGAAAGTAAAAGGGTGAGGGCCAAGCAAGCAAGAAGTACAAAGATAAATAACACCTAAGCTCGAATGATCGAGGCTACAAGGCAAGCTCGATCCAAAGGAGACGAGACCAGTCCCAGAGCGTGTGTTCCACCGAAGGATAGGAAGGTGGATTTGTCATGGGAAATCCCAAAATATTAGGAAAGAAAGGTGGCGGTTATTGAAAAGGTAATATTTTTGGGAATCGTGCATTCCTTGAAGGCAAACCCTAATTTTGTACCCGATATCTTCGTGTGCAAGATACGGTTTCTAAAATTTGAAAACCCAAAAAAGGAACTATTTTTGGACCCTTTTTCGCAGAAGCTGGGTTTGAATCTAATCCTAGTGCGATTAAACTAGTGATTTGATAAATGGGACAAGAATAAATCCTAATGTCCACGGTGTAACAGAAGTATAAGCATGCATAAAAAAAATGTATATACGTAACGTAAAGAAGCCATGAACAGATACTTACATAGTGTGATCGGCGGAAATAGAGAAATGGACGATTGTTTGAGCGGTTGCAAGTGCGATCTCATTGAGTCAAAAAAGTCCAACGTGGATTTGTCTTCTCAGTTTGGAGAACATGCAAGAAGTGGGCAATGAGTTTTCTGGTTTTCTTTCCTTTTTTCTCTCTGATGGACGTGAAAAGAAAAGAGGAAGAAGACGACTGGGGGCTTATTTATAAGCCCGTGGGAATACAAAGGATTGGATTGATTTGGGCCATTGGCCATATTCCATATCAGATCCGATGGCCAGGGACTGGTGATATGATAGTACCCAAAAGGATGGCAGGCGGATAGACGTGGGCAGGTTTCCAAAGTACTCAAGTACATTGAGTGAGCAATACCCAGCTGATGCGTGTCCATACTCGAGTATGTGTGACGGAACGGTTCTCGAAGACAGTAGTTCAAACGTTTCCTTCTCATAGGATTCGAACTAATACTTTTGAGGGGGCAAAATGTTACATCCAGATTTTGAGACCTGAGGTTGTGACCTCGAAAGCTGGATTCATCAGGTGTGAGCTCGCAATAGCTAAAGTGCATGTTCGTGATCTAGATGCCAAACCCTCGAAAACAGGGGGCAACCTCGAAGATAGGTAGCCTCAAATTCCTTTCTAATCTCAAAAGACATAACACCGGAGTATATACATTGTCAGGTGTCTTCGGATCGAGTAGCCCAAGCTTGGCATGGGTATGAGCTCGAAATGTAACGGCCTCGGTGGTATTTACCCGCTCCAAGCTGGTCTTTGGGAAAGTTATATAGCTCGTAATTTACCTAGAGACTTGGATTGACATGATGTTGATTGCTGACCTCGAACAACTTAGTGAGTCATCTGATGAGACGCAGTCCATGCATTCAAAAGATATTTATTGTTGTAACTTCCCGACATTATAGGGATATTCACTAGTCTGTTATGTGTCTCCTGGTCTTCAGGGGACATTTCCTTGTATATAGGAGTTACATAATTTAATGTCATTATTCCCATTAAAGAACAGGAGTATCTTCCCAAAAAATGTGGGAACGAACTCTGAAAACTCTCTATAAATAGAGAGGTCATGAACCTTTGTAAATGACTGAATTTTTGTTATCTTGAGAGAATTTCTAGAGAATTCATCCCTGAAGGATTTCCAGAAAACTCCAAAGTCTTAATGAAAAAGACTCGTGGACTAGGCAGAGTTAACTGCTGAACCACGTAAAAAACCCTCATTGTTCTACTGTATTACTCGTCTTTACCATAGTTTTTATTGTCTACGTGCTCTACATTTTAAGTTGACGAAAAACGACGTCAACAAATAAACACTTACATTCTAAAATAGTGAGTGGGAGAAGGTTGACATCTCAATGTGGCCTATGGTCTCCATTGTTAGTACAATAGCATGAAATATGATTAAGGCATCGAGGTGACTTTGTTTCTGTTCCCTTAAGGAAGTGAAATTCCAGTTTTTAAGATCACCAACTAAATTTATCAAACAATCTAATTAATACGGAATAGTTATACAATTGTTTAATCAGACATACATTTTGATGTATCATGACAGATTGCTGATGAATCAGAATAAATGAACAGAAAGTAAACAAACTAAAAGTAACGTGACACAAGAAGTTTTTTATGTGGTTAGGAAAATTTAGTCTACGGGGCCACGCCCAGAGATAAGTCAATTAGTAAAGTCTCAAGAATACTATAAGCAATTGACTTATACAAGATTAGAGTCCCTCTAAATCCTTGTCGCAACCTTGAAGTACTCCACTTTAATAATATGATTTTTATAAACACCAAGAGCATGAAATCCCTTCTCATCTTGATGAATGCTCGCTACCTCCCGGAGTGAAACTTATGGAAATCTTCTCCCAAAGATTGTATGTCACGTTCACACGCTTTATGACTTGTTTAAGAATAAACAACACAAAGCAAAACAAACAAACAAAGAGATAATTGAACAAAGACCACTTTTTACATATAAAAGAACTCTTCAAAATATGAAACGTTAGAATGGTGAAGATGCGAGATTAGCAGCTGCTTAGGTTTGGTATTTATAGAGTTTAGGAAACCCTAAGCCATCCAATCTTGTTCATGATCTCAATCAGACTAAATCAGAGAGTTATTATCTTTATTGCAGAATATTTCAATTGTAACTGAGAATCATCCTGTAGCATTAGGAAAATGGACGAACCTGAACTTAATCTCAAACCAGGTTCATTACGAAATTAACTTACATGGGCACAAAGAATATTTCAGTTTCCTCTTTTTAAATCTAATTAAAATCAATAAATATACACAATGATCAATTCTATATTAAACATGCTTATTATAGACAAAATTACCATATATAAATATGGAAACTTGACTATAGATAATTCATTTAATATAAAATCCATACTTACCCAAAAGTTACAAATTCCACTAACTACCCAAGATAGAATTTCAAAAATAAAAAATTAAATTGGAAAAAATATATTTAATAAAAAGATAACCAATATTAGGATTTTACAATCTCCTCATTTGACAAATTTTTAGACAAAATATAATTTTAGCAATATGAGCTCAAAACTTTCAGCAAACACTTTGTTAGAAAAATGATTAAGTTCCTAAGAACTCCCCCTGCAAACAAGCATACTAACAAAGATAAGATCTGTCAACTTTTTAGAAAAAGTTTAACAAGACACAACCACACAAATCCCCTTTAAAAATAGGGTTCATAGTTGTACAAAAAAATAATAAAAATACCAAATACTCCCCTTTTTTTTCTATCAAGTCATCAGCATGAAAACTTGTTCTTTGGACATGTAACGAAAGTTTAGATTTGACAACATGAAGTTCGAATGTCTCAGGACTAACACCAGATGGAGCACAGGAACTGGAAAATCTCCAGAGGTCTTGGTTCGAACCATTGAATCATGCACACTTGAAAGCACAAGAAAAAAAATAGAGAAGAACCATGGAGAAAGAAACTAGAAAAAAATGATAGAGTGAGTAAATGAGAGAGTGATCGTGGGAATGTGAGGACCATCGAGAGGTGATAGGCACAAAATGGGTAGTTACCTAATTCTTGACTAGGAGATAAAAAGTCAACTTTTGTCTTAATTATGAACAAATAAAAAGGCAACAAATATTAATTTTCAACTTTCCTTTTTCTCACACAAAACAAATAGTGTTTAGACAAACCTTAACTTTAGAGAGAATATTGACAAAAATAACACTTAATCAATTTGTAATAAAAAATTCAAGCAAGATTTTCAAACGCCACACAATTCATTCGGTTTTCTTTCCCCCTATTTTTTTTTTAAATATTCTCATTTTTAATTTTTTTTTGTATTTTGTTTTTATTATTGTATGACAATAACATTTCCTTTTGTTGCTGACAAAAATTCAAAACCTGAAAAACAATTACTAAACGATCAAAAATTAAATGAGTACTATAATGTTAGACAAATTATTTGATCTATATAACATGATTGAGAGTGTTGGAATAAAAATAAATTTCTCGTGAGCACAAAATATTTTTAGGAAAAACATCAACATAGAGGATGAGACTTACAATTTTTACTTTTTCTTCATTCAAAACAAGTATTAGTGTGTGAAGTTTAAAAATAGGGTCATTGCAAATGTTGGCAATTTTGACATTTTTCTGTAGTACACAATGGAAACGCTGTCACACTACACCAGTGGTAGCTTTTTTTAATTGTAGCGTATCCTCTATATATGTCTAATTACATAGGGTCCACTTACTCAAAGCTGGCTTTCACACACTGACATAGGTAGCTCTATTCTCACAAAGGGACTTGAAATTGAAGAATTTTTGTTAATTTTGCTCATTACATTCTTGGTAAGCATTTTCCCAAAAAATATAACATGAATAAAATTTTATTTCGAAACCAACACACTAAGCTTGACATATATCAAAAATAATTATTCTAAAACATAATACTCACAAATTTTTTGAACAAGTTTGATAACTGTTTAAACAAGTGTACAATTATTTAATAAGCAGCTAAGGAAAACCAATCAAGAATAAAAAAAATTATATACTACAAAACCCTAAGGATTTGCCGAGGGAATCAAATCAAATTGAATCTAGGAGTTTTGTGAAAATATTAGCAATTTACTTGTCAGTCTCAATGTATTCCAAGATCAATGTTTTATTTTCAACAAGCTCTCTAATGAAATGGTGCCTAATATCAATATGTTTTGTGCGTTGAACTAGAATTTTAGAAATATTTATTGCACTAGAGTTGTCACAAAAAACAGTTAAAGTATCCAATTCAAACCCATAGTCAAATTTTTCTCTTAAAAAATCAACCCAAGTAAAACGAGAGAAGTCAGCTACACCCCAAAAAATGTATCTTTTTCCATTTAAGTTTTCAACTTGAATTGGACCCATTAGATCCATGTGAAGCAATTCTAAGACCTTGGTGATATTCACATCTCTGATACCTTTGTGAGTGAACTTTAATTGCTAACAAAGTTGGCAAGGTTCATACTTATCAGTAGATTCTCTACCCAGCTTGGGTAAACCACGAATAATACCTACATTTGACAATTTTAACAAGATTTTGAAATTAATGTTGTCGCGTCCCAAATTTGCTAATAAGGCTTAGTACCTTAATTAGCATGTAGGGAGGACAATAATTGATTTAATTATGTTATTACATGGATTAAATGATTATGTGATTAGAAATGCATGCTTAGGTGAATTAAATATGCATGTGGGCCATTATGGTTAATAGGGGCATATTTAAAATTTTGGCCTATTGAGGGCATAAATGCGAATTATATGTGTATTGTGCTTGAGACACAAGATTGTGGAGATTTATTTTTGATGTGTGATCCAAGACGGTCCTAGGGAGCGGAATAGTCACAATGGGGTCGAATACCCGGCTCGGAGTGAGCCTAGGGGTATTTTGGGAATATAGTACGTGTTTGGGGTTACTAGATAACGAGTAGTAATTTAAAGATTATTTGGGTATGTTTGGATTAAATGGGGATTTATAGGAATACTTGAGGAATTAGCGGTGTAACGCCCTACTTCCTTAGAGCCGTTACTAAGTGAGTTTAAAACGTGCTAATCACTCGCTAATCGAGGTTTTAGGTTAAAAGTGTAGTTAATTAAAATGTAAATTCGTTTAAATAAGATTTTGGTGTAAAAAGTCGGTAAATCCTTTAAATCAGGAAAAAGGTTACATTGGGATTCTCAACGCTGTTCCTGACCCCTTGCCATTCTCGGCTTTGCACTCCGCATGCTTAACACCATTCTTGGCCCCCTTGCCGCTCTCGGCTTTGCACTCTACGTGCTCAACACCATTCCCAACCCCTTGCTGCTCCCGACTTTTGCCTCTCCCGGCTCTTGCCGCTCCAAGCTCTTGCAGATCAGTCACATCCACATGTCCCGAGCTATTTGAGTCAATGCGATCCCGAGCACGGCCCTCTAATCCGAGCTTCGTCGAAGCATTCATAATAACCATCCATCAAGTTCTAATCCATTAAATAACTCCAAAATATAAATCTAGCCTTCGAGACCTTGGATTCTACCAATCTGGGTTGTAAAATCCTTCGCGATCCTTAACTTTTGGGTTCCCTAGCCAAAAACCTTCAAACAACCAACATTTAGAGTTTAGGTCGCAGCTCAACCCCTTAAAGGTCGCGACACGCCCCAAGTCAGAGGCATAAAGCCTCCCTGATGGGAGACACGGGCCGCAGCATTCCCATCCTTGGGCTGCGGTGCGCCTGGCAGACAGAGGCTGACAACCTCTTCGACACACACGGGCTGCGGTGCCTAAAGAATAGAGCCGCGGCTCGAGCCTCCAAACCCAGAAATCACCATTTTCCCTGCGTTTTCCTCAAGCCTGAACCTTAATTTCATACTCCAAACACCACTTAAACTGAGAATTGAACCTAGATTCCTTGTCTACACAACCTAGGCATCACATCAACCTAAGAACAACCCCTTAATCCTTACTAACACCAAAATTCAAACTAAGCATAGCTAACCAAACCAAACCAAACCTCATGCAAGCTTAAGTTCTTAACATAATCAAAGTAATTCAACAACAAGATTCAATCTAAGTGATCAAGTAGAAGTCTTACCTCTGATCTTAATTAAACCTTTGAACTAACTCCCTGAGTTCCAAGCTCCTCAATCCTCCAATTCACCAGCCCAAATTCCACAAGGTTCCACAAAATTCACAACATCATGAGAGAGAGAGAGGGGGGGGGGGAGAGAGGGGGAGAGAGAAATAGAGAGAGAGAGAGAGAGAGAGAGAGAGAGAGAGAGAGAGAGAGAGAGAGAGAGAGAGAGAGAGCCGTGAGATAGAGAGAGAGATATTCAATCTTTTGTTTCTTTTTTTTTTCTAAGTCCCTCCAGAATCATGTATGCCCCTTGCCAAAAGTATAAAGTACCCCTAAGCCTAACCTCAACCCTTTAATGCCACCAAGAGAAATTCCATCATTTCCCAAATCCCTTTAAGTCCCAGAGTATTCCTATAAATCCCCGTTTAATCCTGACATATCCAAATCATTACTAAATTACTACTCGTTACTCAATAAATCCCAAACTCATATTATATACCCAAAATACCCCTAGGTTCCTCCCGAGTCGGGTATTCGACCTCGTTGTGACTTTCTACCTAAACTGCTCCCTAGGACTGCCTCAGATCGTGCATCCCAAATATATCACCACTCACACATGGTAACAATCACAATATACGCATATATCACATTTATGCCCTTAACAGGCTAAAATTACAATTATGCTCCTAATAGCCAAATGGGTCCCACATGCATATTTAATTCACATAATCATCAAATTCACATATTAACATAATTAAATCAATTATTGCCTTTCGGCACGCTAATCAAGGCCCTAAGCCTTATTAGAAAATTTGGGACGTTACAACTATCCCCTCCTTACAGAAATTTCGTCCTCTAAATTTATTCGAACATCTCAGGATAACAATTCCATAATCCTGGCTATAACCCTAGAACCAGGTTCTTTACTTTGCCACTACTTGCAATACTATCACAAGAAGGATAGTCTAAGTTGTATGTCTCTATCTCTTGTGTCCAAAGTTTCACTAACTTTCCTTTGTACAACAAGTTCCTCTTAACCTCCAGGACCTCTTCGCCCGATCAGGGGTAGTACTCACACTTCTCCCCTTAATATTGGCACTGATAATATCTCATGAGCCTTTACCCACCCATGCTGGGGTAAGGCTAGTTGTATGCCCCTAGCCCAGTCCTGTTAGGATCTTGCAGATCTATCCCAATCTAGTGTCAAAATATCTTCCTCCTTTCCCAAACTCCTTTACCTTGCTTAATCCACAATATTCAGAGTACATAGTCATTAGTCTTGGAATCCTACGTTCCCGTACTCAAATTTGTGAACTCTATACCCTTCAGTAAAGTAAACACTCAAGTCCTGAGTTACTCTTTCAAGTGAGCCATGTATAACTGTAACAGTAAATTCTAGGTTTCATCCACATACTCATCACCTTTTATGACCTTCTTCCTGAACATGGGAACCTAAGGGTCTCAATCTAACATTTTCGACTTTGGTGTCCAATGGGGAGACATGGTCTTCTTCCATACACACTCCCTCTTTGACATCTTGCTCACACTTCCATAGCGTGTCAATCCAATAGGTCTGGTCATAACTTTTCGCATCCACTCACCTCACCTACAAACTGAGGTGATTCACCTTTACAGTCCATATCTATATTTCTTCATACTAACCTTAGGATATCCTAGAGTCATAATAACCCTTCTAGCTTCTAATTATCATTTCTCACTTACCAAAAGATCAAGTCGTGCGCCTCCTAGTATTCAACTTCCTGGATACAATAGTTGTAAAGAGGTAACCCAAAGCTCATCCCGTGTCTTATCTTCAATACCAGCACCCATCAAATCACTCACCCAATTCACATATCCTCATTTATGCTAAGGTGGTGGAATTCTTAACCATTCCTACAAAATCTTCTTTCGATGTTTAACTGTTTATTCCTAGAGATGTATCTGTTACTCATCAATCTCAGGCTTCGGGCCAGTCTCGATCATTTCTCCACCCTAACTGTGGCTAACCAGCACCACCTGTCAACTTGACATCCCATGTAGAACATCTAAGTCCTTATCCCTACATCTGTTATAATGTACAGATGACCACTTCTTCAATGTGTATATGGGCGCACCCTAATCCTTGATGCACCACACTAACATCCCACGTTTCGAGCAAGGACGATGCCCACCATGCCATCCTCCTATAATCGTCTATCCTGTGCATACCCTCATACCACGACGTGCAGATCAACTCCCTTATTCCCATCTCTAGGAATCCATCACACCACTATCCATACAAACAAACTTTAGATTTCTATATTACTTCTATCAAGGGTATAACTATCCCCAAGGATGTCTCAGACAAAAGTCGTGGTGTGTCACCAATCTCACCGTGTTTCTAATCTCCTAAAGTGTTCCTTTAACAATTGTGTTGTGGTCTCAATCCTAGCTGATTCATGCACAATCCCATCACTTCCCATTAGGTAACCTTAACTATCATCTGGAGAAATCAAAGCTTATTACTTCATTCTTAGCAATGGATATTCGCTCTTAACAATTACCTTGTTTGGCTTCCATATACAGTATGTATTCTTGCAAACTTGGCCTTCTTCTTAACCCTTAACGTTGACATGACCTATTGTAAGATGATCTATCTGATCACCTTTAAGTTAAGAAACTCTCTTGACTGAACCTTTAATTTTAGCTGCTCAATTAGCGTCATTCTTCACGATGTCTCTCGTACTAGCACTATTCTTGCCTTATTCTTATAGTACGCTCCATTCCCTAGTCATGACAACAATCTTGACAAACCCTTGCACATCCATTTGAAATTCCACTAACCCATCCAATTTCCCTCTAATCTACCTAACATAACCCTAGTGATACCTACCACTACGACTAGACATTTCGAAGTCACAGTCGAGTCCTCTCCTCTTATACTCAGAAGTCACCACTCTCTCTCACAGTCCATGGTTGTCCCTTATCGGCCAACTAATCCATACTTAGGACTATACTAAGGCCATCGTATAACCATCCCAACCAGTTCTTACTACAAATTTCCTGCCTGTACTACTTTGTTCCATTCCTTGGAAATTACCAACTTTTATCAAACACAAAATCTCAAGCCCTACAACATTCTATTCATTCGGTAGGTATCCCTTGTCTATATCTCTATTAAAAGGTATGTAGCACCAAACTTAGTCAACATAATATAAAGAACAAGAACTAGGAGGCCAACCTGTCATTTCCGAGGAACCAACTTCGGGCTCTGGCTGTCTCCAAGAACACTCTCGAACTGAGGTCGAGCTATATGTACTTCTGGATTCTTCTGTCTTCGATTCCAGACAATGCTTCATGATGTGTCCAGCTATTCCACACAAAAAACATGTCTTCGCTGGGCATTTTCCCGGATGGAGTCTCCTGCACCTGACACACACTCGATAACTTCTCCAGACCTCATTGCCGCCCTGGTTACTGCCATGAACATTATGACCCCTCACACCAGGACCAACAGTGGTAGAGCTATTAGGGGTCTTTCTTTTTCTGAGTACTAGGTCCTCCGCCACTACCTGCTCTTACAAATGGTGGTACCCTTACCTGAGCTTCCATCCCCACAGTACCCTCGCTCCATATCGCACCTCCTGCGTCCTCTATGGCACGGGCCTTCCCTACTGCCAGAGCATAAGTGAGAATCTCATGAAATGGAGCGACCCTAACTCTATGGGTCACCCCAGGGTTCAGTCCTCGAATGAATCGTTCATTTCGGGCTATATCTGTCGGTACCAAATCAAATGCGAACTTGGCTAACCCATCAAATTCATTAACATATTTTGTCACCGTCTTACTACCTTGAACCAAGTTGATAAACTCATTGGTCTTCGCAATTCGGACCGTGTCACCATAGTACCTCTCATTGAACAATTGTTTGAAATCCTCCCAACCCATCATAACAACATTCTGGGTCTGTGATACCACCTCCCACCATGTTCGGGCATTCTCCCGTAGCATGTACATGGCACAAACCACTCTATCATTGCCTTCTTCTCCTATATAGTTGAGGATGGAGCTAACCATGCCCATCCACTGCTCAGCTCTGAACGGATCTAAACCTCCTTAAAAAACTGGAGGATAAAGCCTCTAGAATCTTTCATACAACAATTTCCATATGTTTCCACCCTCAGGTTGAATAAAAATTAATGCCAATGTCCTAGAATCACATGGAGAAACATTTTCGGGTGGAACCCGCTATCTCAACCACCTAATCTCTTCCTCCTGCTTTTGTAATCTAGCCTGCATATCATCGAACACCTGCTGCCAATCCCCGGGGACAGAAGGAGGATTTCGGTCCTGACTACTATCCGCAACCCCAACATTAACAATGCCTGCACCCTTTGACTGTCTCTGATGCATAACTTCTAAATCTATCTCAAGTCCATGACTCAATCCATCAGATATGATAATCTCTTCTGGAACCACTCTTGAGCAAGGCCAGACAAACAAAAAGAATATCACGCACAAATATATATATATTGCTCATGCTCCCTATATTAACAAGTAAATAAGGCCATTCAAATAAGCAATTAGGAAAATATTTCACTCAATACCAACTGACCCTGAGTTGAGCTTGTCTCTGGCAACGAACGTACATGTTCAGTCAATTTTCCAGGAACCATAAACCTTTGCTCGCTCTGATACCAAGTTGTAATGCCCTACTTCTTGAGAGTCGTTACTAAGTGAGTTTAAAACTTGCTAATCACTCGCTAATCGAGGTTTTAGGTTAAAAGTGTAGTTAATTAAAATGTAAATTCGTTTAAATAAGATTTTGGTGTAAAAAGTCTGCCAATCCTTTAAATCAGGAAAATGGTTACATTGGGATCCCAAAAATACCATTTAGAAACATATTTACAACTCAAAAAGTTACTTTACAGTCGGCCTAAGTGAAAAAATCAATATTTATAACCAGCTCCTCAAAATACCCCAGTTGTGGCGGCCAGGTAGGCCAAACATGTACGCACCGCTCCATTCCCTCTAACTCATGGTTGATTGATCTTTTCCTTGCCCTTACCTGCACCACAGAGCACCCGTGAGCCAAGGCCCAACAAGAGAACCTCAAAGCACAACATACTATAATTTATCTCAACAAACAAATACTTAATTCAAGGCAATAAAAAATCTACAAATTGTTATTTAGAATACGCAATGGCATGACAACACCACAACATCACATCATACCAGTATAGTAGCACATAAGTACATCAACATAGCATCTTAGCAGTACCACAATACTTCAAGATTAAAACAACATATAACAAAGTAGGTAGCAGGCTAAACACATAGTGCCCATGCTGTCCCAGATGCTTTACCGGGCCCTGGGTTCATGGTGTGCACCGAGAGGATGACTCCAGCATCCTAGGAGGGTCTCGTCCTAACGGCCTCCACGTGCTCAACGCCATTCTCGGCCCTTTGACATTCTCGGCTTTGCACTCTGCGTGCTCAACACTGTTCTCGACCCCTTGCCGCTCCCGGCTTTGCACTTCGTGTGCTCAACACCATTCCCGGCCCTTTGCCTCTCCCGGCTCCTGCCTCTCCTGGATTTTGCCGCTCTCGACTCTTGCCTCTCCTGGATTTTGCCGCTCCCAGCTCTTACCGATCCCGACTCTTGCCTCTCCCGGCTTTTGCCGCTCCCGGCTCTTGTCGATCAGTCACATCCACATATATGACATAACAAACGTAAACAATACATACAGTACAACAAACTACATAGCTCTGCGAGCATAAACAGTTCTCTTACCTGTGTCTCGAGCTATTTGAGTAAATGCGATCCCGAGCACGGTCCTCTAATCCGCGCCTCGTTGAAAACCTAGTCACAACGCATTCATAATAACCACCCATCAAGTTCTAATCCAGTAAATAACTTTGGAATATAAATCTAGCCTCCAGGACCTTGGATTCTACCAATCTAGGTGGTAAAATCCTTCCTGAGCCTTAACTTTTGGGTTCCCTAGCCAAAAACCTTAAAACAGCCAACATTTAGAGTTTGGGCCGCGGCCCAGCCCCTTAAGGGCTGCGGCACGCCCCAAGTCAGAGGCATAAAGCCTCCTTGATGAGAGACACGGGCCGCGACATTCCCAACCTTGGGCCGCAGTGTGCCTGGCAGACAGAGGCTTCCAACCTCTTCGACACACATGGGCTGTGGCTCGAGCCTCCAAACCCAGAAATCACCATTTTTCCCTGTGTTTTCCTCAAGCCTAAACCTTAATTTTATACTCCAAACACCACTTAAACTCAGAATTGAACCTAGATTCCTTGTCCACCTAAGAACAACCCTTTAATCCTTACAAACACCAAAATTCAAACCAAGCACTGCTAACCAAACCAAATCAATCCTCATGCAAGCTTAAGTTCTTAACATAATCAAAGTAATTCAACAACAAGATTCAATCTAAGTGATCAAGTAGAAGTCTTACCTCTGATCTTAATTAAACCTCTGAACTAACTCCCTGAGTTCCAAGCTCCTCAATCCTCCAATTCACCAGCCCAAATTCCACAAGGTTCCACAAAATTCACAACACCATGAGAGAGAGAGAGAGAGAGGGAGAGAGAGAGAGAGAGAGAGAGAGAGAGAGTCATGAGATAGAGAGAGATATATTCAGCCTTCTGTTTCTTTTTTTTTTTTTTCTAAGTCCCTCTAGAATCATGTATACCCCTTGCGAAAAGTCTAAAGTACCCCTAAGCCTAACCTCAACCCTTTAATGCCACCAAGAGCAATTCCGTCATTTGCCAAATCCCGTTAAGTCCCTGAGTATTCCTATAAATCCCTGTTTAATCCTGACATATCCAAATCATTACTAAATTACTACCCGTTACTCAATAAATCCCAAACTCATATTATATACCCAAAATATCCCAAGGCTCCTCACGAGCTGGGGATTCGACCCCCGTTGTGACTTTCTAGCTAAACTGCTCCTTAGGACTGTCTCAGATCGTGCATCACAAATATATCACCACTCACACATGTTAACAATCAAAATATACACATATATCACATTTATGCCCTCAACAGGCTAAAATTACAATTATGCCCCTAATAGCCAAATGGGGCCCACATGCATATTTAATTTACATAATCATCAAATTCACATATTAACGTAATTAAATCAATTATTGCCTTCCCATCATGCCAATCAAGGCCCTAAGCCTTATTAGTAAATTTGGGACGCTACAAGCGGGATGTGGGAAAAGACGATTTTGCCCTTGCTGTTGTTAGAAGGGTTAAGGATAGGTTAGGAGCATTGTTGTTTTTGCACCATGGGATAGACTTAGCCTTAGCCTTAGGAATTCTATAGAATGAGCTAGAAGAAACATGCGTCGGCCTTATCTCTCTCTCTCCACTCGGTTCTCTCTATCTTTCTCTGTCTCTCTCTCGTTGGTGTGATTGGAGCTTTGGTGAATTCTTTGAGGAATTGGCTGAGAATTTAGTCTGGGAACTTGGGAAAACATGCCAGAAGTGTTGGGGAATTATCTCAGGTCAAAATTATCACAACGGTAAGGTCTAGAGCAAGATTTCTTCATAAATTTCTCTGTTGTTTTAATGTTTTTGGGGTTTTCTGAACTCAAGTGAATGAGTTAAGTTGTAATGTGGTTTTGGTTTAGTTTTTTGGGTTTATGTACTGCACTGGGCAAAGTGGAAGTGTTCTGGGACTTAACTCTGGCTGAAGAGCATGTTTAGACTGAATTTCTGGAGGTTGAGAATTCTAAAAATGCTGGAATTTATGGGTATTAGAGCTTGAGCTGCGGCCCTGATCTTCAGGCACCGCGACCCGCATCAAACTAGAAGGCTTGGGAGCCTATGATTTTGTCCAGGCACCCCAACGCAGGCAGGGCGCGCTGCGACCCGTGTTCCACAGATAAGAGACCCAAAGCTCTCTAACTTGCAGTGGGTCGCGACCCTAGGAGACGGGCCGCAACTCAAATTAGGGAAAATGACCAAAAATAGGGTTTTAAGCTTGAGAACCCAAATGAAAGGGTTCAGGAAGGATTCTACTACACAGTTTAGAAGAATACGAGGTTCCAAAGGCTAGAATATGAATTTGAAGTTCTTAATTGGTCAGGGCTTGATGGATTTCTATTTACTGATGCGTTGTGAATAAGTTTTACATCAATGCTCGGGTTTAGGGGATTGTGCTCGGGATCGCATTAATCAATCAACTCGGGACACAGGTAAGAAAAATGTTTGTGTCTGTAGAGCAGGGCATGGCCCTATTATTTGTGTTTAATATGTGTGTGAATACTTGTAAATGTTATGCTATGTTGTGCATGTTTATGAATGAATGACGAAGGCCGGGAACGACGAAGGCTAAGAACAACAAAGGTTGGAAATGGCGAAGGTCGGGCACGGAAAAGGCCGGGATCGAAATTGAGCATGCTGAATGTAGGCCTCTAGGGAGAGACCCTCTAAGGGTGTTGTACTCACCTGCTCGGGGAAGACCGTGAAGCACCTGGGTTGGCATAGGCCGCTATATGTTTAATCTACTATCTGTTTATACTTTTAGTTACTGGGATGAATGGTGATATGTTATGTGTTGAGTTTTCTTGCTGGGTCTTAGCTCATGGGTGCTCTATGGTGTAGGTAAGGGCAAGGGAAATGTTGACCAACCATGAGTTGGAGAGCGTAAAGCGGCATGTACATGTTCGGCCTACGTGGCTGCCACAGCTGGGGTTGTTTGAGGAATTTACTATAAATGGTTGGTTTTGTTTCTTAAGTTGACTGTATTGTAAATTTTGAATTGTAATACATTTTTGAAACAGTATTTTGGGATCCCAATGTATAACTTTTATGACTTTAATGAGTGTCCAAATATTTTATAATTAACGTTCGTCAAATGGGTATTTATTTTGATTTAATCACACTGTTTAACCTAAAACCTCAATTAGCGAGTTAATGACACATTTATAAATCACATGGTAACGACTCTAAGGTAGTAGGAAATTTGATAACTCTACAAAATAGAGTTATTTTACAACTTTTTATGTGCTAATTGTTGCTTAATTCTTGAGTTTTTAATTGATTTATTAAATTTTAAAGTAATTTTGAATTTATTGGGTTTATTTTGATTTTATATATTTTTGTGTGTTTTTATAGTTATTTTGTTGTAAAATGTTGTAGTTAATTATTTGAATTATTGTTGTTTAATTTGAGGGAAAAAAATGTTGTATTATTGAACTTAAATGTTAAATATAAATTAAGTTATAATTAATATTTTCAAAGAATTAACTTGATTTATTTTATAGTTGAAAATATTTTATATTTATTTTGTAGGGAATTTATTGCATTTTTGTACTTTGAAAAGAAGGGAAAAGAAAAGATTAAAACTTAAAAAAGAAAAGAAAAAAGTGGCATTTCTAAAACAACCACCCAAGCTACATTCGGCCCATGCCACTTTCTGCAGCTCCAGCGCAAAGCCAGGACCAACACCCCAATTCCTCAAGCTGCTCCCACTTGGCCCACGACAGCCCAGGCACACCAGAAGCATCATTCCCAGCAGCTGCACCCAGCTGCACCCGAAGCCAGCCCATACGTGGCCCAGTCGAAACTCCTCCTGCCTAGCCACCCAACAGCTGCCTTTTCCCTATTTTTTGAGCCCAACAAATACATTTTGTCTACTTGTCCCCTTTGCCAAAAATGCCAACTTTTTACCCAAACTTTTCTACACATTTTACCCCAAAATAATCATTACACCCTATAATTTACCCCTATTTGCAATATTAGTAATTAATTTAAACTGATTATTTTAATATTCTCATTTTGGCTACAAATAAGGGTTTTCAAGACCATTTGGGGTGTGCTTAATTTTAGGGAGAGGCTACACCACAAGTTCTACACTTTCAAGACCTCTCTATTCTCTTCATCTTTTTGGTCATTTTTTTCTATGAGTTTTTAGAGGAAAAATTTGAGGGTTCATCCTCCAAATTTTCCTATTTATGTTTGTAATTTTTTGGTTTGTAATTTCTATTCTAGTTATGAGTTTCAAATGTTTTTAAGATTATTAAGGTTATGATGAAACAATATGTAACTAGATAGTGTTTATTTTGTATGTTGATTTCCCATTTTGTGCAATAAAGTTTATGGATTTTCTTCTTCAAATATTTTCTTTCATCTTAAATATCTTGTATTTTAGATTGTTAAAACATATTTACACTTTGTTCTTCACTAGTGCAAAAACATAATACTCTTTGTGTAAGATGTGTCATTAAATTGTACACATCGAATGCTTAGAACAAAAATATTATGTTTTGCCTTATAAATAATGTTCATTGATTTATTTGTTATTTCATTAGATTGATTTACACTAAATGCTTTGAAATTATAATTTTTAAAAGTGAAGATAGATCCTATATTTTTATAAAAACTTGTGCTTATATAGAATATCTAATTTGAATAAGTGATGGTTTGATTAATTTCTACTATTACTAAAACTTGGGAATCAATGTACTTTTAAATATTATTGAACTTATATTTTGTGGATTCTATTATCTTAATAATCTTTTTTTTACTATCTTGATTTCTACTATGAATTTATTTATATGTATTGTCTTTAATTTCTTTATTATTGTCTTTTATTTTATTTTCATTATACAAAAATCTCATCAATCTTTGGAGCTAGGTTCAAATTTATTAATTTTGGTTTAAAATGGTTTTCTTTTCGATTTTAGACAACTCCTTTGGGTTCGACATCCTTGCATACACGATCACTATTCTATATGAATGATTCGTGCGCTTGTGATTTATAAATTTTTAAAACATACCCGTTTTGGGTCCATCAAGTTTTTGGCGCCGGGGGGTTGCAAGAAAAAAGAAACGAAATTTATCTCAAGGTTAGTAAATTCTTCTACTAGTTATTTTAATTTTTGCACTTAAAAAAAAGAAAAAAAACTATATATACAAAAATATATATCTATAAAAAAAAAAGATAAAAAGAAAATTTGGGACGGTTCTACCACCCATAAAAAAAAACTTATTTATATATTTATACTAATTGCATTTTTTAGTTGACGGCACTTGTGCCTCCTAATTTTTCTATCTTTTTAATTTTCATAGTTGACGTCACTTGTGCCTCCTATCTATCCTTTTAATTTTTATAGTTGATGGCACTTGTGCCTCCTAATTTTGTTGTAATTTTATTTCATTTATATCTTTGTTAGTTGACAGCATTTGTGCCTCCTAGCTTTTGTGTTATTATTATTGTTATTTTGTGATAGTCGATGACATTTGTGCCTCCTAACTTTTTATTTTTAGTTGATGGCACTTGTGCCTCCTAAATTTTGTTTAATATCTTAATATTATTTTTGTTCTCTTAATTTTTTTTTTTTTACCTTAATTGTCATTTTAAAAAAAAAATAGTTTGTCATTTAGTTTTTACCATATGCATCATTTTAATTATAGTTGGAATTCTGAGTACAACTATTATGAACGATCAAATTTAAATTATGGAGAAACTAATGATATGCATGAATATGGTGAATCATTTGATATCCCATTTTCCCCCACCTATAATCCAAAATTTTCATGGAGCCATACCCAATCTCCAATGAATCAAGAGCATGAATTAAACATATCTAATCAAAGTCATGCCCAATCCGACCTAGCATATCCCATTCAACAAGAAACGAGCCCATCTTTAGAGGATACCCTACAACAGTTCATGCAATCAACCTACCAAATCTTACTATCCCAGTCTCAGTCAATCTCAAAAATTGAGACAATAGTAGGACAACTTGCAACTGTTATAGAGTTGGAAAAACAAGTTTACCCCAACCAACACATTCCCAATCCAAATAGTCAAATTGAAAGTGAAAAGGAGAATGAAGTTATTGAAGAACTTGTAATATGCATCCAACCCCCTAATGAAACAAAAGAGTTGGATGAAATAATTTTTGAGGCTCATGAGGAAAATGAGAAAGATATTATTGTATCTCACGAGCCCATAATTGAACAAATTTGTATATTTACTCAAAATGAAAATGAGTCTAATATAGATATGCAATTTTCTTATTTTATTGATACTCCCTTAAAATTGCATATTTCTAATTTTCTTGTAGGTGTGATGTTATTAATTATTATTATGACATTTGCATCAAAGTCATAACTCACTCTACAAATGAAATTCTACACCATCGATTGGGTGTAGATTGAAAGAAAAAAAATTATAGTCAAGCTAAAGAATATAAACTAAAGCGCTTTGTGGGAGGCAACCCATACTTTTTATGTTTCATTTTACATTTCACTTGTTGTTGTGTGTTTTTGTTTCATGTTTTTGAAAAATCTTGAAGGAAACTTCTTGCCCAAAAAGAAAAGAAGAGAAGAAAAAAAAAGCCAAATCAAGGAAGCATTCATTAAAGGGAGTAGTTCTCAATTTTTTCCATTTTATTAAACATTGAGGACAATGTTTCATTTAAGTTTGGGGGTAATGTGTATGAATTTTTCTTTGTGTTTATGTGTTTTTCTTTGTATTTATGCATGTTTTTCATTTGTTATAAAATTTAAAAAAAAATTATTTTCTTTGTTTTGTTTGAAAAAAAAAATATTGGTGATTTTCATTTTATAATGATAAGAATTATGATTGAAATTGTTCTTAGTTCTTAGAAAAATATAAATAATTATTAAGCTTTACTTTTAATTTTTAAAGTTAGTTTTGTTTAAATATATATTTTTCATAATATGTCACTTTTCTATTCTATTCGAATTTGTGATATTTTGATATAGTTTATTTAAATATTAAATTCTTTAAATCTCTAAAAAGAAAAAAAAATGAAAAATCCTAGAATTTGCTTGATTATCTATTGAGATTTAATTTATTTTTGTTTGCATAAGCTTGTCTAAATATTCATATGATAATTTGATGTTTTTTTGTATGTTAAGTATCTATTTTGAAAACAATTTTAACTTTTCAAATTAATTACATAAGCTTTACTTTTATTTGTGATTTTCTTTGAACTATTGTAATTTTTGAGTTAAACATTTGACATCACTAATTAAAAAAAATGTGTGTGTTTTTAATTTTTCTTTTGCTCGAGGACTAACAAAATATTAAGTTTGGGGGTGTGATAACTCTACAAAATAGAGTTATTTTACCACTTTTATGTGCTAATTGTTGCTTAATTCTTGAGTTTTTAATTGATTTATTAAGTTTTAAAGTAATTATGAATATATTGGGTTTATTTTGATTTTATATATTTTTATGTGTTTTTATAGTTATTTTGTTGTAAAATGTTGTAGTTAATTATTTGAATTATTGTTGTTTAATTTGAGGTAAAAAAAATGTTGTATTATTGAACTTAAATGTTAAATATAAATTAAGTTATAATTAATATTTTCAAAGAATTAACTTGATTTATTTTATAGTTGAAAATATTTTATTATGATTTATTTTATATTTATTTTGTAAGGAATTTATTGCATTTTTGTACTTTGAAAAGAAGGGAAAAGAAAAGATTAAAACTGAAAAAAGAAAAGCAAAAAGTGGCATTTCCAAAACAGCCACCCAAGCTACATTCGGCCCATGCCACTTTCTGCAGCTCCAGCAGACAGCCAGGCCCAACACCCCAATTCCTCAAGCTGCTCCCACTTGGCCCACGACAGCCCAGGCACGCCAGAAGCATCGTTCCCAGCAGTTGCACCCAGGCTTGCCTTCAGCCCAGCTGCACCCGAAGCCAGCCCACGCGTGCCCAGCCGAAGCTCCTCCTGCCCAGCCACCCAACAGCTGCCTTTTCCCTATTTTTTGAGCCCAACAAATACATTTTGTCTACTTGTCCCCTTTGCCAAAAATGCCAACTTTTTACCCAAAATTTTCTACACATTTTACCCCAAAATCATCATTACACCCTATAATTTACCCCTATTTGCCATATTAGTAATTAATTTAAATTAATTATTTTTAT
Source organism: Humulus lupulus (assembly GCF_963169125.1). Lineage (NCBI taxonomy): Eukaryota > Viridiplantae > Streptophyta > Magnoliopsida > Rosales > Cannabaceae > Humulus > Humulus lupulus. Next base: position 109,309,102 of record NC_084799.1, read on the forward strand.
ATTATCATTTTGGCTATAAGTAAGGGTTTTCAAGACCATTTGTGGTGTGCTTAATTTTAGGGAGAGGCTACACCACAAGTTCTACACTTCAAGACCTCTCTATTCTCTTCATCTTTTTGGTAATTTTTTCTATGAGTTTTTAGAGGAAAAATTTGGAGGTTCATCCTCCAAATTTTCCTATTTATGTTTGTAATTTTTTGGTTTGTAATTTCTATTCTAGTTATGAGTTTCAAATTTTTTGAAGATTATTAAGGTGATGATGAAACAATATGTAACTAGATAGTGTTTATTTTGTATGTTGATTTCCCATTTTGTGCAATAAAGTTTATGGATTTTCTTCTTCAAATATTTTCTTTCATCTTAAATATCTTGTATTTTAGATTGTTAGAACATATTTACACTTTGTTCTTCACTAGTGCAAAAACATAATATTCTTTGTGTAAGATGTGATTAAATTGTACACATCCAATGCCTAGAACAAAAATATTATGTTTTGCCTTATAAATAATGTTCATTGATTTATTTGTTATTTCATTAGATTGATTTACACTAAATGCTTTGAAATTATAATTTTTAAAAGTGAAGATAGATCCTATATTTTTATAAAAACTTGTGCTTAAATAGAATATCTAATTTGAATAAGTGATGGTTTGATTATTTTCTACTATTACTAAAACTTGGGAATCAATGTACTTTTAAATATTATTGAACTTATATTTTGTGGATTCTATTATCTTAATAATTTTTTTTTTTACTATCTTGATTTCTACTATTAATTTATTTATATGTATTGTATTTAATTTCTTTATTATTGTCTTTTATTTTATTTTCATTATACAAAAATCTCATCAATCTTTGGAGCTAGGTTAGAATTTATTAATTTTTGTTTAAAATAGTTTTCTTTTGATTTTAGACAACTCCTTTGGATTGGACATCCTTGCTTACACGATCACTATTCTATATGAACGATTCGTGCGCTTGCGATTTATAAATTTTTAAAACATACCCGTTTTGGGTCCATCAACATTACAACTTAGTATCAGAGCATGCCAAGGTTTATGGTTCCTTGAGATCGACCAAACACGTACGCTCGCTGCCAGAGACAAGCTCGACTCAAGGTTGGTTGGTATTAAGTGAATTATGTGTTTAATTTCTTGACTGAGTTGCCCTGTTTGCCTGAATATTATAGATAGAGCTTGATGAATATGTTTGTATATATAGGATGCCAGGGCATGGCCCCTTTGATTGATATGTGCTTATGATATGCATATGTGGTGTTTATTTGATGTTACTGGTTGGTTGATGGGACGGAGAGGTGGTTTTTGGATGTTTTTATCATGCCTGATGTGCGATGTCATTGATTGCAGGCATATTGAAGTTATGCCTCGACGATCGATTAGACTCCGCGGAAATATGGCTAAAGATGACAACCAGGGTCAGGACCCTCCACCTGCCCCACAAAACTGGCAACAGTTGTATGCCAAAATGGAAGCGAGACTTCAACGAATGGAAGATGAGCTTCGAGAACTGAGGCATTAGGCCCTTCCTTGGGGTGTTGGGTTACAGAATTCACAGGCTGTGGCACTAGTGCCAGCCCAGCCTGTGATGGAGAACAGGTGAGAGCCTTTGTATGAAAGGTTCAGGAAGCAACACACTCCTACCTTTGAGGGCGGTCTAGATCCACTACGGGAAGTAGTGGATGAATATGACTTCTTCCATCCTAGATTTAGTGAGGGTGGAAGGGAATGAGAGGATGGCCTGTGCCAGTTATATGTTGAGAGAAGACGCCCACATTTGGTGGGAAGTTGTGTCCCAAAGGATGGATGTGACAATTATGACCTGGGAAGAATTTAGAGATGTTTTCAACGAAAAATACTACAATGTTGCAGTCCGATCTGCAAAGGTGGATGAGTTTATTAACCTGACTCAGAAAAGAATGATTGCTACAGAATAAGCACTGAAGTTTGAACGGTTGGTGAAGTTTTTGCACCGGACTTGGTGCCTACTAATCTGGCATGGAGGGACCAATTTGTACGGGAACTGAACATCATGATAGCCCATGATGTTAAGATAACATTAGATTTGAGGAATAACACCTATGCTCAGGTAGTGGAGAAGGCCATTACAGTTGAGGGGGCTAAAGATCAGTTTTGGAGAGAGGGCGCCGTAAGGCACGATGCTCGGAGGATGGTGCGTCCTTTCACTGATTCTATTCAGGGTAGTGGCCCTAGTTTGCAGAAGAGAAACGTCCAAGATTCCTTCGTTCCTCTTGGTCCAGATAGGAGGGCATGAAGTTCTTTCAGTGGCCGTCAGGGCAGGGGAGAGAACTGGAGAAGCTTCCTAGAGTGTCCACGGTGCAGGCAGAAACATCTGGGGGAGTGCAAATTTAGGGCATGCTTCATTTGTGGGAGTGTCAGTCCCTTGAAGAAGGACTGCCCACAAACCAGGAACGAAGAACTGAAGAAGAGTGACAACCTCACTCCAACCAGAGTGTTCACCTTGACCCAGACCGAGGCATAGGCCAGTCCTGCGGTCATGACATGTCAGATTTCTAGTGCCGGTGCTACATTTACTGCATTTATTGATTTAGGAGCTACTCATTCGTTTGTATCTGCTAGAGTGATAGATTATTTGTGTAGACCTTGTGATGTGTATGTTAGGGGATTCAGGACTTTGTTGCCAACTGGGGAACTGGTAGTCTCTAAGAAATGGGTTAGAGCATTACCAGTAGAGATAGATAGTAGAAAATTCTTTGTAGATCTGTTTGAACTGGTGCTGGATGACTTTGATATGATTATGGGGATGGATTGGTTATCAAAGTGTGGCCGACGCATTGAGTCGGAAGAGCCCAGGGTAGTTATTCAGTTCAAGGCAGATATCAGAGAGGCTAGTTGAAGAGATGACCAGGGCAGGAATTGAATTGGTAGTTGGTCAGTTAGCCAATATCACTCTTTAGTCCACATTCTTTAAGAGGATCAAGGAAGCGCATAAGGAGGATCCACAGTTGAGGAAACACAGGGAGGATGTCTTAGTAGGAGTGGCTAGAGAATTTTCTATTTTAGAGGTGGGTTTATTGAGGTATAAAGGTCGGATTTGCATTCCGATGGATTTGGTATCAGGCGAGAGATTCTAGATGAGTCTCATACCACTCCCTACTCCTTACATCTGGGTACAACGAAGATGTATCAAGACTTGATAACTTTGTATTGGTGGCTGGGGATGAAGAGGGACGTAGTGGATTAGGTGGCCAAGTGTTTAACTTGTCAGCAGGTGAAGGCTGGACATCAAAGGCCAGCAGGGTTGCTGCATCCTTTAAGGATTCTAGAGTGGAAATGGTAGGATATAACCATGCAGTTTGTGGTTGGGTTACCGAAAACAGTAAGACAATATGATTCTGTGTGGGTGATTGTGGATAGGTAAACCAACTCAGCCCACTTTTTTCCTATTAAAACAACTCATACGGTGGAGCAGTATGTTGAGTTGTATGTGAAGGAGATTGTGCGACTCCATGGGGCTCTGAGGTTGATAGTATCCGACAGGGACCCCACCTTAACCTCTACGTTTTGGAAGAGCCTGCAGAAGGCTATGGGAATGCAGTTGCGGTTTAGTACCACCTATCATCCTCAAACGGATGGATATTCTGAGAGGATGATTAAGATAGAGGAGGATATGTTATAGGTCTGTGTGATAGATTTTGGGGGATCTTGGAGTAAGTATCTCCCTTTGATTGTGTTTTCATATAATAACAGCTATTAGGTGACTATCGAAGTGACTCCATTTGAAATGTTGTATGGGAGGAAGTGCAGATCTCCCATCCATTGGGATGAGATGGGTGAGAGAAGTACTTAGGTCTTGAGGCTGTTCAGAAGACCAACGAGGCGATTGAAAAGATTAGAATTGGGATGGTCACCTCCCAGAGTCAACAGAAGAGTTACTCAGACTTGAGACACAAGAGTGTAGAGTTTCAAGTCGGTGACCATGTGTTCCTCAGTGCTGCTCCTTTGAGAGGAGTAAAGCGATTAGAAGTGAGAGGCAAGTTAAGCCCTAGGTTTGTTGGCCCCTTTGAGATTCTGGAGTGAGTTGGAGAGGTAGCTTACAGATTGGCTATGCCTCCAGCCTTATCAGGGATTCACAACGTATTTCATGTGTCCATGCTTCGGAAGTACGTACCAGACTCTACGCATGTATTGAGTTATGAAAACCTGGAGCAAGATCAAGATTTGTCTTATGTGAAAAGCCAATTCAGATTCTAGACCAAAATGATAAAGTCTTGCAGAACAAGATCATTGCCTTAGTAAAAGTGTTATGGAAGAACAACAGAGTGGAAGAGGCAGCTTGGGAGCTTGAGACTGATATGCGGGATCGATATGCTGAATTATTCAGGTAAATTTCGAGGACAAAATTTATGTAAAGAGGGGATAGTTGTAGCATCCCAAATTTGCTATTAAGGCTTAGTGCCTTGATTAGTGTGCCAAGAGGGCAATAATTGATTTAATTATGTTATTAGATAGATTAAATGATTATGTGATTAGAAATGCATGCTTAGGTGAATGAAATATGCATGTGGGCCCATTTTGGTTAATAAGGGCATATTTGAAATTTTTGCCCATTAAGGGCATAAATGAAAATTATATGTGTATTGTGCTTGAGACCACAAGATTGTGGAGATTTATTTGTGATGTGTGATCCAAGACGGTCCTAGGGAGCATAATAAGAGAAAAGTCACAACGGGGTCGAATACCTGGCTTGGGGTGAGCCTAGGGGTATTTTGGGAATATAGTACATGTTTAGGATTACTGAATAACAGGTAGTAATTTAGCGATTATTTTGGTATGTCGGGATTAAATGGGGATTTATAGGAATACTCGAGGAATTAGCGGATGTGGCAATGGACGATTATGCCCTTGGTGGTGTTAGAAGTGTTAAGGATAGGTTAGGGGCATTGTTGTCTTTTTCACCATGGGATATACTCAACCTTAGCCTTAGGAATTCTGTAGAATGAGCCAGAAATTAGAAAAAAGCACCTCAGCCTTATCTCTCTCTCTCTCTCCACTCGGCCCTTTCTCTCTCTATCTCTATCTCTTTGGTGTGCTTGGAGCTTTGGTGAATTCTTTGAGGAATTAGCTGAGAATTGAGGCTGGGGACTTGGGAAAACAAGCTAGAAGTGTTGGGGAATTAGCTCAAGTAGAAATCATCATAGAGGTAAGGTCTAGAGCAAGATTTCTTCATAAATTTATGTGTTATTTTAATGTTTTTAGGGTTTTTCTGAACTCAAGTGATTGAGTTAAGTTGTAACGAGGTTTTGGTTTAGTTTTTCGGGTTTATGTACTACACTAGGCATAATGGAAGTGTTTTGGGACTTAACTCTGGCTTAAGAGCATGTTTAGACTAAATTTCAGGAGGTTGAGAATTATGAAAAACGCTGGAATTTATGGGTTTTGGGGATCGAGCTGCGACCCTGTTCTTCAGGTGCTGCAACCCGCATGAACCCAAGAGGCTTGGGAGCCTCTAATTTTTCCCAGGCACCGCGGTGCAAGCAGGGCGCGCCGCGTCCCGTGTTCCTCAGATAAGAGAGCCAAAGATCTTTGACTTGCAGCGGGCCACAGCTCAAATTAGGGAAAATGACCAAAAACATGGTATTAAGCTCGAGAACCCAAATGAAAGGGCTCGGGAAGGATTGTACTATCCGGTTTAGTAGAATTCAAGGTCCTGAAGGCTAGAATATTAATATAAAGTTCTTAATTGGTCAGGACTTGATCGATGTTTATTTATTAATGCGTTTTGACTAGGTTTTACGTCAAGGCTCGGGTTTAGGGGATCGGGCTCGAGATCACATTAATCAATAAGCTCGGGACATAGGTAAGAAAATTGTTTGTGTGCCTAGAGCAGGGCATGGCCATATTATTTGTGTTTAATATGTGTGTGAATACTTATAAATGTGTGCTATGTTGTGCATGTTTATGAATGAACGTCGAAGGCTGGGAACGGCGAAGGCCCAAAATGGCAAAGGCTGGGGACGCCAATGGCCGGGATCGGCATTGAGCATACTGAATGTAGGTCGCTAGGGTGAGACCCTCTAAGGGTGTTTCACTCACCCGCTCGATGAAGATCATGAACCCAGTGTCCGGTAAAGTACCTGGGTCGGCATAGGCTGCTATATGTGTTAATTTGCTATCTGTTTATGCTGTTTATTACTGGGTTGAATTGCAATATGCTATTTGTTGAGTTTTCTTGCTGGGCCTTGGCTCACGGGTTCTCTATGGTGTAGGTAAGGGCAATGGAAAGGTTGAACAACCATGAGTTGGAGAGCGTGGCGTGGCATGTACATGTTCAGCCTACTTTGCTGCCACGACCAGGGTTATTTGAGGAATTTAGTATAAATGGTTGGTTTTGTCGCTTAGGTCGACTATATTGTAACTTTTGAATTGTAATACATTTTTGAAATAGTATTTTGGGATCCCAATGTATAACTTTTATGACTTTAATGAGTGTCCAACTCTTTTATAATTAACGTTCGTCAAATGAGTCTTTATTTTGATTTAATCACACTTTTTAACCTAAAACCTCGATTAGCGAGTTAATGGCACATTTATAAATCACATAGTAACAACTCTATGGTAGTAGGGTGTTACAAATGTGACCAAGTTTTTCATGCCACAGTTTAGTAGAATTACTTATTGTCGAGTGACGAGACATATTTTGAGAGAGATTATAACAATTATCAACTTATCTAAATCCTTTTAGAACACAATTTCTATTTTGATCAAACACACTACAATCATCACAAGAAAAATTAAGCAGCAGGATATTTTTTAGTTTAGGTAACCCTTCCAAATTTAGGGTTCCCTTTCCAAGTGACTGCACCATAATTTACAGCCTTGAAATTGATGAGAATGTTTTTGTCACCTGTCATATGTCTAGAACACCAACCAAGATAGTACCGAGAATAAGATTTAATAGTTCTATGACACGTAAAAGAAGCAAGAAAATTATTCACATTCTTTTTAACCCACATTTGTTTAGGCACATAATTTTTCTTTTGCACCTTTTTGAAATTCACGTGATGAAAATAATTTGAATTGAAAAAATTCATCATCGTAAGGCACTTTGGTCGAATGTGACCTTTGGCTCCGCAAAAATTACAAGTGGGAATAAATTTCTTAGTCCTTTCATAGGACGTAAGATTCTTACCTATCTGTCTCTTTATTGATGAGACATTTTGGGATGTTTATGGATCAGAAACTTGCAATGTTAGATCAGAAGAGAAAATAGGTAATGAACAAGCTTGAACAAACATAGTTTTTCCTTTTGATTGAAACCCTTTAGATTCCAACCCATCATTGTTTCGTTGACCTGCATTCTAGACCTCCTAAAAAATAGTAGATCTCGGAATAAACATCTTTACATTTTTCTTTATAAGATCAAGCTCCTTTTTCAAATGGATAATTTAAGCATTTTTAGCAAAAATCTCAGTTTCAAAAGCTCTAGCATTTGATTCAAGTTCTTCATTTCTATAGGCAAGAGATTTGATAGTCTTTGCATTTGACTGATTTAGTGCACACAATTTCACCCATTCATCATACATTTTTTTGTAAGAATCTTCCAAGGAATCTTCATTGACTTCTGATTCATCAGAATTAGTGTCGACAACATCATTAATACCTATCGTATCATCAATAACTTTATTTGCCGAAACAATGTTGTTCAGGCAAACAAGGTTTTTATTTTCCTACAAGAAACAAGGAAGACTAGGAAACACAAATGTTAAAGCAACATTATCATAATAGTCATCACTATTTTCAAAGTCATTATCAACTCCAAGTAGCATTCATACCCATTTTATTCTTTTTCAAGGTATTTGCACATTTTGACTGAATGTGACCGAAACCATCACACTCCCTGCATTGAACTTCTTTTTTATTGTTAGGAACAAAAAGAATAGAAGATGTGTTACCTTTCAAGAATTTAGAAAAGTTCTTTTTATTGCCTAATTTTTTCCTATATTTTTAAAAATCTCTTGTCAATGGGGCCAACTCATTATCATCTGAACTCACATTTTCTGAACTTTTCAAGACAATAGATTTTTCTTTTTCTTTTACCTTGTTTGGTTTTTCTTTTTGTTTGATTTGTTGATTTAGTTCAAAGGTTCGTAATGATCCCGTCAGTTCTTCCACTTTCATGGAATTCAAATCTTCATCCTCTTCAATAGCTATTAACTTGGTGTTAAACTTGTTAGGTAAAACATGAACAATCTTTTGAACTAACACAAATTCATCTAATTTCTCACCTAAGGAAAAAAAAATTCATTAGAAATATCAGACAATCTTTCATAAAATTCAATGAGAGTTTCAGTTTCAGACATTCTAAGATCCTCAAATTTTGTTTGTAGCATAATAGACCTAGAACACTTGACATCGGTAGTTCCTTCAAATTGAGTTTGAAGGATTTGCCAAGCTTCTTTCGCCAAATCACAAGAAAGTAAACAAACTAAAAGTAACGTGACACAAGAAGTTTTTTTACATGGTTCAGAAAACCTAGTCCACGGGGCCACACCTAGAGATAAAATCAATTAGTAAAGTCTCAATAATACAATAAAAAATTGACTTATACAAGATTGGACTCCCTCTAAATCCTTGTCACAACTTTGAAGTACACCACTTTAATAATTGATTTTTATAAACATTAAGAGCACAAAATCCCTTACGATCTTGATGAGTGCTCGCTTCCTCCTGAAGTGAGACTTATGAAAATCTTCTCCCAAAGATTGTATGTCACGTTCACAAGCTTTATTACCTTTAAGGATAAACAACACAAAGCAAAAAAAAAAACAAAAACAAACAAAGAGATAGTTGAACAAAGACTACTCTTTACATATAAAAGAACTCTTCAAAATTTGAAATGTTTGAATGGTGAAGAGGTGAGATTAGCAGCTGCTTAGGTTTGGTATTTATAGAGTTTAGGAAACCCTAAGCCATCCAATCTTGTTCATGATCTCAATCAGAACGAATTAGGGAGTTTCTAAAAATAACTCCCAATTATCTTTATTGTAGAATATTCCAGATGTAACAGAGAATCATTCTATAGCATTAGGAAAATGGACGAACCTGAACCTAAACCCAAACTAGGCTCATTACGAAATTAGCTTACTTAGGCACAAAGAATATTTCAGTTTCCTCTTTTTAAATCAAATTAAAATCAAGAAATATACACAATGATCAATTCTATATTAAACATAATTATTATAGACAAAGTTACCATAAATAAATAGGAAAACTTGACTATAGATAATTCATATAATATAAAATTCATACTTACCCAAACGTGACAAAATCCACTAATTACCCAAGATAGAATTTCAAAAATAAAAATGAAATTAGAAAAAATATATTTAATCAATAGACAACCAATGTTAGGATTTTACAGGAAGGTTTCTGGTCATATTAATATCAAGGTTGACTTCTTACGAAGAAAGGAAAAAAATGATGTATTTTAGGTTTGATCGACCTTAAGGCGACGCTCTCTGAGTTAAGTTATAAATTTTGAAATAATGAGTTACACTCACAAATATACAATTAAGCTTTTGTAGAGGATAATTGTATCTTGGCCAAAACAAGCGCTACTTTATTTTTAAAAGAGAAAATATGAGTTTTAAATCATAAAGATAAGAGTGTCTTATAGACTGTCTGAAATTAACTTAACCGACCCTAATGCGACACTTTAATTATTAGGTAGTTTTATTATGGAATAGTAAATTCTAAGTTTATGTGTTTTAATTGTTGCATTCATGCATCGTGTTTACTTTCCGAAGTAGACAGAAGAGGTATGCAGATCCAAAGCATCAAGAAGTTGAATTCGCAGTTGGTGACCTTGTGTTTTTAAGGGTATCACCTAAGCCCAAGATACATAGGTCCATTCAAGATATTAAACAAGGTTGGGAAAGTTGCCTATCGCTTAGCTTTACCACCAGCCCTGGCAGATATGCACAACATTTTTCACATTTCTATGTTGCGACAAGTACGCATCAAACTCATCCCATGTGTTGAGTTACAAGCTGTTAAAGTTAAGACATGACCTAAGCTATGACGAGCAGCCGGTGCAAATCATAGAAAATGAAATCAAGGAACTCAGATTCAAGAAGATTCCACTAGTAAAGGTCCTATGAAAGAACTGTTCGGCGAGGGAAGCAACTTGGCATTTGGAGGATGACATGAGAAAACAGTATCCCAAGCTTTTTGGTTAGTCAAATTTGAAGGACGAAATTCCCTTTTAAGGAGGGTAGATTGTAATATCTAGACACACAGTTTTGATTGAATTATTTATTGTCTTATTTAATATATTGTTTATTTTTTAATTTACTTATTTTGCTTAAGAATTACTTAGTTTCCTTTATGTTGTTTTTGTGCCATATATGTGTATGTGTGAACACCTTGGGCGTGTGTGGATAGGAAATTGGATATTATGATCATGGTTGTATCATGGACATCAACTGAAATAAATGTAAGAAATTATGGAAAGTTTGCTGACTTATTAGCTAGTATTTGGGAGCTATTTTTCGAAAATAAAGAGGTGACTAAAGGCTTTATAATTGTTGATTGATTTGACGAGATTTTAAAAGATCAAAGGTGATTATTTATCAATCATGAATAAGGTCCAATTGTGAGTCTATGTTCTTAGATTAAGTAGAGAATCAATGGTGGATTGATGGCTAGTAATTTCAAATTTTTTGGTTATTAATGACTAGTTAATGTAGTTGATTTGAGGAATGAATAAAATGATCAAATGATGATCATCTCAATGAATTTCAACATTAAGGGTTGGATGAGTAATCAATAATGTGGTTGAGAGAAAAGACTAGGTGCGTGAGACACATTAGAGTAAATTGAGTGATTGATTTATGAAAATCAAATCAAGGTTTATGGTGATTGAGTAATTAAATCAATTTAGTATTTATGGGTAATTTTTGTTGGAAGTTCTAGAGCCTATACAAAGAGAGAGCCTAGCTCTCATTTTTGCACAACACAAAGAGAGAATGAAGGAGAGGTGAGTGTGACGAGAAGAGAAAGAAAGAGAAAGAGAGAGAAAAGGATGAGAGAGGAAGCTCACATCTAGGGGTCGGGTTGGACACAAAGTTAAGTTGAGATTCTTAGTTCTATGGTGTAACACCCTATTTTCTCATAATATTATCGAGAACATAGTGTTGGATCATAAACATAAATATGGCTCATTTATTTAAGAAAATCATAATAAGCAAAGGTATCCCGTGTCTTTACAAAAATAAAATAAGGTTTGTAACAAAATAATATGAGCAACATTAAGATATAAAAAATAAAACTTAAAAGAAAATGCTTTAATAAAATAGGCCCGCTAGATCATTCCTTGGCTATATAGTCCCCACGAATACATCACTAAGCTCTTAGGTCCCACTCGCCACAAGATTTTCTATCCTCAATTGTGAGCTTCCAAGCCCAGTAAGGAAAATACAAACAAAATTCATATAACAAGTAATCATAACAGACATATCATAAATCATACAAAAGTTCATAATATCTTAAAACACAAACATAATCTAGATCTTAACCATAGGTCATAAGAGGTCATAATTCATAGGTCATAGTCATAGGTCATAATCATAATCATAGTTCATAATAGGTCATAATAGGTCATAACAGTAAGACAGGTATAAGAAAACGATAAGTGCTTATACATGGGTGGCAATTAAGCTCCAGACATAAGTCTCTCATACAATTTTGGCAACCAAGCCTACCGGACATCAACTTAGGCCCGCCATACATTTTTGAACACCTTAGGTCCAGCCACACTTATCTTCTTCTTGTACATGAAATGTTAGGGTCATACATATCACAAGCTAGGTCATAACTAAACTACCTAATTTTCCTTACCATGAGTGTGGTAGAAGAAAAGAAAAGATATTGCTTTTGCTATAGAGAATCGCCCAAAACTTTTATATATGACATAAAAGTTTAAGATTAGAGACTTATCATAAAACTATACTTCCAAAATTTCTAAACCTCATAAAGTCATACCTTCACCCTAGAACCAAAAGATGAAATCTCGAGCCTTCACATTAATGCCTGTCTTCCAACAATAACACCAAGAGCTTCAATATTTCGGCTATATATTGGCTTGATAGGGTTTAGTGTTTCGGCTATAGGGTTTATCATGGCTATAGTTTTTTAAGGCTTTATAGAGAAAATAGAAGAAAAAGAATTCCCAAGCACTATAAAGACTATAGTGGTTCTACTATGGTGTGTTTATGGGGCAAAAAGTTGAGATCTTTTTGGGAGGTATGGATTTCAAAAACGAGAGGCTTGAAAGCTTTGTTTTGAGTGTGAAAAATGAAGAACTCTAATGCTCTATTTATAGGCTCTATGTCTCAACTCCCTTCCTTAATTTTCTCAACTATCCTTCAACAAGTTTTTGAAATTTGAATCTCCCTCCCCCTTTGTAGTTTCAGCCAGTCCCTTTCCTTCTCTTAGCCATATTCTACAACTCCTCTCTTAATGCCACATAGCCTCTTATGTAAAAAAAAAAAATGGAGTCAAAGTCCCCATTTGTTTCCTCCTTAGTCTCCCACGCATACACCTAAGCCAGTCAAATTCAAAAACTTTCAAATGGTTTCAACAATCACCAACTTAGCACTTAATTTCCTTTTTTGCAAGCTTAGAGTGACACCTAGTTCCTTAAGTTCAAAATGAGTCAAAACCATCCTAAATATGCTCCGCACACCAATGACTAGGCTGGTCTTCAACTTAGTTCTTCAATTTAATCTATTACTTATTTAATTAATTCATAAAAAATCCACCTATTAATTTTGTAGGGAATTTCGGCCAATATATATAAATTCAAATAATTTATGTCTTATTTTTATGCCACATGTATACCTCTTATACCACCAAATAACATGTGTGCATAATTTAATTAAAACTTAAAACTATACACTAATTAAATCTATACTAAAATCCCATAAATTACTAGCTATAATAATTATAATTACTTCCAAGATCATAGTTTAAATTAATAATTTAAACTTAAATCAATCTTTTTAATTTCCACCACTCAAATTAAATTATAAACTATAATAAAAACTAACCTATGGTCATATTTAAGGAGAAAATAATAACCTTGGTTATTACATATGGTTTAGTTCTTAAGCTTCTTATTCTCTTTATTCTCGATGATCATTTGAGAAGTTTGATTCATATCTAGGGTTCAGATTTCAAAGCTTAAGAAAGGCTAATGTTTCGAGGTTTCAAGGTGGTGAAACTTTAAGAGGTTTGACCTATTCATACTCTAAAGGTACAATAGTATTTATAAGTTTTATTTTATATTAGGGTTTGCACTATATTTAAGAGTTGACCATTATGAGTATGTATTTTATGCTTTTGGGTTTGGAGCACGTGTTGCATGGCCCACACAAAGAGGTTTGGACGTGTAGCTTAGATAATTTGGCATGATGTTGTTCTTACAACAAGACTCTTATTTTATGATTAGGTTTTGATCATTGAAGTAAGATCTTTTCTTTGTCAGGACTTCACACCTACACCAAGGTAATGATGATAAATATGTTTGCTTGATTGTTATTGTTTATGAAATCCATGTTGTATGCTAAATGTTTCAAGGCACGCACTGTAACATCCTAAAATGACCTAATAAGGCTTAGGGCCTTGATTAGGGGGCCAGGATGGAAATATGTAGACATATGTGTTTTATTTCTATATTAATATTAATTACGTGCATTATGTGATAATATGATTAAATGTGCATATTTAGGGATATTAAATGTGCATGTGGGCCCGCTTCTTATTAGAAGGGCGATTCGGTAATTTGGCCCGTTGCGGGCATAAATGTGTATTTGTGTGCATATATGTTATATATGTGGGAGACCACATTATTATGTGGGATATTTTGGATTACTCGGCACGAGGCGATCCTAGGAAGCAAGTTAGCGAGAAAGTCACAACGGGACCGGGTACCCGACTCGGGGCGAGTCAAGGGGTATTTTTGGGTATTAGATATTTAATTGGGTCATCAGGTTATGAAAATAAATAATTGGAGATATATTTGAAGTTTGAGAGTCTAAGAGGGAATGTTGTGGAAACTTACCATATTGCCCTTAGGGACGTTTTTGGTACCCCGAGCTTTGGGATTAACTTAAGACACTTAAGTTAGATAAAACAAAAACAAAAGAAATACTTGGAAGCTGCCTAAACCGACCCCCCTCCCTTTCTTTCTTTCCTTCTTTAAGCTTTCTTTGATTTCTTCATTGAAAACCAAGGGGATTTGGGCTAGGATCACTTGAATTGAAGCTAAGGATTTGGGAACTAACTCAGTAGCAGCTTGGGGGATTTAATCTTTATCAAAGGTAAGCTATAAATTATGATTTCTAGCATTTAAATTCTGGAATTGTTGGCTATTTTAAAGTGTTTTTTAGCCTTTGAGTTTCAAAGATTTAATTGGTGGTTTAGTGAGTTTTGGGACAAGTTTTCTATTGGGTTTTGTTGCGGGGAGAATATTAGAGTGTTTGTGATGATTGAATTATGTTTTGGGGTGAAATTTGGTATGGTAAGGATTCAATTTGGCTGCTAAAATGGAGGTTATGTCTGGGTTCGAGGGGCCAAGTTGCGACCTTGTTCTTGACAAGTCGCGACTTAGCTTAAACCAGGCGTCTTGGAAGGTCTCTGCTGGGGGGGGGGGGGGGGGGGGCGCCGCGACTTGATAGGCCAAGTCATGGCCCGTGCCTCTGGACAGAGAGGAGGATGAGGCTGGACAGGGGGGCGCACCGCGACTCGCAGGGGGGCAAGTCACGGCCCGCCTGGGTAGTTTTATCTTGGGAGATTGTTTTCAAAATAGAACTTTTTCCTTAGGGCTCGGGATTGTTTCCACTGCCCCGTTTGGTGGAACCCGAAGCCCCAGAGGCTAGAACTTGGTCTGGAAGCCTTAGATCGCTTGATATTAATAGAATCCTATTTTATGGTTGTGACTTAGGCTATCGCTAAGGGCTCCGAACCGGGATCGTGCTCGAGGGTCGTTCTTATTTACACGTGCTTGGACCTAAGGTAAGAAAACTGCAGCCAGAATGTGTTGTGTGTGGTTAGGGTTTGGCCCATCTATCATCTTTGAATATGGTTAGGGCTTGGGCCCCTAAATTGATTATGTTAGGCTATTATTCTAAAGGCTTGTTGATAAATGCTTAAGTGCTTATATTCGATACATGAATTCTATGATTAGGGCATGCAGCCCCTTATGTGATTATGTTTGGTATCGTGGGTATGGTTATTCAATGGAATTGTATGATTAGCATGAATATGTGCTTAATAGTTGGGATGTGCCTATTCACATCTATTTCTTATAACTAAAGTATGTAATCCTGGATCAGGGCTTGATTTATATGTCAAGGACGACAATAGCGCGCTGTGTGCTGGTTGGGAGGCATCGGCCTAAACCTGCAACGTACTATTACGTTGATCGACTCTAAGGTCAAAGGTGAACCAAAGGGGTTTGGCTAGCTATATGGCTAGTGAGACAGAGCTAAGGGCGAGGCCTCAGGTGACTCTATGGTCACATAGCTAGGGCATAGGCCTGAGAGTTGGCTTAAAAGCCAACTGAATAGGGGGACAGCCCCAGGTTAATCAAATGATCATGTGATTGAATTTATAAGATATTGGTTATTAGTGGATATTACTGATTTTGTTGAATGGTTATTTTAAAGTTATATTCTCTATTGTTGCACATTCCTTTTTTCTTGTTGAGCCTCGACTCACATGTGCTTTGTGGTGCAGGTAAGGGTAAGGGAAAGCTTAACCAACCATGAGTTGGAGAGCTTCAGTGGCGGCGTGTACATATGCAGCTGCTCAACCATCACGGCCGAGGTATCTCAGAGGAACTAGGGTTACAGCCCTGTTTTGCCGCTTAGGCTGGCTGATGTAACTTCTGATATGTATCTATCCTTTTAAACAGTTGAGTTGTAATATTTTGGGATCCCATATTATATAATACTTTTGGAATAAAAGTCAACTGTTATTTGACAAAAAAATTTAACCCTAACCTCTTGTCACTAACCTTAGTTACACAATTTAAGCCAAATGATCTGATTAGAAGGTCTAACACAATTTTAAGTACACAGTGTAACGATCCTTGATTAGGAGGGTGTTACAACTTGGTATCCGAGCTACCAAAGTTTAAGGATTCCTGAAGACTGGCCGGGTATGTACACTCGCCACTAGAAACAAGCTCGACTCAGGGTTCGGTAATTGTTATATGTTTAAATGCTTAAAAATGATATGAATGCCTTATCTGCATGCCTTTATAGGAAGCATGAGATTATCGTATAGGTCTTGGCCCTTGACTGTTGCGTGAATGTTAAAGAATGTGCTTATTAGCATCGTTACTGCTTGTGGACGTAAGGGAACCGCTTATTAGCGCTATTATTTGTATATAGGTCAGGGGAAAATGTTTATTAGCATTGTTACTACTGGCAGGAATTAAAGAACATGCTTATTAGCTATGTTGGGTTTGTGGGAAATATTTGGATATGCCCATGTGTATTGTAAATTGCTGATGGATATTAGGAGGTGCTTATTAGCAATATGAATGAATATATTTATTATGGGATGGCATGCTTATTAGCATTCTATAAGTATGTTATCTGATGATCTTGGACCGTCTGGCGGTAAGTCGTATAGTTATGACTTACCTAATGATCGATTTGATCTTTGTAAGGGTGGATAGAGTGTCAGAATGAGCCCTCGAAGGTCAGAGAGATTGGCTGGCCAAGAGTTACAGGCCAGTGAAGGGAATGTTCAGGGCCAGACCCCACTACCAACTCTAGAGAACTAGTAGCAAGTGCTTTTTGACATGCAAGCTAGGTTGGAGAGGAAGGAAGAAGAGATACGCCTCTTGAGACAACAATAGGTTCCAGCAGGGAACCAACAGGCCGCGGTGCCAGTAGTGGTACAACTTGGGGTATCGGTAGTTGTACAGCCCCAGACAAGGGGAGATAGGTGGGAAACCCTATATGAGAGATTCAGGAAGCAGCACCCTCTAGTTTTTTAGGGAGGTTCTGATCCACTGAAGGCTGAGCAGTGGATGACCATGATAACCACTATCCTAGACTTTATGAGGGTAGGAGGTAATGAGAGAGTGGCCTGCGCCACTTATATGTTTCGGGACGATACCCGAATATGGTGGGAGGTGGTATCCCAGACTAGAGCAGTTACCACAATGGAGTGGGAAGAATTCAAAACCTTGTTTAACGATAAATACTACAATGACACAGTTAAGACTGCGATGGCTAAGGAGTTCAGTAGGTTACTTCAGGGTAACATGTCAATGACCGACTACGCCTTGAAGTCTGACAGATTGGCAAAGTTTGTCGGGGATCTGGTGCCCACTGATGGGACTAGAAGAGAAAGGTTTCTACAGGGGCTACAACCTATGATAGCCCGGGACATTCGTATTACTACTGTGCCAGGAGTGATTACCTATGCACAGGCTGTAGAGAAGGCGCTTACAGCTGAGAACGCTGAGAATAAGATCTGTTATGATAATGCAACCATAAGAGATTCTAGGAGGCGGGGACCTCCATTTCTAGGTTTTCGTATGGGCGGAGGCCCCAGTGATCAGAAA
This sequence comes from Humulus lupulus, assembly GCF_963169125.1. Classification (NCBI taxonomy): domain Eukaryota; kingdom Viridiplantae; phylum Streptophyta; class Magnoliopsida; order Rosales; family Cannabaceae; genus Humulus; species Humulus lupulus. The sequence continues at coordinate 109,326,748 of NC_084799.1, forward strand.
AGGAAGACCCCAGACACATTTTTAGTTCCAGGGCTAGATAGGAAGCCACGAGGTGTGCAGATGGGCCGCCAGGGTGGCGGTGAGACATGGAGGGCATTCCTAGAGTGTCCTAGGTGCAGGAGGCGTCATGTTGGGGAGTGTCGAGCGAAGGCTTATTTTGTTTGTGGTAGTATGGGGCACCGTAAGAAAGACTGCCCGAGAGCCAGAAAAGAAGAGCCAAAGAAGGTGGACAGCCTGACGCCAACTCGGGTGTTCACTTTGACCCAGATAGAGGTCGAGGCTAGTCCCTCGGTGGTTACAGGTCAGCTTTCTAGTGCTGGAACCTTTTATACTGTTCTTATTTACTCGGGTGCTACGCACTCCTTTGTTGCTAGTAGGATTATAAATGGGTTGTGTAAACCTTGTGAGTTATTTTCTATGGGGTTTGTTACGATTTTTCCTACTGGAGAGTTAGTGGTATCCAGGAGATTGATTAGGTCACTACCAGTTACAGTGGATGGCAGGGAGTTGTCAGTTGACTTGGTGGAGTTAGAGATGACTGATTTTGACATAATTCTTGGTATGGATTGGCTAGAGAAGTATGACTGTAAGAAGAAGATGGTAACTTTTGAACCAGAGGGTGAGGACCCTGTATATCTATGATATCAGTACTTAGAGCTAGAGACCTATTTCAAGGAGGATGCATAGGGTTCTTAGCTAGTGTGGTGGATACCACTCAGGTCATGTCAGTGGGACAAGAACATACTCGGTTAGTCTATGAGTTTCTGGATGTGTTTCCACAGGACTTGCTAGGGTTACCTCCACATAGGGAGATTGAGTTTGTGATTGAGTTGACGCCAGGGACAGAGCCAGTGTCTAGGGCACCTTACAGGATGGCTTCAGCAGAGCTGAAAGAACTGGTGGTTCAATTACAGGAGTTACTGGACTTGGGTCTTATTAGGCCCACTTTCTCGGCATGGGGCGCATCGATTCTCTTTGTGAAGAAGAAGGATGGTTCTCTGAGGATGTGCATCGACTACGTGAAGCTGAATAAGTTGACTATCAATAACAGATATCCTTTGCCAAGGATTGTTGATTTGTTTGACCAGTTGCAGGGTAGAGCATTATTCTCTAAGATAGATCTTCGATCTAGTTATCATGAGCTGAGGATCAAGGAGGAAGATATACCGAAGACAACTTTCCGCACCAGGTATGGGCATTATGAGTTTTTGGTTATGTCATTTGGATTGACTAATGCTCCGACAGCATTCATGGATCTGATGAACAAAGTGTTCAAGGACTACCTACATCAGTTTGTGATCGTCTTCATTGACGATATATTGATATACTCTTGGACGGAGACTGAACACGACCATCACCTCAGGTTGGTATTACAGAGGTTGAGAGAGCACAAGCTGTATGCGAAGTTCAAGAAGTGCGAGTTTTGGTTGCCACAGGTGACTTTCTTTGGTCACATAGTCAATAAAGATGGTATTAAGGTGGATCCAGCGACGGTTGAAGTAGTCAGAGATTGTTCAAGACCGAAGAACGCTTTAGAGATCAAAAGTTTCTTGGGTTCGGCGGGTTATTACAGGTGCTATGTGGAAGGGTTCTCCAAGGTTGCATCATCATTGACAGAGTTGACACGCAAGAATCAGAAATTTATTTGGTCTGACAAGGGTGAAGACAGTTTTCAAAAGCTCAAGGAGAGTTTGATCACCAAACAAGTTTTGAGCCTTCCTACAGATCAAGGTAAATTTGTGGTTTATTATGATGCTTCTAGGCAGGGTCTGGGTTGTGTACTTATGCAGACTGGGAAGGTAATTGCCAGTGCATCACATTAGTTGAAGGACTATGAGCAGAGATACCCTACACATGATTTAGAGCTGGCAGTGGTTGTTTTTGCACTGAAGGTGTGGTGACATTACTTGTATGGTGAGAAGTGTGAGATATACATTGATCACAAGAGCCTGAAGTACTGTTTCACTCAGAAGGATCTGAACATGAGACAGAGACATTGGTTGGAGTAGGTAAAGGATTATGATTGTGAGATCCTTTATCACCCTGGAAAAGTCAACGTGGTAGTAGATGCTTCGAGATAGAATGGGCCGGGATAATTTTATAGTGCCAGATAGATATCAAGGAAGTTGGCTGATGAGATGACTCAAGCGGAGAATGAGTTAGTGGTGTGTCAGTTGGCCAATATCACATTACAGTCTACTCTCTTGGAGAGAATAAAGCAGAGACAGTTGGATGATCCACAGTTGGGGCGGGTTAGAGAAGACATCTTAGTTGGAGTAGCTAAGGACTATTCGGTGTCGAGTATGGGTTTACTAATGTATAAGGGTCGGATTTGTGTTCTGATGGACACTGAGATTAGACGAGAGATTCTGGATGAATCTCACACCACCCTGTATTCTCTTCATCCAGGAACCACGAAGATGTACCAGGACCTGAGAGTTTTATATTGGTGGCCTGGGATGAAGAGGGATGAGACAGAGTATGTAGCTGGAAGCTTGACCTGTCAGCAGGTCAAGGTTGAGCATCAGAGGCCGGCAGGACTGTTACAGCCTCTGGATGTCCCAGAGTGGAAGTGGGAAGATATCACAATGGATTTCGTGGTAGGTTTACCAAAGACAGTGGGCCAGCACGATTCTATTTGGGTTATTGTGGATCGATATACGAAGTCAGCTCATTTTCTACCAGTGTGGATGAACTGCACAATTGATCAGTATGTTAATCTCTATGTGAGAGAGATAGTTCACCTTCATGGGACGCCAAGGTTTATCGTGTCTGATAGGGACCCTATCTTTACTTCCAAATTTCAGGGGAGTTTGCAGAAGGCGATGGGTACACAGTTGAAGTTCAACACAACTTATTATCCTCAGATTGATGGTCAGTCTGAGAGGACTATCCAGATACTTGAGGACATGCTGAGAGAATGTGTGTTGGACTTTGAAAGGTCCTGGAGTAAATGTTTGCCTCTGATAGAATTTTCTTATAACAACAATTATCAAGCTACCATTGGAGTGGCACCTTATGAGATGCTATATGGTAGGAAGTGCAGATCGCCCATTCACTGGGATGAGATGGGTGAGAGGAAATATCTAGGTTCGGATGCAGTCCAGAGGACCATTGAGGATATCGAGAGGATTAGAGCTCGGATGCTCGCTTCTCAGAGTAGGCAGAAGAGTTATTCTGACCTGAGGCGGAGGAACGTAGAGTTCCAGGTGGGAGATTATGTTTTCCTTAGGGTTTCATCTCTGAGAGGGGTGAAGAGGTTCAGGAAGAAGAGAAAGCTGAGCCCTAGGTTTGTGGGACCGTTTGAGATCGTAGAGAGGATCAGGCAGATTGTCCTTACCCTATGCACTGTCTAGCGTGAGTAATGTATTCCATATTTCCATGTTGAGGAAGTATGTGTCAGATAGAACTCATGTACTGAGTTATGAGGATTTGGAATTAGAGGCAGACTTGTCTTATGAGGAGCAACTAGTTCAGATTCTTGACAGGAAGGACAAGGTCCTGAGGAACAAGACTGTACCTTTGGTTAAGGTATTATGGAGGAACAACAGGGTCGAGGAAGCGACCTGGGAGCTGGAGGCAATTATGCGAGCTCAGTTTCCTGAGCTGTTTAGGTAGAATTTCGAGGACGAAATTTCTGTAAGGAGGGGATAGTTGTAATGTCCCAAAATTACCTAATTAGGCTTAGGGCCTTGATTAGGGGGCTAGGATGGCAATATGTGGACATATGTGTTTTATTGCAATATTAATTATAATTATGTGGATGATGTGATAATATGATTAAATACGCATATTTAGTGATATTAAATATGCATGTGGGCCCGCTTCTTATTAGAAGGGCGATTTGGTAATTTGGCCCGTTGTCAGCATAAATGTGTATTTGTGTGCATATATGTGATATATGTGAGAGACCACATTAATATATGGGTTATTTTGGGTTACTTGGCACAAGGCGATCCTAGGGAGCAAGTTAGCGGGAAAGTCACAATGGGACCGGGTACTCGACTCGAGGCGAGTCAAGGGGTATTTTGGGTATTAGATATTTAATTGGGTCATCGTGTTATGAAAATAAAAAATTGGAGATATATTTGAAGTTTGAGAGTCTAGGAGGGAATGTTGGGGAAATTTACCATTTTTCCCTCGGGGACGTTTTTGGTACCCCAAGCTTTGGGATTAACTTAAGACACTTAAGTTAGATAAAACAAAAACAAAAGAAATACTTGGAAGCTGCCTAAACCGATCCCCCTTCATTTCTCTCTCTCCTTCTTTAAGCTTTCTTTGATTTCTCCATTGAAAACCAAGGGGATTTGGGCTAGGATCACTTGAATTGAAGCTAAGTATTTGGGAACTAACTCAGTAGCAGCTTGGGAGATTTAATCTTTATCAGAGGTAAGCTCTAAATTATGATTTCTAGCATTTAAATTCTAGAATTGTTGGTTGTTTTAAAGTGTCTTTGAGGCTTTGAGTTTCAAAGATTGAATTGGTGGTTTAGTGAGTTTTGGGACTAGATTTTACTATTGGGTTTTGTTGCAGGGAGCATATTAGAGTGTTTGTGATGATTGAATTATGTTTTGGGGTGAAATTTGGTATGGTTAGGATTGAATTTGGCTACTGAAATGGAGGTTATTTCTGGGTTCGAGGGGCCAAGTCGCGACCTTGTTCTTGACAAGTCGCGACTTAGCTTAAACCAAGCGCCTTGGCAGGTCTCTGCCTGGGGGGCGCGCCACGACTTGATAGACCAAGTCACGGCCCGTGCCTCTGGGCAGAGAGGAGGATGAGGCTGGACAGGGGGGAGCACCACGACCCACAGGGGGGGGCAAGTCGCGGCCCGCTTAGGCAGTTTTGCCTTGGGAGGTTGTTTTCAAAATAGAACTTTTTCTTTTGGGCTCGGGATTGTTTCCACTGCCTCGTTTGGGGGAACCCGAAGCCCCGGAGGCTAGGACTTGGTCCGGAAGCCTTAGATCGCTGGATATTAATAGAATCCTATTTTATGGTTGTGACTGAGGCTATCGCTAAGGGCTTCGAACTGGGATCGTGCTTGAGGGTCGTCCTTATTTACACTTTCATGGACCTAAGGCAAGAAAACTGCACCCATAACATGTTGTGTGTGATTAGAGCTTGGCCCGTCTATCGTATTTGAATATGGTTAGGGCTTGGGCCCTTGAATTGATTATGTTAGGCTATTGTTCTAAAGGCTTGTTGATAAATGCTTAAGTGCTTATATTCGTTACATGAATTCTATGATTAGGGCATACGACCCCTTATGTGATTATGTTTGGTATTGTGGGTATGGTTATTCAATGGAATTGTATGATTAGCATGAATATGTGCTTAATTGTTGGGATGTGCCTATTCACATCTGTTTCTTATAACTAAAGTATGTAATCCTGGATCAGGGCTTGATTTATAAGTCAAGGACGACAATAGCGCACTGTACGCTGGTCGGCAGGCATCAGCCTAAACCTGTAATGTATTATTAAGTTGATCGACTCTAAGGTCAAAGGTGAACCACAGGGGTTTCGCTAGCTATTTGGCTAATGAGACAATGCTAAGGGCGAGGCCCCAGATGACTCTATGGTCACATAGCTAGGGCATAGGCCAGAGAGTTGGCTTAAAAGCCAACTGAATAGGGGGACAACCCCAGGTTGATACAATGATCATGCGATTGAATATTATATTTTAATATAATGTTTGATTGATTAAATAAGTGTTAAAAAAGTGATTATTTAATCTAGTGGGGGAATGGTATATTATTTCATATAATATAATATTAGATTAAATAATGTGACAACATTGCTTTCTTTTATGCAACTCTAAAACAGAGATTTGCTTCTAATCGTACCACTGCTTATGTGGATGATCATGGTCAGATAGTTGATTGCTATGAGGATGTGATCAAGCATTTTGTTAACCATTTTAAAGGGTTTCTGGGCAGTCCTAGTTCTGCTACTACTAGGATTCAGTTGGAGGGTATTAAAGTTGGTAATATTTTAAGTATAGATCAGCAACTCAGTTTGATTAGGTCGTTTTTGAAGAAGGATGTTAAAGAGGCCATGTTTAGCATTCCTTCTGTTAAGAGTCCTGGTCCGGATGGTTTTGGTTCGGGATTTTTCAAGTACATGTGGAAAGATTTGGGGGACGAGATAGCCTCAGCTGTTCTGGAATTTTTTGATTCTTGCAGGTTGCCAAAATCCCTTAACAGATCAATTATTGCTCTTATTCCAAAAACTGATTCTCCCTCTACAGCAATATATTACAGACCAATAGCTTGTTGTAATACTTTATACAAGTGTATTTCGAAGATGTTATGTGTGAGATTATCTACTGTTCTGCCCTATCTTGCCCATCAGAATCAGGGTGCTTTTATTAAGCATAGATCATTGGCCCACAATATTTTCATCCTTCAAGATCTTCTCAAAGGTTATTCTAGGAAGAATATATCAAATAGATGTTTGGTTAAGATAGATCTAAGCAAAGCATATGATTCAGTTGACTGGTATTTCTTGGAGGATCTGCTTAACGCCTATTGTTTTCCTAGTCGGTTCATAAGTTGGATCATGGTCTGTTTGAAAGGGGCTTCTTACTCTTTACTATTGAGTGGCAGACTTCATGGAGCGTTTAGTGGGATGAAAGGATTGCGGCAAGGAGACCCTATATATCCTCTTCTCTTTGTATTGATCATGGAGTATCTTACTCAATTACTGATGCTAGCTAGCCAGCAAAAGGAGTTCAAATTTCATCCTCTTTGTAAACACATGAAGCTTGTCAATCTTTGTTTTGTAGATGACCTCATGCTCTTTTGCAAAGGAACTTATACTTCAGTTCAGATATTGTTTGATGGTTTGCGTAGGTTCAATCAAATTTCTGGTCTTGTTGTGAACTTATCTAAGTCTCACATATATTTTGGTGGAGTTCATTTGGATGAAAGGAGAAAAATCTTAGATAACTTGAAGATTGAAGAAGGTTCCTTCCCTCTGAAATACCTGGGTCTTTATCTTAGACCAACTAAATGGAGGGCTGAGGACAATGGTCTAATTCTTAAAAAAGTCCAAAACAGATTACATTCGTGGTCTAGTAGACATCTCTCATTTGCAAGGAGATCTCAACTCATACATTCTGTTTTGTTGGGTATTCGGACCTATTGGATGAGTACTTTTTTACTCCCTCAAAGAGTTATTTAGGACATTGACAGATTATGCAGGAATTTTCTCTGGGGAGCTAGAGGCAACCGAAGCAAAGTGCATCTTTCATCTTGGGATTAGGTGTGTTTACCCAAAAGCTTGGGTGGGATTGGGTTTAAAGAAGGTTATAAGTGGAATATTATACTGATGGCTAAGTATATTTGGGCTGTGTCATCTAAACAAGATTCTCTTTGGGTCAAATGGGTAGCTAATATTTACCTTAAAGGGCAAAGTTTATGGTCTTATACATTGCAATCTGATGTGAGCTGGTACTGGAGGAATCTTATAAAGCTGAGGGATCATTTCTCTCCTGATATTTTAAAGGCTGCGGTGTCCAAAGATAAATTGAATCTTACTAGCCTTTAAATGCATCTGGTTCACAAAGAGAAGGTTCAATTTGACAAAGTGGTTTGGTGTAAGCTCTCTATTCTGAAGCACAGGTTTATACTCTGGCAAGCAGTTCTAGGCCACCTCCTCACTCGAGACAACCTGATTAAATGCCATATCCCTCTTGAGTCTTGCCTCTGTCCTGTTTGTGAATTAGAGAAGGAATCGCATGAACATCTGTTCTTCAGGTGTCCTTTTTCTCAGCAGGTGCTTGTTCAAGTCCAGACTTGGTTGGGGTATCTGATATGGCCTCCTTCTTACTCAGATTGGCAGAAATGGATGGAAGGAAGACCTAAGGACATTATGCAAAAGATTAGTGCTGCTGTGCTTGCTGCTTTAGTGTACTATATTTGGTCTAACAGGAACTGGTGTATATTTGAGGCTTATTCTTGTTCTGGTCCAAAGCTGAGCTACATGATTCTCTCGGGGATTAAATCCAAATTACTTGATATTAGGAGTTCTAAGCTTAAGGCTGGACAGAAGAGTTTGGTTGCCTATATTCAAATGCTGTATTGTTGATTTGTTTTGTTATTTATGAATCAGTCAGTTTGTAAGGTGATTTGATTTTGGTGGAATATATTTCTTTTCTTATAAAAAAATAAAAATAAATAATGTGACAAAATGTGATTTGTCACACAAATGTGATTTGTCACACCTTGTAACATATTATTGAGAGTCACAAAATTGGACACATGTGTGTGCCTAAATGTGACATATTTTGGAGTTACAAAATCAGTTACAAATTTGTAAACTCCCAAATATTACCCAATAATGTGTATATTATATGTTACACATTTCAGATTGGATTTCATAAAGCCATATGAGAAATGGCTGATAGAGATGTGATTTTAACTCCCATATTGTGTATGGAAGTTACAAAATCAAGTGGGAATAAATTGGAACGTTTTGGAAAATAACTAAAAAATTGGTTGCTGAAAATGACCAAGGGCCACGACGCTTGAAACAAGCGCCGCGGCCCTAGTGGCTGACAACTTCATACAAATTCGGTTTTTATCCAATTTTGAACGTTTCCAACAGCCAAGTAACTCCCAAATCTCTATTTTAATTCCATAAAACATCCAATTAATCATTGGTAACAACCATGGGGTTGGTGGAATTTGAAATTCAAAGGGTGTCTCAAAACTCTATAAATAGGAGCCTAATGCTCACTTGTAAGATACACAATTTTTCATCCACAAAGCACTTGGCTAAAAAATACAACTTGAGGCATGATTATTCCAGAGAGCTATTTCCTTGAGAGACACCTTAGTGCTTAGAGAATAGGGGGAAATAAGCTTTTGGACAAAGGTTTTGAACCTTGTTCAAGTTGGTGATCCCCATTACTCTACACTTTGGTTGAGTGTGAGTTTGTGTTTTTCATTGATCTTTTCATTCAGTTGTTCTTCTTGTATTATTATTGTTTTGAGTTTGTAATCATCTTCTTCTATTTCTATTTACATATTTATTGGTATCTCTTGCTTTAGAGTTTTAGTTCTAATAATTCCCTTCTTTCTCTCTTTTCTACATTTACTTATATTGTTGGTCATTGAGTTGTAAACCTATTTATCTATCATCTTGTCCATTGTATTCTTTGCATAGAGTTTTATTTTTGGTTTTTCCACTTTTCCATTGAGCAATAAAATATATTCTCTAACAATCAAAAGCTTAATTCTCCTTTTCAATGGAAGGAGAAACCATAGAGATCTTGTGAGGATCCAACTTTGAAAAGATGGTAAGATAATGTAATGTTCTTCTTTAGTTTTCTTAGAATATCTAATGGTTTTCATATAGTGATAGAAATGTGAAGAAGAAAATTTTATAAATGAGGTTCATTGTTTTCTAATCTCCTTTGTTTTTTCAAATATAGTGGTTAGATTAGAAGATAATTCAACATCTTGTGTTGTTGCTATATGTGATTAATTAACATATTGTGTAAATAATCTAGTAGATTATTGGTTAACATGCTAGCATGTTATAGAATTGTCTTATTATGAGATAATGATAAATTATTAAGATGACAATTTTATGAGTTTTATATGACATGCCTATATATTGATTTTGTGAATCAATAGAATATATCAATATGTGGATATGTGAATTATTGTATGATATTTGTGATATATTTACAATATTATTATGAGATTAACAATGCATGCTAATATGATGGATATATATTGACAAATTGTGTGAAATTTCTTTGAGACATAATTATGTTAATATATAAATGTATATTGATTTATACATGAGAAATATCATGATTATTATGATATGCCATATAATATGATTATTAAGGTGATAATAATGTAAATATGTTTATCATATATTATTGAAATGTGATGAGTTACTATTTCTTTGGTAAATAAAGAGAATTATTTGAGAATTTAAATTTCTCATTTAAGTGTTGACCATCTCATTTTATGAGATAAGAAAATATGAACCTAAGAGGGTTACATCTTTTAGTAGTTGTGTCTTGCCATTGCAAGAAAAATGGATCAAGGTAGATTAAAAAAAAAAAAAAATTTGTGGGATGACATATTGACTCAATAGAGTTATAGTCTAGAGTGTGGTCAAATGAAATATATTTGAGAATTATTTAGTGACAATAATTCTTAAATATTCAATGAGGAGACATTTCAAAATTGGAGAAGCAATTTTGAATCTTTACACCAATGGTGAATAAAAGAGAACTTTATTCATTTTGGTTAAAGATGGTGATATGTTTAAATTAATCTCAATGAGGAGATAATTTTAAACAAAAACATAAGAAATCAAAGTGTTTAAATAAATCAATGAGAGTTTATTTTCTTTGATTTAAAGTGTTTAAAATATTGACATTTTCATTTTGATTTTGATGAGAAAATCAATGGATGTCAAATTGATGTTTTCAAAAGAATCTCAAAGAGACTCTTAAGAAATACATAAAAGTTGTTTAAGTGATTTATAGATTATTTAGACAACTAAAATTGAAAATTTGTGATTATTTGTTTGAGAAATTCTCACATTACATTTGTGTTCACATTTTATTTTGTGAAAATATATAAAAGAAAGCAACCAAGTGAAAGTTACTTTCAAATAAGTGTTTCTTGTTTTAGCAAGTAAATAAATCAAGAAAAACATTGAGCTTTTATCTTGAGAGTTTATCATGTGGCATAGAGGACTCATGATGAACTTTGAGAATCATAGGTCTAGATTTATCTTGGAGGATAAATGATTTAATAGAAATGAAGATATTGCTATTTTAAAGTGATATTTTATTGTCACTATGTGAGAAATGTGGGGGTGATGCTCCAAAATTAATCAATTTATTTTGTTGACAATAATTGATTAATTTGGTTATCATATCAAATAGGCGATTTGGAATTTCACATTCTAAATCACATTGGCTATATGTGTATAGAACAGACAATTCTAGACATGTTTGGTGTCTAAAGTCATTATTTGTAATATTTTGATTCACGAAGGAATCAATTTAAAACATAAATGAGAATCCTAGAAACAAAATAGGTTTCTAGAATTAATATTCAAGGAAAATGTTTATCTTGGATATAAAACTAAAAAATAGTGGGGGTGTTGACTATGGTCAAAATCACAATTTTAAAGGGGTAACTATTACAAAGTTTGAAAAAAAAAAAAGAGTGTTTAAAGTATGCATACATGAGAAAAGAAATGATTCAAATAGAATCATTTCAACATCTCAAGGGGTGGGACTTAGACTCCCTAAAGAGATTCATGGTTGATGGTAACCTATCTTAATACTAATAACCAAACTAGTATTAGGTTCAATAGGTAATAACAAGTCAATCAAGTGAATAGATAGTTGTACTCAAATTTTGTCCTATCTGAGATATGCGTACTAGTGTGTTACCAAAATGATGGTTAAAACCGAAAGGTTTTTTAATAGAACTCAGTCTTGAAAAGACAAGTATTTTAGGGTAACAAAATACTGTAAGAGTTTTACCTATATAGAACTAGGGGTGGTGCCGCCCCTCATGAGAATTGGGAGTCATTCTCAAGAAAAGTCTATGAATGGAATGTGCACATGGCCATTAACGGTGCAAAAGCGAGGCATTGAGGTCTCAAGTGAACATAGCAAAGGTGTGTGTGCTATCACCGGTTTGTTATCAAGGGATAGTCGTTCAATGATTCAGCAACATAAATTTCAACAAACTTTGTGATAATTACACTAAGGTAAAATTCAAGTCGAAAGACATTTTACTTTATGCACCAATGCAAAGGTTTCTATAGAGAGTGATTATTTAATCAAGTGGGGGAATATTATATTTTAATATAATGTTTGATTGATTAAATAAGTGTTACAAAAGTGATTATTTAATCTAGTGGGGGAATGTTATATTATTTCATATAATATAATATTAGATTAAATAATGTGACAAAATGTGATTTGTCACACCTTGTAACATATTATTGAGAGTCACAAAATTGGACACATGTGTGTGCCTAAATGTGACATATTTTGGAGTTACAATATCAGTTACAAATTTGTAAACTCCCAAATCTTACCCAATAATGTGTATATTATATGTTACACATTTGAGATTGGATTTCATTAAGCCATATGAGAAATGGCTGATAGAGATGTGATTTTAACTCCCATATTGTGTATGGAAGTTACAAAATCAAGTGGGAATAAATTGGAACGTTTTGGAAAATAACTAAAAAATTGGTTGCTGAAAATGACCAAGGGCCACGACGCTTGAAACAAGCGCCGCGGCCCTAGTGGCTGACAACTTCATACAAATTCGGTTTTTATCCAATTTTGAACGTTTCCAATAGCCAAGTAACTCCCAAATCTTTATTTTAATTCCATAAAACATCCAATTAATTATTGGTAACAGCCACAGGGTTGGTGGAATTTGAAATTCAAAGGTTTTCTCAAAACTCTATAAATAGGAGCCTAATGCTCACTTGTAAGACACACCTTTTTTCATCCACAAAGCACTTGGATGAAAAATACACCTTGAGGCATGATTATTCCAGAGAGCTATTTCCTTGAGAGATCCCTTAGTGCTTAGAGAATAGGGGAAATAAGCTTTTGGACAAAGGTTTTGAACTTTGTTCAAGTTGGTGATCCACATTACTCTACACTTTGGTTGAGTGTGAGTTTGTGTTTTTCATTGATCTTTTCATTCAGTTGTTCTTCTTGTATTATTATTGTTTTGAGTTTGTAATCATCTTCTTCTATCTCTATTTACATATTTATTGGTATCTCTTGCTTTAGAGTTTTAGTTCTAATAATTCCCTTCTTTATCTCTTTTCTACATTTACTTGTATTGTTGGTCATTGAGTTGTAAACCTATTTATCTATCTTCTTGTCCATTGTATTCTTTGCATAGAGTTGTATTTTTGGTTTTTCCACTTTTCCATTGAGCAATAAAATATATTCTCTAACATTGAATTTATAAGATATTGGTTATGAGTGGATATTATTGATTTCTTTGAATGGTTATTTTAAAGTTGTATTCTCTATTGTTGCACGTTCTGTTTTCTTGCTGAGCCTCGGCTCACATGTTCTTTGTGGAGTAGGTAAGGGAAAGGGAAAGCTTGACCAGCCATGAGTTGGAGAGCTTCGGTGGCGGCGTGTACTTATGCAACTGCTCGACCATCACGGTTGGGGTATCTCAGAGGAACTAGGGTTACAACCTTGTTTTTCCACTTAGGTCGGCTGATGTAACTTTTGATATGTATCTATCCTTTTAAATAGTTGAGTTGTAATATTTTGGGATCCCATATTGTATAATACCTTTGGAATAAAAGTCAACTGTTCTTTGACCAAAATTTTTAACCCTAACCCCTTGTCACTAACTTTAGTTAAACAATTTAAGCCAAATGATCTGATTAGCAGGTTTGACACAATTTTAAGTTTACAGTGTAACGATCCTTGATTAGGAGGGCATTACACGTACTTGGGAAGGTAAAATATGCACAAAGGTTGCCATAGTTTTGACCAAAGTTGTCGTAGAGAGGACCTGGTGCTTCCTCGTAGTTATTTTTGTCCTCCATTTATTGGTTCATTAATTAGAGCTCATCAAAGTATACTATTTTACTGTTCTAATTACCTTTTGTTTCTTAAGTATCATTAATTCACTAGTGAATAATTAATCTATAATCATATTATAGATTTGAGTTCAATAACTATTCAGTCCCATAATTAACCCTTAATGGAACCAATATTCGATCTGTTAGGAAGGCATGGATTCTAATATTGTAAAATCATGTTCCTAGCCATTCAAGATATTGAACTCCAAAACAAAAGTCACTAGCTTCATTATATTAAAAGACCTTAAAGAATGAATTAAAAGATCCATTAAACATGAACAAGAGGTCATGAATACTTAGGCTTTGGATTTATTTACAAATGATCATCTATTAAGATATGACTTAAATCTTTTTGGCAAATAGTAAGTTTATAAAGAAATTAATTCACATTAGTCCTGCCATATATAATCATAGTTAGATAAAGTACCTTTACAAAGATGTCTATCCACATCAGTAATCCGAATCTAGATTACTTACATCCAACTATATGCTTAGTAAATCGTACTAGGAACCATTGATTAATGATTCCATACTTTAATATGTTGTTGACTATTTAATTCATTATATATGATCTTAATTCACTCGTACGTATACAAGATCATATTCTCATTAATGAATATGAAATTTTATGATATTTATGTATAAATTATAACAATAATGTAACACCCTGGATAGCCAAGACCATTACAATGTGTATTTTTAATAGTGATGAACTTGCTAATCAAGTCATTTGGACATAAATGTGTTACTAAGGTTAATTAACGGATTAGGGTTAAAAGATTTTGATCGTAGAAATAGCTGCTTTCTCTATAAAGTTTGAGTTTGTACATGGGATCCTAAAAATAAAGGTGTTTACAAGGAATTTACAACAAAAAATCAATTACAACATAAGTCGGCCTAAGCAGAAAAAATTAAGTTGGCTCTAGTCCTTGTTGATCCCTCGGTCGTGGCGGTCGAGCAGCTGCAAATGTACACACCGCCCTAAAAGCTCTCCAACTCACGGCTCGTCCAACTTTCCCTTTCCCTTAACTGCACCACATAGCACCCATGAGCCAAGGCTCGGCAAGAAAACTTAAATCATAAACAACAATGAAAAACAGTATATAAACAATAAACTCAAATTGTTCAACTCAAATAATAAAAGGACATAAGCAATGAGTTAGGTAGTAATAATCTGCAAAATCCAACACATAATTCAGTCCCACATTCAATATAGCTAGTTAAGTGCAAACGACACTTCTATTTATTTTAGTGACGTTCAGGCCCGGTGCCCTTACGCCGAGTCTTCTGGTCATATAGCTGACCCTGACATGCTTAGGATGGGCTGCATTTCACATGCTTACCATCAATCCCGACTCCCGTAGGCCGGACATTCAGATCAAGTATGAACAAACGAATAGATTGTAGAACACGCAATCAGTTGCAGCATAAACAAGCATGCCTAACTAAATATTCTCAAACATAAATATAATCATAGTTTCTCGTATAATCACAGTCATAATCATATTCATTAACAGGGGTCCAACCCCCGATCACAACCAAAGTGTAGTTTTCTTACCTCGAATCCCGAGCAGAAAGTATAAGGCAATCTCGAGCACGAACCCTAATCTCGAGCCTTAGCAATTTAACCTTGTCACAACGCAATATTGGTTAACCATCAAAACCTACATCAATTAAAATCTTCAAAATAATATACTAGCCTCTGGGACCTCGAATTGAACTAAATGGGGTAGTAGAATCCTTCCCGAAACCTTAGGTTTGAGTTCCCAAGCTAAAAAAACTATTTTTTTTCTTTCTATTTTTCTCAATTCAAGCCGCGATGTGCTACAAGAGAGAGAGCTCGGGGCTCTCTCCTAGGAGACACGTGTCGCGGTGCATCCCAACTAGCGTTGTCGTGCTTAGGCAATTTCAGAGAACCGCCAAGGCCATTTCATGTACATGGACCATGACACTATTCTTCAAGTGCCGTGGCTCGAAGCTAAAACCCATAAATTTTGGGGCTTTTTCCTGCGTTTTCCCTGAACCAAATTCACTGAAATTCATCCTAAACATGCCCTACAACCAGAATTGAGTCTAGGACTCTCAATAACATATCAGAAATTGCACAAACAACCCAATAATTCAAGCGAAAACCTTAAATCAAATAAAAACCCAACCATTATTTCAAACTTAGCCTAAACTAAAATCACAGCACAAATCCACCAAAACAAGAGCAAAAACCTTACCTCAACTGATAATTTTCCCCCCTAAGCTGCTCCAATTCTGCCCTAGCTTCAATCCCCAATTCACAGCCTCAATTGTCAAGCCCTCCTCCTCAAAAATCTTAAGGCTTCTCCAAAGCATCAAGAGAGAAAGAGAGTAAGTTCTGAGCTAAGTTCCTAAGTGTTCTAAAAAAAATCCAAGTGACTAAGTAACTTAAGCTGGGTAAAAAACCAAGCTACCCCTTGCTAGACCCTTACTCATCCAATGCCCCTAGGGGCAAATCCGTCTTTTTCCACATTTCTCGCTAATCCTCAAGTAGTTCTATAAATTCTCGATCATTCCTGACGTACCCAAATAATTACCAAATAACTACCCATTACCCGATAAATCCGAAATACACACTAACTTTCCCAAAATACCCTTAAGCTCACCCCGAGCCGGGTATTTGACCCTGTTGTGACTATTTTGATAATCGGCTTACTAGGATCGCCTTGAGTCGAATATCGCAAATACATCCACATAATAATGTGGTTTCAATCACTTAACACATATAATCACATTGATACCCTCAACGTGTCAAAATAACAAATATGCCCTTATTAACAAGAATAGGCCCACATGCATATTAATACACAGAAACATGCACATATATCCATGTTACCATATAAATCATGTATGACACGTAGTCACACCTTTATTTGATTAATTCCACATATATAAATCCAATTATGTCATCTCGACACACTAATCAAGGCACTAAGCCTTATTAGCAAATTGGGACGTTAGAACTATCCCCTCCTACTGAAAATTTCATCCTCGAAATTTACTTGAATAAGTCAGGATGCTGATCTTGCATAACCGACTCTAGCTCCTAGGTTGCTTCCTCGACCTTGATATTTCTCCACAAAACTTTAACGAGAGGAATCGTCTTGTTCTCCAGAACCTTGTCCTGTCTATCTAGGATCTGAACGGGTCACTCCTTATAGGAAAAATCCATCTGTAGCTTTAGATCCTCATATCCCAATACATGGGTCGTATCTGATACATATTTCTGGAGCATTGAGACGTGAAACACATCAGTCACTCTTGATAATGACTGGGGCAAAGCTAATCTATAGGCTACCTACCCGATCCTCTCCAGGATCACAAAAGGTCCTACGAACTTTGGGCCTTTCCTTGCCCTTCTTTCCAAATCTCTTCACTCCCTGCAGTGGTGAAACTAGCAGAAATATGTGGTCCCCTGCCTGGAACTCCACGTCCCTACGCTTAGGATTAGCGTAGCTTTTTTATTTACTCTGTGAGGCAAGCATTCGAGCTCTGATCTTCTCAATAGCCTCATTAGTCCTCTAGACCATCTCTGGACCCAAATATTTCCTTTCTCCCATCTCATCCCAATGAATGGGTGATCTACACTTCCTCCAATACAACATCTCGTATGGAGTTACTCCAATCGTCGACTAATAATGGTTATTGTATGAGAATTCAATCACCGGGAGATACTTACTCCAAAACCCCTCGAAGTCTAACACACATTCTGTAAGCATGTCTTCCCGTATTTGAATCGTCCTCTCAGACTGTCCGTCTGTCAGAGGATGATATGCTATACTTAACTTCAACTGAGTCCTCATAGCCTTCTGCAAGCTACCCCAAAACTTGGAGGTAAAAATGGGATCTTGGTCCAATACTATAGATTTCGGAACCCCATGGAGACGTACAATCTCCCTCACATACAGCTCTGCATACAGGTCCATGGTATAGTTTGTCCTCACTGACAGAAAATGAGCTTAGTTGGTATATCTTTTCACTATCACCCATACCAAGTCACGTTGCCCCACTGTCCTAAGAAAGCCTCCTACAAAGTCCACAGTAACGTCTTCCCACTTCCACTCGGGAATACCTAAAGGCTGGAATAACCCCACTGGTGTTCAACCTTCACCTGCTGATAGGTTAGACATCTTGCTACATAGTCAACCACGTCCTTCTTCATCCCAGGCCACCAGAGATTCTGATACATTTTCGTGGTGCCTGGACGTAAGGAATATGGTGTGGTATGAGATTAATCGAGGATCTCTCGTCTGATATCTATGTCCCTCGGAACATAGATCCGATCCTTATATCTCAGCAAATCCATCTCCGAAATGGAATAATCCTTAGCTACTCTAGCAAGGACATCCCCTCTAAGCCAACCGGCCTACCACCAACTCTATCTTTGCTCTGGTCAATCTTTTGCCAATTCCTTCGATATCTGCTTCGAGCTAAACAACTTTCCTGGGCCCCTCTGACTTAAAGCGTCTGCCACTACAATGGTTTTCCCTGGGTGATAAAGGATCTCACAGTCATAATCCTTTACCAACTCTGGCCAATGTCTCTGTCTCATGTTTAGGTCCTTTTGGGTGAAGAAATAATTCAAACTCTTATGATCGATGTATATTTCACACTTCTCTCCATACAAATAGTATGGCCACACTTTTAGTGCAATTACAACCGTTGCTAATTCCAAATCATGAGTAGGGTACCGCTGCTCATACTCCTTTAGTTG
The DNA here is from genome assembly GCF_963169125.1 of Humulus lupulus. Taxonomy (NCBI): domain Eukaryota; kingdom Viridiplantae; phylum Streptophyta; class Magnoliopsida; order Rosales; family Cannabaceae; genus Humulus; species Humulus lupulus. The sequence continues at coordinate 109,345,114 of NC_084799.1, forward strand.
TCGCGATGCGTAGGCAATGACCTTCCCACTCTGCATCAACACACATCTTAATCCCAGTCTTGATGCATCACAATACACCACAAACTTATCCCCGTCTGAAGGAAGGCTCAACACCGGAGCAGTGATCAACCGTCGCTTTAGTTCTTGGAAACTACTCTCACATCTGTATGACCACATGAAATATAGATTCTTCCACATCAACTACGTCAATGGTGTGACAATCTTCGAAAATCCTTCCATGAATTCCCTTTAATACCCCGCCAACCCAAGGAAACTCCTAACTTCCTAGGCATTCTTTGGCCTTGGCCAATCTCTAACTGCTTCTACCTTGGCTGGATCTGCCCTAATCTGGTCTCCACTAACAATGTGACCAAGGAATGTGACATGCGGTAGCCAAAACTTGCACTTATTAAACTTAGCATATAACTAATGCTCCCTTAATCTCTTTAGTACCAATCAGAGATGCTTCTCATGCTCTGTAACACCCTACTACCCTAGAGTCGTTACCATGTGGTTTTAAAATGTGTATTTGACTCGCTAATTGAGGTGTTAGACCCAAAAGTGTGATTAAATTAAAGTAAAGAATCATTTAATAAAATTTCCATAAAAAGGTTTAAACATTCATTAAGATTATAGAAAAGTTATAGTGGGATCCCAAAATGTTGTTTAAGACATATTTACAACTCAAAAGTCATTACATAGTCGACCTAGGTGACAAAATCAGTCATTTAATCTGCGTTCCTCAAAACTACCCCAGTTGTGGCGGTCAGGTTGGCCAAACATGTACGCACCGCTCCATGCCCTCCAACTCATGCTTGGCTGGACTTTCCCTTGCCCTTACCTGCACCAACAACACCCGTTAGCCAAGGCCTTGCATGAAAACTTCACCAACATAGCATATAACAATACATTTCAATAAATGCATAACTAAATAAATACAACAAACAATTCACATGCATCCATCACAATTTACAACATATTCTATTTGATCCATGACCCTCAACAACTATAATTGATCTATTTGATGCTTCCCGAGCCCCTAAGTTTGAGTTCCTGAGCCTAAAAACTATAATTGGCCAACATATTCTATTTGATCCATGACCCTCAACAATTCAGAGAAAACCTAGGCATTTTCTTGGACATGCACCGCGGCGCACCCTGCACAGTGTCGTGGCGCTAAGGCGGTTCAGCGAACCCCGTTTGTCCTTTGAGTTCATGCAAGCCGCGACGCGACCTCACGGACTTAGATACTCCAACATTTTTCCCACGTTTTGCTCGACCCAAACCTAGCATAATTCACCCAAAACAACAACTTAACCCAAAATTAAGTCTAGATATCCCAATCACATAAGATAAGCATTATAATTACCCCAAAAACTAACCAAGAATCCTACCCCAACTCAACAACCAAGGCTACAATAAAATCTCAGTCAAAATCCTAAACTATTCAAAGAATTCATAATAATATCAGGTTGTAAAGCCTTAGAGATGATTTTTACCCTAGAGCTAAATCCCCAATCAACTTCAGCCTCAAATCATCCTGGATTCCAAAGCTAGCTCTCCAAATTTCAAGTGTTTCCCCAAGGCTCAAGAGAGAATGTTGAATGAGAGAGAAAAACGTGAGAGAGGGGAAGATGAGACTCTTTCTGGTCACTTCCTAAAGGCTTTCCCAAGTCTATCCCTTTGCACCCAAAATGACCAAAGTGCCCCTAGGTCAACTCTTATTCTTTAACGCCCCCAAGGGCAAAATGGTCATTAGCCACATTACTCGCTAATACCCAAATAATTGCCAAATAACTACCTGTTACCCAATCAAACCCAAATACACATTACTTTCCTAAAATACCCTTAGGCTCACCCCAAGCCGAGTATTTGACCCCGTTGTAACTATTCCGCTAATCCGCTCACTAGGACCACCTCGAGCGCCATGACGCAAATACATCCACATAATAATGTAGTCTCAGTCATAACATACACATAATTACATTTATACCCTTAGCGGGCCAAAATTACAAATATGCCCTTATTAACAAGAACAAGCCTGCATGCATATTTAATACACATAAGCATGCATATACATTCATATTATAATATAACTCAAGCAATCAAATAATGATACACATATATCATAATTAATTTTGCATATAAATCCAATTATGCCCTCCTGGTGCACTAATCAAGGCACTAAGCCCTATTAGCAAAATTGGGGCGTTACAACTATCCTCTTTGTATAGAAATTTCATCCTCAAAATTTACTTGAATAGTTAGGGATGTCGATCCTGCTTATCTGATTCAAGCTCCCACGCTTCCTCTTCTACTTTGTTGTTTCTCCACAACACTTTCACTAAGGCAATGGTCATGTTCCGCAAGACTTTATCCTTTCTGTCTATAATCTGGACTGGCTGCTCCTCATAAGATAGATCTTGATCCGATTCCAAGTTTTCATAACTCAACACATGTGCCAGATCTGATACGTACTTCTAGAGCACAGACAAATGAAATACGTTGTGAAACCCTAATAAAGATGGAGGCATAGCTAATCTGTAAGCCACCTCTCCAACTCGTTCCAAAATCTCAAATGGGCCAACAAACCTAGGACTTAATTTTCTTTTCACTCCTCTCAAAGAAAAAGCTCTGAGAAACACATAATAACCTACTTGGAACTCTACACTTCTACATTTTAAGTTTGAGTAACTCTTTTGTCTACTCTGGAAGGTGAGCATTCGAGCTCTAATCTTCTCAATTGCCTTATTAGTCCTCTGAACTGCCTCAGGACCTAAATACTTTCTCTCACCCATCTCATCCCAATGAATGGGAAATCTACACTTCCTACCATACAACATTTCATACGGAGCCACTCCAATAGTTGCCTGATAACTGTAATTATAAGAAAATTTAATCAAACGGAGATACTTACTCCAAGATCCCCCAAAATCTAACACATATGCCCACAACATGTACTCTAGTATTTGAATCATCCTCTCAGACTGTCCATCCAATTGAGGATGATAGGCTGTACTAAATCTCAACTACGTGCCCATAGCCTTCTGCGGTCTTTCCCAAAACATAGAGGTGAATGTGGGGTCCCTATCTGACACTATTGATTTCGGAGCCCCATGGAGACACATAATCTCCTTCACGTAAAATTCCGCATACTACTTAACCGTATAATTTGTTCTAGGCAGAAAGTGGGTTGATTTGGTATACCTATCCACAATCACCCACACAGAATCATGTTTCCCCATTGTTCTCGGCAATCCAACCACGAAGTCTGTGGTAATATCTTCCCACTTCCACTCTTGAATCCCTAAAGGCTGCAGCAACCCTGCTGGCTTTGATGTTCAGCCTTCACCTACTGACAGGTTAAACACTTAGCCACATAATCCACCACGTCCTTCTTCATTTCTGGCCACCAATACAGAGCCTTTAGATCTTGGTACATCTTCTTCATACCTAGATGTAGAGAATAAGGAGTGGTATGAGACTCATCCATAATCTCTTGCCTGATACATGGTGGGAATAATGCCCTTAAAGTAATTGTAGTTGACATATGTTTTAAATGAAGTAAATAATTGCACTAAATTATTATATATATAGAATATGTCTGATATTATGTTGATAATATTAAGTAAATATCAGAAAATTCCAAAGTTTATCTATGTGACCTTAATCTCATATTTGTATGAGAGGACCGAGATTAAGATAATAAACTTGAAATAGTTCGCAGTAAAATAAAGTTATGGAATCTTTAGATTAATTACTGCAAGTAGGGTTCGCTAGTATTATGAATACAAGTGACCTACATCCGGGTCACTAGTGTAGTAGGACACTTTAGTGAATGTGTTTTTATATATAGTGATATACAAAACTAGACCAGGTGTGATTTGTTGATACTTGTTTAAACACTTTTTCATAGTATTAATCAACACATTAAGTGATGATCATATACACGATGATCTTAATCATGAGGTTACTATGAACTCCTATATATGCATCAGATCCTTTGATTCATGCTTTAAGGTTTGTCAGAATGATCAGACTAAGAATAATTGTTTTGGGGACTCAATGATATACATGGCTGGGGACATAATTTAACAGATATGGAATCTATAACTTCTTATAGATTGAATAATGGTTCTCTATTGGTATGACTTTTGGAATTGAAAACGTTATGAGCACTCACGTCGAAAACTTGTTGTGACACAACCTTCACTAGTAAAATCAATGGAACACTAGGAACAAGATAGAGTAAAAAGGGTGAAATGGTAATTATATTCCCTTTTAATTATGAAACATTAATAGAGGATTAACATTGTATGTAATGAATATATCAATGGAAACTTTATTCTTTAATAAAGTACTCTGTAAATATATGTCTATAATTGTCAAGTGTTCAATCTCATATTTTTAGTGGAGTAATCATGAGATTAATAAATATGATTTTTTTATCAAAGAGCTTTGATTAATAATCTAATATTTATTGGAGCTTGATATTATAGGTCCATAGGTCCCTAGGGTGGCTCTATCAACACCATATCAATGTAAGAGTTGATACAAGGGTAAATCTATAATATGGAAATTTGAGAAGAATTTTATTCTTTTGGTCATATACACAATTATATGATACTTGAGGTTGAATAATTAATTATTAAATTTTTGAAAAATATGTTTATTAATTTAAATATATAATTTCGAAATATATATAAATAAATTAATTAATTTTTTAAATTAATTATTTTATTTGAGTGGGAGAAAATAAAATTAGTAAGTCAAAATAGTTTTTGATTTATTGAATTTTAAAAGATGATGATAATGATGATCGTCAATTTGAATTTTGAATTTAAATTTTGAAATATGGTTGTGATCTTTTCCTTAAAAAGATAATACCATATTTTGTGGGAAAGATTGATTTTAATTGAATAAATAAATAAAATAAAAATGCAATATCCCTGAAAATGGTATACTGCTACATGCATGACACAGACCTGGGATTGTGCCATGCATGTAAGACAGTGCAAATAATTTATCTATGGTGGTTTTATTTTATTTTATTTAATTAACTACTAATTTAAAAATAGATATTTTTCAAATGTAGTAAGTTAGATATTTACCTAAATCAATTCCTATCATCATAATGATATTATTATTATATTACTATTATTAAGAATAATAAGGTAATACATAATCTATATATATTATAGAATAACCAGAAGAAAATAAGTTAGTGGTAATTCAGAAAAAGTTTCAGAATTTGTCACACAAGGAATTGTCATCATATTCTTCTTTTATTCTAACCTTTCTCAAGCCATAATCCAAGTTCTCATGTGTTGAGATAAACTTGTGATTTCTAAATTACAAACCCATGTTCTCTATGTGCCCACACACATCTTGAGGTGTAGAGAACACTTCAGAAGATTGTGGTTTGAGTACTCAAAGCGTTGGATAGGAAGATCAAGGAACTCTAGTAAATATTTATGTTCTTGAATATTTGTGCATATGATATATATATAAGTATGTGTATATTTATATATATGTTGCATGATTAATACTATTGCATATTAATGTTTCTGCGTGAGTGTTTTCTTGAACATATAAATTGTTATATGAGAGATGAAATTTTTTTGTGTTATAACACTCGACCCACCACGCCAATTTCGTTGTGCAGTCTGATTATTTTTCCAACAATTGGTACCAGAGCAGGTCATTAATCTTTGCATATTATTAATTGCTATGTGGGACTATGTGCATTTTTATATTATATGTGATATATGTTTGAATGGATGGATGTTTGTATTCATGATGATAGATTCTTAAGGGTTGTTTATAATGGTGTTGTTGGGTTTAGGAATTGCTCTTAAAATTTCTAGATAAAATATGTATGCCAATTTTGGGGCATAGGAATTTTGTAAATTTTCTTTTAAAATTCACCATGTAATTTTGAGTTGGCCTGAGCCTCGAGCTGTGCCCTTGCACATGCGCACGCCTGAACGCCTCCTTGCCCAGGCCCATGCCCCTGCTGCGCCTAACCATGCCAATAGCGCGCCCCCTGCCGTGCCTGCGCCCAGCTGCACCTTGTGCCCAACTGTGGCCAGCTGCACCCCGTGCCCTGCGCACACGCCGTGCCTGCCGCATGCCCAAGCCGTGCAACATTGCCGCATCCCTGCCGCCACCCCACATTGGTACACACCTAGGGTTTGTATCTTAGAAACTCTAATGTATTGTTACCATAATTATTTTAATTATTCATTTAATTGAAATTTTGAAAATGAATTAAAATGGTTTTAATTTGGAATTTTCATTAATTGAAATAATATTGATTATTTTCCTTAATTAAAAATATTTTAATTGTTCTCTTGCATAATTAAAATTATTTTAATTAAAATATCCAAAATTAAAATTATTATGAATTTTAATTTATTAAAATTAAATTGTTTAATTTTATTTTTTGAATTAAATTGATTAATATATTTTTTAATTAAATTACCCATATTAAAATTGGGCCTTAGAAACTATTTGGGTGTTAAAACCCAAAGTTTAATTATTTTAAAAGTTTGTTTAAAATAATTAAAAAAAAGTTGTATAATTCAAAATGGACATGGAAAAGGGTGGCATTGGCTCAACAAGACTACATCTCAAGGTTCGAGATCAAGGTGCTCTTCAACAAGCCTTAGTTAGTCTACGTTACATTTTCATGTATTTTTTGCAAGTGCTGTAATTTTTCGAAAAATACCCAAAAGTTACCAACCCACTTTTATTTACATATTATAAATGTTTGAATGTGATTAAAATGTTTAATATTTTGTCATGCATTATAACATGTCATTCATATACCCACAAAGAGTGGGCCTCGTGTCACCTCCGTTTGCGGTCTCGCTAAGGAAATGCTTCCGAATATGTTTATTTTATCTTAAGGTTGACTTCTTTTATGAGAATATAATTAGTGATGTATTTCAAGTTTGACCGACCCTAAAGCACACTCTTGGGTTAAGTCATTGATTGAAAATAATGGGTTACACTCTGAAGGTGTATCTAGGCTTTCGAGGACGACTTGTGCATCTTGACCAAACTAGCGGTAGTTCATAAGTTAAAAGAAAAAAAATACATTTTTAAGTTTCCACTTATGAAATTGAGAATTGTCTCAAAATTAATTTGGATTTAGTCTGACTTACCCCAAGGCTGCTCCATTGATTTTCAAATTAATTTATTGTGGATTAGTATATAATTTTTTTTATGTGTTTTTATATGTTGCATTCATGCATCACATTTACTTTTCCAAATAAAATCTGGTATTTATTATATGCTTTAATTCATTATATTTTATTTATTTATTTTCAGCAACAATGGTTAATTCTCTTAATCCTAATCAAGGACCTCAAAATGTGAAAGAACCAGTGAATCCTTATGACGACTACCTAAGTACTTTTCATTTAGACTTCAACAATCTTGATGATTGGAACAAAAACATACACATAGCTCTGAGTAAACTAAAGGTGTGTGATGCAATCATTATGTGCTTCCAGATCATCCATCAACTTTATCTGATTATGATAATCATAAAAAATATGCAGATTGGATGGGATCTGATTATTTGGCTCGTCATTGCATACTAAAGACTATGTCTGTCGATATTAAATCGAAATATGTAAACCTTAAATCTACATAAGAGATATGAGAAAGGATCAAAAGAGACTCTTTTGATCACTTGAGAAGTTTGGAAGAAGAAAGGGGTAAATATGATTTGCTCATATCCTTTTAATATATTTGAATATTTGATTCAAATTTTTATGCCACAAAACCATATTTTTGTCTTGTTTTCAGGAACACATTATTCAAGAAAATAAAGAAATGCAAAAGAGAAACAAGAAAATGATTGCAGATTGGTAGACCAAGAAATAACTGGCATGAAATTTTGTTTTTATTTTCAACTCTGTATTAAGTCTCTTTCTTTAAATTGGTTCTAGAAATTATATTTTAGATTCCTTTATTTGTTGAGTGAACAAAGTTGATATTTCTTTTGAATAATAAATCCAGTTGTTATTTTTGAAATATACTTGTTCTACCTATTTCATCGATGAGTATAAATGATAATTATGAATTATTCATTATTGTGCAAATCATAGATTTAATAAATAAGATATATTATTCCAACAATGATTAATTGAAACATATATGTGAATTATTTTTTAGATTGACTTGTAATTAATTAGACACATAAAGCAAGTAAAAGAGAGTCTTTTACTGGAACTATTCATTGGTTATCTCCCTGTTTATATAGTATATTAATTAAAGTTAACCAAAAGACCTTTCTCTTATAAAGGCTCAAAAATCACATAATTGTTTAGCTAATACGTAGAGATGTTTGTTGAACTTTTTAATGTTCAAAGCTAAAAGAGATAATAAATAGTAAGTCAATATTGATTGACATTTATTTAAGATATGTTTATTTTTTTGAATGAAAATAAAATTTCTAGAAATTTTCACGTAACATTAAAAGTGAAGTCACTTAAAGACTTGTTTGATCTGATCAAAAGGGAGTCTAAACTCGAATTTGGAATTCAAGTAATTTGCACGTGATCTTGGAATTCAAACCCAACTCACATGCAAATTGAATGCTAAGGAAAATTAGTATTTTAGAAATGGAATATAATCATATTAGATAAGATTAAATACATAATGAGTGATCATTATCGTCTTTATTATTTCTATAATTTTAACACTTGTTATACTCTGTACATGTTTGATTGTACAACATCAAGACTTAAAAGTTGGAATTCACAAGTGGATATGTGAATAAATTGAAAGTTTTCCATGAAGCCATTTAGTGAAACAATTTAATAATCATAAAATATTACAAAAGAGTTTGAACCTCTTAAATGCTACTTTAATGAAGCATGATATTATAATCACTATATTTTTCTAGTTAACTTGTACTAGAAATAATGAGTATAAGTCAAGTAAGCAAGTTACTGATAATTAACAATGATAAAACCAAAGAATATCACAAATTCTGTAAAGCATTATTGTAGTGGGATTGTTAGTTTGTAACTACTCCATTACAAATATAGAGTTTAGTTGGTTGTGTGTAACACAATCTAACTATATCTCATTGACATACTAGAATGTAATGAAAAGGTTTTTTAAAAAAATGGTTGAAACACCATGAATCTAGAAATGGAATTTGGAATTCCTATGAAATCTGAATTCTTGAACATCCAACTAAAGTTCATTAAACTTCAATTTGAAACAGGATATTCAAGATGAAGAGGAGAATAGAGGAAACTACATACTTTTAAAAGTAAGGTTAATAGACTAAGGCTATAAGCAGAAAGAAGAATTTATTACTCGAATAAATACCTTCTACTGTAACCAAGCTTAAATTTGTTTACATACTCTTATCCATTTCTTTATGCATGGATTATTATATTAATTTAAATGGATGTCTTGTTGGGAAAGCTTATAGAAGATCTTAATTATTTTCATGTAAATCATATATTAAAAACACTAATATAAGACAACCTAGAACATGTTTCTACAATTGAATTTAAACAAAGATAATGATAAGAACACTTACATTATACGCAGCGGAATGTATTAGCCTCTCATTCAGTTTCTCTAACCCTTGAATCCTTTCTGTCACAGTGTTTCACCAAGAAACTGAATCAATCTTCAAATTTCTTCATAGCCTTCTGTGAATGCCAAAAATTGGACACGATCCTGAGAGGGCCATAGTCAACGCTCGAGAGAAAAGTTGAGGCTTACCCCAAGTGACCTAGGACACGCCAAGCAACCTCGTGTCTCACCCCATGCGAGACCTATGCCTTCCGCGAGACCTTCATGAAATTGGCCCGTCTTGCCCCACGCAAGGCCCTTGCGAGGGGGTGACCCCTGGTACACCCCACCTAGAGGAAAGTCTGAAGGGCCATGTTCTGGCGTGCGTCGCCTTGCACGTCTACCAACGGCCTCGTGCCCTTGGCCCTCGGCAGAACGCCTCACGAGACCCCAACGTCTTGCACCTTTGGCCCGCGCCACACTTACCTGTGCACCAGTACACCAATGGCCTCGCGCCCCTAGCCCTCGGCAGACCATCTCGTGAGACCCCACCATCTCGCGCCTCTGGCCCATGCCTCGCGCAATAGTGCACCAATGGCCTCACGAGACACCAACGTCTTAAGCCTCTGGCCCGCACCTCGTGCACCAACGCACCAATGGCCTCTTGCCCCCTGCCCTCGGCAGACTGCCTCGCGAGACCCCATCATCTCGCGCCTATAGCCCGCACCTCACACACCACCGCACCTCACACACCAGCGCACCATGGGCCTCGTGCCCCTATCCCTCGACAGACTGCCTCGCAAGACCCCAGCGTCTCGCGCCTCTGGCCTGCGCCTCGCGCACCAGCGCACCAATGTCCCCGCGCCTCTGGCCCTCGACAAACCACCTCGCGAGACACCACCTCGCACACGAGCCTTCCTCCCGCAACATGCATCTCGATGCTCTGACCTCCCGTGCCTTGTGGGATCATATCGCCCCATGATGACCCCTAAAGGCTCCAACACTTAAATTTTAAGAGAGCAGGGTGCATGATGAGTATAAATAAAACCCACGAATGACTCAAAAAAAAAAGATCATACATATACGAAGTACGTATGGGGGTACGACTCTGAATGCCCCAGGAGTCTAACCCTAAAGACCACGCCAGACACGTAGTGGTCATTCGAATGGGGTACTTGATGTGCTTCTTCCCAGCCAACCTCTGACTTTCGTACCAAATAGATGGTGGAGGTATAACTAAGTACTAAAGTGGAGGTGCTCTCGTAGACCCTGAGCATGTACTGGAGCCTACCACCACACTCTTGGCACCACTACTACCTATAGACTGCATATGTAGGGTCATGTCCCAGGGACCACCATGTACAATTAGCAAGTAGTGCTCTACTATAAATACGACCTCCCTTCACCTAAGAGAGTGGGGAAGGATTTTGGGATACTTTTGTAACCACACATTGTTAATGGGAATAGACACTCTACATCCTCTCTATTTTTCATTCTAAAAGTTTAGCACTTATATTTTGTGTTCTTAAAATCATAAGGGAGTTGGCTTGAAGTTCATGCGATTCAAATTTACTTCTTTCACAACTCAAGAAGTTCTTTATCTAACTTAGTTGACGAGTTCTTACTGTCAATAGTTTGGCACCGTCTGTGGGAAGGATAAGTGCCAAGCCACTATTCTTCCATTGATTTCGGCAGGAAAAGATGGCAAGACACTCTAAGCGACTTAGAGAACCATGAGAGGTGGAGGTCCACTTCGACGGAGATTAGCTGAAGGCCTCCATGAAGAATCCTCCACCATCCAAAGATGTGGGTTCACCAAAGGATCCCATGGTCCATGGAGACGAAAGGGAGGCTCATAACGAAGTCAAAGTCACTTCAAAGAAAACACCCTTAGACCTAAGGGAAGAACTCAACAAGAAAAGGACGAACGAGAGGACTACACCTCCTGTGGCTCCCCTGGAAGACAAAAAGAAAGGAAGGGCCAACCCATTCGACTTGAGAGACTCCTTGAACAAAAGGAGGAGAGACTTAGACACCGAAATTAGGAGCCTGCGGAGTAAGATAATCACCGCATCTGTGGGACACGACTATCAGTATTGTCAGTATCATAAAGACATTGGGCACACCACTACAGAATGCACTCATTTGAAGATGGAAATCGAAGAGCTTATACGCAGGGGACACTTGGGTAGATACGTCCGCAAAGAAAACCAAAGATCGGAAGGAGTACCCTCATCACGGGCATGAGATGAAGCCCCAGAGGTGCAAGGAGAAGTTAGGACCATATTCGGAGGGCCAGGGTTCGGAGGCAAATCAAGGACCTCGTGAGACAAGTATGCCAAGGAAGCCAGGCAAAGTCCACCTCCATGTGTCTTAAGTTTGGAACAGCGCCCCCAAAGAGCTTTAAGGGGGAGAATGTTTTGATAACATTTAGCGAAGAAGACGCACGGAGTGTGCATTTCCCTCACAATGACCCCTTGGAGTTGACTGTTCAGCTTGCTAACATAAGGGTACATCGATTCCTGGTGGATAATAGAAGCTCCGTAGATATCCTCTATCACCCAACCTTAGAGAAGATGGGGCTGGGCATCAGGAACCTAAAGCGCTGTAACACCTCCCTATATGGGTTTACATGAGACTCGATATAGCCCCTGGGCATAATTGAGTTAGCCCTCACCATGGGAGAGCCGCCCAGACAGACCACTGTAATGATGAACTTTGTCATAGTAAGCTGTTCCTCATCCTTCAACGCAGTATTAGGGAGACCTTCCCTGAGAGAATTGAAGGCGATAACCTCGGTATACCACTTGGCCATAAAATTCCCAACTCCTGGGGGTAGCGAGCATGAAAGGGGAACAGAAAGAAGCAAGGGAATGTTATAACACTTACCTTCACACATCAATGAGATCGCCAGAACGTATGGCGATGGTAGTGCATGGGAGCACAAACCGAAGAGAATTCAACCCCAAAGTTACTAAGGAGATCAGAATCGATGGTTGTGCATACGCACCTGAGAGGGAACATCAGGTAAAGCTCCACTTTTAGTATGATAAATCAAAAGGGCTACCATAGTTAGTGCCCCAACAACTACAAATTAGAGGGGTAACTTAGATGCCATGATATGTAGTAAGAACACTGTCCCCACAAATACCTATGTACTCTCCTTATTTTAATGAATATGTTTCTTATTGGCATGTCACACTCCTCATTTACATGAGCACATATCTAACTCTTGTGTACCTATTACCAATTGGAATTATGAAAGTGCATGAGTCCACAACCAAAAAGGGTCCTAAAAGAGACCATTATAAAAAAGAGACCCTTATAAAAAAATAATAAGGAAGAAAATCTTGCAAGGAATCTCTTGAGTTCACAAGGATTAGCTACCCTTATGCACATCAAGAGGGTCAAAAGGTCTTAATGAAGGCTGATACCTCCACGAGAGGAAAGGCCTTAGGAAGTGCCTCCTAATAAAGGTTGATGCCTCCACAAGAGGAAAGGCCTCAAGAAGAGCATCCACCCATAAGCCTAGAGCGGCCACCAAGCCGTCTAGCCAAAAAGGGTCCTAAAAGAGACCCATGCAAACATAGTACTATGCATAATGACGAGAAGGACGCTTCTCGCAAGAAATAATAAGCGCTTGCAAAAGTATATAAAAGGATGGCTAGAACACAAAGGGTCAACATATCCTTATAAATACAATCAAGGTGCACAAAAGATAGACCTATCGAACCCTTTTTTGCGGGCTGAAAAGGACCTTAAGCATAGAGAAGCAAAAAAAAATGATCACATATATATATATATAAAAATAAAAGCTGCGATAATGTGGCAGGACTTAGAAAAGTTCCAAATAAATAAAAATGAGGTTCAAATGAGCATACAACCAAATCGAATTAAATGATAAAAATTGCAGAAGCAAAATCTCAAGGCCTCCCACCGCGAGCATTCCACTCGGCCACCTTAGCGACGACATGCTCAACAAAGGAGGAGAAATTGAAGTTAGGATTTGCCTCCACATTCCATAGAGGGTGCACTCTATGGATTTGTATTCGATCTCAGCCAAATTCGCCTCTAGGAGAGTGACCCTCTCCTGCAACGTTGCAACCTTGGCTTCCGCTCTCCCAAGATCATCCTCTAGGCGAGCGACCCTCTCCTGCAACTTCATAGCCTTGGCTTCTGCTCTCCTCATCTTTTTTGACGATGAATAGGCCTTCGCCAGGGCCTTCTTAAGCTTAAGCTTTGTGTTAGTAAGATCCCTCTCAAGCTCCTGAACTTTGATCGTTAGACGGTCCTTTTCAGCATTCGACGAAGAAAGGTCCTGCGGCGAGTCGGCGAAGTGTTGAGCCACCAGAGAAGCCTGCAAGGAAGAAAAAGGAAAAAAATGATGAGCAAACAAAGAACCCAAAAAAAAAAGAGAAAGAGAAAGACCAATGTGAGACACATGAACTCACCCAGGTTGTGGAGCGCACAAGGGTCTCCCCAAGCTCCTGTTGGGGTTTTATGCCCTAATTAAAACCTGAATTCTTTGTAATCTCATTTTATTATCAATAAAAGAATAAGAATCATTTTTTGATTTGGTTAATCACTTTGCTCACATGTTTTATTTTCATGATTATTTGTTTAATATAAACTTCTATTAAATCCCGAGCATATAGCTAATCTTATTTATTGTGACATAATCACAGTGGAATATAAATATGATTATATGTTCAAAATAAGTTAGTCGTAAGAATAGTCAATGCACCAGATTTACAGTGACTTGCCAATCTAGGATATGATCTACTTACACATTACAGTGTTATGTTCTTTCTAGAACATTAGCAAAGTAGATAAGATCGGATGTATTTGTTACATCGGACAGGACCGATATTGACAGTTGATAAGATAAGTAAACGTACCGTTATTATCTATTCTAGTTGTTATCCCCAAAAATTGGAGATCAATGACGTGGAAATAAAGGTCACAAGTGGTAGTGCATGGTCAGTAAAAGACATTAATAGTCAATAAATACATTGACTCCTCAGAGTTGTGATAAAGTGACCCGGTAGACTGATGAAGAATTTGGACTGCTTGAGAGGTCCCAAGAGGTCCGGTCGGACCACCTTGGTCCGAGGAGAACCCAAGGAGAGTGCATCCTAGGAGAGCTAAGGAGAGTGCATCCTAGGAGATCCCAAGGGTGTGGTCCGAGGAGAGCTAAGGAGAGTGCATCCTAGGAGATCCCAAGGGTGTGGCCCGAGGAGAGCTAAGGAGAGTGCATCCTAGGAGAGTTAAGGGGAATGCATCCTAGGAGATCCCAAGGGTGTGGTCCGAGGAGACCCCAAGGGTGTGGTCCAAGGAGAGCCCAAGAATTTGGTCTTTATGCGTATGTCCAACAAGTGCATGGTTGTCCAAATAAAGAAATGGCATGCTAGAGGAGAGTGCCATGTTATAGGAGAGACATGGCATGCTAGAGGAGAGGAGTGCATGTCCTACCACTATGCACATGTCCGACCAGTACTTGCATGCCCTACCAGCACTTGCATGTCCTACCACCATGCACATGTCCGACCAGCACTTGCATGTCCTACCAGCAAATGTATGTCCGACCAGCATGTGTATGATCGACCAGAGTGGAGGTGAGGTGGATCAACTAGCTAGAGGAAGACTAAGTCAAGATTCCCAGAAACAGCTTCAACAAGATACGCGGGAATCTCTCATTCTTCCCACAAATGGGGGGTTTTGTTACATTTTGAATGTTTTTTGTAATTTAAATGTAATAAATATAATAAAATTTCCCGATTCTAGGGGATATCAGATGTATGACCCTAAGCCTATAAATAGAGGGATTATGGGATTAGAGAGGGTTCTGCTTCTTCTTTCTAGACTTTCGGGAAAATTTGGGTCTGAGTATTCTAGAGAGAGAAAGTGCTGGTATTGGAAAGGATTCTTGTATTTTTGCAATCTGTACTGAAGAAACTCAGTTGGCTTAGTCCATCTGATCTTGAGTACAGATCTATAATCACAACTCTAAGTGGATTAGGCTATTACCGACTGATCAGGGCTGAACCACTATAAAAATCTAGTGTGTTATTTACTTTTCTTGATAAAACTGTCTGTGTCGTTTAAATTCTCTTGAAGGTTTATCGTTTTTGACGTTCTCACGTCGTTGGCTAAAAACACAGTCAACACTAGTCATATCATATAGTTGACCATAGGTCAATTCAATCTCAATTCTGAGTGGTTAGTATTCTAACTGATTGTATTATTTGAGTTATTTGACTTGTTCGTTACCAGCTTACCCTACAAACTAGTATTCAATTTTAGAAACATGTTTTAGGCTATCTCATATTAATTTGTTTAATATTAGATATACATGAAAATAAATAAAGATCCTGTATAAGTTTTCCTTACAACTGGCCTCAGAGCCTTTGGTAATCTTTATTTTCATGCATGAACATGTTTAAAATTGGATTATTTGATATGTTTGAATAATTGGATGGTTTTCATGTTTTTATGAAGCATATTGATTTTATGTGATTATTAGCAATTTTTAGGTTATTTTGTTGTGTTTTCTATGCTATTAATTTTTTTATATGCTTTATTTTGGGTAAAACATGTTGAAAATTAATTAGAAAATGGTTTTGGTTTGAAAAATTGCTCAAATTTTTTTTTTTGAAAAAATTTGGCCTGGCTCCCCATGCGTGCGCGCACCAGCCACGGTGAACAGTACCCACGGGTACTATTCAACCAAAAAAAATTTAATTTTTTTTAAATTATAGAAAATTAAAATTGTGGATATTTATTATTTATAATCAAAACAAAAAATATCAAATTTGTTTTGTATTTAAAATTGTTTTTTTAAAATAAGATATTTTTGTTAGTTGAGATTTAAATAATTAGATATTTTCTACAAAGATTCAAATTCAAATTCAAATTTAAAAATAGATTAACAACTTAATTTTAAATATTTATATATATTAAAGTATTAGAATTATGATATCATATATTTAAGATATTTTCTTTTAAATTCTTGATAATATTATTAAATCTTTATTTGAAAATATAAATATCTTTTTTATTCTATAGTTTTTCATATTTAAATTATTTGAAATTTTAATATTGTTAGTTAGATATTTTTATGGATATTTGAATTTGTTTAACTATTTTGAGATATTTTAGGGTTGTTATAACTATTTATGTTTACCCAAAAACGGCTGCTTATGACGTGGTAGGTATTTCTCACATGTGGATGACACGTGGCATAATTGAAATAAGGCGGTGTTGTTCGGTTATCGACTAGCTACACATTGCTTCATCAAGACTGACTATTAGGTACGACCAGGCTGGTCGTATGATTCGGTTTATTCCCTTATAAGATTGTGATCTTGCAATAATTATATTTATTATTTCATCTTTATTACCTTGATACACGGATATTAAGGAGAGTTAAGGCCCAATGGCCCATGTAACCGCCCTTGAGCCTATAAATATGCATGAAATAGCTCAAGGAGGGGACTTTTGATCTTGGAATCTTTTTCCTGAATATTGAGAGAGAGAGCCTATAGTGCGATTATCCATCATCTTATTGTAATTCTCCCAAGGTTTGTGAAACTCAAGAACCCTAGTTCTTTGATTACGACATGGGAATTCAATATTAATAATAGCACTAAGTGGACGTAGGTCATTACCATTCATTGGGGCCGAACCACTATAAATCGTTGGTGTTTTCTTCTTAACCATTAGATTAAACTCTTAATTGCCGTCTCATTTCCTGTCGTATATTTGACTCTGTATCGTTGGCCAAATCGAGGGTCAACATTCTGGTGCTTTCATTGAGAGATTGATAAAAAACTGTAGGAAAATCCATTGGCAAAGACATCCAAGAGAGTTGGACAGACCAATGGCGCTGCATCATCCCAACCTCCTCCCCCAAATGTGGCTGAGAATGAACCACATTTTGAGTTTGAAGAGGAGGAGTTAGATTCAGAAACGCTGAGGGAAACACTGGGGGTGTTGCAAGATGAGTTGGAAAATCTGAGGGCCAATCGAGATGATGAGTGTGGAGGATCAAGCACCAAAGAAGGCTTGAACAGAGGAGGAGTTGATAACCTTCGCTGAAGACGATGCCCAGCACGCACGATTCCCACACTCCAATCCGCTGGTCGTAGACGTGCAAATCGCCAACATGATGATGAAGAGGGTGTTGGTTGACACAGGAAGTTCGGCCAACATCCTATACAAGTCTTCACTGGAGAGAATGAAGCTGTCCGTCAAGGACCTAGAGCCATGCAACCAAACAATCTATGGTTTTCTGGCGAGGGGCTCGCCCCAACTGGGTCGATTAGGCTTCCAGTTACAGCAGGTATTGCACCTGCTAACAGGACATTACTCACTACTTTCATAATAGTTGATTATCCTTCGGCATACAATGTTGTAATTGGGAGGCCAATTTTTGTCGACCTACGAGCTGTGACTTCAATATGGCACCTTGCCATGAAATTCCGAACAGACGCAGGGGTAGGATGCGTATTGGGAAATCAGCAGGAAGCAAGGGAATGCTACAACGCCTTGATAACCAAAGCAAAGAAAGGTGTGTCGAGAGGTGTTCCCGGAAAGGAGTTGCAAATTGCAGTTGATGCTCAGGCCCAGTCAGGTGATAATGTCACCAAATAGGGCGTTGCCCAAAGTGAGGATAGAGACTTGGATCCTTTCTTTGGTGATTTTGAGGAAGAAATAGGACCCATTGAGGACCTTGAAGAGGTCCAACTCGATGAAGAAAATCCGACCAGTGTTGTCAAAGTTGGTAAAAACTTAGAGACAACAACAAAACAAGCACTGGTGAAATTTTTAAGGAAGAACCAGGAAGTCTTCGCCTGGTCACACAAAGACATGGTTGGAATAGATCCTGCAGTCATCAGCCATGTCCTGAACATCGACAAGAGTTTTCCACCGGTGCAACAGAAAAGAAGACTGCTTGACAAAGATAGATCAAAGGCCCTGAAAGAAGAAGTTGGGAAGCGGAAGGAGAATGGGTTCATCAGGGTACGTAGCGTTTTATCCATCGTGGGTCTCTAATCCCGTGTTAGTTCCCAAGCCAAATGGAAAATGGCGAACATGCGTGGATTTCACAGACCTCAATAAAGCCTGCCCCAAGTATTGTATCCCACTCCATAGGATTGACTAACTGGTCGATGCCACTGCACGGCATGAGATTCTCTCTTTCATGGATGCATACTCCGGGTATAATTAGATTAGTATGCATCTTCCTAATAAGGATCACACTAGCTTTCGGACTAACACTGGGCTTTAGTGTTACAAAGTAATGCCCTTCGGTTTGAAAAACGCTGGTGCGACTTACCAGCGACTGGTCCACCACATGTTTAGGGAGTTGATCGGCACAAACATGGAGGTCTATGTCAACGACATGCTAGTTGAGTCGAAGAAGGCAGAAGGGCATATAGAGGATTTGCAAGTGTGCTTCAACGTCTTGGGATTTAGATGAAGCTAAATCCCCTCAAATACTCCTTCGGAGTAGGATCAAGGAAGTTCTTGGGATTTATAGTTAACTCGAGAGGAATTGAAGCCAATCCCGAGAAGATCAAAGCCCTGATCGATATGAAATCACCAGCAAAGATTAAGGATTTTCAAAGTTTGACCGGAAGAATTGCCTTTCTCAGTAGATGTATTTCGAAATCAACGGACAAATGTGTTCCAATTTTTAATCTACTTAGAGGCAACAAGAAATTTGAATGGACGGAGGAATACGAGTAGGCTTTTCAAGCATTGAAGACTCACATGGTGCAACCACCCATTCTATCGAAGCCGATCGATGAGGAAACATTGTTTGTCTACTTGGCGATTACAGAATATGCTGCTAGTGCTGTCTTAGTAAGAGAAGAAGAAGGTGTCCAAAATGCTATTTATTATGTGAGCAAAAGGATAATTGGAGCAGAGCTGCGGTACCCACCTATTGAAAAGTTAGCCTATTGCTGGATTTTGGCCTCTAGGAAGCTACGACCTTACTTTCAAGCTCACCCAATCACGGTTTTGACCGACCAGCCTCTACGGCAAGTTCTGCAAAAGCCAGAGGCCGCGGGTAGATTGTTAAAATGGGTAGTCGAACTTGGGCAGTTCGATATCTATTACTTGCTGCGAGTAGCGATAAAAGGGCAAGTCCTGGCATACTTCATTGCAGAGTTCACTGAACTTACAGATAGCGAGCAGACTGAAGAGCCTGAGTCTCAAAACCAATCTCCCTCATGGAAGTTATTTACAGATGACTCTTCCAATGAGCATCATGCAGGGGCGAGGGTGATCCTGATTGCACCTGAAGGGCATCGATTTCACTATGCAATCAGGTTTGACTTCATTGCTTCCAACAACGAGGCTGAGTATGAAGTGTTGCTCGTTGGGTTACGATTAGCTAGGGACATGAATATAATGGTACTTGACATCTACAGTGACTCTCAACTGGTGGTAAATAAAGTCATGGGAGAGTACCAGGCCCGAGGTTTAAAGATGCTTACCTATTTAAACAAAACAAAGGATCTATTATCGCAGTTTGAAAAGTACACCCTTCAGCAAGTACCTCGCGACCAGAAGTCAAATGCTGATGCTTTGGCCAACTTAGCAAGTGCGAAGGATGCTGATACTCTGAACATAGTGCCATTTGAACGACTATCTGTGCCAAGCATCCAAGCAGAGGAGACCACTCTGGTGATCCAGGTGGCGGGTACATGGATGGCACCATACGTAGAGTATCTAACGCAAGGCGTGTTACCAACGGACAGAAACAAAGCTAGGACCCTTCAGCGACAGGCTGCTAGGTATATCCTGGTTGATGGAATCTTGTACCGAAGGGGATAATTAGTGTCACTCCTCAGATGTATTTCTAAAGAGAAGGACAAAGAATTAATGAAAGAGGTACACGAAGGCTTCTGTGGGGACCACGTTGGGGGGCAAAGCCTATCAAATTTTTTTTTTAGGCAAGGGTATTTCTAGCAAACAATGAATGATGTCTCGATGGAATTTTTACGGAGGTGCGAAAAGTGCCAGAGGTTCTCAAAAATCCCACGAGCAGCCCCTAATGAACTGAAACAGATGCAAAGTCTGTAGCCATTTGCAGTGTGGGGTATAGATTTAATCGGGTCTTCACCCACAGGAAAGGGCGACATTAAGTATGCTGTGGTTGTCGTCGATTATTTCACTAAATGGGTCGAAGCCGAGCCGCTCGCAACCATAACGACCAAGAAGGTGCTTGATTTTGTGGTCAAAAATATCATTTTTTGCTATGGATTGCCAAGGAAAATCCTCTTAGATAACGGCACGCAGTTTGATAGTGATTTATTCACGGACTTTTGCGAACGGCATGGGATTATCAAGAGCTTTTCTTCAGTCACTCATCCCCAAGAAAATAGACAAGTCGAAGCAGTCAATAAAACACTAAAGGATACCCTGAAGAAATGACTGGAAGAAGCTAAGGGTGCATGGCCAGAACAATTGCCTAAAGTCCTTTGGTCATATAGAACTTCCCACCAAACAGCAACGGGCCATACTCCATTTTCTTTGGCTTATGGGTATGAGGCTATGTTTCCTGTTGAGTTATATCTACCCTCGCATTACAGAATAACGTACGATCAAGACTCTAACAGCCAACTATTGATGGAATCCCTAGACTTGATTGATGAAAAGCGTGAGCAAGCCCAACTCCGAGTAGCTGCGTACTACCAAAAAGTCGCCCGGTATTTTAACTCTGAAGTACGTGAAAGAAAATTCTACGTCAGAGATTTAGTACTTCAAAGAGCTTTCCTAAACACCCGCGACCAGACTGCTGGAATACTCGAACCTAATTGGGAAGGGCCTTACAAGATTGAAGAAGTCCTTCATCCAGGCACCTATAAACTTGCTAGGTTAAACGGAGATCTCATTCCTCGCTATTGGAATGGAGAACGCCTATGCAAGTACTACCAATAAACAATTCTTCTTAAAGGATTAGCTTGTATTAGTTTTTCTTTTTACAAGTTATGAAAAAGGGTTGGTCATTTTATATGACTAATCACTTATAAGTGTAAGATCTCATTGTTCGTTCGTACCGACACGTTTTGTCCATTTATTACGAGAAATATAAGGGACTGTGCGCAACCAATCATTCTTGCCAATTGTTGTATTTATTACAAGTATTTGCTCATTACGTGTGTTGTTTTGCTATATTATCATTTTAATTCCTTTATTCCGAGCAGTAATGTTCAAGTAGGTTCTGGTCAAGGCAAGTGACTAAGGACCTAAAGCTCCTCAATTACTTGGGGGCATATAAGGCATCTAGTAAGCAAAGCGTAGGAAAAGATATGTAATCACATGAGCAAAATAAGTGAAAGCATGCTAAGGTACTTAGAGTATTTTTCAAAATTTTGTATTTTGTTAAATCAATCCAAAGTACTATGCTAAGTTCGGTCATGAGAATAGATGCTATAATAAAATGCAGTTATTATAATATCAAAAGGAAACCTTTTACACTGCGAGCAATTCTGCTCGGATGTAATTGTTCGATCAAAAGAAAAAAGTTGCCCAGACAACAATAAAAGTTAAAACATCAAATTGTTTTTACATAATGACCCGTAGGTCTTGTAATTCAAAAGTAAAATAAAAGGATAAAATTATGAGGTTGCCGGGGGTCTTGTGGCAATTTTTGCTGCTGCTAGTCGACTGCATCTCCAGCTTCTTCTTGGGCCCCCTCTATGCCGGTCGCTAAAGAAATTTCTGGAGACTGTGGAAGTGTTTCCTCTTCCAGACGAGCGATGCACCTAGCTAACTCCGCCTCCCTGATATGGTCTGGGAGATAGGTGAAACTAGCATTGGGGTTGTTTTTCCAGAACAAGTAGAAACACTCGAACGATGCCCCTTCATAGTCCTCAAGGTTGCAGGCATTCTGTTCCTCTAGTGAAGCAACTTCCTTGTGGCTTATCTCCAGCTCATCTTGAAGCATGTGCGCTTCCCGATAATTATTGAGTGAGACCTCCTTGTACTGCTCCTTGGATGCAGTGATCTTGGCAATACTCGCATCCTTCCTCTTCAGTGCTCCTTCAAGAGAATCAATTTTGGCCTCAGTCACCTGTAGCGCCTTGAGGTGTTTTGCCTCAGCCTCCTTGGGGGCCTCGATATGCTTTGCCTTGACCTCCTTAATGGCATTAGAATGCTTCGCCTAAAACACCTTCAGTCGTTCAGCATGAGTAGCTTCAATCACCTTAATTTTCTCGGTGTATCGAGCCTCAGCAGCACTAAGCTGATCGTTAAGTCTCTTTTCGAATTGAACATTAAGCATCCTCGAAAATCGACAGCCAGAAGTAAGGGTAAGCACCCCCTGCGATCAGAAAAAGATAAGGCTGTAAATAGGAGCAAGTTAAAAAGAAAATTCATAGAGTACAATAAAAAAACCAATTTACAGCGAGCACTTCGTTCAGTGCGCGGTTGAGGACTTGGTTGACCCCCATAGAGCTGGTCTCCTGGATTGCCTCCCGACTGTGTTGGTGTTTTATTATTCTCGACAGCCTATCTTTGGCTGAGTTGAGCACCATAGTCGTGAGGTCGTCTCCCAAGGTTTCTTCCCGAAAACCAGCCGACTGCTGGACGGTGGATGTTGGAGACATAGGGTCAACTGGAGCTGGAGGAGGATTCTGTCCGACCGAAGACGGAGGATCTAGGTTTATTGGAGTTGGAGGAGTTGCCTCCCTTGCAGAAGCTGGTGGAGTTGTTGTCTCCTTCGTTTTAGTAAACGCAGGAGGGTCGTATGTTCGAGATTTCTTCGCTAGGGGATTGCTGCAGTCCTCCCCAGACTGACGCCTGTGGGACTTTCTCTTGCTCGGCGATTTGGTGTACAAGTCAAAGGAACATTCGACAGGCATGTCTGCAAAAAAGAAACAAGAAAACAGTCAGGCAATATAATAAAAGGAACTTGCTAAATTTAGGAAACAAGGGCAGAGAAATTAAAAGTATTATACCCGAGCTACAATTACTGGTCGCTACACTATTTACTTTACTAGTGCTACACTCACTCGCTAGCCTGAAAAAGTCTGAATTTAAAGCAGGTGGGTATTTAAAGTGGCCATCCCCATCGAAGAGGTGACAGGGAATAGGCAGACTATCTAGAAGCGTATAATCAGTACCGTTCTCATCCGACAACTCAAGAATAGGCACTGAGGCCTTCTTTTTTCCCTTCCTTGGAGGGGCCGGTGCAGCAGCAGGTCGTGGGGCATCGGTTGGTTCATTGATGGTCACCCCAGTTGCCCTCCTCGGAGGAGGTTGTGACATATCTTGTTGCTGCTCGGGGGCTTCAATGCCGGTGGTGCTCCCCGCAGTAGATTCCCTCACATCCTGGTGAGGTGCTAGAAGGCCGAACAGTCTCAGATTGGCCTCCATGACCAGCTGTTTGACACTTTTCTCTATGTCGGTCAAGCTAGCCAGGAGGGCTGATCGAACCTCCATGTCTGAGGTGGGGGCTGGTCACAACCAGGGGCCTGAAATGCACTAAATTTCTAAGGGAAATGCAGGGAGAATCAAAGAAAAAAAAATATACGACCAGGGGTGCAAAGACTTTACCTCCTTGTGTGAAGGCCAAGTTGTTCGCGACCATATCGGCAGTCAAAAAGTACTCCAAATGGTACTTCCCCACGTTCAAAATAAAAGTGGTGTCAGTCAGGAAAGTGCGAGCCATTTCTTGGTGGCAGAAATGGAAGCACCCCGTGTTTTCTTGGTTGGGGTTGGATTTTAGGTCAAACAGGTAGTTAACCTCGTGTGGCGTGGGGACCAGCCACTTCTTATGACTATAAAGGATATAGAGTGCAGAGAGCATTCTATATCCATTTGGGGTGATTTGAAAAGGAGCGACCCCAAAATAATTGGCCACTCCTTGGAAAAAAGGATGGAGAGGCAGGATCGCTCCTGTCTCGATGTGATATCTCGACCAGGCGCTATTCACACCTCCAGGCAGATTCGTCCTTTGGTCTCTGGTGGGTCGGACTAGCTTCACCCCAGGAAGCCCGTACTTCTTGATATAATTGGCGATCATCCTAATCGTTACCCTACTAGGAGGGGCGACGTACCATTCGACATCCGATCGAGTGGCACCTCGGAGTTGGGCTTGAGCTTGGATTCCTGGCTCGAGAATACTCTCAGCTCTACCGATGGTCGAGGGAATTTCCACGTGAGGAGCGGGCTGGTGTTCAGAAGGTTTTGAATTTTTCTTTTTCTGGGTAGTGGATTTTACTCTACCCATGGCTGAAAGGTTTGGATGAGGTCTGTTAGGTGGAGTTCGAGAAAAAGGGATGTCTGGAATAAGTAACGACGACTGTTCTACGTCCACAAGCAGTTGAGCGAGCATGTAATGCCTTGGATACCCCAAGACCGTTACGGTGAACGGTGAACCGTGAATTTAACTCGCTACCCGAGTTCTTTGGTTAAAAACGTGTTTCTAGGTGTGATTAACAGGTTAAGGTGGAAAATCTATCAAAAGGAAAGGATATATTTTATTTAAAACATAAAATTGTTCATTCGCCCATCAAAACATTTACAAGTTATTTACAACTCAAAATGGTCATTACAGTTTAAATTTACAACACGCTGACCTAAGCGACAAAAATAGGGTAAACCCCCTAGTTCCTCTGAGAACTCCTTGGCCGTGGTGGTCAAGCGGCCGCATATGTACACAACACCACCTAAGCTCTCCACTCAAGGCTGGGTGAGCTTTTCTTTCCCTTTACCTGCACCACATAGCACCCATGAGCCAAAGCCCAGCAAGAAAACACAATAACGCATGAATATAATATCAACAATGATCATAATAATCATTCAGGACTTTCAGTCCAAAATAGAGGAGTGACAATTAGAAAAGTCACTAAAGTGGGTTTCGTTCCCTTTAGCCATGTGACGATAGGGTCACCTGGGCTTAACAAATAAGTAATTCTTTCACTAGCTTATCAAGATAGGTGCTCGATGAACTGGTCACCAATATAACCTACCGCATGACCATAGAGTCACAACCATGGGATTCCACTCCCTAGCCACGTGACAAGCAGTCACCTAGGCCTTTCGCCCTAGCTCTGAGTAACTAGTCCTAGACTAGTCAAGCACTTATAATTTTCATCGACCTTAGGGTCGGTCCAACATTAATGCTCCTGGAGTCATTCAACGCTAATATCTATTAGATCTAATCTTTTATCGGCCCTGCGTTCAGGACGCTTATGCCGTTCCTGACTCTTAGGACAGTAATACACGATCGATGCCGATTCTGAATAGTCAGTACCATACACAAGTAAACAACCTCTGCTAGCATTTAATATGCAATACATGTCCACATTAAACAACCAACATGCCTCTATAACAATCACGCATGTCATATACACAGGGTGTAGTTTTCTTACCCCAGGTTCGAGTGAGAAGTAGAACAAGAACGACCCCTGAGAACGATCGACCTTTTGATTCCTTAGCGGTTACAGAACCATAACCAATTATAACCTCCATTAATGAAAATCAACAATGAAAGGGTCTTGACCTAAACCCCACTCTCGGGACCTCGAAACGTACCAACACGATTGATAGATTCGATCCTGGGCCTTTGGATTGAAACCCCGAGCCAAAAACCCTTAAAAACACTCAAAACGGGATTCAAAAGGAACAAAGTAGCGCTACAATGCTGATCACTAGCGCCCCAGCGCTATTCTCAGAACCCAAAACCGCCCAAGCCTCCCCTGAGTAGCGCTATAGCGCCCCCTTGTGGGCGCTGTAGCGCTACATCTAGCTAGATCCACCTCTGAAACCTCTTCCTTTGACTCCTTCAATTCCAACTCGATTCCAATGCTTCCAAACCTCATTTTTGGTGGCAGTTGAACCCGAAAACCATCCCTACAAGCCCTAAGCATCACAACCACAAGAACCCTAGACAAAATCTCCCAACAAAACCACTCATCCAACCTAGAAATCCCAACTGAAAACCAAAGCTAAAATAGAGCAAACCATGAATTTTAATGGCTAGAAACTTACCTCAAGTTCAGATTATGATGCTCTTCAATGGTGGAACACTCTCCCAAGCTTGAATCCTCAAATTAGGCTCAAAATCCAAAGAGAAAATGAAAGAAAACAGGTACGAGAGAAGGCTTTTCAATGCTCTGTTTTCTTCAGGTTTCTACAACCTTCAATGGCTTAAATCTATCCTAGGGGTGAAAAGACCAAAATAGCCCTAGGTCAAATAAGGATTTCTAATGGCTCCCAAAGGAAAAATTGACATTTTCCACCTATTTCGTTAATTATAATTAACGATCTCCAATTCCTGCTATTCTCAATATTCTCAAACACTAATAATTCATATCCCGTTACCCTTTAATTCTTGGCAACGCTCTAATCATTAAAATCACCCCGAGACTCACCCCGAGCCCCGAACTTAAACTTGTTATGACTAAACCGCTAATTTATATTCCAAGATCGTCTCATGTCGAATAGGTCGAAAAAATCCACATTATAATGTGGTCTCAACAATAGGTCACCGACATGCATACAAATATACAATTACGCCCTCAACGGGTCAAATTACCAAAACACCCCTGTAATAAAATGTGGGCCCACATGCATGCATTTAACATCATATTATAATATAATTCACATAAACATGCATATAATAATTTAATGGCATAATTAAACAATGATGGCCCTCCCGGCCTACTAATCCAGCCATTAAAGCGCATTAGGGATTTCGGGGCATTACAGAGCAGGTCATCATCAATTGGTCTCTCACCTCCCCACGGATCTTGCATCAAAATCTGCGAACAGAAAAGGGGAGAAGAGAACTTGAAGTCTAAAGACTTGTGTTGAAAGTGAGAATAACGTTGCTCGCGTATAAAAATCGAATTTTTACTTCGATTTTACACCCTAAATCTATAATCTCGACTACCAAACTGACTCCTAACTCATATGAAGTGTTATTTCACTACCTTATTAAGCATCGATAAACATACCCATTTACCCCAAGACAATTTCAGTCAAGAACTCAGATACGAAACGAATAAAAAGTGACTTTGCATGGAAACTCAAACAACCGAAAGGTTCGTAAAACTTACTTGGATGAAAGGTGGATTATGAACACAGAAAACTTTGAGCGTCTGAACGGAAGTTTCTTAGATTGGCAGCATGAGCTTCTGGGATTTTCTTGGCTCAAATGGTCGAAGTGCTTCAGAGTTCTTGAAAAATAGAAGGCAAGTCAAAAGTAAAAAGTGAAAATATAATTTGGGGTATTATTTATAGTGATGGAGACACCATAAAAGAAGTAATCACAAGATTACCTTTTTTCAAAGTATGGGGAACTGTAATAGCCATGAGACAAGTTTTTGGAAAGTTGAAAAGACCTGATTGGACATACGAAAGTCGAAGAGGCATGACGACTCTGACAGGTTTTATGGGGCATACGAAAGGTCAGATACCTAAGTTTACTTTATGCTGGTTGCAGTAAAGTAAACTTGGGGGGCAAATGTTTACTTCAAAATGGCTGCTTATGACGTGGCAGGTATTTCTCACACGTGGATGACACATGGAAAATTGAAATAAGGCAGTGATGTTCGGTTATCGACCAGCTACACATTGCTTCATCAAGACTAACTATTAGGTACGACTAGGCTAGTCGTATGATTCGGTTTATTCCCTTATAAGACTGTGATCTTGTAATAATTATATTTATTATTTCATCTTTATTACCTTGATACACTTATATTAAGGAGAGTTAAGGCCCAATGGCCCATGTAACCCCCTTGAGCCTATAAATATGCATGAAATAGCTCAAGGAGGGGCCTTTTGATCTTGGAATCTTTTTCCTGAATATTGAGAGAGAGAGCCTATAGTGCGATTATCCATCGTCTTATTATAATTCTCCCAAGATTTGTGAAACTCAAGAACCCTAGTTCTTTGATTAAGATATTGGGATTCAATATTAATAATAGCACTAAGTGGACGTAGGTCATCACCATTCATTTGGATCGAACCACTATTAATTGTTGGTGTTTTCTTCTTTACCATTAGATTAAACTCTTAACTGTCGTCTCATTTCTTGTCGTATATTTGACTCCGTGTCGTTGGCCAAATCGAGGGTCAACACTTTATATATATATTTTTAAATGGTTAAAATATTAGCCAATAGTTGTAACAACACAAGATATTTTTGGAAAATAGTTAAGATATTGATTTTAAAATTTAAAAATGGTTAAATTTTGAAAAATATCATTTTTTCAGCCAATTAATAATTTTTTTTAATAAATGGGATTTAAATTAGCTTTGGTTAATTGTTGATAAATCCTATTTAAATTAAATTAATATTTTTTTATCAAATTAACCTAAAACCAAGTTGATTGTTGATAAATGAAATTTAAATTAACTATTGTTAATTGTTGATAAATTTCATTTAAATTAACTTATTTTTTGTAAAAATTTAGATGATTAATTGTGGTATTTTTGCAAATGAAATAAATTGTGATATTTTTGCATAAATTCATAGAATTGCTCATATAGCAACATGATTAGGCCCATCCAATTATAACATGTCTGTTTGCACTATATGTGGTATTTTTGCAATTGGTCTTAGATGCATATAGTGGCCCATATGTGTGTTAGATATATGGTATTTTTCCAAATAAAATATTCATAAAATGATAGGTTTTATTTGGGCCTATTAGAAAATGTAAAGTTTAGATTCTTCTCTTGTGGGTGATTCCACTTGTGAAGGCTCATTTGCTTTGCATGACTATAGTGAGCCTAATCAATTAATAACAATTAATAAAATGAAGGTTTAAATACTTGTCTTTTGGACCTTGTATGGAAGATAGGAGGCCTTTGTAGTGGGAACGACATATTGGACCCAGCCCTCCTCCATACAAGCCCAATTGTTAAGGCCCATTTACCTGAGTTGGACTTAATTGTATAGGTTCATTATATTAGTTAAACCTAAATATTGATTACCAACAAATTAATTCTAAATTAATTGAATTTGTTTCAATGTGACACTTTTGAATTAATAGGAAATTATAGGACTTTAGTTTTAAAAAATTTAATCTGTTTAATATTTTTTGGGAAAACCATAGTCATTAATTTTCTAAAAATAAATAATAAAAATACTATTTTTTAATTTTATAATGAGCTTGTACGCCCTAAATATCCACGGGTTATTAGCGAGCTGGAAAATGACATAATTATAGTAGCCACGTGGAAGCCACTTACCTGGAGCTGCTGTTACGGGTCTCTACCTCTCTAGCTTGAGATAGCCAGAGGTTTAGTGATTACTAAGGCATCGGGTCAGCAGTGTGGACACCACGGGCTAGGACTATATCAAGCTCGGGATACGAGCTTGAGGTGACTCCTCTGACCTCTTATAAAGTCAACCACGCAATGTAAACGTGCATATATCAGACATCACGTGTCTACTCCATTCCTGAATTCTCGGACACGCAGCATAAACGTGCGTGTTCAGGCACCCACGATTGAGTTGGGCCATGCGGAATGTCAGGTTTTAGGAATTAATCATGAATGTCACAGAAGTGACATGATAGGTAAAAAGGTCACGGGATGACCCCCCTTGCCAATACCCAGGTGCCCTCTCCCTATAAATATGGAGACCCTGGGAGTTGCAAGGGGTTGGCTTCTAATTTGAAAAGAAATACCCTGTAAGGAATATCAGAGATATATCAATAATATTGGCTGGTGGACTAGAAGGATTTTAACCTTTGAACCACCTAAAAAAGCTATTCGAGTTATAATTTTCCTCTGAGATCATTCATCTATTACGGTTCATTATTTAACACTAATCCCTCTCCTTATTCATATAATTATCTGTTGCCAAAGAACCGCGTCAACAGTTTAGTGCTTTCATTAAGAGTTGTTAGATTGGTGCTATCGCAAACACCCAACCATGGTAGTTACTCGCTCAAGACATGGTAACGAGGCAGACCAACGTGATGGGCAGGAGGCCCATCATGCCGTCATGTCCGATGATCAGAACCCTAAGGTTCAGCAGCGACTGGGAAAGCAGCCACTGGGCCAGAACGAGACTGGAAGTTCGGCTCCCCGGCCGCCCAATCCGGACCCGGATTTCTACACAGTGGTAGAAATGGAAAATGCACAGTTGAGGAGTTAGCTGGCGAAAGCAAACCAGCAGATACAAGTGGTTTTGGCTCGGTTACCCCCTCTTACAACTGACGCTAACGTCGGAAAGAGGCATGGTGAGACTCATAAGTCCCGCCGGGGTAATCGGTCTAGGCCCAGTCGGTCGGTTAGACCCCCAACATAAAATTCTACTCCCACGTCGCACCACCGGGAAACCACATTTGAGGAACTTCCTAGGGCCGAGCAACAATTCAGCCGATCTGTCCGAACCTCAACTCCCAGCTCACTTCTGCCCTCGAGCGCACCCAGGAGGGCTCGAGAAAGCTCGCGAAGGAGATCCGGGGAGGGCTTGCGACGACAGCCCGCCCCGGCCAGCTGCCCTG
This sequence comes from Humulus lupulus, assembly GCF_963169125.1. NCBI lineage: Eukaryota > Viridiplantae > Streptophyta > Magnoliopsida > Rosales > Cannabaceae > Humulus > Humulus lupulus. Next base: position 109,376,151 of record NC_084799.1, read on the forward strand.
CACCCCGCTCAGACCGCCGAGCTTAGAATGCGGAGGACGTTAGAGCTGAGCGGCCGCGACCTAGCTTGATCCACCCTGATGGGACTAGGATCGCGTCCTCGGTCAGGCATCCTCCTTCACCGATAAGATACCCATCTCCTCCCCGTCCAGTCCAAGACATCCCGGCTCATGGGAGCAGCAGGAGAAATCCTCCTTCCGTCGGACCTTCCCATCGTGGCCAGGCGCCCAGAGAAGTCCCGGATCCTCATCCCCAGCGGCGGGCTCCGAGTTTCTCAAATGGAAGCTACTGGACCGGGAGTCGTCGAAGTGACATTTCTGGCGGAGACCTGTGCCAACGCTTGAGCTCGGCGCAAAGTCCTCAGGCCGCCCCGAGGGGCAACCTCCGAGATCGTTTAAACTCTCAGAGAAGAGACCCAGTTGGAAATGGCAGTCGTGCTCGCCAAGGGGAAGGCCTGTCTGAATACGTGACAGCGGAAATGTCCCATATAACCCATCTCAAGATAGGAGGGACAATAACCCGCCTAACACGGTCCATGGAATTGGAGCTGTTGAACAGCCCCGGAACAACCAAGGAAGTCAGGACAAAACCCTTGACCGTCTGGCTTAGATGGAGGAGCTGATGAGGAAGCTCTTGTCAGAAAAAGAAAAAGATGAGTATGATTCAAGGGACGAACTCGAGCTCTTCGCCCCCAGCATAGCAGCAACGGCGTATCTACCTCGTTTCCATATGCCTCACTTGTCCAAGTTCAACGGAGACGAGGACCCGTCAGATCATCTGGGTATGTTCAACACCCTGATGATGGCCCACAACATTGGTCCCGAGCTAAGATGTTTAATATTTCCTTCCACCTTGACTGGGCTGGCCAGGCAATGGTTCAAGCAGAGTAAAAAACAATCAATCAGCTCGTGGAAAACCTTCTCTGCCGACTTCAAGAGAGCATTCCGAGCTTCTCAGGCTGCCCGCGTCAAAGCCCACACCCTGGCGAACGTAAGGCAGCAGCCCGACGAGCCTTGTTGAGTCTAGCTTTTGTCATGTTTAGGTGATATTTTAAGTAGTCTTTTATTTCGTTTTTCTTTCATTTAGTGCGAGTTTATGCTTTGTTTGTTTGTCTTTGTGAATATCCGGAAGAATTGAGCACTTGGAGGAAAATGGCAAAGAAAGGGAAGAAATAACCAAGTTTTTCAACATATTTTGAGAAATAATGGATCTCAGCATAATTTGGAAGTGTTGGTGAATTTTTGGGATGAAAACTTGAAAATTTGAAAAATCCCTTAAGAGCCACGGCATGAGCAAAGTAGAGCCGCGGCTAGGTGGTGAAACAGAACCACTGTTTTGAAGGAGATCCTCGGGCCGCGGCATGGCTAGAGAAGGCGCGGCATAGATGGGCATCAACCCAGAATTCTTCGACACGGGCCGCGGCATGGCTAGAGAAGGCCGTGGCATGGTGCATGTAGAGCCGCGGCCCGCCTCCTTTAAAATTGAATCCAAGGTTTTTATAAGGCGAAAAAGAGAAGATAAAAGACGTACGGACTGGGAAGAGATTCTTGGCTTGAAGATTGAAGGCTTGGAGTATTTTTTACATGTTTTTCTTCTACTTCCTGATGTCATCTTTAATTTTTGTTGTGATTAGCATTATGATTATGAACTAATTTTATGTTTAGGATGTTTAATTGAATCACTTGAACCCCTATTATGAACTAATGCAATTTAAATTCTCTTCTTCTTCAATCTTATTCAATTCCATATAACCTGTTCTTATTGACTGATTATTGATTGGCCATCTATAGTCAGACATACATGTTTTTAAGTCAAAATCTGAGAAGTGAGATTTAAATCTGTTGTAGTTATATTGGACATAATTCTAATTTAGAACGAAAGTATCTAAATTAATTGTGTAACTGTTTATTAAGTTGTCAAGATTAATGCTACCTTTGTGGTTCAATTTACCATAGAAATATAGGAAATTGTCACCTAGGTTGAGTTTATAATTCATAGTATGATTATAGGCTGCTGTATCAACTTGTTAATTGAATTAGGTAAAAAGAAGAAGAACTCATACTTTGCATTAGGGAATAATAGGGAGGATAGTTGATGAGATTAAATATCCTAATTGTTTCTTCAGTGGTTAAATTAAAAGTTTTACTATTAGTTGTTTTTCCATTTAATTTTCAATTATTGTTTCTGCACTTTATAGTTTCTTTTGCTGTGTTTAAAAAAAATCAAGAATTTTAATTTATCAAATAGAACAAGAAATTAATTGACTGGTAATTGATAAATCAGTCCTTGAGGACGATACTTGGTTTTTACCATTTTATTACAAATTGCGACTGTGTGCACTTGCATAGCAAAAATATCGCAACAAGTTTTTGGCGCCGTTGCCGGGGACTGAAAATAATTATCAATATCAGTCTAATTAATTTTTATTCTAATTTGATTTTAATTTCTCTTGTTTCTAATCTGTTTGGTTGCTTAATTTGTCTATCTCAGGTGAATTTTGGTATATGCGTGGCAGAAGAGGAGCAGACAGTCTTGTTCCTTTGAATCCTGAGATTGAAAAGTCTTGCAAGCAAATCAGAAAGAACAAGAGGGAGGCCCAGAAATCTGTGAAGATGGCACAGAATGATGGGGATGGCAGGAATGTTCTAATTCCTGGAGTTGTACAAGGGGGTCAGGCTCAGAACAATGCTGAGAGGAGCCTGAGAGATTATGTACTGCCCACTCTGACGGGAGTACAAAACAGTATACACCCACCAGCGATAGAGGCCAACAACTTTGAAATCAAGCCAGCTATTCTACAAATGGTCCAATCCTCTGTGCAATTTAATGGGTTGCCTTCTGAAGATCCTCACACCCATTTGTCTAATTTTCTGGAGTTGTGTGGAACCTTCAGATACAATGGGGTGAGTGATGATGCAATTAAACTTAGGCTTTTCCCATTTTCTCTGAGGGACAGAGCTAAAAGTTGGCTGAACTCGTTGCAACCAAACTCTATTGTCACCTGGCAAGATCTAGCTCAGAAGTTTCTGTCAAAATTCTTCCCTCCGTCCAAAGCTGCTAAATTGAGGGAAGAGATCAATAACTTTTGCCAGAATGATGGAGAGTCATTGTATGAAGCTTGGGAATGGTTCAAGGAACTCTTGAGAAGATGTCCTCATCATGGCATGGAACAGTGGATGTTAGTACAGAATTTCTACAATGGTTTATGTCCTACAACTAGAACCATTATTGATGTTGCAGCGGGTGGTACGTTTATGAGCAAGAGTGCAACTGGTGCTTATGAGCTGCTGGAGGACATGGCCACCAATAATCATCAGTGGTCGGAGGAAAGATCATCAGGAGTTAGAAAGGTGGCTGGGGTGCATGAGCTGGATGCCATCACTGCTCTAACAGCACAAGTAGCCTCTCTGACAAAACAGTTACACCAGAGCACTGTATCTGCTAATGCGGTTCAGATGGCAGTTAGGTGTGAAATCTATGGTGGTTCTCACTCTTTTGATCAGTGTCCTACCACTATTAATAATAACACTCCGATGGATCAAGCTCAGGTTCAAGCGGTGGGAAACTTTCAGAGGCCAGTAAATAATCCATTCGCCAATACTTACAATCCTGGGCGGCGAAATCATCCTAATTTTTCTTGGAGGAATAATCAGGGCCAGCAACCTCAGTTTCAGGGTCAATTTCAGAATAATATGCCTCAGCCACCAATGCATCAAGCCTCTTCATCACAACAACCTAGGCCTTAACAATCAATGAATCAAGCTCCACCTGAAAGGCCTAATGAACTGCAAGCTGCATTATTGACCCTCACCAACACTCAAACTCAGTTTATGACAGAAACTCGCTCATCCATCAGGAATCTTGAGATGCAAGTTGGTCAATTGGCAAATATGTTACAAAGTAGGCTTCAAGGAAATTTGCCAAGTAATACAGAGGTGAATCCTAAAGAGCAGTGCAATGCAATCTCTTTGAGGAGTGGGAAGAAGTTGGAAGAGCCAGTCAAGAAGTCTATACCTGCACCAAAAGTTGAAGTTGAGAATGAGGGTAAGGTAGAAGAAGAGGTTATTGAAGACCTTGAGAAGAATCAGTCACCAGTGAGTTATGAGCACCACATCAAGATTCCATATCCTCAGCGACTTCAAAAGAAGACACTTGACAAACAATTTTCGAAGTTTCTAGATATTTTTCGAAAACTTCACATTAACATTCCTTTTGCCTAGGCACTTGAACAAATGCCAAGTTATGTGAAGTTTATGAAGGAAATACTGTCCAAGAAGATGAAGATGGAGGATTATGAGACGGTGGCACTCACTGAAGAGTGCAGTGCCATTCTGCAAAGGAAGCTTCCTCAGAAACTGAGAGATCCTGGGAGTTTCACAATACCCTGCACTATTGGGAATTTTGAGAGCATTTCTATGAAGGGAAAATTAAAACCCGGGCAGTTAACGATGACCGTCCAGAGCGGGAATGAGGAATCTCAGGAGCTTGTGTCTAGTCCTGAGATTGAAAAACCTCTGAGTGCCAAAGGGGAGGATATCATCTTAAATAATGATATCAACCCCAGAGTAGGCGAGGATAGATCCGAGCTCCAGGCCATTGAAGAGCTCAAGGAGGTAAACATCGATCCACAAGATCCCTCGAGGGTTGTGAAGCTCGGGAAAAATCTGTGTAGCGAAAAGAAGGTGGAGCTGATTAAATTTCTGCAGGAGAATCTAGACGTGTTCGCCTGGTCTCATGAAGACATGGTAGGGATCAGTCCAAGCGTCCTCATGCACACCCTCCACTTGGATAAAAGCATGCCTGCGAAATCCCAGAAACAAAGGCGCCTGGGAACAACCCGAGCTGAGGCCCAAGAAGAGGAAGTAGCCAGGCTCTTAAATTGCGGGTTTATCTGCAAGGCAAAGTTTGCGATCTGGGTCGCCAAACCTGTATTGGTCCCGAAGCCCAACGGGAAATGGTGGATCTGCATCGACTTCTCCGATCTGAACAAAGCTTGCCCCAAAGATTGCTTCCCCTTGCCAAGGATCGACCAATTGGTAGATGCCATGGCGGGGCACGAGCTCATGTCCTTTATGGATGCATACTCAGGCTATAATCAGATCGCCATGAATCCAACAAACCAGGAGCACACTAGCTTCATGACCCCAACTAATGTTTATTGTTACAAGGTCATTCCCTTTGGGTTGAAGAACGCCGGAGCTACGTACAAGAGGTTGGTAAATAGGATGTTTGCCAACCAGATCGGGAAGAACATGGAAGTGTATGTTGACGACATGCAGGTCAAGTAAAAAACTGCCGATAACCATGTTGCCGATCTGGAGGAATGCTTTAAGATGTTGAGAGAATACGGCATGAGGCTTAACCCACAAAAATGTACTTTCGGGGTCGCGTCAGGAAAATTCCTGGGTTTCATTGTCAATACCAAGGGGATAAAAGCAAACCCCAATAAGATCAGGTCGCTACTCGAAATGCCCTCACCTTGGTTGCGAAAGGACGTTCAAAGTCTGACAGGAAGGGTGGCGGCCCTTAATCAGTTTATTTCTAAATCTACCGACAAGTGTCTGCCATTCTATAACCTACTCCGGGGGAATAAAAAATTCGAGTGGACCGAAGAATGCGAATGTGCCTTCCTCGACCTGAAAGCACATTTAGCCGAGCTGCCCGTATTATCCAAACCAACGGCAGGAAAGCCTCTTTTCCTTTACCTAGCTGTCACGGGAGATGCAGTTAGCGCCGTCTTAGTTCGAGAAGAGGACCGGTCTCAAAAGCCAGTCTATTACATCAGCAAGAGCCTTCTCGAAGCTGAATCCTGGTATCCGTTGATGGAGAAGATGGATTTCTGTCTCATTACGGCCTCCCGAAAGCTCAGGCCGTATTTCCAGTCCCACTTGATACGTGTCATAACCGATCAACCTTTAAGGCAGGTTTTGCAAAAACCTGAAGCATCGGGACGTCTGTTGAAGTGGGCTATTGAACTCAACCAATTTGAGATTTTGTACATACCGCGAACTGCAATTAAAAGCCAGGCCCTGGCTGATTTTGTGGCAGAGTGCACAGGATTCCGAGAAGATCCTGTAGAAGAGTCAGCCCAGGCCTCATGGAAGGTCTTCGTAGATGGCTCGTCTAAGGAGAATGGCTCCGGGGCTGGAATCATATTGATATCCCCAGAAGGACATCAATTCCACTCGGCGTTGCAATTTGGGTTCAAAGTGTCCAACAACGAGGCTGAATACGAAGCTTTACTGGCCGGGCTAAGGGTGGCCCAGGAGCTGAAGGCCAGCTCTGTTCAGAGTTACAGCGATTCCCAGCTCGTGGTACACCAAGTGTTAGAGGAATACCAACCACGGGGAACCAAGATGGCTGCTTACTTGTCCAAGGTAAAGAAAGAACTATCTGCATTCGAGTGTGGCTCAATCGAATAGATACCTCGGGAGCAGAATGCCAATGCGGACGCCCTCGCAAAGCTCACTACCACCGGGGAGGCAAAGACTTTGGGGTTAGTGCCGGTAGAGTTCTTGGAGAAACCAAGCATAGAGGAAGTCAGGGCAGAGGTCGAGATGATCGACGCCAGACCGACCTGGATGACCCCATCCTCAAATATCTCACAGCAGGAAAGTTACGTGAAAAGCGAAATGACGTAAGGCGGGTACTTTACCAGGCTCCAAGGTATATAGTGATAGATGGGGTATTATACCGGCGTGGACACTCTTTACCTCTCCTACGTTGTGTTCTGCCAAGTGAGGTGAAGACCATTTTGCAGGAGGTGCACGAGGGTTTCTGCGGAGATCACACTGGGGGGCAAAGCCTGGCTCTGAAGATATTAAGGCAAGGGTATTACTGGCCCACTCTATCAAAGGACTCGATTTCCTACGTAAAAAGATGTGACAAGTGCCAGCGATTTGCCAACGTTGCTCGAGCTCCCCCGGTCGAGCTGAAGATGATCTCGTCCCCGTGGCCATTCGCGATCTGGGGGATTGACTTAGTTGGCGCCCTCCCTACTGGAAAGGGAGGAGTTCATTACGCGGTGGTAGCTATCGACTACTTCACCAAGTGGGCAGAAGCAGAGCCCCTGGCAACGATCACTTCAAAAAGAGTCCTCGACTTCGTGGTCAAGAGCATTATCTGCCGATTCGGACCGCCAAAGAAGATCGTATCAGATAATGGAATGCAGTTCGATAGTGACCTATTCACCGAATTCTATGAGAGGCATGACATTGTTAAGAGCTTCTTCTCCGTGGCCTATCCCCAGGCCAATGGGCAGGTCGAGGCCGTCAATAAGACGCTGAAGGTAAGCCTTAAGAAAAGACTGGACGAAGCCAAGGGAGTCTGGCCTGAATAGCTCCCCCAGGTACTGTGGGATACCGGACCTTGCATCGAATGCCATCTTTCTAGCTCCCCCAGGTACTGTGGGTATACCGGAAATCACATCGAACGCCATCTTTGTAAGGCTTAATTAGAAAAGCCATCTTTTGTTTATTAAGTAATGAGAATTAAATCTTTTTACATTATTGTATATATTTGTGGTTGTAACATCAAGTAACCACGAAAGACCCTTTCCTAATTACTTGGGGGGCATATGTCCTGGATATAACCAGGTCGTCCTAAAATCTTATAAGTTAGTTCAAATTGATTGATCGATGTTTTTCTTATAAAGCACGAGATATCGATAAAGGATTAACGCGAACTAAGTTGTATCCTGGATATAACCAGGTCGTCCTAAAACTTAGAAGTTAGTTCAAATTGATTGATCGATGTTTTTCTTAAAAAGCACGAGATATCGATAAAGGATTAACACGAACTAAGTTTTCAAATTAATGTCCTGGATACAACCAGGTCCTAAAACTTAGAAGTTAGTTCAAATTGATTGATCGATGTTTTTCTTAAAAAGCACGAGATATCGATAAAGGAATAACACGAACTAAGTTTTCAAATTAATGTCCTGGATACAACCAGGTCCTAATACTTAGAAGTTATTTCAAATTGGTTGATCGATGTTTTTCTTAAAAAGCACGAGATATTGATAAAGGATTAATACGAACTAAGTTTTTAAATTAAATTCCTGGATACAACCATGACTTAAGTCTTAGAAGTTGGTTCAAGTTGAATAACATGTTTTTTCCTAGAAAAGCATAAGATGTCAACCACAACACCAACAGAAACTAAGTTATCACCAAATGCATAGAAGAGAGGTAACCATAAGATCGGGGCAAAAATATGTAAATAAATTGAAATAAGGTTAGGGATACCGATTGTTTAGAGGATAAAAACCTCATAATATAAAGTTACAAATAAAAAAAAAAGAGTAAATGATAAAAGGAAAAGAGAAAAATCCTAAAACCCGCCAGGCCGCTCTGATGAAGTCACCCCCTCGCCATCCTGCTCAGTGGCAGTGGAAGTCTCCCTGGTCTCGGAGGGCGCCTCTTATTGAAGATGAGCCTTAAACTTCTCCAAAAAGGACCCCCACACGTCTGGCCCCAAGAAAGAGAAGTCACCATCTAGGTTGAAGACCCAGCAGTGGTACAGCATGGCCTCCATGGAGGAGTTGGAAGCTGCCCTCTTCGCCGCCAGAGCAGCCTTAGCCTCCTCGACCTCAACCTTCGCAGCATCTAGGGTGGCCTGAGCAGCCTTGGCCTCCTCGAGCTTGATCTTCGCAGCGTCTAGGGCGACCCTGGTGGTCTCGGCCTCCTGCAGCTTGGTCTGAGATGCCTCCAGCTCGGTCTGCGCAGCAACCGAAGCGGCCTGCACAAACCTCTCATTTTCTCAGGCAGTTTCCAGGGTCGTCTTGGCATCCCGCTCCTGTTGTTGAGCAGACGTAAGGGCGACCTGAGCAGCCTGATCCTCGCCCCTGATCTCCTCGATCCTGGCCCGGGATCGAGATATGCTCCGGTGGAGGGCCAAAGCCACCTGCAAGACCAAAAGATAATAAGGCAAGTGCCTTAGAAGAAAAAAAAATGAAAAACATACAAATAGGAAGAACCAGTGGCAAAGAAAACTTACCGTGAGGGTCATCCCCAATGAAGACTCCATCACATTCTCGGGGCTCCTTGTCTCGATCTCCCGCAAATCCCTCGGGGTGGCATTGTAGCAGTGGTCCACCATATAGGTCGCGGTTTCGTAGACCGTCCCTCTAAAGGCCTCGGGGACTTTCTCCAAGGCATGGGGGTTGATCGGGACGCGCACACCGGGGGTCGGAGCTGACAAGGTCCCAGTGGGCACATCTTATTCCCGAGTAGAGACAGGAGGTCACGGGGGAGGTGGAGCCATCATCTTCTCCATTGCAGGAGGGGGTGGAGGCACTTTCTCTAGAGCAACAGGGGCTTGGTTTTTCCCCTTGGCAGGAGACTTGGAGGTAGTCCCAACAACTTTCTTCGCCATCCGGAGCCTCTTCACCATGGGCCCGAAAGACCCGGAGGAAGGGTTTCCTCCATGGAACATAGCTCGAAGATCATTGCCCCTGGGCTGCGACATCTCCTCGTCTGAAAAAAAAAGACAGCAAAGCATTAATATACATGTAAATTTATTTATGCAAAACAAAAAAAGAAAGCAGAACTTAAGTATGTATTGAGAAGGGTCCTACCCTCCGAGCTAGAGGAGGAATCTATTGTCACGCCTCCGGCCCCGGAGCTTCTACGAGGGAGTCTAAGATAATGACTTCACGAGCTAGAGGAGGCTCTAGGTCCAGATCCGCCTAGGCACTAGACTCTTCTACGTACTGCCTAAGACCTGGAGCTACTACACCCTCCAGGAGGGAGGTCCATGATCTAAGATTGGTATTATCTACTACTACAATACCCCTAGGGCGGCTCATGTCATAACACAGCATGAGCTGGTCAACACATTGGAGTAGGGTGACATCGCGGTCTGGGTCGTTTTGGTGGCGGTGAACGGGTTGGCTGGGGTTAAACCTAGCAAGCCGTAGGTCTGCAGTGGCCCTGTCTAAGTCCCTAAATAAATAAGGGTTACCGTGGCCGGAGGGTTCGGCTGCTGCCCCGGACTGAGTCCTCTCTGTATTGACTTCCTAGGTGACCTCCAGAGCCCGCTTCCGGCGCAGGAGGGGCACCTCGTCCTCCTCATCCTCATCGTCATTCGTGGCCTCCTCCTCGGGGATGGGCGCCATCTCGCGAGCAGTGGGGATGGTCCGCGGTCTCCTTAAGGCCAGAGTCTGGCCTGGGGAGATTAACTTACACGCCAACATCATCTCGTTAGACACGAGCTGGCGGTAATCTTTTTCACTTGGGGGGAGCCCCGCCAAGGTTTTATATTGACCCCCAAGGGTCACTGACTTGGTCGTCCTCGTGAAAATAGCTGCATGATAGTTTCTATGTCAGGAACGAATAAAAAGAGGCTAAGCAGCAACCAACGTATGAGCTGAAGATAGAAGGAACTTATGAGGACGGTTGAAGTAATGGTATTCGCAGTTGCAAACCCCTTTGACATGAAGAATTAATCCTTGAAGTCGTTAGGGTGGCTGGGCTGCTCGATGACCGCAGCCGAATCGGGAAAACGGGTCAGGTAGTAGAACCTGTCACCTCGCCCTCGTTGCTCCGGGCTGGCTTTGAGGAAAAAGAAGTAAAGGATGTCCGCCGGCGTGGGGACCTCCCATTCCTACTTCAGGAATAAATACTTCAACCTCACTAACAGATGGTAGGAGATAGGGGGAGTTGGAAGGGGGCCAGCTTCACGTAATTTAAAAAATCCGCGAAGTACTGGTCCAGTGGGAGGAAGGCCCCAGCCTTGAGATGTTCATCGCTCCAGGCGGCGTACTCCTCGTCAAGCGGCGCGCATCTCCGCTCGCCCTAAAGGGGAGGTCGGGCGTTCAGAGCGCCCCTCCCTATCTCAATATTATGGGAAAGCATAATTTTTTTAACTTTCCCTTGGGTGGTGACCTTCGAGGCGATCCTCTCGGCCTCGAAAAAGGCGTCGGCCCCCACCTCAACCTCCTTCTCCATGGTGGGACCAAGGTTGGGGATCGGGGAGTCTGTGGCCACCTCTTTCCCCTTATTGGTTTGCTGGGAAGACGAGTTGCCAACACTCTTCTTGGGTGCGCTCTTGTTGGGTCCCATTTGGTCGCCTAACAAACAAAGAAGAAAATTTAGAAAAGGCGACCTAAGCATAAGAAAGAATCGAGCGCGAAGGGTTTCCATTACACGGGTTGAGGTAATCTCAGCCCGTGGTGAGTGAGACCACGAGGTTCTATGAACACGCGCCCGTGCTCCCAACGGGTCCCCGATTACTCGGAATCCGTGTGTCAGGAGGGTCAGGATAAAAGTTTGCCTTGGAAGGAAAGTTTTGGTAGGCAAAACCGCCTGTGAAGCGTGTCCCCTAAGCTACCCGGTTTTTGCACCCTAGAAACTGGTTGTTCCAAACAGGCATAAAAATTTTACCCAGAAAATCACCCCATAGGTTGTATCCTATGAGTCATGCTCCTAAGCAGTTTTTCCTACGGTTGATACCCCTAGGATAAAAACCTACGCATAAAATACCAGCAAAGAAGAACAAAAGACAAACAACCTACTGCATGCGACTAAAGAGAGTTTACCTAAGCAAGAGAAAGGGAAAACATTTAAAGCATGCAACAAACGGAGGACTTACAGAAATGTTTTTGCTGTGTAAAGACTGAAAGGAGCGTCTAGGTTGAAATCCTATTGAAATTTCTGGTACCGGAGTCATGAAAGAGCCCTTGTATCTAAACATCAGGAATGCTGGGAATAGTGACTGGAAGAAAGAAAGGGTTTTGAAACTGAGAAGAAAGAAAAAGATGAGAAAATTTTCAAATAAAAGGGTGGCTCATGCGAAGGGTGGCCAACCTTATATATACGTAAAAGGCCAAAGGATGAGGGCCGTTCAATTGTCTTGATGTAGGATACGAGGATCACTACTCGAAAGACGAAATGACGGCAGAAGATAAGCTAGGTCATTTAATGCGGTTCTCGGGAGACGGACCGTCACCAACCACGATGCTCCACGTATCCGATACCAGCGTAATGGGCGAGATATGAAGATTCCACAAAGAAGCCTAAAAGCCCCCACTGTGGCACCAGTTGAGGTCATGTGCCACTAGCAGGGGGTTGGGGGGCAAATGTACGCCCTAAATATCCACGGGTTATTAGCGAGCTAGAAAAGGGCATAATTATAGCAGCCACGTGGAAGTCACTTACCCGGAGCTGCTGTTATGGGTCTCTACCTCTCTGGCATAGCCAGAGGTTTAGTGATTACTAAGGCATCAGGTCAGCAGTGTGGACACCACAGGCTGGGACTATATCAAGCTCGGGATACGAGCTTGAGGTGACACCTATGGCCTCTTATAAAGTCAACTACGCAATGTAAATGTGCATATATCAGACATCACGTGTCTACTCCATTCCTGAATTCTCGGACACGCAGCATAAACGTGCGTGTTCAGGCACCCACGACTGGGTTGGGCCATGCGGCCCATTATCCCCCTTACCTATTGATTAGACCACACTTCATTGTCAGGTTTTAGGAATTAATCATGAATGTCACAGAAGTGACATGATGGGTAAGAAGGTCACGGGATGACCCCCCTTGCCAACACCCAGGTGTCCTCTCCCTATAAATATGGAGACCCTGGGAGTTGCAAGGGGTTGGCTTCTAATTTGTAAAGAAATACCCTATAAGGAATATCAGAGATATATCAATAATATTGGCTGGTGGACTAGAAGGATTTTAACCTTTGAACCACCTAAAAAAACTATTCGAGTTATAATTTTCCTCTGAGATCATTCATCTATTACGGTTCATTATTTAGCACTAATCCCTCTCCTTATTCATATAATTATCTGTTGTCGAAGAACCGCGTCAACAGAGCTTATTTTAAGAATTTTATTCGATCTCCACCATTTGTTTAACATAGTCAATAGCTTAATGGGGCCTCGAGGCGCTTTGATTTGTCCCCCTACGGAAGGAGTTCATTAGTTATTTTGAGAATGTTAGATTTCGAAAGATAGATAATTATAGGTCAAATTCTACTAGACTCACCCCTACGGTGACTACTAGGACTATATCTATGATTATTGAAACCGTGGGTCTAGCTCATAAAATAAGAGATTTTTTTTTTCTTATTTTGATCAAATAGTAGGTTGTTAGTAGTGGTGTCCATTATTAAATGAGTTTACAACTCTATTTAACTAGTGATATTTTTTAGTCTCGCCAACCAGGACAAGGATATCATAGATTAGGTAAAAACCTAAAGAAATAGAGATATGATTATTTTTGGTATTTTTTCTCATATCTTACATATTTTGGTATATGTTGTGCTATTTCTTGAAATTTATGTGAATAGAAGTTTTATTGAGCAAATGTGATTGATTTATATTTTATTGATAATTTGTAGTTTTAAGTTAAGCAGTGTCTACTCCCATCCTTTCTCAAATTTTGATGGAGAAACTCACTGGAGAAAAATTCCTTAATTGGAAGCAGAACATCAACATTGTGTTGATTGGTGACAGCTCCAAGTTCGTCATGACTGAGGAATCCCCGGAAGTTCCAGCTGAATGAGCTACCAAGTCTGTGAGGGACAAGTATGAGCGTTGGCAGGCGGCTAACAACAAGGCGCGGTACTACATGTTGACTAGTATGGTCGACACTCTCAAGAAAAAGATGGAGAATGTCAAGACAGCCTACGAAATCATGGATCAACTCCAAGACATGTTTGGTGCCAAGTCAGCGCGGACTTGTTTTGAGGCCACCAAGAAATATGAGAATGCTCGAATGGCAACTTCTCAACATGTTCGTGATCACCTGATCAAGATAACAAACTACTTTCAGGAAGCTGAACTGCACGGAGCCATAATAGATGAGGAAACTCAATTTGGCTTAATCCTCAACAGTCTTTCTCCAGCTTTCCTTCCATTCACCACCAACTATGTGTTGAATAAACTCAACTATGGCATGACGCAGCTCATGAATGAGCTTCAGACTTTTGAGTCTATCATGGGTGGACCTAGTAAGGGATTAGAAAAGAAGACAACTACTACTACTGCTGTTGATCTAGCTAAGGCTGAAGCTAACCAAGCTTCATCTTCGAAAGCTAGAAATAGAAGAAAGGTGGGCAAAGCAACAACCCCAAGCCTGCAAAGGATGAAAAGGCGAGTGCACAACCAAGTGCACAGACGCCTAAGGGGAAAAACAAGAAAAACAAGAAAGGTAAAGGTAAATGTTTTCACTGCAAAAAGAAGGGGCATTGGAAACAGGGTTGCCCCAAGTTTCTAGCAAATAAAAACAAAGGTAATGATTCGAGTTCATTTATCTTGGAAACATGTGTTTTAGAGAATGATAACTCTGTTTGGATTATTGATTCTGGATCTACTAACCATGTTTGTAACTCTTTACAGCTTCTTGAATCGTGGGAGGAAGTGAACGAAGGCGGCTTAAATCTTAGAGTTGGGAACAGAGCGTTCGTTGTGGTCCAAGCTAGAGGAAGAGCTCATCTGAAGTTCAGAAATAAATTTTAAATTTTAAAAGATGTATTTTTTATTCCGGATTTTAGTAGAAATTTAATTTCAGTTTCCATGTTGCAATTAGAACGATATGTTATGACTTTCACAAGTTTTAATATATCTATTTCTTTCAATGGATCACAATGGTGTATTGCAAGTTTGGAAAACGGGCTTTATATTCTGCGACCTAACGAACCCCTCGCTCTTAATAATGATTTATTCAAAGTAGCTAAACCTAGGACCAATAAGCGTCGAAAGACCGATAACGATAATATGACGTATTTATGGCACTTGAGACTAGGTCACATTGGCTATGATAGGATTCAAAGACTTACAAAGGACGGACCTTTGAGTGAACCCACCTTAGGTGAATTACCTGCTTGAGAATCTTGTCTAGAAGGAAAACTGACCAAGCGTCCATTCTCGGCAAAGGGTGATAGGGCCAAAGAACCACTTGGTCTTGTGCATTCAAATGTTTGTGGACCTTTGAATGTACAAGCCAGGGGTGGTTTTGAGTATTTCGTCACTTTCATTGACGATTACTCTAGATACTCATGTCTTTATCTAATGCATAGGAAATCAGAAACATTTTCAAAGTTTCAGGAATTCCTAGCAATGGCTCAGAACCAATTAGGTAAAACGTTAAAGATCTCTCGATCTGATAGGGGTGGAGAATATTTGGATATGCAGTTCCAATATCATTTAACTGAACTTGGGATTTTATCACAACTTACTGCCCCATGTACTCCGCAACAAAATGGTGTAGCGGAATGCCGGAACAGAACTTTATTGGAAATGGTTAGATGCATGCTTAGTTACTCAACTCTACCAACTTCGTTCTGGGGACATGCAATTGAAACCGCGAATGACATTCTCAATATCGTGCCGTCAAAATCAATCCCCAAAACACCTTTAGAACGCTAGAATGGTCGTGAACCTAGTTTACGCCATTATAGAATATGGGGGTGTCCCGCTCACGTCCTGAGGAAAAAGGAGGGAAAGCTAGAATCACGAACTGAAGTTTGCATGTTTGTTGGCTATCCTAAAGGTACTTGGGGTGGCCTTTTCTATAGTGATTTAGAAAAGAAAGTGTTTACTTTTACAAATGCTACTTTTCTGGAAAATGACTATGTCCAGAACTTTAAACCTTGCAGCAAAGTAGTTTTAGAGGAGATGGTTAAAGAATTGACTCCAACCAATGTTCCATCGTCATAAACTCGAGTTGATGATGAAATCCCCACTCATCACGTACAACCGACACAAGTCGATTTAAATGAAGATAGTACCATTGTTCATGAGCAAACAGTCACAAAGCCTCGTCGTAGTGGGAGGGTTTCTAGGAACCCAGTTCACTATGGTTTGGATGGTGAAACCAATATGGTTGTTGGTGACACTAGTGATGATGATCTGTTGTCTTTCAAACAAGCAATAGCTAGCCTTGAAAGAGAACTATGGCTCAAAGCCATGAAACAGGAAATGGGATCCATGTACTCAAATTCTATCTGGGATCTTGTGGAAGCACCTAGTGACTTTAGGGCCATTGAGTGGAAGTGGATCTACAAGAAGAAATGAGGTGTTGATGGAAAGGGTTACACCCAAAGAAAAGGCGTGGACTGTGAGGAAACTTTTAGTTCAGTAGCCATGCTCAAATCCATTCACATCCTCCTATCCATGGTAGCCGCTCTCGACTATGAGATCTGGAAAATGGACGTCAAGACAGCTTTTCTTAATGGAAAGCTTGACGAAGTCATTTATATGGATTAGCCAGAAGGATTTAAAGTATCTGGACAAGAAGGAAAAGTTTGCAAGTTGAATAGGTCCATCTATGGACTTAAGCAAGCTTCTCCTTCCTAGAATCTTAGGTTTGATGAAATAATCAAAACCTATGGCTTTGAACAGAATATTGATGAGCCTTGTGTTTACCAACTGAAGGCAAATCAAATAGTGGTATTCTTGGTTCTTTATGTAGATGATATCTTACTCATTGGAAACAATGTTAAGAAATTATCAGATGTGAAGAATTGGCTGAGCACTCAATTCCAGATGAAGGATTTGGGTGAAGGAAGTTAAGTTCTAGGTATCCAAATCATCAGTGATAGAAAGAACAGACTCTTAGCTCTATCTCAAGCAGCTTACATAGATAAAGTGTTTGAACGTTTCTCAATGACAAATTCCAAGAAAGGACGTCTACCATCCCGCAATGGAATTCATCTTTTAAAGAAGCAGTCTCCCCAGACTCCTGAAGAGGAAGATGCAATGAGAACAGTTCCTTACGCATCTGTAGTTGGAAATTTGATGGATGCCATGTTGTGTACTAGACCAGACATCTGCTATGCGTTGGGAGTAGTGAGCTGGTATCAGTCAAACCTAGGACCGGAACATTGGATAGCAGTTAAGCATATCCTGAAGTATTTGAGACAGACTAGGGATTATATGTTAGTCTACAAGGGTGGTATTCTGATTCATATTTTCAGACTGATGTCGATGACAGGAAGTCTAATTCTAGAATGGTTTTTACTCTTGGGGGTGGAGCTGTGATTTGGAGAAGCGTAAAGCAGTCTCAGATTCCACCATGGAGGCTGAGTACATAGCCGCGTCAGAAGCAGCTAAGGAAATAGTCTGGCTAAAGAAGTTCTATTCAGATCTTGGTGTTATTCCAGAAATGGATAAACCGCTTATGTTGTTTTGTGACAATACAGGAGCGATAGCCAACTCAAAAGAACCTCGAAGTCACAAGAGAAGTAAGCATATAAAAAGGAAGTATCACATTATTCGAGAATATGTGGCCAGGGGAGATGTGAAGGTTATGAAGATTGCAACTGAAGACAATCTTGCAGATCTTTTTACAAAGGCACTACCAAAAGCTACATTTGATAAGCATATCAAGGAAATGGGATTAGTAGAATTAAGGCATTAGTTTCAATTAGTGCAAGTGGGAGTTTGTTGGGGTTTTATGCTCTAATTAAATCCCAAATTCTTTGTAATCTCATTTTATTATCAATAAAAGAATAAAAATCATTTTTTGACTTGGTTAATCACTTTGCTCACATGTTTTATTTTCATGATTATTTGTTTAATATAAACTTCTATTAAATCCTGAGCATATAGCTAATCTTATTTATAGTGATGTAATCGCAGTGAAATATAAATATGATTATATGTTCAAAATAAGTTAGTCCTAAGATTAGTCAGTGCACCGGATTTACACTGACTTGTCAATCTACGATATTATCTACTTACACATTACAGTGTTATGTTCTTTCCAGAACATTAGCAAAGTAGATAAGATCGGATGTATTTGTTACATCGGACAGGACCAATATTGACAATTGATAAGATAAGTAAACATACTATTATTATCTATTCTAGTCATATCATATAGTTGACCATAGGTCAATTCAATCTCAATTCTGAGTGGTTAGTATTCTAACTGATTGTATTATTTGAGTTCTTTGACTTGTTCGTTACCAGCCTACCCTACGGACTACCCATACATACATCTTGGGAACTCAGTAGTATAATTGAGTGGGAGTGTTAATCATAGATATGAACATCTATAACTCTTGATGAAGAAGTGAAACACTGGTTTCCTTTTAGTTTTGTTCAAGGTGTTAAATGATAGAGATCTCATTTCAGTAATTAAATTAGTTTACTGAAATATCATTTACAAGGAACTAAGTGTTTTAAGGATAAAATACAATGAGGGGTAAAACGATATTTTAGTCCTATCTCATTGTAGACCGTCTATAGAGGATTGAGTGACAATTATGGTTGTAACAATGGATAATTAATAGCGTATCTATATTTGTTATAGAGCGTTCTATGAATTCAAGAGTGCAATTCCGAGTCTATAGTGGAGTCACAAGGAATTAATAAGTTAGTAAATTTATTTGTTAGATTTATGATAACTTATTGGAGCTTGATTTCAAAGGCCCATGGTCCCCATTGTACCTTGGATAAAATCATCTAGATAGTCTCAATTAATTGATTTAATTTTCAATTAGAATTATCAAAGTTGAACATGTCAATTTTGGATAGTTTTCACAGAGTTATGTATTTTTGAGAAGAAAAGAGAAATTAGAGTAGATTTATTAATTAAGATAAATTGTTATCTAAATTAATAAATAAGTTTAAATCAATGTTCAAATAATAAATAATTCATTTAATAAAGGATTTCAATGATTATTTAATTAATTAAATTAATAGAAAATAATAAAGGCCTTGATTTTAAGTCCAATGGGCTTATAATCAAATGGGAAATTTCACGGGCCTAAAGCCCATGATAATTTTGACCTAGGGCTTTAAAATGGCTATTATTTTATTGATTTTTTAACTGAATTAAATGACCTAATTGAGTCTATAAAATGAGTGTTTAGAGAGAAGTCAAAACATAAGTTTGAAAAGTCAAAATACAAGTTTAATCACTGGTTTTCTGATAGTTTTAGATTCTTTCTAAACAAAAGTCCTTTTCTAAGCCTCTTTGTTATTTTCTCTTCTTCTCTCTATATCTATCTCATGTGTTGACAATTGCCCACACTAATCTAGTTGATTCTAAGGATACATTGGAAGATTGTGAAGAAAATAGAAGATCGGTTCAGTTTCTTGATAATACTCTGCGACAGAGAGGATACAAGAGTTAGAGAAACAGAAGGAAGGGCTCTTTCATTCCGCTGCGTATACTGTAAGTATTTTATTCTTTGTTTCTCTTATAATTAAATTTTAGAAACATGTTTTAGGCTATCTCGTATTAATTTTTTTAATATTAGATATACATGAAAATAAATGAAGATCCTGTATAAGTTTTCTTAACAGCTCCGCCATGGTAAAATTCCCAAGACCTCTCCACTCAGTCTCAGGAAAACCCTTGGCGACCCGGGTATATCTTTTCCTATAAGAGGCCACCATACGACCCACCCAGGGTGTCCCCTCCAAATCAGGGGCACCCGGGTGAGTAGGGACAAATGACCCACTCACCGAAGGAGAATGAGGCACAGGAACATCGAAAAAATGGGGCCCCTAAGGACCAAGATTGATGGGAGCATGAGGAAGATTATCATAGTCCTCAAAGAAGGGCTCCACGAAGCACCCTAGCATGGCCTATGGACCACGGGAGTGAGAGGCCATGTCACGGTCCGTAGGGAAAAAAGGAGGGCATCCCTTGGGGGACGGAGATGACCGGGTTGGGTGCCTAGATTCTGGGGAAACCTCCCCAGGCACCCACTCCATGTCACCCCCATCCAAGTGAGTTTCGACTAAAGTCGCCTTCTTCTTTCGTTCGGAAATGTGCCATAGCAGATCGGGCTCTAAAATCGTTGATAGACCATAGCGGTTAAGGTTGGCCACAGTGAAGAGACGGGCGACCATTTTTGTGGCAGGGTTGACATTAAAAAAGTTGTCCACTAGTGCTGCCTCTGACTCAGGAATGTCGGGGATACTAAAGTTATTTGCATAATCAACATAGTTATCAATATGAGCATAAGTTCCAAAAAAGAAAATTCAAAATAAAAGGAAAAAAGCTTGAAGTACTTACTTGGGGATGAGCAAAAATGTTCACGTACAGAAAGGGGACCTTTAACGAAGAAAAAGTCCTGCTTCGACGACCCCATGTTGGAAACGGATCCCTCTATCAGGGAGACCTGAGAATTGTCCTTCTATAGAAAATAGAAGCCTTTGGATATAGGGGTAGGCATGAGGTTGTACATAAAGTGCACCTCTTAAGTCGTAGGAACACGGCGGTTAAGCTCCATAAACGCCATGTATAGACAGTTTAAAGTCAACCAGTTGTTAGGCGCTAACTGAAGCGGAGCAAGGTCAAAATGGTTGAGGACCATGTTGAAGAACGGGTGTAAGGGAATGGTCCCACCTGCCTTCAAGATGTGCTCACTCATGGCCACATACCCCTAGGGGGGGATTATCGGCCTGGCACTAGTTGGAAGGAACGTCCAACTTGTACTCCTTGCCAATATGGTATTTATTGGATAGATCCAACAGCAGGTTCTCCGACACGTTGGACATGATAGTAGACGCCAAAAAAGACCAGAATCTGGCCCCTCGAGAGCCACCTATTGCCGCACACTCTATGACATATCTACAAAACCCAAGGAAAAAGGTGAGGTCGAAAAAGGACATTTTACCCTCCATTTTTTCTTTCTAGTAAGAGTTTTCCACCGAGGCATTGAGTGTGGAAGCACTAAACAAGGGTGGATCAAAGATAAGGGTTGAGGGGAACCCGGGGTGACCTCATGGAAACTATAATGGGAGAACGGGGTAGGAGGTTTAGGTGGGAGGTTTCCCTCCATGAACTCCAACTCCATTTATAGATCAAAAAGGCTTACTCTAAGGTTTGCAATGTCGTCACTAAGGTCAAAGGGGAAAGGGACTCCATCACCCCTCAAAACTGAATCTATTTTGCTCTCCACCACCCAGATTTTACGCCTAAGCTCGGCCATGTGCTCAAGGTGACATATACGGGCCTTCTTCAAAGTGTCATAGTCTTGGTGAGGGTTGTTTTCGGGGGACCCCGAGTCTAAAAATAGTCTACAAACTTGACCCTTGGAGGAACGCTAGAAGATCCCTCACATGCCATGGCACCTCGTCTCATAGCTAATAAGGGTGCCCATGTAAGTGAAGGGGGTGCTACAAAACATAAAGGAATAGGCTCAAAACCTCTAGACACAAGCTCTCAAACTGACCAACTACGGGGTACATGAAAGGGCATGTTTGTGGATTAGCTCATGAGGAGCTTCGTCCAAGGAAACCCGTCCCGAGTAGCTCATGAGGAGCTTCGTCCAAAGAAAGAAAGTATACCTTGAGTAAGTAAAATCGAGCACTGTCGCGGTCAAAAGAAGGTCAAGGGTCAAAAGTACAGTCGCAGTCGAAAGGAGGCCAAGGGTCGAAAGCACCGTCACGATCAATAGAAGGCCAAGAGTCAAAAGCACCATCACGGTCAAAAGAAGGCCAAGGGTCAAAAGCACCATTGCGGTCGAAGAAAGGAAAAGGGTCGAAAGTACACATCTGCAAAAATAAATGAGAAAGGTGTTTTAGTCTCCAAGCACCTATATGGACGTTTGCATAAAAGGAAGGAATTTAAATAATAATGAGGAAAGACAACCAAAATGAGTTTGTTAGGAATTGAACCCCTTACCTTTTGGAGGAAGTAAAGACACTAATACCACCAAGCTAAGAAGAGAAAATGTAAACATTATGCTTGAGATGAAGGTCTATTTATTTAACGACCCAAATTCGCTAATAAGGCTTAAGGGCCTTGATTCGTGTGCCTGAAGGACATAATGGGAATTATGTGTGATTTTAATTATTAAGATGCATGATTATGAGTTAAAGCATGTTATATGACTATTAAAATATTTGAGATGCATGACGATGTGTATTAGTATGCATATAGGCCCTGATTAGGTTAGAAGGGCATAATCGTAATTTTGGCCATTATGGGCATAACTGTACTGATATATGTGATAATTGTCGAGACCACATTATTATGTGGATATATCTGTGATCTGTGACTCGAGACAATCCTAATGAGCAGAATAGCGAAAAATTCATAGTAGGGATTTATACCCGGCACGGGGTGAGCCCAGGGGTATAAATGGGAATTTAGTGAATATACTGGAGTCTATTCTGACATTGAGGAATATTATTGGTGACTAATTAGGTATCGAGAATTAAGCAAGAAATATTAGAGACACTCGAGAGATTAGCGGGAATTGGGTAAAATGACTAAAATGCCCTTAAGTGGATTAAAGGGTTTAGACTTAATAAGGAGGGCATACTAGTCATTTGGCTTACAGAAGTTAAGTAATACCAAGGCTTTATGTTAGTGGGATTTGTAGAATATTATAGAAGTCTGGAAAAGGAAGGAAAAGGAAGGGAAAAGAAAGAGAGAAAAACAGAGAGAGTTTCTCTCAGTCGGTTTACATTTCCTTCACTTGGTTCTTGAGGATTTCTGGTGTAAAGCTTAGAGGAGAGCTGGGATAATTAAGCATCAAGAATCCTAGTCCAAGATTGAGAAGTTGGCAGAGATTTAGCAAGGATTCATCAGCACTTGAGGTAAGACACTAGAGTTCTTCAATTTCTATTTCTGGTTTTTGGGCTATGGTGCTTAAGTTGAATTGGATGGAACCTTAGGGAATTCAGGCTTAAGGCTGAGGAGAAGCAAACCAAGAAGGTCTAGAGACAGCTTGTAGTCGAAATTCTATCAAAGGTATAAAGCCTAAACTCTAACTTTGTTGTTCAGCTGGTTTTTACTGAGTTTTAGAGCTTAGGAGTGGCTATGGTGAATTCTGAGTTTGTGGATGCATGTGCATGAGTTCTAGGTGTTTGGGGGTGCTTGGGATGAGTGGAGTATGGTCATGAGGTTGTTTTTGAGTTTGGGAAAGAGTTGGAAGAGTTTTGGTTGAGGTTGGTTCGAGAAAATCGCAGAAGAAAAAAGTTGGTGCTGGGCTGTCTGTGACTAGCGCTACAGCACTAGCCTTTGGGCGCTGTAGCGCTAGGCCATGGTGCTGAGGGGGTTTTGGCTTTTGTCTGTAGCGCTGTAGCGCCCTTATTTGAGCGCTGTAGCACTACCCTGCTTCCTGAAGGGGATTTAAGGGTTATTTGCAAGGGTTTTTGACCTAAGGTTTGGGGTTTGCTTCCACCACCTTGTTTGGTGGAACTAGGACTTCCCAGGGGCTCGGGATTGGCCCCGGGGCTGGGTTTTGGACTTGAGGGTTGATGATGACTTTGGCTATGGTTGTGTTTAGGTGAGCGCTAGGGCTCGAGGAGGATCGTGATCACGGAGTCGAGAGATCAAAGCTAGTAAATTGAAAGGTAAGAAAACTACACCCGACTATATGTGTGTGATGGGACTAAGTGCTCCCGAGAGTTGTATCGTGTCAATGATGGTATTACGCCATGGGGCATGTAAAGCGGCCTAAGAGTGCCGTACTTAGCATTTTCGCACAGGGCACGGCTTCGCCACTGGTAGCCGAGAGTATTCACTGAGTTCGGTGTAAGCGGGCCGGAGTCAGTGGGATAACGGAGGGAGCAGCCTGAGAGCGCTAGCCCTAGTTATCATTTATGCAATGATATGTGATGTGAATTGATGTGCTTAGTATGTTGAATACTTGGTCATGATAAATGATTACATGTGTTGAGAACTTGTGATGCAATGTGGGTTATGGATTTGTCTGTTGGTTGCTTATGCTCTGTTGTTGTGTTTTCTTGCTGGGCCTTGGCTCACGAGTGCTACATGGTGCAGGTAAAGGCAAAGGCAAGCTGGACCAAGCCTGAGATTGAGAGCTCTGAGGTGGAATGTACATAGCCAGCCATTCGATCATCATGGTCGGGAAGTGGATCAGGACAGGGATTACCTAACCGCTTGTCTTGCCTTAGTATGGCTGGTTATTGTATCTGAATCTTATAACTTTTGTAAACGATCTTTAAACTTGTATTTTTGGGATTCCGTGTAAACATATAACGTTTCTTAATGTAAAAGTGGCTTTTTGAGACCAAACCATTTTAAACCCTAGTTCCTTTTCAGTTTTAGTAACACGATTTTAATTAAATGACTTGATTAGCAAGTCTGGCACTTTATAAACACACAGTGTAACGGTCTTGGCTATCCATCGCGTTACAATTTATAAGAACCACAAACTCACCTTAGACATTGGATCCACTGCTTGATCAATGGTCAAGAAGGGGGCTTGGCTCTTGCCTTAGGATCTGCGGAGCACAATGATAGGCTCACATTCACTCTCAACATATCATAATAGTCCTTAACTCCAAAGTATGTTTCTCTATAATGCCACAATGAAGAAGCAAGCTAATGCCTCATGGGCATCCCAAAAACATCTCGCTTTGAAGTCTAAAGATCCCCTCGTAGACTGGGGGGCAAGTGTGAATGCCAAAAATTGGACATGATCCTAAGAAGGCCATAGTCAACACTCGAGAGAAAAGTTGAGGCTTACCCCAAGTGACCTCGGGCATGCCATGCAACCTCGTGTCTCACCCCATGCGAGACCTATGCCTCACGTGAGACCTTAGCGAAACTGCCCCGTCTCACCCCACACGAGGCCTTTGCGAGGGGGTACACCCCACCTTACTTCGCCTAGAGGAAAATTTGAAGGGCCACATTCTGGCGTGCATCGCCTCGCACGCCCACCAACAGCCTCGTGCCCCTGGCCCTTAGCAAACCACCTCGCGAGACCCCAGCATATCGTGTCTCTGGCCCACGCCTTGCGCACCAGTGCACCAATGGCTTCTCGCCCCTGGCCCTCGGCAGACTTCCTTGTGAGACCCCAGCATCTCGCGCCTTTGGCCCACACCTCACGCCCCCATGCACCAATGGCCTCACGCCCCTGGCCCTTGGTAGACTACCTCGCGAGACACTAGCGTCTCGCGCCTCTTGCCCGTGCCTCGCGCACCAACGACCTCGCGCCCCTGGCCCTCGGCAGACCACCTCGCAAGACTCCAGCGTCTAGTGCCTCTGGCCTATGCCTGGCACACCAGCGCACCAAGGGCCTTGTGCCTCTGGCCCTCGTATACTGCCTCGTGAGACCCCAGCATCTCGCACCTCTGGCCCGCGCCTCGCGCATCAACATATCAATGGCAGACCGCCTTGCGAGACACCACCTCGCACACGGTCGTTTCCCCCGCGACAGGCATCTCGAGGCTCTGACATCCCGTGCCTTGTGGGATCGTATCTCCCCATGATGACCCCTAAAGGCTCAAACACTTAAAGTTTAAGAGAGCAGGGTGCAGCATAAGTATAAGAAAACCCACAAATGACTCAAAAAAAGATCATACAAACACAAAGTACGTACGGGGGTACGACTCTGATGCCCCAGGTGTCTGACCCTAAAGACCACGCCAGACAAGTAGTGGTCATATGAATGAGGTGCCTAATGTGGTCCTTCCCAGCCAACCTCGATGCTCGCACCAAACAGATGGTGGAGGTATAACTAAAGTACAAAAGTGGAGGTGCTCCCGTAGACCCTGAGCATGTATTGGAGCCTACCACCACGCTCTTGGCACCACTACTACCTATAGACTACATATGTAAGGTCAAGTCCCTAGGGACCACCATGTAAAATAAGCAAGTAGTGCTCTACTATAAATACGACCTCCCTTCACCTGAGAGAGGGGGGAAGGATTTTGGGATACTTTTGTAACCACACGTTGTTAATGGTAATAGACACCCTACATCCTCTCTATTTTTCATTCTAAAATTTTAGCACTTATATTTTGTGTTCTTGAAATCACAAGGGAGTTGTCTTGAAGTTCAGTTGATTCAAATTTACTTCTTTTACAACTCACGAAGTTTTTGATCTAACTTAGATGACGAGTTCTTACCGTCAACACCTTCCCAAGTATCCTTAGAATCACCTATACTAAAGTGGGAAATTCTCAACAAATGAGATGGACACAAAGAGAAGAAAAATAGAAGAGAATATTGAGGCTTATAAAAGGACTTATGATGTAGACAGAATCAAAAACCTAGAGCAACAAGAATAGATCTAAAGATCTTCTCAAAACAAGTTATTCAAAAATCTAATTTCAATTTTCACTTAGCATTCCTTTTAAAGGCTCAATTAGGTCATTTATTTTAATTGAAAAATCAATAAAATAATAGATAATATCAACTATTAGGTCGAAATTCTCATGGGCTTTAGGCTCGTAAAATTTCCCATTTAATTATAAGCCCATTGGACTTAAAATCAAGGCTTGTATCATTTTCTATTAATTAGTTAATTAAATAAATATTTAAATCCTTTATAAAATTAATTATTTATAACTTGAACCTTGATTTAAACTTATTTATTAATTTAGACTCCAATTTATCTTAATTAATAAATCTGCCCTATAATTTCTTTTCTTCTCTAAATTGTATAACTCTGTGAAACTATCCCAAATTGACCTGGTCAACTTAAATAATTCTAATTGATAATTAAATCAATCAATTGAGACAATCTAGATTATTTTATCCAAAGTACAATGGGGACCACGGGCCTATGAAATCAAGCTTCAATAAGTTATCACAAATTTAACAAATAATTTACTAACTTATTAATTCCTCGTGACTCCACTAAAGACTCAGAATTGCACTCTTGAATTCATAGAACACTCTATAACCAATATAGATACGTTATTAATTATCTATTGTTACAACCATAATTGTCTCTCAATCCTCTATAGACGGTCTATAATGAGATGGGACTAAAATATCATTTTACCCCTCATTGTATTTTATCCTTAAAACACATAGTTCCTTGTAAATGATATTTCAGTAAACTAATATTAATTATTGAAATGAGATCTCTATCATTTAGCACCTTGAACCAAACTAAAAGGAAACCATCGTTTTACTTCTTAATCAAAACTTATAGATGTTTCTATCTATGATTAACACGCCCACTCAATGCCATTTCCTTGATATTCTTATCAAATGTAGCTTTTGGTAGTGTCTTTGTAAACGGATCTGCAAGGTTGTCTTCAGATGCAATCTTCATAACCTTCGTTTATCCACTGGCCACATATTCTCAAATTATGTGATACATCCTTTCTATATGCTTACTCCTCTTGTGACTTCGAGGTTCTTTCAAGTTGGCTATCGCTCCTGTGTTGTCACAAAACAACACAAGCAGTTTATCCATATCTGGAATAACACCAAGATCTGAACAAAACTTCTTTAGCAAGACTATTTCCTTAGCTGCTTTAGACACAACTATGTACTCTACCTCCATGGTGGAATCTGAGATCGCAGACTGCTTTACGCTTCTCCATATCACATCTCCACCCCCAAGAGTAAACACCATTCTAGAAGTAGACTTCCTGTCATTGACATCATTCTGAAAATCTGAATTGGTGTATCATACAGGGTTCAAAACACCACCCTTGTAGACGAACATATAATCCCTAGACCGCCTTAAATACTTCAGAATTATCTTAACTATTATCCAATGTTTCGGTCCTGGGTATGACTGATACCTGCTCACTACTCCAACTGCATAGCCGATATCTAGTCTAGTACATAGCATAACATATATCAGACTTCCAATTACAGATGCGTAAAGAACTTTTCTCATTGCATCTTCCTCTTCAGGAGTTTGGGGAGACTTCTTCTTTGAAAGATGAATTCCTTGGGCGGACGGTAGACGTCATTTTTTGGAATTTGTCATTGAGAAATGCTCAAGCACTTTATCGATGTAAGCTACTTGAGATGGAGCTAAGAGTCTGTTCTTTCTATTCCTAATGATATGGATACCTAGAACATAACTTGCTTCACCCAAATCCTTCATCTGGAATTAAGTGCTCAGCCAATTCTTCACATCTGATAATTTCTTAACATTGTTTCCAATGAGTAAGATATCATCTAAATAAAGAACCTGGAATACCACTATTTGATATGCCTTCAGTTGGTAAACACAAGGATCATCGATATTTGGTTCAAAGCCATAGGTTTGGATTATTTCCTCAAACCTAAGATTCCAGGAACGAGAAGCTTGCTTAAAGCCAAAAATGGACCTATTCAACTTACAAACTTTTCCTTCTTTTCCAGCTACTTTAAATCCTTCTGGTTGATCCATATAAATGACTTTGTCAAGCTTCCCGTTAAGAAAAGTTGTCTTGACGTCCATTTTCCAGATCTCATAATCGAGAGTGGTTGCTATGAATAGGAGGATGCGAATGGACTTGAGCATGGCTACCGGACTAAAAGTTTCCTCATAGTCCACGCCTTCTCTTTGAGTATAACCCTTTGCACCCAATGACCCTTAATTCAAGGTGCTTCCACAAGATCCCAGACATAATTTGAGTACATGGGCTCCATTTCCTGTTTCATGGCTTCGAGCCATAGTTCCTTTTCAGGGTTAGCCATTGCCTGTTTTAAAGACAAAAAAATTTCGTCACCAATGTCACCAACAACAATACTGGTTTCACCATCCAAACCATAGCGAACTGGGGTCCTAGAAACCCTCCCACTACGACGAGGCTCCGTGATGGTTTGCTTAGGAATAGTGGTACTTTCTTCATTTAAATCGACTTGTGTCGGTTGGACATGACGAGTGGGAATTTCATCATAAACTTGTGTTGGTGATGATGGAACATTGGTTAGAGTCAATTCTTCAACCATCTCCTCAAAACCTACTTTGCTGCGCGATTTGAGGTTTTGGACATAGTCATTTTCTAGAAAAGTAGCCTTCTTAGAAGTAAACACCTTCTTTTCTGAATGAATCTAGAAAAGTCCACACCGAGTGCCTTAAGGAAAGCAAACAAACATGCAAACTTCAGTTCAGGGTTCTAGCTTTCCTACCTTTTTCTTCAGGATGTGGGCAGGACACCCTCAGATTCTATAATGACGTAAGCTAGGTTCACGACCATTCCAGCATTCTAAAGGTGTTTTGGGGATTGATTTCGACGATATGACATTTAGAATGTCGTTCGCAATTTCAATTGCATGTCTGTAAAATGAAGATGGCAGAGTTGAGTAACTAAGCATGCATCTAACCATTTCCAATAAAGTTCTGTTCTGGCGTTCCCTACGCTATTTTGTTGCGGAGTACCCAGGGCAGTAAGTTGTGATAAAATCCCAAGTTCAGTTAAATGATCTTGGAACTGCATATCAAAATATTCTCCACCCCTATCAGATTGCAAGATCTTTAACGTTTTACCTAATTGGTTCTGAGCGATAGCAAGGAATTCTTGAAACTTTGAAAATGTTTCTGATTTCCTATGCATTAGGTAAAGACATGAGTATCTAGAGTAATCGTCAATTAAAGTGACAAAATACTCAAAACCACCAATGGCTTGTACATTCAAAGGTCTACAAACATCTGAATGAACAAGTCCAAGTGGTTCCTTTGCCCAATCACCCTTTGTAGAGAATGGATGTTTGGTCAGTTTGCGTTCTAGACAAAATTCATAGACAGGTAATTCACCTAAGGTGAGTTCCCTCAAAGGCCCGTCCATTGTAAGTCTTTGAATTTTATCATAGCCAATGTGACCTAGTCTTATATGCCATAAATACGTTATGTTATCAATATCGATCTTTTGACATTTATTGGTCCTAGGTGTTACACCCAGATTTCGAGCTATGTAAAATATGACTTCGAAAGTTGGAATTCGCAAGTAAGTAGACTCATAAGGTTGGAAACATGCTCCAGGATTGCATGTCGAGCCTGCAGGACATAGACAACCTCGAGTATGGTGACCTAGAAGTATTCATGATCTCGAAAGATAGCTCTGGGGAAGCATTCATCTCCAGGGATGACCTCGGGTCAGGGGTCCCGAGCTCGACGCACATACGATCTCGAAAGCCATGTGACCTCGGAAGATGTCTCCAGATCGAAAGGTGACGGGAAACCTGGGAGGCTAAAGCCTTAGAGATACGTGATAACCACCTTGAATATCTACAAGTGTTATAAATATGAGATGTAATCCTCATTTATTATTGTAAATCCCCTAGAATCATGGGATATTATTTGGTCAGTTATACGTCCCCTGGTCTTCAGGGGACGTTTCCTTTTATATTTGATTATAGGCATTTAAAGCCATTAATTTTATTTATACAAAAAGAGTAACTACCCAAAATATGTGGGATAGTATTCTTTAGCCTTCTCTATAAATAGAGAGGCCATGCACCATTGTAAAGGACATAAATTCTGATCCTTGAGAGAAAACTCTGGAGAATTCATTCTTGAAGAATTCCTAGAGATAATCTTGAGTTTAATAACAAAGACTCATGGACTAGGCAGATTTAACTGCTAAACCACGTAAAAATCGTGTGTTTACATTATTTTATTTCAATTGGCCATTTTCAGTTATTGTTTACGTGCTCTTCTTTCATTGTTTGACGAAAAACGGCGTCAACAGTTTGGTGCTTTCATTGAGAGCCTTAAGCATTCATCCCTGAGAAAATCATG
Organism: Humulus lupulus; assembly: GCF_963169125.1. NCBI lineage: Eukaryota > Viridiplantae > Streptophyta > Magnoliopsida > Rosales > Cannabaceae > Humulus > Humulus lupulus. Next base: position 109,406,522 of record NC_084799.1, read on the forward strand.
GCCACAAACAATCAGAACACCCCTGAAGAAAATTACCCAAGACGTCCTGGAAAACAACCAATGGAGAACCCGGACGTTGAGGAGAGGAGTGGGTCTTCTGATTCCCGGGGACCACCGCCTCCACCAAGGGATGAGGATATGTACTACAATCCTGAGCGTTACGTTCCTATTGTAGAACTGGAAAACCAGCAGTTGAAACAGCTGTTGGCAGAGGCCAACAAACAGAATGAGGAGTTGACTAGGATAGCCGCAGAGGCGCAGGTGGCTCAGCCCCCGCCTCCGCGCGAAAACCAAGTCCCTCCTCCAAGGGACGTGCATGTTCCTCCCTGGAGGCCCCGTGGGCGTCCGTGAAAGGATACTGCCACAAGAAGGCTGACTCAACCTTCGGCGCCAGCAGAGCCATCTGCTCCTCCTAGGCCCCAGAGGAGTACCCGAGCTCGGGTCCCACCGAACCCGCCTGTGGAAGTGCCTGCGGGAACTGAGAATAATCGAACCCCTGCAGAGACTCGGACTCAGGTACCTGGGAGCGCACCGAACGCGACTGACCCATCTCGGGCAAATTCTGGACCCTCTAGGCCGCGACAAGGGTGGCAGCCACCGTCGCCTATACGGTTCCCTCCATCACCCATAAGATATCCTTCGCCACCCCGCAGAAACGCTCAACCTGTTCGAGATCAGGATCAAGGGCGTGCAGGGGATGGACAAGGAAACATGGAGACTTTCCAGGAGCGGAGAGGCGCTCCATCTGAGAGAAGTCAGACGTCTCGGTCTCGCACCGCGGAGACGAGGCGACGTGGAAATAATCCATCGCAAAACAACCGAGCAATGAGTCCCACCAGTGATGAATCTGGAGAGACCAGGTCCGTCAGCAAACACGACCGAGGTCGTAAGAATACTGGAAGTCGCAAGAAACGTCCCGACCTGCGCAATCATCTGAATCAGAGTCGGGGGAATGGAAATCAAACAAATCTGGACCTGAGGGATCGCTTGAATAGGCGTAGAGATCCCTCACGGAGACGCGAGCCTAGAATCACGATCAATGACAGTCAATTCCAGACAGCACCTCCTACTGACCAAGTCCAAGAAAGAATCGATCAGCTCGAAAGAGCCTCTAGGCTTTTCAAGAATGAACGAGGATTGAGTCGATATGAGGACTCAGATGAGGAGCTCGAACCGTTTGCTCCCCATATTTCTGACACTCAATTTCCTCAAGGGTTTCGGATTCCTCACGTCCCAACGTTTGAAGGAAAGACCGATCCATGTAGTCACCTGAGCACGTTCAACACTATCATGATAGCCAGTAACGTGGGTTATGAGCTCATGTGTATGTTGTTTCCAACATCATTGGCAGGACCCGCCAAAAGTTGGTTTGAAAAGTACAAGAGATACTCAATAACCTCATGGGAGCAGTTGTCTAAAGACTTTAAGAAGCAATTCAGAGCAATGGTAGGGGTCAGACCAGAAGCATCCACCTTAACTAACGTCCGGCAGCAACCGGGTGAAACATTGAAGAGTTACTTAACAAGATTCAATCTGGAAGTAGCCCGAGCTCGGGATGTGGATGACAGTGGACACCTAATGGAAATCCGAGCTGGTGTATTACCAGGAAGTGCCCTTTGGGACGACATGCAAGGGAAACCGGTAAGGTCAATAACCGAGTTTAACAGACGAGCGCAGAGGTTTGTCAATGTGGAGGAAGCGAGGTCGACGCTCAAAGCGACCTCCCAGTCCGAAACTACAACGATAAACATCAACTCTGCCTCAACCTCGGCGGACCCAGCGGCGCCAAAGCCTGCCTCGGAGAACCCATCCAAGAGGAAAAATAACGAAGGAAGTAATCCCGAAGCTGAGGGAGGAAAGAAAAAAAAAGGAGAGAGGTATTTCTCCGTGTATAAAGTGCACACCGAGCTCAACGAGTCTCAGGAAAACATATACCTGGCTAATGAAAACCAGGTCCCCTTCAGGCGTCCGGACCCAATGAGAAATCAAAAATCCAAGAGGGATTCCAGTAAGTATTGCCGGTTCCATAGAGACACCGGGCACACAACTGATGAATGTCGACAACTGAAGGACAAGATCGAAGGGTTGATCTCGAGAGGTTACTTCCGGCAGTATGTCAAAAACCAGAATACTGGTCAGACGGCCGCAAGCCAGAGAGTAGCCGCGCCTCCAACGACACAGAATAATAACTCCCGATCTTGGGAAGAGGACAGCCCCCCCCCCCCCCCCCGATAGATGGAGAGGACGTAATAACCATCTCGGGAGGGCCTCATCTCGCAGGAGGGGGCAGGAATGCCCAAAAGAGATATGTTAACGAGCTTAAGACAGGGGACGGGTCTCCTTATGAACCCAAACCTAGGGCACCTAAAAGCCAGAGGATTGAATCATAACCCATAACCTTCACTGAGGAGGACGCCTCCCATGTTCAGTTCCCACATCATGATCCGCTGGTTATTACTCTTCAGCTCGCCAACAAAAGCGTCCACCGAGTTCTCAAAGATAATGGGAGCTCAGTCAACATCCTTTACAAAGCGACCCTCGAGAAAATGGGACTCTCCCTTCGCGACCTGAAGGCATGTGCAACTACTTTGTACGGCTTTTCAGGAGAAGGAACTGCTTGCATGGGATCCATTGAGCTCCCCGTGACCTTGGGAGACTATCCAGTCTCGGTGACCAAGATAATGGATTTCGTGTTGGTAGACTTGCCATCTGCCTACAATGTGCTGCTCGGGAGACCCGCCCTAGTCGGGCTGGGGGCAGTTTCATCAGTAAGGCATCTGGCCCTTAAGTTCCCGACCCCTAGCGGAGTCGGGACATTAAAAGGGGACCAACTGGCAAGGAGAGAGTGCTATAGCATCTCTTTGAGAAAGAAGCAAACGAGCGCTCAGGCACTCGTTATCATACAAAATAAAGATGGAATGGTCTTAGAAATCGACGAGGAGATTGATCCGAGGATTGAGGAGAAAGTTGACTTCGAACCTCTAGAGGAGCTCGAAGAAATTCAGCTCGAGGAAGCTAAACCCTTGAGAAAGGTGAAGGTCGGGAAACACCTCCCAGATGAGACAAAATAGCAATTAATTTTCCTTTTGAAGAAAAACCAGGATGTCTTCGCATGGTCGCATTTCGACATGGTGGGGATAAGCCCGAATGTAGCAAGCCATGCTCTAAACATAGACAAAAGTTTTCCCCCAAAGCAACAAAAGCAAAGGCAGCTGGACGAAAACAGGAAGAAAGCACTGAAGGAGGAGGTTGACAGGTTAAAGGCAAACCATTTCATTAGGGACGCCTTTTACCCTGACTGGGTAGCCAATCCGGTGTTGGTCCCAAAGCCCAATGGGACGTGGAGAACCTGTATTGACTACTTAGATCTCAACAAAGCTTGCCCAAAAGATTGTTTTCCGTTACCAAGGATTGACCAGCTCGTGGATGCCACAGCGGGGCATGGCCTTATGTCGTTCATGGATGCCTATTCTGGATATAACCAGATTCCCATGCACGCCCCAGACCAAGAACATACGAGCTTCATCACGGATAAAGGGCTATATTGTTATAATGTCATGCCATTCGGGCTTAAGAATGCTGGAGCCACATACCAGCGGCTCGTAAACATGATGTTTTTGGAACAAATTGGCAACAACATGGAGGTTTATGTTGATGACATGCTTGTAAAGTCTCAACTCAACAAGAACCATGTTGATGACCTCGAAGAGTGCTTCAGCGTGCTCAGGAAGTATAACATGAAGCTAAATCCTCAGAAGTGCACTTTTCGGGTATCTTCAGGAAAATTTATGGGCTTTATTGTGAACTCCCGTGGAATCGAGGCTAATCCCGACAAGATCAAGGCCCTGATCGACATGCCCTCGCCTCGAAGGCACAAGGATGTCCAAAGTCTGACTGGCAGGATGGCGGCCCTAAGCAGATTCATCTCGAAATCTACGGATCGTGGTCTTCCATTTTTCAACTTACTAAGAGGAGGTAAAAAATTTGAATGGACAGAAGAGTGCGAGTTGGCCTTTCAGGAGCTCAAAAAGCACCTAGCGGAACCGCCCATCCTATCAAAACCTGAAACGGGAGAAGTATTGTACCTATACCTCTCAACCACCGAACACACGATAAGCGCAGTGCTCATTCGAGAAGAAGAGAGGGTGCAGAGACCCATTTATTACATCAGTAAAAGATTGCTGGGGGCAGAGTCAAGGTATCCACTGATGGAGAAACTCGTGCTCAGTTTAGTTCATTCATCCCGTAAACTCCGCCCTTACTTTCTGGCACATCCCATTCATGTACTGACTGATCAGCCACTTAGGCAAGTCCTATCCAAACCAGAGGCTTCAGGTCGACTTCTTAAATGGACTGTTGAGCTCGGACAGTTCGAGATCACCTACCACCCGAGGACGACCATTAAGGCACAGGCACTGGCGGACTTTATAGTGGAGTGTACTGGAATAGCCGACGACGAGGTAATAACCACGACCCACGAGCTATGGAAACTTTACGTCGACGGCTCGTCAAATGAAAACGGAGCATGGGCAGGGGTTATTCTGATCACCCCCGCAGGGAGTAAATTTCACTCCGCTTTAAGATTTGGCTTTAAAGCATCGAATAATGAGGCCGAGTACGAGGCCCTACTCACGGGACTACGAATAGCAAAGGAGCTCAAGGCTAAAGCTATACATTGCTACAGTGACTCCCAACTCATGGTTAATCAAATCTTGGGAGAATATCAGGCTCGAGGCACAAGAATGGCAGCTTACCTGGAGAAGGCAAAATCTGCATTAGAGTATTTTGAGTTTTATACAATCGAACAAGCCCCACGAGAACGGAACTCAAATGCAGATGCCTTAGCTCGACTCGCCACATCCACCGAAAATGAAGAGCTGAATGTTGTACCCATAGAACACCTATCAGCACCTAGCATAATCGAGCCAGAAGAGGATGATGAGTGTATGATCGAGACAGAGCCGACTTGGATGACCCCGATAGTTGATTATCTCGAAAATGGAGTTTTTCCAAAAGATCGGAACCAAGCTCGAAAGTTAATGTACCAACTTCCCCACTACACAATTTTTGATGGAAGGCTGTACCGAAGGGGATATTCCATGCCGTTACTCAGGTGCGTAACCCCTCCCGAGGCTAAGAAAATCATCGAAGAAATTCTTGAAGGGTTCTGCGGAGATCACACTGGGGGGCACAGCCTGTCCAAGAAGATCATACGCCAGGGATATTTCTGGCCAACCATTAAAGCGGATTCTTTCGAGTATGTGAAGAAATGCGACAAATGCCAGAGATTCGCCACGATACCCCGAGCTCCACCAAGCGAGCTGACCATGTTGACATCCCCATGGCCTTTTGCAGTATGGGGCATCGACCTCATAGGCTCTCTCCCGACTGGCAAAGGCGGAGTAAAATATGCTGTAGTCGCCGTGGATTACTTCACAAAATGGACGGAGGCCGAACCATTGGCAACTATAACTTCAAAGAAAATCCTTGATTTCATTGTAAAGAGCATCGTGTGCCGATATGGAGTACCGAGGAAGATCGTATCCGACAACGGAACTCAGTTCGATTGTGAGCTATTCACCAATTTTTGTGAGAAGAACGGTATAATAAAGAGTTTTTCATCAGTGGCCCACCCTCAAGCGAATGGCTAGGTCGAAGTTGTAAACAAAACTCTCAAGAGTTCACTAAAGAAAAAGTTGGAGGAAGCGAAGGGACGGTGGCCCGAAGAATTGCCCCAAGTCCTTTGGGGATACAGGACAACGGCTCGAACCTCGACAGGACATACCCCGTTCTCTCTAGCATATGGCTGCGAGGCAATGTTACCCATAGAAGTCGAAATCCCAACGATCCAAACTCAGACCTACGACCAAAGTTCAAACCATACTCAGCTCGAGGAAACCTTAGACTTGATCGAAGAAAAAAGAGAAGAGGCCCAGCTGAGAAATGCTGCCTGCCAGCAACGAACTACCAGATATTTCAACAAGAGGGTTCGAGATCGAAAATTTGGAATGGGAGATCTGGTGTTAAGACACGTATTCTTGGCTACTCGAGATCCGGCAGCTAGAGTGCTCGGGCCGAACTGGGAAGGACCATACCAGATAGAGTCAGTCATCCGACCTGGTGTGTACAAACTTGCAAGATTGGACGGGAGCCTAGTACCGCGAGCATGGAATGGCGAACACCTTAGACCTTACTATCAATAGTATAGGAACAGTGTTGCCTATAACCATGAGTTTCTATTTGTATTAGCTTATTTGTTTTTGAATGTCATCAAATAAAAGTTCCATTTCGTTCAAATATGTTATTTCTTTTCATTTTTGCAATCTCTCTTAATTTAATAACCTATGGTCACACCCATAGGATATTAAGGGGGCATCATTGGTACATATACCATCAGCTTAAAAAATAAAATAACATATGCAAAAAATATATATATATAAAGTATTTGGATATAACCAAATACGCGAGCTTAGATAGTTCGGACATAACCGAACTACCAAAAACCTAAAATGGTTGGAGTTAACCAGATGTGCAAACTTAACAGGTTTGGAACAAACCAGCCAAAAAATTAATCGATGATAAGTAGGAACCTAAACCTATTGTGAAACAAGTCGAGATCGAGGCTGGAATATCTTAAAAGAAAAATAGTTTCAAACTCTTAACCTCGGAGCAAAAACTGAGGATGAGTAAAAGTGACTAAACAAAAAAGATATAACCAAATCATTTACATCACATACCATATAAGTACTTTTGGGTTCATGGTTAAAGTAATACCCGACTTTGAAAAATAACGAGGTCGGAAGCGAAAAATTTGAACAAACTATGCATGAATGCATTGAGCTTCGAACCGAAATCCACGATATGTTTGTATGAATAAATAAACATAAATGATTCATCCATAAAAAATGTGTAAAATATTTCGAGCCAAGAAATGTAAAGCACATGTAAGTAATATTTAAAGAAATTGTATCAGCCCCGTGGGCATAAATTAAGATAGTTACAAAATAGGGGGATGCAACCCCAATAAATGATTTCCCTGAGATCAGATTTAAGGAAGAGGAGTCTCCTTGGACTTCTCAGCATCAGTAGCACCGGACCCTCCAGGACGAATAGCATGGCTATCCTTCTGAGCCGCCTCTCGAGCAACTTCACTTGCCTCAAGACGGGCATTCCACCGCTCAACATATGTGGCCTCGAGAGGGCCCAGGAAGCTGGTATCGAGGTCGGCATTATCAGCCCAAAGTTTGTACATGGCTTGGTCGATCGCTTTCTCCTTCTGCTCCTTATACTCGTCCAGGAGGCGGGCCTTCTCGCTCTCCATGAAGTCGAAGGTGGCAGATTTCTCCTCTCCTCTTCGCCTACTCCAGCTCGGCATTCGATTTCTCCAGCTCCTCGAGACGAGTCTTCATTTTTTCAAGTTCAGACTTCGAATCTTTGAGCTCGTCAGCCATCTTAAGCTCGAGATCCTTCGACTTCTGGGCCAGGGACATGCTCGTTTGCACCTCGTTGGTCAGTTTATAGTTGAGCTGTGCTGAAACGACAAGGGCCTGAAACACAAAGAACGAATCAGAATTGCAAACTGAGGCACAAATATTTAAAATAGAGTTGCGAAGGCTACCGCGGTGGTGAGTTCGATACTCTTATCATAAAGAGTATTGCAGTCCGAGGCCTTGTGCACGAGGTCCCAGTGGTCGGCGCCGAAGCCAGAAAAGCTCTGACCCACTCGAGAAAGGACATCCGAGCTGAGCACAGCCCCTTCTGTCCCAGCGGCGCCATCAAGTACGAACTCCTCAATATGAGTTCGGGCCGTTGGTAGCTGAACCTTGGAGATAGAAGGTTTCTTCGGGGGCCGAACAACTGCTATTTGAGTTTCGGTCGGAGGTAGCGAGATGGGCGCGGTCGATTCCTTGGCTGTGCTTGCAGTAGTCTGGGCTGTGGGGGTCGTCTTGTGGCGTCTGGGTACCTTGGATGGTCGGTCGGACCTTCGTGGTATTCTCGGACGTTTGCTCTTCTGGGCGCCAGCTCCCCCATCGCTAAAGAGCACAGCGTCGAGGTCGGGATTCATGGCACCTGCACAATTCCAATAAGTTAGACAATGATAATAAGTTTGCAAAGAGAGGGAAACTAGGTAAAGAAAAAACCTAACTGGAACTCTCCCCTGAGCTCGAACTTGGGGACCAGGAAATTCCCCCGTCTTCGGAGGAGGCGGGGGGAGTGCCTTCTCTATATGTGGGCGATAACCTCGAAAGGTCCCTATAATCGTTGGTCGCATACTGAACGGCTATCCCGTTCCACATCTCGTCCGAGGTATACATGGACGCAATCATCTACCCAACTCCATATGTAGAAGTGGTATCTATCCTGTGGACACGAGACTAACCTATTGGGCCTGTGTTTTAGTAAGGTCGGGGACCACATTCCCGAGGTAGGAAGGACTTTACCTTCATCCGAATCCGAGCTCGAGGCTTCATCATTAGCCTCATTCCCAGACAGCGGGCTCCTTGGGCGAACTGGAAGAGGTGGCCTCATTTCTCTCCTCTGAGGAAGGGCGCCTGTGGGCAGGGGCACCTGCTCCCAGTGTTCATATTTTACATTGGACCAGTCAAAGGTGGATTGGCCCTCCTCCAAAAGTCCGCACTTTCGGAGTTTGTCCTCGTGTAAAAGGTATAGGAGAGACCTCCTGCCACGGGGGAGTTGGAGCAGGGTCTCTTTGTGCTCCTTCATTGTATCGTTAGGAGTGGGACGCTGAAAATTGGCTGAAAGACAACATATTTCTATTAAGTATGGATCTAAGAGCTAAGGTCACGAGCACAGAAATAAAGATAACAAGAATACTTACGAATCCGCCTGAACGAATAGTGTCGAGACGGGGACAGACCATCTGTCCAGAAGAAGGCCCTTTTGAAATCGGGCGGATGATTGGGAAGATCTTCAAAGACCTTCTTCTCCTTGGGATAGCTCGAGAGGTAATAAAAGCCATCCCCTCCCCGAGCTCGGGAGGGGTTACTTTTCAGACAAAAGAGATACAAGATCTCTTGAGGCGAAGGTCCTATCCACCCCATCTCGTGGTACAAGGACCTCAGGGCAGACAGTACCCTATAAGAGTTGGTGTTGAGTTGGAACGTGTGGATGCCAAAAATCCACCAAATAAAAACTCTTTAGTCCCAGGTTGGAACATAGGGACAAAGGTCACTTATTCATGCTATTGGTCTCGAGCCTGTAGGCCTTGTTGAATACAAGAGATCATCTCCTGAGAAACAACACATTATGAGCCACAAGGTTTGGCCCTGCTAAGCTAAGGGGCCACATTGAATACTGCAAGAGGATATGTGCACAAGGCCTTCACATAGTGAGGTCCGACGTGCCCGCGCAAGGCTGACATGCTCACAGGTCAAGATGCACTCATACGCGTAAACGCTGTGAAAGACGCCCGAGACATACACCCGTGGATGCTCAATATTCCATGCTTATAAAAGACCCAAAGAACGCACTTTGACCCCCATACGCCTACACTCTCACTGGGTCCTCGGGCCATCAGGCATGCACCTCCTAGCCAGGCCATCAGGCGCGCGCCACCAACGAGGCCCTCCATGGCCCCAAGGTGGCCTCGCCACTTAGGCTCAAGGTGGCCTCGCCCATGGCCCTAAGGTGGCCTCGCCACTTAGGCTCAAAGTGGCCTCGCCCATGGCCCCAAGGTGGCCTCGCCACTTCGGCTCAAAGTGGCCTCGCCCATGGCCCCAAGGTGGCCTCGCCACTTAGGCCCAAGGTGGCCTCACCCATGGCCCCAAGGTGGCCTCGCCACTTAGGCTCAAAGTGGCCTCGCCCATGGCCCCAAGGTGGCCTCGCCACTTAGGCCCAAGGTGGGGTCGCCCATGGCCCCAAGGTGGCCTCGCCACTTCGGTTAAAGTGGCCTCGCCCATGGCCCCAAGGTGGCCTCGCCACTTAGGCCCAAGGTGGCCTCGCCCATGGCCCCAAGGTGGCCTCACCACTTAGGCTCAAAGTGGCCTCGCCCATGGCCCCAAGGTGGCCTCGCCCATGGCCCCAAGGTGGCCTCACCACTTAGGCCCAAGGTGGCCTCGCCACTTAGGCCCAAGGTGGCCTCGCCCATGGCCCCAAGGTGGCCTCGCCATTTAGGCTCAAAGTGGCCTCGCCCATGGCCCCAAGGTGGCCTCGCCACTTAGGCCCAAGGTGGCCTCGCCCATGGCCCCAAGGTGGCCTCGCCACTTAGGCCCAAAGTGGCCTCGCCCATGGCCCCGAGGTGGCCTCGCCACTTTGGCTCAAAGTGGCCTCGCCCATGGCCCCTAGGTGGCCTCGCCACTTAGGTTCAAAGTGGCCTCGCCCATGGCCCCGAGGTGGCCTCGCCGAATAGGCCCCATGGTGGCCTCGCCAAATAGGCCCCATGGTGGCGGCCTCGCACATAGCCTCATGGGGGTCAAATCCGCAACACATTTGGCCCCGGGAACCGCCAGGAGAGCCGCACCATCAATAAGCCTTCCGAGGGGGCCTCGCAAAGGAATGAGAGCTACGTCACCTAGTGGCCACATGAGTAGAGCCATGCACGAAGGGTCCCATTCCTTACACCTTGAGACCCCTATGCTTAGAGGCTTTAATACAAGTCTAATGGGACGTACTTGTACGACCTAGTACTGAGTACGGACACCAGTACCAGTGGGACTGCTGGGGTAAGAGTTATGGCCCGTACGTCTATGGCCAAGGGTTAGAGTCGACACCACTACAACCTGCGCCACTACGCCTGCCGCCACTCATCAGACATGGTACAGACAAGTAGTGGAGACATCCTCCTGACACCTGCTCCTGTACTGATGTACGACCACAACCTCTGAAGCCACTCCCCTGACATAGTACTTATGTACCATTTGGTCCCCTGGACCACCATGTATCTAAGGCCATTAGAGCCTACTATAAAATGGACTGGAACACCACCTGAAAGGGGGTTGGAAAATTCATTGTATGCAGAGGCTATTAAGAAATATACATTTCTCACTCCATTGTTCACCTGTGTTTATCCTTTCATAAGTTAATTCTAAGTTCTTATCTAAACATCGTTGCATTTACCTTTGAGTTTTTCGACCTGATTTCGTTGACGAGATTTCATCGTCAACAGAACGGAGCCAACCCAACGAAATCCATGAAGTCCTTGAAAAAAGACTTCAAGGGCAACAAAGCTCCTGCCCTCATATGTTCCTGGCTCCAGGCCGTGTATTTCACACTAGCATCGCGGCCCCCAGGGGCAAAGCAGCTTCGTTCATGGTTGGCCAGAGGTCGACACTTCAAGGAGCCTGACAGGCTAAGGCCGTGGAAAGCCAGGATGTCACTTATCTGGCTAGTTGTGGTAACCGAGCTCCAGTAGTGCTCGGCCTCAAACATTTCTCTCCCCGGCTGCGAGGAGGAAGGTTCCCCCATTAGTGAAAATTTGAGCTCTCCGGGGTGGTATGCGACAGTAACCTTTAAAGCAGGATCGAGAGGAATCGGCCCAGGACCTGAAGAACTCTCCTCTTCCCCTCTATGACTTCGTCTATCTGACGGTGGTAGTGAGCTCGAATGTTCTCTTGCTCGCGCGCAAGCTCGTATTCTCTTATTCGACGTTGATTCCGGGCGAACAGCGATTCTGGGCTCGGAGATTTTGGCTCGTAAGGGATTGCCAGCAATGACCCCCACCGTCTTTCCAGATTCTGTGACATCTAGCGAGAAAGAAAAAATGGTGAGGGCCATGCATGCAAGAGTTGCGAGCTCGGGGGTTTAGGAGCGAAATAAGCTAAGTATTAAGACCCTTATTGAAGAGTCAGGGTGTGCGTTCCACGAAAAAGTAAGGAGCGTGGATAATTTTGAAAATCCCGAAAATCAAGGGAAAGGAGAGTGGCGGTTAACCAGGAAAGGCAGGCTTGGGCTTCGTGCATTTATCAAGGCCCATGTTTTTTACCCGAAAACTTAGTGTACAAGAAACGTCGCCTAAAAAATTTTCAAAACCCAGAAAATTGGAACCTCACTCAAATATGAAAACTGGGTATAAGCCAGTGATGTAAATCCAGTACGGAAGTCTAAAAAGTATAAGAGTCTATCGGATCAAAACCTCCTATCGTATTATGCTAAGGATGTAAGCTAGTATGTAAACTAGCATAAACACATACACAGCAAGAACAACATGAACGAAAACTGACAAAATGGAAAACAAAGATTGCTTACTTACACAATAATGGCGATTGCAGAGAGATTTTCGATTGAAGAAGAGGTTGCAAATAAGAATTCACTGACTCGAACAGACCAGGATTTCTTTGTTTCTTTGGCCGAGAAAACATGCACAGAATAGAAACGTTATGAGGAGGTCTCTGGTTTCTTTTTTCTTTTCTTGCTTTTGGTAAATGAAGGTAAAAATGAAGACGAAGAGTAGGGTCTTGTATATATAGGTGGGAAAAAGGAATTAATCTGGAACGTTGAACAAAATCCTTGCAAAATCCAATGGTCAGGGATCAATGACAAGATAGCGCCGAAAAGGTGTCAGACGGACGATCGTGGGTGTGTTTCCAAGGTACTCAAGTACCAAAAATGAGGAATACCCAATTGACGCGTGTCCATTTTCAAGAGTGTATGACGGTACAGTTCTCAAAGAAAGTAGTTCAAAAGTTTCCTTCTCTTAGGATTCGAACAAATACTTTTGAGGGGGCAAGATGTTACACCCAGATTTCGAGCTATGCAAAATATGACCTCGAAAGTTGGAATTCTCAAGTAAGTAGACTCATAAGGTTGGAAACATGCTCCAGGATTGCATGTCGAGCCTGCAGGACATAGACAACCTCGAGTATGGTGACCTCGAAGTATTCATGATCTCGAAAGATAGCTCCGGGGAAGCATTCATCTCCAGGGATGACCTTGGGTCAGGGGTCCCGAGCTCGACGCACATACGATCTCGAAAGCCATGTGACCTCGGAAGATGTCTCCAGATCGAAAGGTGACGGGAAACCTGGGAGGCTAAAGCCTTAGAGATACGTGATAACCACCTTGAATATCTACAAGTGTTATAAATATGAGATGTAATCCTCATTTATTATTGTAAATCCCCTAGAATCATGGGATATTATTTGGTCAGTTATACGTCCCCTGGTCTTCAGGGGACGTTTCCTTTTATATTTGATTATAGGCATTTAAAGCCATTAATTTTATTTATACAAAAAGAGTAACTACCCAAAATATGTGGGATAGTATTCTTTAGCCTTCTCTATATATAGAGAGGCCATGCACCATTGTAAAGGACCGAAATTCTAATCCTTGAGAGAAAACTCTGGAGAATTCATTCTTGAAGAATTCCTAGAGATCATCTTGAGTTTAATAACAAAGACTCGTGGACTAGGCAGATTTAACTGCTGAACCACGTAAAAATCGTGTGTTTATATTGTTTTATTTCAATTGGCCATTTTCAGTTATTGTTTACGTGCTCTTCTTTCACTGTTTGACGAAAAACGGCGTCAACACTAGGTTTAGCAACTTTGAATAAATCATTGTTAGGAGCGAGGGGTTCGTTAGGTCGCAGAATATAAAGATCGTTTTCCAAACATGCAATACACAATTGTGATCCATGGAAAGAAATAGATATATTAGAACTTGTGAAAGTCATAACAAATTGTTCTAATTGCAACATGGAAACTGAAATTAAATTTCTACTAAAATCTGAAATAAAAAATACATCTTTCAAAATTAAATATTTATTTATGAACTTTAGGAAAGCTCTTCCTTTAAATTGGACCGTAACGAACGCTCAGTTCCCAACTCTAAGCTTTAAGCCGCCTTCATCCACTTCCTCACACGATTCAAGAAGCTATAAAGAGTAACAAACATGGTTAGTAGATCCAGAATCAATAATCCAAATGGATTTATCATTCTCTAAAACATATGTTTCTAAGAAAAATGAACTATAATCATTACCATTTTTTTTTCACCGCTAGAAACTTGGGGCAATTCTGTTTCCAATGCCCCTTTTCTTTGTAGTGAAAGCACTTATCTTTACCTTTCTTGTTCTTCCCTTTAGGCGTCTGTGCACTAGGTTGTGCACTCGCCTTTGCAGGCCTGGGGTTATTGTTTTCTCCACCTTTCCTTTTGTTTCCATCTTTCAAAGATGATGCTAGGTTAGATTCAATCTTAGCTGAATCAGCAACAATAGCAATAGTCATCTTTTCTCCTCCCTTACTAGGTCCACCCATGATAGGCTCGAAAGTCTGAAGCTGGTTCATGAGCTTCGTCAGATCATAGTTGAGTTGATCACGAACTTGTGAGACGGTGCCATCCGAGCATTGACATGTTTCTTGGTGGCCTCAAAACCAGTCTGCACAAACTTTTCACCGAACATGTTTTGGAGTTGATCCATGATTTTGTAGGCCATCTCGATAGTCTCCATCTTTTTCTTGAAAGTGTCGACCATATTAGTCAATATGTAGTGTCGTGCCTTATTATTAGACTCTTGCCAACGCTCATATTTATCTCTTACATACTTGGGCGCTCCTTCAGCTGGAGTTTCTGGGGATTCCTCAATCATGACGAACTTGGCGTTGTCACCAATCAACACTCTATTGATATAGAAAGTTTTCTCCAGTGAGTTTCTCCATAGAAAGTTGAGAAATGATAGGAGTAGACAACCCCATACTTAAAACTACCAATTATCAATTAAATAGAAATCAATCACTTTTTCTCAATAAAACTTCTATTCACTCTAATTTCATGAAATAGCGCAACATATACCATAAATATGTAAGATATGGAAAAAATACCAAAATAATCATATCTCTATTTCTTTAGGTTTTTAATTAATCTATCATATTTTTGTCACGGTTGGCGAGAGTCAAAAAAATATCATTAGTTAAATAGAGTTGTAAACTCATTTAATAATGGACACCATTATTAACAACCTACTATTCGATCAAAATAAGAAAACAAAATCTCTTATTTTATGAGCTAGACCTGCGGTTTCGATAATCATAGATTTAGTCCTAGTAGTCACCGTAGGGGTGAGTCTAGTAGAATTTGACCTATGATTATCTATCTTTCGAAATCTAACTTTTTCCAAGTAACTAATGAACCTCTTTCGTAGGGGGATGAATCAAAGCATCTCGAGACCCCATTAATCTATTGACCTTGTTAAACTAACGGTGGAGATCAAATATAATTCTTAAAATAAGCTCATTATTTAATTAAAATAATATTTTTATTATTTTTCTAAAATTAATGGCTATGATATTCCAAAAAATTGTAAATTAATTAAATTTTTTAAACCAAAGTCCTATAATTTTCTATTAATTCTAAAGTGTCACATTGAAACAAATTTAATTAAATTAGAATTAATTTGTTGCTAATCAATATTTAGGTTTAACTATTATAATGAACCTATATAATTAAGTTCAACTCAGGCCAATGAGCCTTAAAAATTGGGCTTGTATGGAGGAGGGCTAGGTCCAGTATGTCATTCTCACTACTAAGGCCCCCATACTTCCACACAAGGTCCAAAAGATAGGAATTTAAACATTCGTTTTATTAATTGTTATTAATTGATCAGGCTCACTGTAGTCAAGCAAAGAAAATTGGCATTCACAAGTGGAACCACCCACAAAAGAGGAATTTAAACTTTACATTTTCTAATGTGCCTAAATAAAACCTATCATTTTATGAATGTTTTATTTAGCAAGATCCATATATTACGCAAACATATGAGCCACTATATGCATCTAAGCCCAATTGTGAAAATACCACATACAGTGTAAACAGACATGTTATAATTGGATGAGCCTAATCATGTTACTATATGAGCAAATCTATGAATTTATGCAAAATACCACAATTTATTTCATTTACAAAAATACCACAATTAATTTTCTAGAATTTATCCAAAATCCGAATTAATTAAATTTTGTAAAAAAAAAAAGTCAGTTTAAATGAAATTTATCAACAATTAACCAAAGTTAATTTAATTTTCATTTATCAACAATCAACTTAGTTTAGGTCATTTTGAAAAAAATTAATTTAATTTAAATAGGATTTATCAATAGTTAACAAAAGTTAATTTAAATCTCATTTATTAAAAAATATTTGTTTAATTGGTTTGCAAAACGTGAAATTTTAAAAAATTTAACCAGTTATAGTTTTTTAAACAAATTTCACTACCTGTTTTCGAAACAATATCTTAAACAATTAAACAAATTCAAATATCCATAGAAATATCTAGTCAAATTTATTTAAAATTTCAAATAATTTAAATATTAAAATCCATAGAATAATCAGATATTAATATCTTCAAATATCAGATTTCAAAAAAATATCAACTATTAAAAAGTATCTTTAAAATCTGATAACTTAATTATAATATTATAATATATAAAAAATTTAAAATTAAGTAGTTAACTTATTTTTAAATTTGAATTTGAATCTTTGTAGAAAATATCTATTTTTTAAAAGATCAAATAACAAAAATATCGTATTTCAAAAAAGATATTTTTTAAATAATGAAATCTGATATTTTTGTATTAACCGATTAAAAACACATTCAAAATTTGAATTTTAAGAAAAAAATTTATCGCAGACTGCATCCAGTGAAATGGTGGCCACAGCCAGAGCCCGAAAAAAAAAATTCAATAAAATTTCGTGTAATTTTGCAATCCAAAGCTTTTTCTAAATTATTTTTACCATGTTTTATATCAAATAAAGCATTTCTAAAAATTAATTGCATAGAAAACACAAAAAAATTACCAAAATTTGCTAATAATCACATAAGAATCAATATGATTCATAAAAAAATATGAATTTTATCCAATTATTCAACACATTAAATAACTCAATTTTTACCTTGTTCATGTATGAAAATAAAGATTACAAAAGGCTCTGAGGCCAGTTGTTGGGAAAGCTTATACAAGATCTTAATTATTTTCATGTAAATCATATATTAATCACATTACTATAAGACAACCTAGAACATGTTTCTACACTTGAATTTAAACAGAGATAATAATAAGAACACTTACATTATACACAGTGGAATGTATTAGTCCTTCCTTTAGTTTCTCTAACAATTGAATCCTTTCTTTCACAGGGCATCACCAAGAAATTGAACCGATATTCAAATTTCTTCACAGCCTTCCAAAGTATCCTTAGAATCACCTAAACTAGAGTGGACAATGCTCAGCACATGAGATAGATACAAAGAGAAGAATAATAGAAGAGAATATTGAGGTTTAGAATAGGACTTATGTTGGAGAGAATCTAAAACCTAGAGCATCAATAATAGATCTAAAGATCTTCTGAAAACGAGTTATTCAAAAATCTAATTTCAACTCTCACTTAGCATTCCTTTTTTAGGCTCAATTATGTCATTTATTTTAATTAAAAAATCAATAAAATAATAGATAATATCAGCCATTAGGTTAAAATTCTCATGGGCTTTAGGCCTGTAAAATTTCTCATTTATTTACAGGCCCATTGATCTTAAAATCAAGGCTTGTACTATTTTCTATTGATTAGTTAATTAAATAATTATTTAAATCCTTTATAAAATTAATTATTTATAATTTGAACCTTGATTTAAACTTATTTATTAATGTAGACATCAATTTATCTTAATTAATAAATATGCCCTAAAATCTCTTTTCTTCTCCAAATTGTATAACTCTACGAAACTATTCATAATTGACCTGGTCAACTTTGATAATTCTAATTGATAATTAAATAAATTAATTGAGACTATCTAGATTATTTTATCCAAGGTACAGTGGGGACCACGGGCCTATGAAATCAAGCTCCATTAAGTTATCATATATTTAACAAATAATTTACTAACTTATTAATTCCTCGTGACTCCACTAAAGACTCAGAATTGCACTCTTGAATTCATAGAAAGCTCTATAACCAATATAGATACGTTATTAATTATCCATTGATACAACTATAATTGTCACTCAATCCTCTATAGACGGTCTACAATGAGATGGGACTAAAATATCATTTTACCCCTCATTGTATTTTATCCTAGTTCCTTGTAAATGATATTTTAGTAAACTAATATTAATTACTGAAATAAGATCTCTAACATTTAGCATCTTGAACCAAACTAAACGGAAAACATCATTTTATTTCTTCATCAGAACTTATAGATGTTCATATCTATGATTAACACTCCCACTCAATTATACTACCGAGTTCCCAAGATGTATGTATGGGCTAGTCCATAGGGTAAGCTGGTAACGAACAAGTCAAAGAACTCAAATAATACAACCAGTTAGAATACTAACCACTTAGAATTGAGATTGAATTGACCTATGGTCAACTATATGATATGAATAGAATAGATAATAACGGTATGCTTACTTATCATATCTATCGTCAATATTGGTCCAGTCCGATGTAACAAATACATCCGATCTTATCTACTTTGCTAATGTTCTGGAAAGAACATAACACTACAATGTGTAAGTATAATATATCGTAGATTTGCAAATCAGTGTAAAGCCAGTGCACTGACTAATCTTAGGACTAACTTATGTTTGAATATATAATCATATTTATATTCCAATGTGATTACGTCACTATAAATATGATTAGCTATATGCTCTGGATTTAATAGAAATTTATATCAAACAAATAGTGATATATAGAACTGGACCAGATGTGAGTTGTTGATACTTGTTTAAACATTGTTTCATAGTATTAATCAAACACATCAAAAGATGATCATATATACGATGATCTTAATCCTGAGGTTACTATGAACTCCTATATATGTCATATGATCATTTGATTCATGTGTTAAGGTTTGTCAGAATGATAATGCTAAGAATAATTGTTTTGAGAACTGAATGATATATATGATTGGGGACATAGTTTAACAGATGTGGAATCTATACCTTCTTATAGATTGAATAATGGTTCCCTATTGGGTTGACTTTTAGAACTGAGAAGGTTATGAGCACTCACGTTGCAAACTTGTTGTGACACAACCTTCACTAGTAAAGTCAATGGTACACTAGGAACAAGATATAGTAAAAAGGGTAAAACGGTAATTTTATTCCCTTTTAATCATGTATCATTAATAGAGGATTAACGTTGTATGTAATGATTATATCAATGGATATTTCATTCATTAATAAAGTACTCTATAAATATATATACAATTATCAAGAGTTTAATCTCATATTTATAGTAGAGTAATCATGAGATTAATAAATATGATTATTTAATCAAAGTGCTTTGATTAATAATATAATATTTATTGGAGCTTGATATTAAAGATCCATAGGTCCCCAGGGTGGCTCTATCAACATCATATCAAGGTAAGAGTTGATACAATGGTAAATCTATAATTTGGAAATTTGAGAATAATTTTATTCTTCGAGTCAAATATACAATTATATGATAATTTACGTTGAATAATTAATTTGGAATTAATTATTAAATTTTCAAAAATATGTTTATTAATTTAAATATATAATTTTGAAATATATAAATAAATAAATAAAATTTTGAAATTAATTATTTTATTTGAGTTGTAGAAAATAAAATTTGTAAGCCAAAATAGTTTTTGATTTATTGAATTTTTAAAAATGATGATAATGATAATCATCGATTTGAATTTTGAATTTAAAATTTAAATTTTAAAATATGGCTGTGATCTTTTCTTTAAAAATATAATACCATATTTTGTGGGAAATGATTGATTTTAATTAATTAAATAAATAAATAAAAGAAAATGTCAATATCCCTGAAAAGAGAATACTGCTACACGCATGACACATTCCAGGGACTGTGCCATGCATGTAAGACAGTGCAGATAATGTATCTGTGCTGTTTTTATTTTATTTATTTAATTAATTAATAATTTGAAAATAAATATTTTTCAAATTTGGTAAGTTAGATATTTATCTAAATCAATTCCTATCATCATAATGATATTATTATTTTACTATTATTATAATTATGAATAATAAGATAATACATAATCTCTCTATATATATTATATAATAACAAGAAGAACACTTTGAAAGATCGTGATTTGAGCACTCAAAGCCATAATCCAAGTTCTCATGTGTCATCTTCTTCTTCTTCTTTTATTATATATTATATATTATATATCATCTTGTTCTTTTATTCTAACCCTTCTCAAGCCATAATCCAAGTTCTCATGTGTTGAGATATACTTTTGATCTCTAAATTAAAAGCTCATGTTCTCTATGTGCCCACACATATCTTGAGGTGTAGAGAACACTTTGAAAGATCGTGATTTGAGCACTCAAAGCATTGGATAGGAAGATTGATATATATATATATACGAAAAGACTCAAGGACATTCTAGTAAATATTTTTGTTCTTGAATATTTGTGTATATGTGCATATGATATATATAAGTATGTGTATATTTATATATATGTTGCAAGATTAATAATATTGCATATTAATGTTTCTGTCTGGGTGTTTTCTTGAACATATAAATTTTTTATATATGAGATGATTTTTTTTTGTGTTATAACACTGGGCCCACCACGTCAATTTCGTTGTGCACTCTGATTGTTTTCCAACAATACGAGCATCCACTAAAATGCAAATCAAATTTTTATATCTCAACAAATCTACCTCTGAAATAGTAAAGTCTCTTGCCAATCCAGCTATGACATTCTCCCTGTGTTTCTTCAATTGAGGATCCTCCTTTTGTGCTTCTCTGATTCTCTCAAGAAGGGTGGGCTGAAGGGTAATGTTGGCTAGCTGACAAACTATCCGTTAAATTCCCGCTCTCGTCATTTCTTCAGCTAGATTTTCTTATATCTGTCTTGAACTGAACAACGACCCTGGACCCCTCCAACTCAATGCGTCGGCCACAACATTGGCCTTTTCTAGATGGTACAAAAACTCACAGTCCTAGTCACAAACTCCAACCAACATCTTTGGCACATATTATAACGCCCTGGCTACCCCAGAACAGTTACGGTGATCGGTGAACCGAAAATTTGACCTGCTACTCGAGTCCTTTGGTTAAAAACGTGCTCTAAGTGTTATTAACAGGTTAAGGTGGAAAAATAATAAAAAGGGTTGGATATATTTTATTAAATACATAAAACTGTTCATGAGCTCATCAAAACATTTACAAGTTATTTATAACACAAAATGGTCACTATTGTTTCAAATTTACAACCCCGCCGACCTAAGCGGCAAAAATAGGGTAAACCCCCTAGTTCCTCTGAGAACTCGTTGGCCGTGGTGGTCAAGCGGCCGCATACGTACACATCACCACCTAAGCTCTCCACTCAAGGCTGGGTGAGCTTTTCTTTCCCTTTACATGCACCACATAGCACCCATGAGCCAAGGCCCTGCAAGAAAACACAATATAGCATGATATAATATCAACAATGATCATAATAATCATTCAGGACTATCAATCCAAACAGATAAGTGACAGTCGCAAAAGTCACTAAATTAGGTATAACTCCCTTTAGCCTTGTGACAATAGGGTCACCGGGCTTAGCAGATAAGTGAACCTTTCACTAGCTTAATCAGGATAGGTGCATGGTGACTGGTCACCAACAAAACCTTCCTCATGACCATAGAGTCATAACCCTGGAACATCGTTCCCTAGCCATGTGACAAACGGTCACCTAGGCCATTGGCCCTGGCTCTCAGTAACTAGTCTTAGACTAGCCAAGTGCTTATAAGATTCATCGACCTTAGGGTTGGTCCAGCGTTAATGCGTTAGAGTCACTCAACGCTGCTATCGATTAGATTTAGTCTTCATTCGACCCTGCGTTCAGGACGCTTATTGTAACGACCCAAATTCACTAATAAGGCTTAAGGGCCTTGATTGGTGTGCCTGGAGGGCGTAATGGAAATTATGTGTGATTTTTATGATTAAGATGCATGATTATGATTTTAAGCATGTTATATAACTATGTGTATTACGTTATGTGATAATTATGATATGTGAATCGTACCATGTGGGTGTGGTGATATCAATGTGATGCACGTGCCGAGACGGTCCTAGAAAGCTAAATAATGGTAACTGGTGATTTGGTAACTTGTGTAACTGTTAGTAACCATAGAGAGTAACAGGTTTTGTTGGAAAAGTGGTAGAACTGTAAAGTAAGTAAAAGACAAGTGTGCCCTTGAGGTTTAGTTAGAAAAGGATATTTGAGGAGGGCTAAAATGGTCTTTTGGCAGTGGTATAGATGTCTTTGGCTGAGGGAAAATGATATATGCGATTCTTTTATGCTAAGTATAACTGAAGTTAAGACTTGGAAGGCTAGAAAGATCAAGAAGGAAAGGGAGAATCAAGAACCTAGAAAACAAAGTGGAGGAGGAGTTGAACTGTGATCTTTGAGGCTAGTAAAGGGCTTAAGGGTGTGGAATCAAGCATATATCAAGGTTTATACTGAGGTAAGGACTTGGTCCCTGTTTTGTTAAGTTCTGAATTTGGTTTTTGAAAGAATTAAAAGATAGCCATGGCTTGCCTTGCATGGAATTCAGCTGGTTTGTTAAGGTGGAATTCAGCTCAAAGCTTGGATTGGAGGAAGCTCAAGTCGAATTTCTGATTGAGGTAAGGGTATTAAATATGTTTGCAATCTCATAGCTATTATGGTTTAAGGATTTAGAGGTCTGGTTTGTACTTTATTCAAGTTTTGGTTTAAGTGTTTGAATTTGAAACTTAAGTGTGAATTATGAGAATAGTTGTGTAATTGGGTTAGATTATGATGTTTATAGGTTGAGGTATGGTCTATTTGGTGTTTTGAGTTGGTTTTGGGGCTTAGGTAGGAGTTTGGGGTGATTTGGAATGATTTGGGTTCGGGAAAACGCATGGGAAAAACCCAGATTTTTGGGCTCGCGAAGGAGCGCTGCGGCGCTGTTCTTGCGCGCCGCAGCGCAAGGTTGATTCTGGGCAGAGCAAGTTCTCTGACTTGTTGGGCGCCGCGGCTCAAACTTGCTGGGCGTCATGGCCCTACAGGACTGCGCCGCGGCGCTAGGCCAATTTCAGAACATGGGATTTTGCAATTTTGAGCCTTTGCTCCGGGGGTTCGGGGGATGTCTTCGGGGCATTGTTTTAGGGATTTGGGGGATTCCGAGAGTGTGGGATTGGTTCCAGGAAGTAGTTTTGGGATTGATTAGTGACAAAGAATGTTTCATTTGTGTTGTGACTAGGTCTTTGGAGAGGCTCGGGGTAGAGGACCGTGCTCGTGGCTTCGTGGAATCGAAAACTAGTGAATTGAAAGGTAAGAAAACTGCACCCGGTTGTAAGATTGTGATGGGACTAAGTGCTCCCAAAAGTTATATCGTGTCATTGTTGGTATTATGCCATGGGACATGTAGAAGCAGTCTAGGAGTACTGTACATGATTTAAGCGCACAAGGCGCGGGTTGGCCACTGGGAGCCAAGAACAACGGGATAACAGAGGGAGCAGCCCGAGGGTGCTAGCCCTGGTTATTGTTTGTGAATTGTGAATATTATGAACTGAAATGCCTAGTATATGGAATACTTGATTATACTGACTGATGATATATGTGATGCAATGTGAGATGTTGACTTGTCTGTTAATTGTTCATGCTCTGTTGTTGTGTTTTCTTGCTGGGCCTTGGCTCACGAGTGCTACGTGGTGCAGGTAAAGGCAAGGGCAAGCTGGACCAAGCCTGAGGTGGAGAGCTCTGAGGTGAAATGTACATAGCCAGCTGTTCGATCTCCATGGTCGAGGAGTGAGTCAGGACAGGGATCTACCTAACTGCTCGTTTTGCCTTAGTATGGCTGGTTAATGTATTTGAACCTTGTAACTTTTGTAAACGGCCTTTAAACTGATATTTTTGGGATCCCGTGTAAATAAACAATTATTTCTTTTAATGTAAATGTGGCTTTTGAAACCAAAACGCTTTTAACCCTAGTTCCTTAATAGTTTCAATAACACGATTTTATTTAAATGACTTGGTTAGCAAGTCTGGCACTTTATAAACACACAATGTAACGGTCTTGGCTATCCAGGGCGTTACACTTATGCCAGTTCTGACTCTTAGGTCAGTGTCCCTGACTAGTCAGTGCCATGTACAAGTAAACAATATTCGCTAGCATTTAATATGCAACCAATGTCCACATTTATCATCCAACATGCCTCCATAACAATCATGCATGTCACATACATAGGGTGCAGTTTTCTTACCTCAGGTTCGAGAGAGAAATATAATAAGAACGACTCCTGAGAACGATCAACCTTTTGGTTCCTTAGCGGTTACCTAATCACAACCAATTATAACCTCCATTAATGAAAATCAACATGGAAAGGGTCTTAACCTAAGCACCACTCTCGGGACCTCGAACACATGCCCACACGGTGAGTAGATTCGATCCCGGGCCTTAAGGATTGAAACCCCGAGCCAAGAACCCATAAAAACACTCAAAACGGGACTTTGAAGGATCATAGTAGCGCTACAACGCTGCTCCCTAGCGCCCCAGCGCTATTCTCAGAACCCGCAACACTCCCAAAAGCCTCCTGGGTAGCGCTGTAGCGCCCTAGGGTGGGTGCTATAGCACTACCTCCAGACCAGATGCCCCCTGAAACCTCCTTCTTCCACTCCTTCGATTCTAACTTGATTCCAATGCTTCCAAATCCCATTTTTGGTGCCAAATGAACCCAAAAACCATCCTAACACACCCCTAACATCACAACCATAAGAACCCTAGCCAAAACTCCCAACAAAACCAAGTATTCAATCTAGAAATCACAGCTGTAAATGATAACTAAAACAAGGCAAACCAGGGAATTCAATGGTTAGAAACTTACCCAAAGCTCAGCTTATGATGCTCTTCAATGGAGGAACACTCTCCCAAACTGCCAAGGCTTACTTCCCAAGCTTGAATCCTCAAGAATGGTTCAAAAATCACAAAGAAAATGAAGGAAATGATGGTACGGGAAGGCTCTTGAATATACTCTGTTTTTCCTCTTCTTTCACAGCTCAAAAATGGTTTATATCTATCCTAGGGGTGAAAATACCATTATACCCCTAGGTCAATTAAAGGTTTCTAAAGGCTCCCAAGGGAAAAATTGGTATTTTCCACCTATCTCGTTAATCATAATTAACGCTCTCCAATTCCCGCTATTCTCGATAATCTCAAACACCGAAAATTTATATCCCGTTACCCTTTAATTACCGGTAACGCTCTAATCATTAAAATCACCCCAAGACTCATTCTGAGCCCCGAACTTAAACCTGTTATGACTAGACCGCTAATTAAGATTCCATGATCGTCTCATGCCGAATAGCTCGAACAAACGCACATTATAATGTGGTCTCAACAATATATTACCGACATGCATACAAATATACAATTATGCCTTCAACAGGCCAAATTACCCTCACACCCTTGTAATTAGAATGTGGACCCACATGCATGCATCTAACATCATATTATAATATAATTCACATATACATGCATTTATCAACTAATGGCATAATTAAGCAAGTATGGCCCTCCTGGCCTACTAATCTCGCCATTAAACCACATCGTAGAATTCGGGGCATTACACATATTCAAATCTTTTTCAGTGAAAAAATCCTTCAAACTTTTATGGTCAGTGTATATTTCGCACTTTTCTCCATACAGGTAGTGCCTCCATACCTTCAATGCGAATACCACAATTGTCAGTTCCAGATCTTGAGTGGGATACCTCTGTTCATACTCCTTCAGCTGTATAGACGCATAGGCTATCACCTTTCTAGCTTGCATCAATACATACCCAAACCCTGCCTCGAAGCATCACAGTAGAGCACAAACTTTTCCTAGTCTGGTCGAAGACTCAGTACCGGAGCAGTAATTTTTCACCGCTTCAACTCCTTGAAACCATTCTCACATCTATCTGTCCACACATACTTTGTCTTCATACGTGTCAACTCAGTCAATGGGGTTTCTATTCTGGAGAATCCCTCAACGAATCACCGATAGTACCCTACTAACCCCAAAAAGCTTCTAACCTCTGGTACACTGCTTGGTCTCAGTAAATCTCTCACTGCCTCTATCTTGGTTGGATCAACCAAAATCTCATTCTTACTCCCAATATGGCCCAGAAATGTTACATGGGATAACCAGAAATCACACTTACTAAACTTAGTGTACAACTTATGCTCCATCAGCCTTTGTTGTACCAAATGAAGATGTTTCTTGTGTTCTGTCTCTGATTAGGAGTACACTAGTATATCATCAATGAACACAATTACAAAATTATCCAAATAATCCCTGAATACCCTATTCATCAAATCCATAAAGGTTGCTGAGGCATTGGTTAACCCAGAAGAAATGATCACGAATTCATAATGTCCATACCTCGTATGCAACGCTGTGTTTGGTATATCCTCTTCCTTCATCCACAACTGATGGTAGCAAAACCGAAGGTCAATCTTAGAAAATATTGTCTTTCCTTATAACTGATGAAACAATTCGTCAATCCCGGGCAACATGTACTTATTCTTAATGGTCAACTTATTTAGCACTCGATAATCTATAAACATAAGGACCCATCCTTCTTCTTCACAAACAGCACTGGAGCTCCCCATGGTGAAAAGCTCGGTGTAATGAATCCTAGATCCAATAATTCCTGCAACTGAATATCTGGTTCCTTTATGTAATGCCCCAAATTTCCTAATAAGGTTTAGGACCTTGATTACGAGGCTGGGAGGGCCATAATTGATTTATTGTGTTATTAAATGATAATATGCATGTTTAAGTGTATTAAATATGCATGTCAACTCATTTTTGAGTAATTGGGTGATTTTCATATTTTGGCCATTTCGGGCATAATTGGCATATATGTGATATGTGTGTGGTGCTTTATTATTATTTGGTTATGCCAGGGTTACCCAGCACAAGACGATCCTAGGAGGTAAGCTAGTGGGAAAGTCACAACGGGATTTATTCTTGACTTGGAGTAAGTCAAGGGGTATTTAGAGCATTACCGGGTTATTGGGTAATGGGAATAAATATTTGGTGATAAATTGGGAGTTAGTAAGATCAGGGGGAAATTCTGGAGGTTTTGACTATTTTTTCCCAGGGAGTGTTTTCGGGACCCCGAGAGTTAGGATTTGGTTGAGGCTACTTAAGCTTGAAGTAACCTTTTAAAAGAATAAAAGAACGTTCTGTACGTTCTCTCTCCCTCAAAGTTCCATTTTCGTCACCCGATCGCATTTTCAAAGGTAACTTGAGTTCTAGGACTCGGATTCAAGCGAGGATCGAGGCATAGTGATCCTAGGAAAGATTAGAAGCTTATTAGCCAGAGGATTTAGTTGGAAACAACGCAATTGGAGGTAATTCGAGTTTTAAGTTTTAATTTTTTTTAAGTTTTTAAGCTTGAATTGGAATTTGTGTTCTGATGAGTTTTTGTTAGATTTGAAGCTTGGGTTTTATGGGTTTTGGATCATGGGGATGTTTAGGAACATTGATTTTTGGATTTGGAGGTGTTTAGGTATGTTTTTGGGAGGTTTTAAAAGGTTAAAATTGGGGTTATGGCTAGCTCTGTGTTGGGCACCGCGACCCTAGTTCGAAGAAGCTGGTGGGGACTTGTTGGCCTTGCTGGGCACCGCGGCCCTCGGTGTGGGGAGCCGCGGTCCTTGCTCCTAGAATGGCTGGGGGCTGCAGCTCAAGGAGTTAGGGTCGCGACTCAAGCAGGGTGTTGAGCCCGTTTGAGTGTTTTGACATCGGGAACTTGGTTTTAGGCCTCGGGATCATTCCTACTACCCGGATTGGTGGGGTTTGATGTCTTGGAGGCTAGGTTTTGGTTCCGGGATTGGTTTTAGAACTTGAACTCATTGGATCACCATTTGTGGTTGTGACTAGGTTTTCTCTAGAGGCTTGGAATTGGGATCGTGCTTGTGGCTCGTTTATTGGTAACATGTGCTTGGACATGCATGGTTATTCTTGATGCATGTTGGATGTTTAAATGTAATGCATATGATGCATGAGAAACATGTGATTAGGGCATGCTATGAGTACTGAATATGAGATTGTTCAGAGCTTGAGCCTCTGTGTTTATGCACGGTCCTAATTATGCTAGTAGTTGTTAAGTAAGCATGTTGAGTGCCCTATATTCAGATATTTGACATATGATATATGTTTGGTAGCATTGCTTGCTTGTGTGTGGCACCAACTATTCAGGATCGGCACTACTTGCGTATTACTGACCTGAGAATCAGAAACGGCATAAGTGTCGAGGACGGAGGGCCGAATGAAGATTAGATCTAATCGATATGAGCGTTGAATGACTCATATGGGGTATTAATGCTGGACCAACCCGAAGGTCGATGAAAATTACAAGCACTTGGCTAGTCTATGACTAGCTACTCAGAGCCAGGGCCTAAGGGCTAGGTGACTGCTTGTCACATGGCAAGGGAATAGTGTTCCATAGTTATGACTCTAGGGTCATGAGGAAGGTTATGTTGGTGACTAGTCATCATGCACCTATCCTGTTTAAGCTAGTGAAAGGATCACTTATTTATAAAGGGAATGAAACCCACCTTAGTGACTTGTATCACTGTCACTCTTTTATTCAGGGCTATCAGCCCGGTATGGTTACCGGAACCACCAGTGATAAATCACTTATCTGATTGTGATTGACTTGATAGTCATCCCATCAGGAGGGCAGGATTCCTTGTCCTAGATACCCATCATTACGTGGATTTTTTTGCCTGCTTGATTAGGGCTATATCTACTAGGCGTGCGCCTTATGATTTGATGACATGTTATTACTGTTCAAGAGCATATAGTGTTTTCTTGCTGGGCTTCGGCTCATGGGTGCTATGTGGTGCAGGTAAAGGCAAAAGAAAGATGGACCATCCTAAAGTTGGAGAGCTTAGGTGACGATGTGTACATATGCAGCTGCTAGACCACCACGGCCGAGGTTTGGAGAGGAACTAGGGTTAAACCCTGTTTTGCCGCTTAGATCGGCCTGTTGTAAATATTTTCTTGTAATAGACCTCTAAATTATATTTTTTTTGGGATCCAAATGTATATAATTAAACATTCTTGTGAAACATTATATCTTAACCAAAATTGTTAATCCCTAAACCGCTAATCATACTTAGTTACACGATTTTGGCCAAATGACTCGATTAGCGAGTTTAGCACTGTTTACAAGGCACACCGTTACGGTCCCTGGAGGTTAGGGCGTTACAACTTGGTATCAGAGAGTGCCAAGGTTTATGGTTCCTGAAGACAAGCTGGGCATGTACACTCGTCACTGAAGATAGCTTCACTCAGGGAATGGTAACTCATTCTGTAGTTATGTGCTTAACTGCTTAAATAGAATGTAAATGCTTTACCTGCACATTGTATTAGGGAGGATGAGATTCTGATAGAGCCCGTTAATATATGTATGATTATGATCATATGATTACCTTCTCTGTGATTATATAATTGTGATACCTGCATGCTGGAGTTGGAGGCATGGTATGAATGTAGGAAGAGCAGGGATTATGATTGATGTATGAATGCCATGGGCATGTCTTTAGCACAGCAAGCGGTTTGTGATTGTGGTGTGGTAAGATTGTTCCCGTGGGAAAAGCTCTTGATATGCTCATCATGATTAATGGGTCAAGTTATTGACTGCAGATTCAATCAGTAGGCTTATAGCCAAGGCAGATAATGAGGCCTGGTGGTGCTTATACAGAGGCTGGAGGTTACAACCAAGGTATATGTTCTTCATCTGCTTCTATAAATTTTCAGCATATGATCACAGATTTGCAATTAAGATTGCAGAGGCATGAGGAAGAGATTAGGTGTCTGAAGCAACATCGGAATCTGTTGGGGAGCACCTCTTCCTTTGTTGTACCTAGGGTGGCAACAGCTTTGGCTCAGCCTAGGGTCGAGAATAGATGGGAATTTCTCTGTGGAAGATTTCAGGAGTACTACCCTCCAGTCTTCGAGGGAGGTCTAGATCCATTCAGAGCTGAGCAATGGATGGGCATGATCAGTTCCATTCTTGATAGTATGGGACTGGTGGGTCACAATAGGGTGATCTGTGCTA
Source organism: Humulus lupulus (assembly GCF_963169125.1). Classification (NCBI taxonomy): domain Eukaryota; kingdom Viridiplantae; phylum Streptophyta; class Magnoliopsida; order Rosales; family Cannabaceae; genus Humulus; species Humulus lupulus. The sequence continues at coordinate 109,436,541 of NC_084799.1, forward strand.
CATGTGTACTGCGGGATGATGCCCGGATGTGGTGGGAGGTAGTATCCCAGACATGAGACACAGCTGTGATGGACTGGAAAGAATTTAGGCAATTGTTCAATGAGAAGTATTATTGTGATGTAGCCAAGACCGCTAAGATGAATGAGTTTCTGAATCTCATTCAGGGTAATGCAACAGTAGCCGAGTATGTTAATAGATTTAATGGGTTGGCCAAGTTTACTTTTGACATGGTACCCACAGATGTAGCTTGGAAGGAAAGGTTTATTCAGGGGTTGAATCTCAGAATAGTTTAGGGCATTAGGGTTGCCCCAGGGCATGAAGTCTCTACCTATGCTCAGGTGGAAGGGAGGGCTCTTATTGTTGAGAGCGCATGACATCAGATTGGGCAGCAGAGTGCTGGAGAGCATGGAGCTCAGATAGTGGTACCTCCACTTATTGGAGCAAGTAAAAAGGAAAGCCAGAAGACATATCCAGTATGCGCTCGGTGTAAAAGGCATCATCTAGGAGAATGTCGAGCAAGGGCATGTTTCTCATGTAATATGTTTGGACATCGTAAGAATGATTGCCCAATGCGAAGGAAGGAGGAGCAAAAAGGGATGGACAGCTCGACCCCAGCTCGAGTGTTCATTCCTATGCAGTCGGAATTTGAGACTGAGACTAGTTGCTCAAGGGTGACACGTTAGTTTTCTAGTTCTGAGTTTTGAGTTATGCTGGCTGGTTTTGGTGCCATGCTGTTTCTTTATTTGTTGTATATAGAGAAGCATAGAGTTGTTATGCAGATCACGTGATTATGTTGTGATGGGAAGGCAATATCGTACTAGTGATTTAAGAGATGAATTGGATTATGATAAAAAAAAAGGACTCATCAGTGGTTTTGATAAAGCTGGTTATGACTGGCTTTGGTATGATCTGGGATATGGATTGGTTAGCCAAGTGTGGGGCAATTTTAAATGGAAAGGAAAATATAGTAACTCTTGGGCTTGAGAGTGGAAAGCCTTGTGATAGTTGGCACTGTGCATAGTTCTGTATGCTTAGGGTAACTGTATTGAGAGCTAGAACTCTTAGCTAGTTTGGTGGATACCACTTAGATCGTGCCAGTGAAATCATGACAGACTGGACTAGTCTCTGAGTTTCTGGATGTCTTTCTAGGGGATTTGTCAGGATTACATTCATAAAGAAAATAAAATGGTAAATGGATTGGTGCCAAGAATGGAAACAGATTTTAGAGCACTGCTTTGAATGGCTCAGCGGAGTTGTAAGAATTAAAGGTTCAGCTAGTGAGTAAGAGGGTATTCACTAAGGTGGATCTTGGATCTAGTTATTACCAGCTAGAGATCAGGGAGAAGGATATGTAGAAGACTGTTTTATATCATATAAGGGCACTGGGAGTGCTGAGTTATGATTTAGGGAATTTGGTTAACATTGAATTGACTTGGTGAATCAAATAAATAGAGCATTCAAAGGTTTATTTGAATGGGACTTGTGATCGTCTTAGACGATGGTATTGTGGTATTTTCTCTGCGGAGATTTGTCAAGGTCAAGGAATGCCTTAAGGGCAGGAGTTTCCTTGGGTGGTAAAGATGTTTCAGGTGCCTTGGGAAATAGTTCTGAGACTTCTTGCATATCAGAATCAGTTAGTAGGTAGTTATGACACCTCAGTGATAGAGAAAAGTAATTGCCTATGCAACATGTTGGTTAAAGTATCTGACCAGAACTAGAGTAGAGTTTCTGGTGGGCCAGATGGCTAGGTTTATGTTGAGATTATTATCTCAAAGAATATCAAAAGGAAAACAATTAAGTGAACCACAGATAGGAAAGATTGAGTGGAAAGTCTTACCTGGATTAGCTAAGAGTTGTACAGTGTCAGATGTGAATTTATTGTGATATAAGGATCTGATTTGGGATCTGATGGACACTAAGATTAATTGGGAGATTTTGGATGAATCTCATATTACTTTCCAATTCTCTTCATTCAGACATCATGTCAGTGTACTTGAGTTTGAAAGTTTTATAGTGGTGGCCTGAGATGGAGAGGGATGTAATGGAATGCGTGGTGAAGTTCTTAGCCTGATAGCAGATCAAGACAGAGTATCAGAAATTGGTGAGGCCATTGTAGCCTTTGAGTATTTTATAATGGAAATAAGAGAGCATCGCGATGGGTTTCGCGGTGGGATTGCCCAGGTTAGTGGGCCAGTATGAGTTGGCATTGAGTCATTGTGGACCAGTAGTCTGAGTGAGTTTATTTTTTGTCACCAAGGATGAATAATACAATTGATTAGTATTCATATCTCTAAGTGAGAAAGAAATAGTGCGCCTTCATGAAACCCAAGGTCTATCTTATTAGATGAAGACTCTATTTCGACTTCCAGGTCTTGGAAGGGTTAAGAAGTCAATGAGTATATAGATGGAATTCAATACAGTTTATTACTCTAAGACATATAATAAATCAGAGAGAGAGGGTTATCCAATTATTATTGGAAGAATATCTTATAAGATGAATGAGTTAATATATATATATATCTGGATCCTGAGATGGTTCGGGGGACCATTGGGATTACTAGAGATTGAAGCTTGGAAGCTCACTTCTCAGAGTAAATGGAAAAGTTTTACTGAATTGGAAAGCAGGAGCATAGAGTTCCAGGTAGAAGATTGTAACTTCCTTAAAAGTCTCACTATCGAAAGGGGTGACGAGTTAAGAGCAAGTTGAGCCCTAGAGTAGCAGAACAGTTTGAGTCCAAGATAGGACTGGTTAGGTTGATTTTGGTTTGACCTTATATTTGGCACTGCCAGGTATATACAATGTATTTTGTATTTCCATGCTAAGGACATGGGTTAAAAGAAACTTATGAGTTGAGTTATGAGAATCTGGGGATTTGAACCTAAGTTATCATGTAAAGAATAGCCAGTCCAGATATGAGGCAGAAAGAATAAGATTTTGAGGAACAAAGTTATACCTTGAGTTAAGGAAATGTTACAGAAATAGTGAGGTCGAAGGAATGACCTAGGAACTGAAATTAGTTGTGCGGAATTCTTATTCCGGGTAGTTTAGATAAATTTCGAGGATGAAATTTCTGTAAGGAGGGGATAGCTATTGTTTATCCAAAAAACTGTTGTTGATGACGTGGCAAGAATTTTCGACACGTGGTAGAGATGCTGCTCGCCTATCGACCAGAGATATTTCCGTATGAGAAGTTCAAGTTTTATATACGACCAGCCTGGTCGTATACTCTGTTATTTATGAATAAATATGTACAATTGTAATTATATCTGAGAATATCTCTTCATTATGACCTGAAGATCCATTTATTAAGGGAAGATATTATTACTTGACTCATGTAACCCTTCTTGAGCCTATAAATACACAAGAAATAGCTTAAGGGGGAATCCTTTTGATCTTTTTCCGAATTACATTACTATTACCCATCGTTTGTATTGTTTTCTCCTTCTAAGGTCTGTGAAACTTATAAACCCTAGTTCTTTGATCACACCTTTGGAGCTCAATACTAATAATAATATCAAGTGGACGTAGGTCATTACCAATCACTGGGGCCGAACCACTATAATTCTTTGTGTTCTTTATTTCCCATTAGATTGTTTTCTCAAGCTTTGTATTATTTTTCTGTCGTTTTCTTGACTACGTGTTGTTGACCAAAATGAGGGTCAACATTCTGGTGCTTTCATTGAGAGTTGAACGTAAGAACATCTAATGGCGAAAACTACCAAGAAGACTGGATAGGTTGTCGCTGCACCATCCCAGCCCCTCCCACAAATGTGGCTGAAGACGAACCTCATTTGGAGTTTGATGAAGAGGAGTTGGATTCTGAGACCCTAACGACAACACTAGGGGTGTTGCAAGATGAGTTGGCCAATCTGAGGGCCAACCAAGAGAATGCTGTCGAGGTAATGTCGTCGCAGCAAAGGGAGATAGAGCGCCAGCGCTAGGAACTGAGTGAGCGGCAGGCGGAGATGGACCGTCGGCAGAGGGATGCCATGGCAGCCTTTGAAGCAGCCATCCAGCTGGCTATGAATCAGGCTGTGCCAGCCTCCCAGCTAGATCAGCCACCAAATGGGCCACCTCAAAGGGGCCCCAGTCCTAGTCCTCCGCTCCAGCCAATAAGCCCTCAGAGGCCGGAGTAGCCACCTATTCCTCAGGATGATATCCCACCTAGAGATCCTGAGACACAACCTCCATCTCAGGCTGGTCGAGGCAATCCCCCGCGCCCGAGGCAGAATAGGGCCGGACAACAGCCCCACAGCCCTAGACACCCAGGGGGTGAAGAGCCGCATCCACCGAGCAAGGGGCAGCGTCCTTCTGCCAACAGAAGGAACTCAGAGACAGGCTCTGCGGTCAGGGGCCCCCCACGGCATGACAATACACGGGGACCCACCGACCAATGCAGGCCTCCCCCTAACACTCGGGAAATACCAGCCCAAGGAGGCAATATAGGGAATAGTCGGTCGCTTCATAGCCAGCCACGGTTCAGAGATGGCCACGGCTACAATGAAGGTGACTCGGGCAGAGGAAATGCTGGTCGAAGGGACGGAGAGCGAGGTGGAGGCAGGAGCCCCCCACCTAGAGAAGACCGACCAGGAGGTCGTAATGCTGGGGGGCAGCCCAGGCAGAATAACATATTTAGTCATCTTGGAGCCAGCCAGCGAGCGGCGGCGAAGAGACGATGACTTGAGGGATGTACTCAATGACCGCCGAGAATGGCATGATGAGTACATTCCCCTGGCACCACAGGCCCCAGCAATCCCTGAAACTGTTCAGGCTCAAATCGATGCCTTGAACCAGGCTGTGCAGCAGCTGGTCGGGCGGCGGACATCGCACATTGAGTATGATTGGAGGAGAGACACCCCTTTCGTACAAAGGATTGATGTGGCAGAAAGCCCCAGTAAGTTCAAGATGCCAACTTTGCCAAATTTCGACGGATATGGAGACCCAGTATCTCATGTCAACAAGTTTAAGATACAAATGGACATTCAGAAAGTCTCTGAAGATGCTCGCTACAGGATCTTCCCAGCGACACTTTCTAATGCCGCCCAGGAGTGGTTCTTTAAGTTCCCTCCTGCAAGTATAGTGTCCTGGGAGATGTTTGTGAAGGAGTTTTACGGACAGTTCTACGCGGGTCGTATGCACCCAACCGAGGCGAACCAGCTGGTCGAGATACGCCAGAAAGAGGGGGAGCCATTGAAGGAATATTTTCAGTGCTTCATGTGAGCCGCAGCAGGAGCCAAGACTGTGGGTGATGAAGGCAAGATGATGGCCCTAACTGGTGGGGTTAGGCGCCATTTTCTCCTCTGGAATAGCCTCAGAAAGCATGGGGTTAAAAGTACCCAGGAGTTTTTGGATCAAACTGATTGGTACATTAAGCTTGAGGACGCGATTGCCAATGAAGGAAAATCGCTAGCAAAAGACAAGGGGCCCAAGGAAGAACCCGCCAAAGCTGCCAACGGGTCTAAGCCCAATGGCAATGGCAAAGGCAACAGGAATGGCAATAGTAAGAATGGTGGAAAGCAGGAGAACAACGAACCCTCGACCTCCGAGAGTAAGCGTCCCAAAGGTAATCGGTATGAACCGAAATTTACCAATTACACTGCCCTTGTTGAAAGCCGAGCCGAGGTTTACCAAGCGACCAGCTCGAGCGTGCCCTACAAACGACCCGCACCAATAAGGAAAGATATCTCCAAGAGAGATTCAACAAAATTCTGTCATTTTCATAACGACTACGGGCACGACACTAATGAGTGTAACCAGCTGAAGGACGAAATTGAGTTCCTGATAAGACAGGGACATTTAAGAAGATATGTGCGAGCCGCGAAAGGTTCTCAGCGAGAGGCTCAAGGTGGCAACGAGTCAGCGCCTGCAAGCCAATGCTCGCCACCTTTACAGCTAGCTCCCGTGGCAGGTACCCTACTCACCATCTGCGGAGGCCCACATCTTGTAGGAGATAGTGGGAAAGCGAGGGAACGATATGCTCGAACCCCACATCACGACCAGGACATCGAGATGATGAGTGTCGAGGACCGCGCACCAAAAAAGGCTCAAACAGAGGAGGAATTGATCACCTTCTCTGACGACGACGCCCAGGACGTGCGATTCCCACACTCCAATCCGCTGGTCGTGGACGTACAGATCGCGAACATGATGGTGAAAAGGGTGTTGGTCGATACAGGAAGTTCGGTCAACATCATGTATAAGTCCTCGCTGGAAAGGATGAAATTGTCCGTGAAGGTCCTAGAGCCGTGCAACCAAACCATTTATGGTTTTTCTGGAGAAGGGCTCGCCCCAGTAGGGTCGATTAGACTCCTAGTCACAGTAGGCACTGCGCCTGCTAACAGGACATTGCTCACTACTTTTATAGTAGTTGATTGTCCTTCAACATACAACGCTGTGATAGGGAGACCAATTCTGGTCGACCTGCGAGCCGTCACTTTTATATGGCACCTCACTATGAAATTCTCAGCGGATGCAGGGGTAGGATGCTTGTTGGGAAACCAGAGGGAAGTGAGGGAATGCTACAACGCCTCGATCACCAAGGCAAAGAAGGGTGTATCGAGAGAAGCCACCGGGAGGGAGTTGCAAATGGCAACTAATGTTCAAGCCCACTCAGGTGATAGTCTCACCAAATAGGGCGTTGCCCAAAGTGAGGATAGAGACTTAGATCCTTGCTTTGGGGATTTTGAAGAAGAAGTGGGACCCATCGAGGACCTTGAAGAGGTCCAACTCGATGAGGAAAATCCGACTAGAGTTGTAAAAGTCGGTAAAAACTTAGAGACAACAACAAAACAAGCACTGGAGGAGTTCTTAAGGAGGAACCAGGATATCTTCGCCTGGTCGAATAAAGACATGTTCGGAATATATCCTGTAGTCATCAGCCATGTCTTGAACATCGACAAAAGCTTCCCACCAGTGCAACAAAAAAGAAGGCTACTCGACAAAGATAGATCAAAGGCCTTGAAAGAGGAAATCGAGAAGCTGAACGAGAATGGATTCATCAGGGTGGCGTTTTATCCATTGTGGGTCTCTAATCCCGTACTCGTGCCCAAGTCGAATGGAAAATGGTGTACGTGCGCGGATTTTACAGACCTTAATAAAGCCTACCCCAAAGACTATTTCCCACTCCTGAGGATCGACCAGCTGGTCGATGCCACTGCATGGCACGAGATCCTCTCATTCATGGATGCATACTCTGGGTAAAATCAAATCAGTATGCATCCCCCTGATGAGGATCACGGTAGCTTTCAAACTGATACAGGGCTCTACTGTAACAAGGTGATGCCCTTCGGTTTGAAAAATGCTAGTGCGAATTACCAGAGACTCGTCAACCACATGTTCAAGGAGCTGATCGGCACAAACATGGAGGTTTACGTTGACAACATGCTGGTTAAGTCAAAGAAAGCAGAAGGGCATGTATGGGATTTGCAGGAATGATTCAACGTCCTGAATAAATATAGGATGAAGCTAAATCCCCTTAAATGCTCTGTCGGAGTAGGATCATGGAAGTTCTTGGGATTTATAGTTAACTCAAGTGGAATTGAAGCTAATTTCGAGAAAATAAAAGCCCTAATCGAGATGAAGTCGCCGGTGAAGATTAAGGATGTACAAAGCCTGACCGGGAGGATTGCTGCTCTAAGTAGATTTATTTTGAAATCAACAGACAAGTGTGTCCCATTTTTCAATCTACTCAGAGGCAAGAAGAAATTTGAATGGACAGATGAGTGCGAATAGGACTTTCAAGCACTAAAAATGCATATGGCGCAACAACCCATCCTGTCAAAGCTGGTCGATAAAGAGACTTTATTCACCTACCTGGCGGTCACAGATTATGCTGCTAGTGTTGTTCTAGTAAGAGAATAAGAAGGTGTGCAGAAGGCTGTCTATTATGTAAGCAAAAGGCTGATCGGAGCATAGTTGAGGTATCCCCCCATCGAAAGGTTAGCCTATTGTTTAGTTTTGGCCTCTAGAAAATTGTGGCCTTACTTCTAAGCTCATCCGATTACGGTCTTAATCGACCAGCCTCTTCGACAAGTCCTGCAAAAGCCAGAGGCTGCAGGAAGATTATTAAAGTGGGCAGTCAAACTCGGGCAATTCGACATATCTTACTTGCCGCAAGCAGCGATAAAAGGACAAGCCTTTGCTGACTTCATCACTGAATTCATAGAACTCGCGGGTGGCGAGCAGACTGAAGAGCCCAATGAGCCTAAGCGTCAAATCCAAGCACCCTCGTGGAATTTTTTTAAAAACAGTTCATCCAACGAATCCCACGCATGAGCTGGAGTGGCATTGATAACACTGGAAGGGCATCGATTTCACTGTGCAATCAGATTTGACTTCACTGCTTCTAATAATGAGGCCGAATATGAAGCATTACTCGCTGGATTGTGGTTAGCCAAGGATATGAACATAAAAGTGCTTGACATCTATAGTGATTCTCAACTGGTGGTGAGCCAAGTCTTGGGAGAGTATCAGGCGCGAGGTTTGAAGATGGTCGCCTATTTGAACAAAGAAAAGGATCTGTTAGCCCAGTTCGACAGATACAGTCTCCAGCAAGTACCTCGCGATCAGAATTCCAACGCGGACGCTTTGGAAAAGTTGGAAAGTGAAAAAGATGCTTATACTCTAAACATAGTGCCAGTCGAGCAACTATCAATACCAAGCATCCAAGCAGCAGAAACCACTCTGGTCATCCAGATGGCGGATACATGGATGGCACCATATGTAGAGTATCTCTCAAGCAGCGTGCTACCAGTAGACAGAAACAAAGCTAGGACCCTTCAATGGCAAGCTGCTAGGTATATCCTAGTCGAAGGAATCCTGTACCAAAGGGGATACTCACTGCCACTTCTCAAATGTGTTACAAAGGAGAAAGCCAAAGAGTTAATGAAAGAGGTGCACGAAGGTTTTTGCGGGGACCACGCTGGGGGGCAAAGTCTGTCAAAAAAGATCCTAAGGCAGAGCTATTTCTTGCCAACCATGAGTTAAGACTCAATGGACTTTGTGCGGAGGTGTGACAAGTGTCAGAGATTTTCTAAAATCCCACGAGCAGCTCCCAACGAGTTAAAGCAGATGCAAAGTCCATGGCCCTTCGCAGTTTGGGGAATAGATCTAATCGGATCTTTGCCTATAGGGAAAGGTGGGGTAAAGTATGCAGTGGTTGCCGTCGACTACTTCTCCAAATGGGTCGAGGCTGAGCCACTCGCGACTATAACGACCAAGAAAGTGCTTGTTTTCGTAGTGAAAAACATCATCTGCCGCTATGGATTTCCAAAGAAGATAGTCTCAGATATCTGCAAACGACATGATATTATCAAAAGATTTTCTTCAGTCGCTCATCCCCAAGCGAATGGGCAAGTCGAAGAAGTTAACAAAATGCTGAAGGATACCCTAAAAAAAAGACTTGAAGAAGCTAAGGGAGCATGGCCAAAACAGTTGCCTGAAGTCCTTTGGTCGTACAGAACTTCCCATCGAACAGCAACAGGTCATACCCCATTTTCCTTGGCATACGGGTATGAAGTTATGTTGCCTGTCGAGTTAGATCCACCCTCGCACCGCAGATTAACACGACCAAGACTTGAATAGCCAACTATTGATGGAATCCCTGGACATAATTGATGAAAGGCGTGAACAAGCCCAGCTCCGAGTAGCTGCGTACCAGCAGAAGGTCGTCCGATATTTCAACTCTAAAGTACGAGAAAGAAAATTTAATGTGTGGGAGCTTGTACTTCGAAGAGTTTTCCTTAACACCCGCGACCAAGCTGCTGGAGTACTCGGGCCTAACTGAGAAGGGCCATACCAGATTGATGAAGTCCTTCACCCAGGCACTTATAAACTTGCACGCTTAAACGGAGATCTCGTTCCTCACTATTGGAATGGAGAACACTTGTCCAAGTATTACCAATGAACAATTCTTCTTAAACAATTGGCTTGTATAAATTTTACTTTTTACAAGTTTTGCAAGTGTAAGTTCTTATTGATCAATCGTACATATGTTTAGTCCATTTATTACGAGAAATAAAAGGGATTGTGCTTAGCCAGTCATTTCTTGCCCACTATTGTATTTATTACAAGTATTTTCTCATTACGTATGTTGTTTTGCTGTATTATAATGCTAATCATATTGCTGCGAGCAGTAATGTTCGAGTAGGTTGTAGTCAAGGCAAGTGACCAAGGACCTAAAGCTCCCCGATCACTTGGGGGGCATATAAGGTACAAGTAAGCAAAGCATATCGTTAAAAGTATGTAAACACATGAGAAAAATAAGTGAAAGCATGCTAGGGCACTTAGAGTATTTTTCAAAATTTTGTTATTTTGTTAAATCAAACCAAAGTGCTATGCTAAGTTCGGTCATGCGAACAGATGTTATAATAATATGCAAATATATTATAATATCAAAACGAATCCTTTTAAACCACAAGCAGTCACTGCTCGGATGTAATTGTTCAAGTAAAAGTAAAAGCTGCCCATGCAGCAACAGAAAATTATATTGTCTTTACATCACAACCCGTAGGTCGTGTAGTTAAAAATATAAGCAGAAAAGACTAAGGAGCTCAAGGATTTTGAGGAGCCAGAGGATCTTGGGGAAGGTTCTGATTGAAAATGCCTGTAGTTTCGTTGTCTGCCCCGTCCATCCCAGCGGCCAGCAAGATTTCAAGGAAAGCAGGAACCCTTTACCTTTCTTCCTCGGCCAGCTGAGCAGCACAGCGAGCAAGCTCGGCGTTTCTCGCATTCTCGGAAAGTTAGTCGAAGTTGGCACCCTGATTATGCTTCCAGAAATCATAGAAGCATCGAAGAGTGGCACTCTTTTACCTTTCCAAATTTCTGTCGTTGGCTTTCTCCAACTCCTCAATCTGGCCCTCCAGGGTAATAGTTGCATGCCTACTCGCAACCAAGTCCACCTCGAGCTATTGGGCCGCGCGGAAGTTGAAGCCGTTGGACTCCTTAAATTGGTCCCTCTACTCGTGAACCTTATCCAGAGACCTCTGCTTCTCCTCCAACTCCTTGGACAGTTTGGCCTTTTCCTCGACCACCACTGCCAGCTGTTCGACATATTTTTCCTCGGCCACTTTAAGTTCATCCTGGTGCCATTGCTCCAAAGTTCTGGCCTGCTCGGTGACAGCACCCGAGCGGATACGACTGGCAGTGAGGGTTAGCATGTCCTGTAGTCAGAATATAAGTTAGACTAACTATAAAATGAATAAGACCTGGTTCCACATAAAAAGATGACTTACACTGGTGAACTCGTTCAAGGCGCGGTTCAGGATCAGGTCAATATCCATCGCCTCTGTAGCATCCATTCCCTCTCGGCAATGGTCTTGCTTCAGAATCTTCGCCACTCTCTCCGTGATCAATTTAAAGGCGCGACCAGTCATGTCGCCCCCGGGTGAGGCAGGATCGATCTGCTGAGTTCGGTCGGTCGGGGCCGCGGGACGTGGAGTTGATCGAGCTGGAGCAGGAGGAATCTACTGCTCGTGGGGAGAGGATGGAGTTGCGGTGGTAGAAAGCATACCCTCTGAAGGGCCTGCATTGCGAGCCTTCTTTGCCTGAGCGCTTTGCTGCTCTCCCTGTGGTGTCTCTTGCTGGTCTTCTTCTTACTCAGGGGAGTCGCGGTAGCCTCAGGAGTGCTGTAGATGTCGAACACATTGACGGAGTGCATGTCTGAAAAAGAAGAACAATATCGAATAGTTAGATAGCATAAATGACTAAGTATATTACATCAGAAAAAGAAATATAGGAAGATTGCAAAGTCAAATACCCGAGCTAGTATTACTGGTCGCTATACTATAAACTCTACTAGTCTTATACTCACTCTTCGACACGAAGAAGTCTGGACCAAAAATTTGGAGCATATTTAAAATTGTTGTCCCCGTCGAATAGGTGACAGGGAATTGACAAGTTATCTAAAAGAGAAATAACTGTACCATTTTCATCCAAAGACTTGTCCGAGTGTTCGATAGGCACGGTGGCCTTCTTCTTTCCCTTCCCTAAGGGGACGGAAGGCCTCTCTACTAGAGGAGTGGCAACAGGTTCCCTGATCGTGACCCCAGTCGGTCTCCTTCGTGGAGGCGACGCTGGAGGTTGCTGCTTGGGTTCCTCCTCAGCGTGGCACTCCCTGCAGTTGACTCCCTCGTGTCCTGATGAGGGGCCAGGAGGCAAACCAACCTAAGGTTAGCCTGAGTAATTAGATGCTTGACGCTCTTTTTTATGTCAGTCATGCTGGCTAGGAGCACCGATCCCAATCCATGTCCGGAGTTGGGTCTGGTCGCAGCCATGGGCCTGGAAGACATTAATAGTTTAAGAAAATGTGGAGGGGAACACTAAGTGAAGAAGTAACAGCCAGTAATACGAAATTTTTACCTCCTTGTGTGAAGGCCAGGTTGTCTGCGATCATGTCAGTTGTGAGGAGGTACTCCTGATAGGACCTCCCCACATTTGAGATGTGGGTGGTGTCAGTTAGGAAGGTACGCCCGGTTTCCTAATGAAAAAAGTGAAAAAACCCCATGCCTTCTTGGTTGGGGTTGGATTTGAGGTTGAACAGGTAGTTGACCTCATGAGGCGTTGGCACGGGCCATTTCTTGTGGCTATATAGGATATAGAGTGCAGCGAGCATCCTATAGCTGTTTGGGGTTATTTGAAAGGGGGCAACTCTGAAATAGATGGCCACCCCTGGAAGAATGAGTGAAGAGGCAAGGTAGCCCCTGCCTCGATGTGAAACCTCGACCAGGCGCTGAAGACGCCTCCGGGCAGGTTCGCCCTTTGGTCTTGGTTAGGTCTGACTAGGGTCACCCCTGTGAGACCATACTTCCTCATATAATTAGCGATCATTCTGCTCTCAGGAACTAAGTGCCACTCAACATCTGGCTGAATGGCATGTCGGGGTCGAGCGCGTCTTTGGATGTTAAAGTCAGGAGGATTTTCATCTCGACCACTGGTCAAGGGAGCATCAGCCCTAGGATCAGGCTGATGAGAAGATCGGAGGTTCTCTTTTTCTGGGCTTTGGTTTTGGTGCGAGCCATACTTTGAGCAAGGAGAGTTGAAGTGTTTGGATTGGCACGAGAAAATGGAATTTTGGGTATCAATGACGATGGTTGCTCTTCGTCCTCGAGCAGCTGAGCCAATAGGTTGTCGTCTATGGGTCTTTCTCCTCCCCACGGGTCTTGCATGTAAACTGCGAACAAAGAAAGGAGGAGATAAGACGCACAGCCTGGGAGCTTATGTTGAAAGTTGGAATAACGTTGCTCGTGTCTACGACCAACAACATTCTAACGGAAACACTAAGTTCTATGCAAGCAGTTTGAAAAACATATCAGAAAGCGGAAATAAAAAGTATTTGGAAAAAAGCTTTTTCGACTTCGAAGGGGCGGGAAAAACCCAGTTTTTACGCCCTAAACTTACGATCTTGACTATCAAACTGGCTCCTAACTCCTACAGAGCAAAACTACACTACCCTATCAAGCATCAATCAACATTCCCATAATCATCATGCATTTCTACCCAAGAACACAAAAAGTTTCAGAACTCAGAACAGTCGTATAACAATATGCACGGCATGTCAAAGGGCTTAAAAGTTGAGGAAATTTACCTAGATGAAGGTTGGAGATTCTGAAATGAAGTGATTTTGGACGAGCGAATGGAGGATCCTTAGAACAGTAACGGAAGGTCCTCGAAACTTTTGAGATCTGAGATGGAGTTCTTGAAGGTTCTTGACAAAAAGATGATGAGTAAAAAGTTAAAAGGTAAATGTGAGGATTATTTATAAAGGCTGAGATATGTTGAAAAGGGGTAATCATGAGTTACCTTTTTCAAGGCATGGGGGAGTGTAATAGCCGTCAGAGGGATTACTTGGAAACCGAAAAGGTGTGATTAGACGTGATTAGGTCACAGTTTTCAAGAACGCACGAAAGGCTCTGACAGATTTCGTGGGGCATACGAAAGGTTAGTTTCCTAAGTTTACTTATTTCTGGTCACAATAAATAAACTTGGGGGCAAATGTTTATCCAAAAAACAGATGTTGATGACGTGGCAAGAATTTTTGACACGTGGCGGAGATGCTGCTCGCGTATCGACCAGAGATATTTCCATGTGAGAAGTTCAAGTTTTATATACGACCAGCCTAGTCATATACTCCGTTATTTATGAATAAATCTGTACAATTATAATGATATCCGAGAATATCTCTTCATTATGACCTGAAGATTCGTTTATTAAGGAAAGATATTACTACTTGACTCACGTAACCCTTCTTGAGCCTATAAATACATAAGAAATAGCTCAAGGAGGGATCCTTTTGATCTTTATCCAAATTACATTACTATTATCCATCAGTTGTATTGTTTTCTCCTTCTAAGGTATGTGAAGCTCAGGAACCCTAGTTCTTTGATCACACCTTTGGAGCTCAATATTAATAATAATATCAAGTGGACGTAGGTCATTACCAATCACTGGGGTCGAGCCACTATAATTCTTTGTGTTCTTTATTTCCCATTCGATTGTTTTCTCAAGATTTGTATTATTTTCTGTCGTTTTTCTTGACTCCGTGTCGTTGACCAAAACAAGGGTCAATAGTTGTAATGCCCTAAATTTCGTAATAAGGTTTAGGACCTTGATTAGGAGGCCGGGAGGGCCATAATTTATTTGTTGTGTTATTAAATGATAATATGCATGTGTTAGGTGTATTAAATATGAATGTGAACTCATTTCTGAGTAATTGGGTGATTTTCATATTTTGGCCATTTCTATCATATTTGGCATATATGTGATATGTGTGTGGTGCTTTATTATTATTTGGTTATGCCAGGGTTACCCACCACAAGATGATCCTAGAAGGTAAGCTAGTGGGAAAGTCACAATGAGATTTATTCTTGACTCAGAGAGAGTCAAGGGGTATTTAGAGCATTACCGAGTTATTGGGTAATGGGAATAAATATTTGGTGATAAATAGGGAGTTAGTAAGATCAGAGGGAAATTATGGAGGTTTTGACTATTTTGTCCCCGGGAGTATTTTTGGGACCTCGAGAGTTAGGATTTCATTGAGGCTACTTAAGCTTAAAGTAACCTTTTAAAAGAATAAAAGAACGTTCTGTACGTTCTCTCTCCCTCAAAGTTCCATTTTCGTCACCTGATCGCATTTTCGAAGGTAACTTGAGTTTTAGGACTCGGATTCAAGCGAGGATCGAGGCATAGCGATCCTAGGAAAGATTAGAAGCTTATTAGCCAGAGGATTTAGTTGGAAACAACTCAATTGGAGGTAATTCAAGTTTTAAGTTTTAAGTTTTTAAAGTTTTTAAGCTTGAATTGGACTTTGTGTTCTGATGTGTTTTTGTAAGATTTGAAGCTTAGATTTTATGGGTTTTGGATCATGGAGATGTTTGGGAACATTGATTTTTTGATTTGGAGGTGTTTAGGTATGTTTTTGGGAGGTTTTAAAAGGTTAAAATTGGGGTTATGGCTGGCTCTGGGTTGGGCGCTGCGACCCTAGTTCGAAGAAGCTGGTGGGGACTTGTTGGCCTTGCAGGGCGCCATGGCCCTTGCTCCTGGAATGGCTGGGGGTTGCGGCTCAAGATGTTAGGGTCGCGGCTCAGGCAAGGTGTTGAGCCCGTTTGAGTGTTTTGACCTCGGGAACTTGGTTTTAGGCCTCAGGATTATTCCTACTACCCGGATTGGTGGGGTTTGATGTCTTGGAGGCTAGGTTTTGGTTCCGAGATTGGTTTTAGAACTTGAACTCATTGGATCACCATTTGTGGTTGTGACTAGGTTATCACTAGAGGCTTGGAATCGGGATCGTGCTTGTGGCTCATTTATTTGTAACATGTTCTTGGACCAAAGGTAAGAAAACTACACCCTGTGTATATGTGACATGCATGGTTATTCTTGATGCATGTTGGATGTTTAAATGTAATGCATATGATGCACGAGAAACATGTTATTAGGGCATGCTATAAGTACTGAATATGAGATTTTTCAGAGCTTGAGCCTCTATGTTTATGCATGGTTCTAATTATGCTAGTAGTTGTTAAGTAAGCATGTTGAATGCCCTATATTCAGATATTTGACTTATGATATATGTTTGGTAGCATTGCTTGCTTGTGTGTGGCACCAACTGTTCAGGATCGGCACTGGTCGCGTATTACTGACCTAAGAGTCAGAAACGGCATAAGCATCGAGGACGCAGGGCCAAATGAAGATTAGATCTAATCGATATCAGTGTTGAATGACTCATATGGGGTATTAATGCTGGACCGACCCGAAGGACGATGAAAATTTTAAGCGCTTGGCTAGTCTAGGACTAGCTACTCAGAGCCAGGGCCTAAGGCCTAGGTGACTGCTTGTCACATGGCTAGGGAATAGTGCTTGTAACGCCCCACGTCACTATGGCTGCTTTCTGGAATGACGACTGGCCCTACAAACCAAGACAAGTCTTTCCAGCGTGCTTTGTCCTCACTCGCACACTTCCTGGGAAAACTTCCCAAGAGGTCACCCATCCCTAGATTACTCCAGGCCAAGCACGCTTAACCATGGAGTTCTCAAGTGATGGGCTACCGAAAAGAAGATGCACCTTCCTGATATAGGTAGTACCTATCAATCCATTTAAGCCCTCTTCAACTGTGTAGTCCCATACCTACACAGTCTTAGAATCATTACACTTGACCTTCCCCAGGCGGTGTGGGATTGCACAGCTTACCCGGTCTTTCCCCTTACGGATCACAGGATTATGACTGTCACAATCACCCCACCTTACGGGCCCGATGTCCCCGTCGGCCACACTTCCGGCTGGGTCAAGGCTCTGATACCAAAATTGTAACGCCCCACGTCATTATGGCTGCTTTCTGGAATGACGACTGGCCCTACAAACCAAGACAAGTCTTTCCAGCGTGCTTTGTCCTCACTCGCACACTTCCTGGGAAAACTTCCCAGGAGGTCACCCATCCCTAGATTACTCCAGGCCAAGCATGCTTAACCATGGAGTTCTCAAGTGATGGGCTACCGAAAAGAAGATGCACCTTCCTGATATAGGTAGTACCTATCAATCCATTTAAGCCCTCTTCAACTGTGTAGTCCCATACCTACACAGTCTTAGAATCATTACACTTGACCTTCCCCAAGCGGTGTGGGATTGCACAGCTTACCCGGTCTTTCCCCTTACGGATCACAGGATTATGACTGTCACAGTGCTCCATAGTTATGACTCTAGGGTCATGAGGAAGGTTATGTTGGTGAATAATCATCATGCACTTATCCTTGTTAAGCTAGTGAAATGATCACTTATTTATAAAGGTAACGAAACCCACCTTAGTGACTTGTACCACTGTCACTCTTTTATTCAGGGCTATCAACCCGGTATGGTTACCGGAACTACCAGTGATAAATCACTTATCTGATTGTGATTGACTTGATAGTCATCCCATCAGGAGGGCTGGATTCCTTATCCTGGATACCCATCATTACGTGGATTTTTTTGCCTGCTTGATTAGGGCTATATCTGCTAGGCATGCGCCTTATGATTTGATGACATGTTATTTCTGTTCATGAGCATATAGAGTTTTCTTGCTGGGCTTCGGCTCATGGGTGCTATGTGGTGCAGGTAAAGGCAAAAGAAAGCTGGACCTTCCTTGAGTTGGAGACCTTAGGTGACAATGTGTACATATGCAGCTGCTCGACCACCATGGCCGATGTTTGAAGAGGAACTAGGATTAAACCATGCTTTGTCGCTTAGATCGGCTTGTTGTAAATATTTTCTTGTAATATACCTCTAAATTAAATTTTTTTGGGATCCCAATGTATATAATTAAACATTCTAGTGAAACGTTATATCTTAACCAGAATTGTTAATCCCTAAACTGCTAATCATACTTAGTTACACGATTTTGGCCAAATGACTCAATTAGCGAGTTTAGCACTATTTACAAGGCACACCGTAACGGTCCCTGGAGGTTAGGGCGTTACACTTTAACTCTACTAGAGCCATTCTGTAAGGCGACCACGATACTGATTCTGCTCCTAGTGCCACTTCTATCACAAATTCAATCTCTCGGCGTGGTGGCAACCCTAGCAGGTCTTCTGGAAAGACATAAGGAAACTCACACACCAACGTGGTCTCACCGGGTCCAACTCAAACAACCTTAGAGGTATCTACTATGTTTACTAGGATTCCTATGCAACCTTCTTGCAACAGGTCTCTTGCTCTCAACGCAGAGATCGTAGGTACTTGTGGTCCACTCACTATCCCCACAAACACGACGGGTTCCTCCCCTTCAGGCTCAAAAGTTACCATCCTTCGCTTGCTATCTATTGTTGCCCCATACTTTTCCAACCAATCCATTCCCAAAATCATGTCAAAATCATCCATCACCAGTTCAATCAAAACCACAAACAACTCCCTATTATCTATCTCCACCATTAACACTCTAACCCACCTCCTAAAGACTACTAGTTCCTCGATTGGCAACAAAGTTCTAAATCTCCTAGCTTACAAATCGCAAGGTCTACATAGATGTTCTATCACTCTACTAGATACAAATGAATGAGTAGCTCCTGAATCAATCAATGCAATAAACGAAGAACCATCACTACAAATCTGACCTGTCACGACCAAGGGACTAGCCTGAGCTTCGACCTGGATCAAGGAATACACTCTGGCTGGGGTGAGGTTGTTGCTCCTCTTTGGTTCCCCTTTCTTAACTTATGGATAGTCTTTCCTCAAATGACTGAAACTCCCACAGATGAAACATGCACTAACTTTGCACTCCCCCAAATGGTGTTGCCTGCACTGTGCACACTATGGGAAGCTTCTCCAGTTCTCTCCCCTGCTCTGACGGCCACTAAAGGCACCCCGTGCCCTTCTATCTGGAGCAGGAGGAACAAAATAATTCAGGGCCTTTCTTTTCTGCTCTCTTGGGCCACTACCTCAGCCAGAACCAGTGAAGTGAGCACCATCCTCCGAGCATCATGCCTTGCGGTGCCTTCCTTCCCTATCTGGTCTTCAACACCATCATCAGTAAGGGATTTTTCCACTACCTGAGCATATGTCGTAGTCCTTGGATCCATGGTTATCTTGACATCCCGGGCTATCATGACATTTAAACCCCGTACAAAGCGATATTTCCTTGCCATATCAGTAGGCACTAAATCTGGTGCGAACTTAGCTAACCGGTCGAACATCAGAGCATACTCTGTTACACTCATTCTGTTTAAAGTTAAATTAGTGAATTCATCCACCTTTGTAGCTCGAACTGCAATACTGTAGTACTTCTCATTAAAAATGTCCTTGAACTCATCCCAAGTCAAAGTGGCCACATCTCTCCCCTGAGACACAACTTCCCACCAGATACGGGCATCATCCCTTAACAGATAACTAGCACAAGCCACCCTCTCGTTCTCTTTTTCCCTCATAAAATCCAATATAGAGATAATCATGTTCATCCACTGCTCTGCCCACAGTGGGTCCGAACCGCCCTCATAGGTGGGAGGGTGTTGCTTTATGAACCTTTCATACAGAGGCTCTCATCTATTCTCCATTATAGGTTGGGCTAACCCTGGCGCCACAGCCTGTGGGGCCTGTAATCCAACACCCCGAGGAGGAGCCTGTTGTCTCAACTTTCGGAGTTCATCTTCAGTTCTGTGAAGTTTGGCTTGCATTTCCACAAACATCTGTTGCCAATTTTGTGGGGCAGGTGGAAGGTCCTGACCCTGGTTGTCATCTTTGGCCATATTGTCATAGAATCAATTTGATCGCCGAGGCATAACTTCAATATGCCTACAATCAATGATGGTGCACATCAAGCAAGATAATAACATCCAAAGAAACCACCCTCTAGTTTAACATATTAAACAAAAATATCAAGCCAACATAATACACACATATCATAATCATATAACAATCAAAGGAGCCATGCCCTAGCATTCTATACACATCATGCTCTATATATATCAATAGGAAAATAAAAAATTCAGAAGTAGTTAGACAAATATTTCACTTAATAACGACCAATCTTGAGTCAAGCTTGTCTTTGGCAACGAGTGTACATGTTCGTTCAATCTATAGGAACCATAAACCTTGGCACGCTCTGATACTAAGTTGTAACACCCTAATACCCTAGAGTCATTACCATGTGGTTTTAAAATGTGTATTTGACTCGCTAATTGAGGTGTTAGACCCAAAATTGTGATTAAATTAAAGTAAGGAGTCATTTAATAAAATTTATAAAAAAAATGTTTAAAAATTCATTAAGATTATAGAAAAGTTACAATGGGATCCCAAAATGTTGTTTAAGAAATATTTATAACTCAAAAGTCATTATAAAGTTGACCTAGGCGACAAAATCATACATTAACACTGGGTTCCTCAAAACTAACCCAACCATGGCATTCTGGTAGGCTAAACAAGTACACACCGCTCCATGCTCTCCAACTCATGCTTGGTCAACCTATTCCTTGCCCTTACCTGAACCATAGAGCACTCGTGAGCCAAGGCCCAACAAGAAAACTTCACCAACATAGCATATAACCATTCATTTAACTAAATGCATAACTAAATAAACACAATAGAAAATTCACATGCATCCATCATAATTCACAACGGCGGCCTAAGTCGATCAAGGTGCTTTACCAAGCACCAAGTTCACGGTCCTAATCGAGCGGGTGAGTACATCACCCTTAGATGGCCATGCTATGGTGGCCTGCATTCAGCATGCTTATTGTCAATTCAGGCATGCCTCTCAGTCACCAACACATGTATGACATAATAGTTGGATACATTTACACATAACATTAAGCACAAATAATCAGGCCATGCCCTGCTCTACATGCATAGACAGTTTTCTTACCTTAACTCCGCAAGCCTTGGGTAAGCGGCCTAGATACGATCCCCATCAACTACTCGAATTAGCCCTAAGTCACAATAATATGGAACCTCCATTAATCTCAGGTAAATAAAGACTTCCTAACCTAGTTCTAGTCCCCGGGGCCTCGAATTCTAATAAACCGAGTAGCAGGATCAATCCCGAGTCCCTAAGTTTGAGTTCCTGAGCTTAAAAACCCTAATTGTCCAACATTTTATATTTGAGTTGTGATGCTCCTCAGAGGCATCGCGCCCCTCTATAAGTCAGAGAGCAAACCTAGGCATTTTCCTGGAGACACGTTGCGGGGAGCCCTGCCCAACCCCGCGGCGCTAAGGTGGTTCAACAAACCCCCATAGGCCTTTGAGTTCATGCAGGCCGCGATGCGGCCTTGCGAACTCATAACTGCCAACATTTTTCCTACATTTTTTCTGAACCAAACCAAGCAGAATTTACCAAAAACAACAGCTAAACCTAGAATTAAGTCCAACATAAGCATTATAATTACCCTAAAAAATAACCAAGAATCGTACCCCAACTCAACAACCAAGGATAGAATAAAACTCAATAAAAACTTAAACTATTCAAAGAATCAATAGTAATATCAGGCTGTAAAGCTTACCTTAGAGATGATTTCGACCCTTGAGCTAAATCCCTAATCAACTTCAGCCTCAAACTCTCCTGGATTCCCAAGCTAATTCTCCAAATTCCAAGTGTTTCCCCAAGGCCCAAGAAAGAGTGCTGAATGAGAGAGAAAAACATGAGAGAGGGGAAGTTGAGAGTGTTTCTGATCACTTCCTAAAGGCTTTCCCAAGTCTATCCCTTGGCACCCAAAATGACCAAAGTGCCCCTAAGTCAACTCTTTCTTTTAACACCCCTAAGGGAAAAATGGTCATTAGCCACGTTTCAGCTAATTCCTCAAGTAATCCTATAAATCCCCTATTAATTATGGCATACCCAAATAATCTCCAAATAACTACCTATTACCCGATCCACCTCGAATACACACTACGTTCCTAAAATACCCTACGCTTACCCTAAATGGGTATTTGACCTCGTTGTGACTATTCTGTTAATTCAATCACTAGGACTGCCTCGAGCCCAATGTCGTAAATAAATCCACATAATAATGTGTTCTCAGTCGTAACATACACAAAATTACATATATACCCTTAACGGGTCAAAATTACAATTATGCCCTTATTAACAAGAACGGACCCACATGCATATTTAATACACATAAACATGCATATATATATTTATAATATAATATAACTCAAGCAATCAAATAATGATACACATATATCATAATTAATTATGCATATAAGTATAATTATGCCCTCCTAGCGCACTAATCAAGACACTAAGCCTTATTAGCGAATCTGGGATGTTACATGCTCTGCCTCTGAACGGGAGTAAACCAGGATGTCGTCGATGAAGACAATCACGAGTGGTCTAAACAATCCTTGAACACCCCGTTCATCAAATCCATAAATGTTGCTGGGGCATTAGTCAACCCAAATGACATGACCAGGAACTCATAATGCTCGTACCTCGTGCGAAAGGTCGTCTTCGGGATATCCTCAGATGGTGATAACCGGATCAAAGATCAATCTTCAAGAATATTGTCTTACCCTGAAATTGATGAAATAGGTTTTCTATCCTCAATAGTGGGCACTTGTTCTTGATGGTTAACTTGTTCAACTCCTTATAGTCTATACACATCCTCAGGGTCCCATCCTTATTCTTCACAAATAGAACCAGAGCACCCCATGGTGAGAAGCTAGGTTTGATAAATTTCAGGTCTAATAACTCCTGTAGCTATACCTTCAACTTCGCCAGAGACATTCTGTATGGTTCCCTTGACACCAATTCTGTACCTTGCGCTAACTCAATGATGAAATCGTTCTCCCGGTGGGGCGGCAGTCCCGGTAAGTCCTCAGGGAACACATCCAGTAACTCACATACCAATCTGATCTCCCCTAGTCTCACTGGCATGACCCTAGTGGTGTTCGCTAGTATGCTATACAACCTCCTTATAATAGGTCTCTAGCCCTCAATGTTGATATCATGGGAATATGGGGTCCATGCACAGTATTAACAAAAACAAAGGGGTCTTCACCCTCAGGCTCAAATGTCACCATCTTCTTCTTGCAGTCTATAGTCACCCCATATCTGACTACCCAATCCATCCACAAAATCATGTCAAAGTCATCCATACCCAACTCAATCAATTCCACTAATAGTTCCATGTTTTCCACCATCACCGACAATGACCTAACCCATCTCTTAGAAACTACCAGTTCCCCTGAAGGAAATATAGTCCCAATCCCCATAGTTTAATAATCACATGGCCTACACAATCTATCAATAACTTTGCTAGAAACAAAAGAATGTGTAGCACAAGAGTTAATCAATATAGTATATGAGGTGCCAGCTCTAGAAAGCTGACCTGTCACCACTGAGGGACTAGCCTTAGCCTCTTCCTTAGTTAAGGCAAACACTCGAGCATGAGTCAAGATGTCTGCCTTCCTTGGTTCCTCCTTCTTCAACGTCGGGCAGTCCTTCTTGAGATGCCCAATCACCCTACATAAGTAATTGGATTTGGCCTAACATTCGCCCAGATGGCACTTCTTGTACCACACTCCAGGTAACTTCTCCAAGCCTCACTGCCGCCCTAGCAACCATCCTGGACACGACAGCCCCTCCTATCAAGACCACCAGTGTCCGAGATGTCAGAGGTCTTCCTCTTCTGTTCACTAGGGCCTTCGCCCCTACTAAATCCTGTAAATGGAGGCACTGCCCTCCGAACATCCCGTCATGCAACGCTCTATCTCCATATCTTATTCTCTGCCTCCTCAACTGTGAGGGCCTTCTCAACCACCTGGGCATAAGTAGTCTCCCCAAGTACTGATCTAATCTGCACATCCCCTACTATCATAACATTCAGCCCCCAGACAAACCTGTCTTGCCTGGCTGTATCTATAAGCACTAGGTTAGGTGCAAACTTCACCAGCCTATCAAATTTCAAGGCATACTCAATAAATGTCATGCTGACCTGTACCAAACTAGTGAAATCATTTACCTTCGCCACCTTAACGACATTACTGTAGTACTTATGGTTGAAAAAGTCTTTGAACTCATCGCAACCCATGATAGAAACATCTCAAGTCTAGGATGTCGTCTCCCACCAAATGTGGGCATCCTCTCGGAATATGTAAGTGGCATAGACCCCTCTATCATTACCTACCACCCTCATGAAGTCCAGGATGGAGGTGGTTAGGCTCATCCACTGTTCGGCCTTAAGTGTATCTGGCCCTCCGTCAAAGAATGGAGGATGTTGCTTCTTGAATCTTTTGTACATCGGCTCCCACTTGTGCCCAATATCAGGTTGTTGTACGGCTGGTGCCACAACAGGTGGCAAGTCTGTTGCAGCGCTCCATGGTGGAACCTGCTGTCTTAGAAGGCAGATCTCTTCCTCTTGATTCTAAAGTCTAGCTTGCATGTCAGCAAGCATAGCTACCAGTTCTCAGGGATTGGCGGAGGGTTTTGACCCTGGTTGTCATCTCTAGCCTTGATCTTGGCGCCTGCTAGTCGAACTGATCGCCTTTGAGGCATAACTCTCCAAGTATATATGTATTCAATGACTCGACAAATCTGGCAATGATTTTGAAATCACCCCACAGTCCAATGCCAATAATCAAGCAATAAACAATCGTAATGCTGATAGGAATTCCAACAATTATCCACATACGATAGCAATGATAACAAGCATGCCTTATAATATACATATTACAGTCAAAGTTAACCCCTTATCAATATATCTCATGCTTCCTATTAAACAAGCATACAAGGCATTCATGTGTCATCTGAACAGTCAGGCATATATTCACATATATAGTTACTAAAAACTGAGTTGAGCTTGTCTTTAGCGGTGAGTGTACATGCCTAGCCAGTTGTAACGCCCTAGATAGCCAAGACCATTACACTGTGTATTTTAAATAGTGCTGGACTTGATAATCAAGTCATTTGGACATAGTTGTTTGCATTAACGGATTAGGGTTAGGATTAAAATGTGTTACTAAGGTTAATTAACGGATTAGGGTTAAAATATTTTGATTGTAGAAATAGTTGTTTGCATTAAAGAGTATGAGTATGTACATGGGATTCCAAAAATATAGATGTTTACAAGGCATTTACAACTCAAAATCAACTACAACATAAGTCGACATAAGCGACAAAAATTAAGTTGCCTCTAGTCCTTGTTGATCCCTCGGCCGTGGTGGTCGATCAGCTGCAGATGTACACACCACCCCTAAATCTCTCCAAGTCACGACTGGTCCATCATTCCCTTTCCCTTACCAGCGCCACATAACACCTGTGAGCCAAGGCTCAGCAAGAAAACTTAAATCACAAACACCAATGAACAACAGTATATAAATGGTAAACTCAAATTGTTCAACTCAAATAATAACATTACATAAGCAATGAGCTAGGTAGTAATAATCTGCTCAATCCAAAACTTAATTCATTCTCAACATTCAATACAATTAGTTAAGTGCAAACGACACTTCTATTTATTTTAGTGACGTTCAGGCCCGGCTCCCTTAGGCCGAGTCTTCTGGTCATATAGTTGACCCCGACACGCTTAGGTTAGGCTGCATTCTACATGCTTATCGTCAGCCCCAGCTTCTTTAGGCCAGACATTTAGATCAAGCATGAACAAAAGAATAGATTGCAGAATGCACAATCTATTGAAGCATAAGCAAGCATGCCTAACCAAATATTCTTAAACACAAATATAATCATACTTTCATGTATAATCACATTTACAATCATAATCGTTAACATGGGTCCAAGCCTCGATCAAAAACCGGGTGTATTTTTCTTACCTCGAGTCCCGAGCAGAAAGTATAAGGCGATTTCGAGCAAGAACCCTAATCCCGAGCCTTAGCGGTATAACTTAGTCACAACGCAATAGTGGTTAACCATCAAAACCTAAACTAATTAAAAGCTTCAAAATAATATTCAAGCCTCTAAGACCTCAAATTCCACTAAATCGGGTAGTAGAATCCTTCCCAAGCCCTTAGGATTGAGTTCCTGAGCTAAAAAAAACTATTTTTTCTATTTTTCTAAATTTGAGTCGTGGCACAGGCCTAAGGGCCGCGGCGTTCTAAAAGTCAGAGAGGTCGGGGCTCTCTCCTAGGACACACGGGCCACGATGTGCCTGAACCAGTGCTGCAGTGCTTAGGTGATTTCATGTACACAGGTCTCGCGCTTGCAGAACAGCGCAGCGGCTCGAACCCGAAACCCATAAATTTTGGTGCTTTTCCTGCATTTTCCCCAAAAAAATTTCACTAAAATTCGTGCTAAACATGCCCTTCAACCAGAATTGAGTCTAGGATTCTCAATAACATGTCACAAACAACACAACCATCCCAATAATTCAAGCCAAAACCTTAACCCAAATCAAAACCTAACCATTATTTAAAACATATCCTAAACTAAAATCACAGCAGAAATCCACCAAAACCAGAGCAAAAACCTTACCTCAATAGAGAATTTTCCCCCTAAGCTGCTCCAATTCAGTCCTAGCTTCAATCCCCAATTCACAGCCTTAATTGTCAAGCCCTCCTCCTCAAAATCCTAAGGCTTCTCCAAAGCTTCAAGAAAGAGAGAGTAAGCTCTGAGTTGAGTTCCTAAGTGTTCTCCTTTGTTTAGAAAAAAAATCCAAGTGACTAAGTCACTTAAGCTGGGTAAAAGACCAAGCTACCCCTTGCTAGACCCTTACTCATCAAATGCCCCTAAGGGCATATCTGTCTTTTGCCATGTTTCCCGCTAATCCTCAAGTAGTATTATAAATTTCCGATCAATTGTAACGTACCCAAATAACCACCAAATAACTACCCATTACCTGATAAATCTCGAATACACACTAACTTTCCCAAAATACCCCTAGGCTCAATCCGAACCGAGTATTTAACCCCGTTGTGACTATTCTGCTAATCCACTCACTAGGTACACCTCGAGTCGAATATTGCAAATACATCAACATAATAATGTAGTTTCAATCATTTAACAAATAGAATCACACATATACCCTCAACGGATCAAAATTATAAATATGCTCTTATTAAGAAGAACGAGTCCACATGCATATTTAATACACATAAACATGCACTTTTATTCATATTACCATCTAAATCGTGTATGCCACATATTCACACATTTATTCAATTAATTCCACATATAAATTCAATTATGTCCTCCCGGCACACTAATCAAGGCACTAAGCCTTATTAGCAATTGAGACGTTACAAATAATTTCAATTATCAAATATAATAAAATTGTACTTTATTTAAATCAATAAAAATATTTTTTCAGATGCTTTTAGGGCAAATGACCCATAAAAGACTTTGTAGGAAGTGTCTTGGTAAACGGGTCTGCCGGGTTTTGTTTTGACGCTATCTTTATAACTGTCACATCACCTTTGTGCACGATCTCTCTTATGAGGTGTTATTTTATTTCTATATGATTTCCTCTCTTGTGGCTCCTAGGTTCCTTTGAATTAGCTATTACTCCAATATCGTCATAGTATAGTCTTGGTGGCTTCTCCGTATTTGGAATCACTTCCAAATCAGTGTAGAATTTTATGAGTCAAACCACTTTCTTAGCTGCATCACAAGCTGCTATATATTCGACTTCAATGGTTGAATTTGCAATACTGAATTGTTTGATACTTCTTTGGACTACAACTCCTCCAACAAAAGTGAAAACTAACCTAGACATTGATTTAAGACTATATTTGTCTGATTGGATATCAGAATCAGTGTATATAGTAAGGTTTAACTTACCCTTGAATAAACAAGCATATAATCTCTCGTTCTCCGAAGATATTCAAGTATGTGCTTTACCGCAATCTTATTGGTATTAAAAGTGTAAATCAGAGATACACAGTGGAGAATTTTGAAAATTTTATTAATACTAGCCAGGATCATACATATATACGTATATTAAATCACATACAAATAAATTAGAGATTACCTCTTGAAGCCTATAAGGTACCCACTAATCTTTTTGTATAAATATACGTTCTGCCAATCCAAATTCTGAAAGCTCACACCTTGATCTTCCAGACCAATCCTCAAACACAGAAGGACGTGTGTGGGCACATAGGATTCAAAATGTTGATTTAGGAATCTCTAGATGTACTCAACACATGAGATCTAGAAAGGTTTGATAGAGAGAAGATGTATTGGATAGTTTTCAGGTTTAGGAAAAACTATCGCTTTTTTTTCAGAGAGAGAGTCCGACAGTCTATGAAAACTCATTCTTGAAAAGTATCGCTTCTTTCTAGGTTTATAAAGATAATTAACTAATTTAATTAAAATAAAATTGACCAGTTATAAATTATTTAATTATTTAATTTAAATCATATATAAAAGAAAGAATAATTAAAGATATATAATTAAATAAAAAATTATTTGAAATTCAAAATTAAAATCTCAGGGATAGGAAATCTCTGTGTGTGGCGCCACACTCACTGTATAGTGAGTGTGTCGACCATACCATTAGGGTTATCTCGAATTTTCTCATTTGTTATTTAATTAATATTTAAGACAATATATTTATCCCAAAATAAATATTTGTTAATTCAAAAGTAACCTTATCTTAAAATATTAGTTTTAAATAAATAAATATCTTATTCTAAATATGATAATTATTAATTTTTTTTATATTAATCCAAACATGATTAATATTTTATTTTAACCTATGATTTTTCAAAATAAAAACTGTAACGTCCCAAATTTCCTAATATGGCTTAGGGTCATGCTTATGGGGCCAGGATGACAAATTATGAAATTATGTGATTATATAATATATATATGTGTATCATTATGTGATTATATGAGTTATATTATAATATGACTTGATATGCATGTTTAGGTGTATTAAATATGCATGAGGGCCCATTCTGTTTAATTGGGCAATTTTCATAATTTGTCCCATTTTGGGAATATTTGGCATATATGTGATCTATGTGTGGGACCACATTATTATGTGAGTATGTTCGGGTTACTTAGCACGAGATGATCCTAGGGAGCAAGCTAATGGGAAAGTCACAACGGGACCCATACTTGACTCGGAGTGAGTCAAAGGGTATATTGGGTGATGGGAATGATTATTTGATGATATATTGAGAGTTAGTGAAATCAGGAGGGGGAATTTTGACTATTTTACCTTGGGGGTGTTTTTGGAACCCCGAGCATTAGGATTTTCTTGAGGTTACTTAATCTCGAAGTAACCTGTCAGAATTATAAAAGAACGTTCTCTCTCTCTCTCTCTCTCTCTCTCTTGTTCCTTTTTTGACATTGATCGCATTTTCAAAGGAAATTCGAGTTTTAGGACTCAGATTCAGGCAAGGATCAAGGCATATAGATTCTAGGGAATATTAGAATCTTATTAGCCGGAGGATTTAGCTGGGAAATGACTCAATTGGAGGTAATCCATGTTTTAAGTTTTAAGTTTTCGAGTTTTTAAGCTTGAATTGGATTTTATGTTTTGATCAATTTTTGGATGGTTTGAGACTTGGGTTTTAATGGTTTTGGATAATTGAGACGTTTGGGAACTTTGATTTTGGGATTTGGATATGTTTGGATAGGTCATTAGAGGATTTAAAATGAGAAAATGGAGGTTTTCTGGCTGGGTTCAAGGTCGAGTCGCGACCCTATTCTTGGGCACCGCGACTCAAGCTTGGTGAAGAAGGTGAAGAGGGTTGTTGGGCTATTTGAGCTGCAGCGCCTGTTGCGAGCGCTACGGCGCTAGTGCAAGTAGAGAAGGGCTTTGGGCCCTGACTTGATCGGGGCTACAGCTCTAGTGTTTGGGGTCATGCCTCAAAAGGGGAAAAGTGGCCAAAGTGGGTTTTTAGTCATGGGAACTTAAACCTAAGGGCTCAGGATCAATCTTACTACCCGTTTTGGTAGGATTCGATGTCCCGAAGGCTAGAACTTGGTTCGAAAGTATTTATTTACCTATTTTGATGGGATTTTATATTATGGTTGGGACCAGGTTATCGCTAGGGGCTTGGAAACACGATCGTGCTTGAGGGTTGTTTATTGGTAACTTTTGCTTGGACCAAAGGTAAGAAAACTGCACCTAGTATGTGATGCATGTGACGCATATGATACATGTGGTTATGGCATGGAATGAATGTTGAATATGGAATTGATCAGTGCTTGAGTCTCTGTAATTGTGCATGATTTTGATTATGCTTGTAATTATTGGTTAAGCATGTTGAATGCCTTATATCTGGATGTTTCAATGTGCATGGTTATAATTATTCCGGTGATTGTTGATTAAGCATGTTGAGTGCTCTATATATAGACATTGATTGCATTGTAAATGCTTGGCAGCATGGCTTACTTGTGAATGGCACTGACTTATTAGTCAGGGAACGACGTTGGTGTTTAGTATTGGTCGTGAAGCTGTGACTTATCAGTCAAGATCGACAGTAGTATTGAGCACTGGTCGTATGGTATTGGCTTATGAGTCAAGAGCGGTATTAGTGTGTTTAAAGCAGGCCGAAATGATTAGATCTAATCAGCATGAGCATTAAATGCTTGACTGACCTATTGGTCGAAGAAAACTAAAGCACTTGTCTATTCTAATGGCTAGTTACTTAGAGCAAGGGCTAAAAGGCTCAGGTGACTAAAACGTCACATGGCTTGGGGCCTAGGACTCAGAGAGACTTTTAGTCATCTACCTCAGAGAGAGACTTATTAGTCATCTATATATAGAGAGACTTATTAGTCATCTAGCCATAGAGAATTATTAGTCATCTATTCAGAGAAAGACTTATTAGTCATCTATTCAGAGAAAGACTTATTAGTCATCTATTCAGAGAGAGACTTATTATTCATCTACCCATAGCGACTTATTAGTCATTTATTCAGAGAGAGACTTATTAGTCGTCTACCTCAAAGAGAGACTTATTAGTCGTCTATTTCAGAGAGAAACTTATTAGTCATCTACCTCAGAGAGAGACTTATTAGTCATCTACTCAGAGCACGGGACTCCACAATTATTCATTGGTAATTGTCTGCATGCATGAGTAAGGTTATTACTGCTAGGCATGCTTGATATGATTTAGTGAATTGTTGTTAACTGCTTATAAGAATGCTGAAGTTTTCTTGCTGAGCCTCAGCTCATGGGTGCTATGTGGTGCAGGTAAAGGTAAATGAAAGTTGGACCATCCTTGAGTTGGAGAGCTTAGGTGATGATGTGTACATATCCGGCTGCTCAACCACCATGGCCTAGGGTTTAAATAGGAACTAGGGTTATTCCCTATTTTTCCGCTTAGGTCGGCTGGTTTAAAATCTTTTATTGTAATTAACCGTTAAAATATATTTTGGGATCCCAATGTATACAGTAAACGTTTTAATGAAACGTTGTATCTTTGACCAAAACTCTTAACCCTAAACCATTAATCACAATTAGTTACACGATTATGGCCAAATGAATCGGTTTACGAGTTGTAGTGTTTAAAGTACATAGTGTAACAATCTCTGGGTAGTAGGGCATTACAATTTGATATCAGAGCAAACCAAGGTTAAGGGTTCCTGTAGACAAACTGGGCATGTACACTCTTGACTAGAGACAAGCTTCACTCATAGTATGGTAACTATTTATGTGGTTATGTGTTTAACTTCTTAACTCGAATGTAAATGCTTTAACTGCATACCTTATTAGGGAGCATGATATTCTGTTAGGGCTTAGCCCTTTAATATTAATATGATTATGTGATTACCTGCTCAGTGATTATATAAATATGTTATTTGCATGCTGGAGTTGAGAGCATGGTGTGTATGTTGGAAGAGTAGGGGTTATGAATGTTGTGGGCGTGTTTTTAGTACTGCAGTGATTTGTGAATGTGGTGTTGTGTGAATGTTCCTGTAGGGAAGGCTTTTGAATATGCTCATCATGTTTAATGGGCCAAGTTGTTGACTGCAGATTTAATCAGAGGGTATGTACCCAAGGCAGATAAGGAGACCTGGTGGTAGTTATATTGAGGCTGGGGATTACAACCAGGGTTTGAATTCTTCACCTGCCCCTCAAAATTTACAGCAGGTATTTAGAGATATGCAATTAAGATTGCAGAGGCAAGAGGAAGAGATAAAGTGTTTAAAATAGCAACGAGTTCTGTCAGGGAACACCTCTTGCTTTGCTTTGCCTGGAGTGGCACTAATATTGGCTCAACCTAGGGTTGTGAACAGATGGGAATTTCTATGTGGAAGATTCTAGGAATATTACCCTCCAGTTTTTGAGGGAGGCCTAGATCCATTCAGAGCTGAGCAATGGATGGGCATGATCAGTTTCATCCTCGATAGTATGGGGGTGGTAGGTCACGATAAGGTGATCTGTGCTACTTATGTATTGCGGGATGATGCACGAACGTGGTGGGAAGTAGTATGCCAGACACGAGATACAACTATGATGGACTGGAAAGAATTTAGGCAGCTGTTTAATGAAAGATATTACTGTGACGCAGCTAAGACTGCTAAGACAAATGAGTTTATAAACCTAGTCCAAGGAAATGCAATAGTAACAAAGTATGTTAACAAATTTGACGGGTTGGCCAAGTTTTCTTTTAATATGGTACCCATGGATGTAGCTCAGAAGGAAAGATTTATCCAGGGATTGAATTCCAGAATAGCTCAGGGCGTTAAAGTCGCCCCAGTACATGAAATCTCTACCTACGCTCAGGTGGTAGGAAAGGCTCTTGCTGTTGAGAGCATAGGAAATGAGATTATGAAGGAGGGTGCTGGAGAGCGTAGTGCTCAAGTAGTGATACCTCCGTTTGAGGGATCAGGAAGGGGCGGAGATCCCAGTGATCAAGAAAGAAGACTTATCAATGTATCTGGTACCTCTGGTTTAGAAAAGGGGCTTCGAAGTGCTGCAGTACGCCATCCAGGCAAGAAAGAAAATTGGAAACCCTATCTGACATGCACTCAGTGCAAGATACATCATCTGAAGGAATGCCGAGAAAAATCATGTTTCTTTCGAGGAATGGTTGGGCAACTCATTAAGGATTGCCCGGATGGAGGACAGATGAGAAAAAGGGGGCAGACAGCTCGACTCCAGCTCGAGAGTTTGCTCTGATGCAGTCATAGTTAGAGAATGAGACTGATACTAGGGCTAGTTCCTTAGTGGTGGCAGGTCAGCTTCCTAGTTCTGATTTTTGTATTATGCTGACTAGTTTTGATGCCGTGGGTTTCTTTGCTTTGTTGCATTTAGAGAGGCATAGATTTGATATGCAGATCACATGGTTATGTTGTGATGAGAATTTGATACTTCATTGGTAATTTTAAGAGATGAGTTAGATTGTTGTGGAAGGGACTCATCAGTTGATTTGATAGGGTTGGTTATGCCTGACTGACTTCGATATGATCATGGATATGGATTGGTTAGCCAAGTATGGGGCAATGATAGATTGCAAGGAATGGATGGTAACTCTTGGGTTTGAGGGTGAGAAACCCATGTATTTGTTGGCACTGTGCATGGACCTTGTATGTTTATGACATCTGTATTTAGAGCTAGAGACCAATTGCAGGAGGATGCATAGGACTCTTAGCTAATGTGGTGGATACCACTCAGGTCGTGCTAGTGGGACCAGGACAGTCTGGATTAGTCTATGAGTTTTTGGTTGTGTTCCAGAGTATTTGCCAGGGTTGCCTTTATGCAAAGAAATAGAATGATGATTATGTTGGTGTCAGGGACGGAACCAGGTCTAGGGCACTGTATTGAACGGCTTCAACAGAGTTGTAGAACTAAAGGTTCAGTTATTGAGTAAGATGATATTCTTTAAGGTGGATCTTTGATCTGGTTATTACCAGCTGAAGATCAGGGAGAAGGATAGACTACTTTTTATATCAGATATGGGCACTGGGAGTGTTGAGTTATGTTTGTGGATTTGATTAATGTCAATTTGTTTTGATGGATTAGATGAACAGAGTATTCAAAGGTTATCTGAATTTGATTTGTGATCATCTTGACCGACAGTATTGTGGTATACTCTCAGTTGAAGATTGGCCAAGGTCAAGGAACACCTCAAGGGTCAGGAGTTTCCTTGGATGGGCAGGATATTACATGAGCTTTGTGGAAGAGTTCTGAGTCTTCCTACAGATCTGAACCAGTTTATAGATTATTATGATATCTCATTGACAGGAAAAGGTGATTGCCTAAGCAACATGTTAGTTGAAGGGTATGGCTAGAACTAGAGCAGAGTTACTGGTGGGCTAGGTGGTGAACATCATGTTTGATTTTACTCTTGTAGAGAGGATCAAAGGAAAAACAGTTCAGGGACCCACAGATGGAAAGGATTGAGAGGAATGTCTTAGCTGGACTAGCTAAGGATTATGCAGTGTTAGGTATAAGTTTATTGTGGTATAGGGATCGGACTTGGGATCCAATGGACAACGGGATTAAATGGGGGATATTGAATGAATCTCATACTACCACTTATTCTATTCATCCAGACATCATGAAAGATGTACCAGGATCTAAAAGCCTTATATTGGTGGCTTGGGATGGAGAGGGACGTAACTGAATACGTGACAAAGTTCTTAACTTGTTAGCAGGTCAAGACAGAGTATCAGAAACCAGTAAGACCATTCCAGCCTTTGTGTATTCGATAGTGGAAGTAAGGAAACATCGCGATGGACTTTTGTGGTGGGGTTGCCTAGGGTAGTGAGCCAGCATGATTCGGTTCGGGTCATTATGAACCAGTATACAAAGTTAGCTCACTATTATCAGTAACAACGAGCAATACAGTTTATCAGTATGCAGATCTCTATGTGAAAGAGATAGTACGCCTTCATGGAATTCGAGGTCTATCTTATTAGATGAGGACCCTGCTTTTACTTCCAAGTTTTTGGGAAGGTTGTAGAAGGTGATGAGTATATAGTTGGAGTTTAGTACAGTTTATTATCCACAGATTGGTGAATCAGAGGGAGTTATTCAGTTATTAAGGGGGCACCTTATGAGATGTTGTATGGTAGGAAATGTTTATCGACCATTCATTGGGATGAGATAGGTAAGATGTTATATTTGGATCCTATTATGGTGTAAAGGAAAATTGAGGCTATTGAAATGATTAGAGCTTGGATGCTCACTTCTCAGAGTAAATGGAAAAGTGATAACTCTATAAAATAGAGTTGTTTTACCACATTTTTTATGCTAATTGTTGCTTAGTCTTTGAGTTTTTAAGTAACTTATTAAGTTTTTAAGTAATTATGAATTTATTAGTCTTATTGTAATTTTTTAGATTTTTATATGTTTTTATAGATATTTTATTATAATATTTTGTAGTTTAATTATTTAAAATTAATATTGTTAAGTTAGAAGTAAAAAGATGCACTTTTGAGCTTAAATCTTTAAATAAATTAAGTTTTAATTAATATTTTAATGGAACTTATGTTGTATATTATATTATTGAAAATATTTAGTCTTAATTTAATTTATGTTTATTTTGTAGAGAATTTGTTGCATTTTTTCTCTTGAAGAGAAAGAAAAATGAAGGAAAATGTGGCATTTTCAAGGAAACGAAAGAAAAAAAATGGCATTTAGCAAACAAATGGTCCTAGCCCAAGCCACACGGCCCAGCCCAAAGCTATCAGCCACCTTGCCCCAGCCCGCCTGGGCCTCCCTAAACCAGGTCCACGCCTGCCAGCCAACCCACTCGGCCTAGCTCCCAGCTGCTGCTCCTTTCCCCCCTTGCCACTTGGGCCCGCGTTAAGCCCAGCCCAAGGCCCGAAGCACCTGCCCAGCCGAACCTCCCAGCAAGTCCAGCTCCTTGGGCCTCCTGCCTTGCCCAGCTACTGCCAAAACAACCACCTGCCTAGCTATTTTTTTTCCCTCTTGAGCCCAAAAAATGGTCTCCTTGTCCCACAATGCCAAAAATTGCCACATTTTTACCCAACTTTTCTACACATTTTCACCACAAAATCATCATCACCCCTACAATTTACCCCTACTTGCCATATTATTATTTAACTAATTAATTTAAATTGATTATTTTAATACTCTCATTTTGGCTATAAATAGGGAATTTTCAAAACCATTTAGGTGTGCTTAGAGATGGGTTACACTACAAAATTTCTACACTTGGAAGACCACTCCATTCTATTCATCTTTTTCTTATTTTTGTTCATTTTTTCTATGAATTTTTAGAGGAAAATTTTGGGGGTTCCTCCTCCAAATTTTCCTATTTATGTTTGTAATTTCTATTCTAGTTATGAGTTTCTAATATTTTTAAGATTATTAAGGCGATGATGAAATAATATGTAACTAGATAGTATTTATGTTGTGTATTGATTTATCATTTTGTGCAATAAAGTTTATGGATTTTCTTCTTCAAATATTTTCTTTCATCTTAAATATCTTGTATTTTTTATTGTTAGAACATATTTACACTTTGTTCTTCATTAGTGCAAAATCATAATATTCTTTGATTAAGGTGGGCCATTAAATTGTCCACATCAAATGCTTAGAACAAAAATATTATGTTTTGTCTTATAAATAATATTCATTGATTTATTTGTTATTTCATTAGATTGATTTACATTAAATACTTTGAAATTATAATTTTAAAAGTGAAGATAAATCCTACAATTCTAGGACAATTTGTGCTTAAATAGAATATCTAATGTGAATAAGTGATAGTTGATTAATATCTACTATTAATGAAACATGGGAATCAATGTACTTATAAATATTATTGATCTTATATTTTATGGATTCTAATACCTTAATAATCTTCTTTTACCATCTTGATTTCTACTTTTAATTTTTGTTTATATATTGTCTTTAATTTCTTTATTATTGTCTCTTATTTAATTTTCTTGTCACAAATTCTCATCAATCTTTGGAGGTAGGTTAGAACTTATTAATTTTGATTTTAGACAACTCCTTTGGGTTTGATCTCGTGCTTACACAAACATTATACTTCATATACGATTCGTGCGCTTGCGAGTTATAAATATTTAAAACATACCCGTTTTGGGTCCATCAAAAAGTTATGTTGATCTGAAGTAAAGGAACATGGAGTTCAAAGTGGAAGGCTATATCTTCCTTAGAATATCACCATGGAAAGGGGTGAGGAGATAAGGGAAAGTTGAGCCCTAGATTAGTATGATCGTTGGAAATCTTGGATAGGATCAGTCAGGTTGTCTATGCATTGGCCTTAGCTTTGGCATAAACAGCCATATACAATGTATTTTATATTTACATGTTGAGAAAACATGTATTAGAGGAGACTCATGTGTTGAGTTATGAGGATCTGGAATTGGAGGCTGAGTTACCCTGTGAGGAATAGGCAGTCCAGATATAAGATAGAAATAACAGAGTTTGGAGGAACAAAGCTATACCTTGGGTTAAGGTATTGTACAGAAACAGTAAGGTCGAGGGAGCGACCTGAGAATTGGAATCAGTTATGCAGGATTGATATTCCTGTTGGTTTTTATTGATCAAATATACGCAGCGGAACAACAATCAAATTGTCAGTTTAATCCCAAAAGATTTCTAGATCTACTTCTTCACATGCATATATATATTGAATCAAAGACAAGAATGGAAAAAATTACCTTAGGTCCTTCCTTGCTGCTATCTTTTTGTATGGCTAAATCCTTGAGATCTCACACCAAGATCTTCCAAAATGTTCTCAACACACAAAGAACGAGGTGGGCTCGCTCTACAAACAATAGGCAAAAAACTATTTATTAGATGTTGTCAACACATGAGATCTGATAAAGTTTGGACCTAGGTTTTGTGAAGAATAATGATTTTTGTTTGTGTCACTGTTCTCTTTCTCTGAGAGAGATTTCTAGATATTTTTCTATCCCTGAAAAGTTACGTTCTGTAAAACTGATATCATATATTTAATATATCCAATATATTAAAATATTTGTTATTTTATACAATTTAAAATAACTTATCAGTTATCAGATTTTTGTTTAAATAATAATATTTTAATCATATTAAAATATCTCATTATTTATTTAATATTTAAATAACTAAAATTATGGAACCAAGAAACTGAACACAGTCTCTTATACGTGTAGCACAGTGACTGTGCACTGTGCTACACGTGTACCAAGTGCAAGTGATGGCATGTGATTTTTCCCAATTTTTATTATTATTTAAATACCAAAAAATCCCAAAAAATAAATTAATTCAAAATTAATTATATTTTTGTTAAATCAAATAAATAATTAATTACACATAATTAAACAATAATTATGTTTGATACATAGAAAAATATTTTACTTATCACATAAGTCATTTTTGCCCATTTTTGTATTTACCTTTGTCAGTGATTGTTTGAACCATTTCGGGGACCATGGACCTATAACATTAAGCTCCAATAAATAAACTAAATAATTAAACTCTTTAATTATAATAGTTAATTTATTAATTCTGATATTACTCCACTATAAATTCAGAATTGCACTCTTTATGTTATGGATATACTTTTACAGAAATCTTTTCTTAAGTCGTCCATTGATATAACCATCTTACAATAGTTCAACCCTCTAATTAATTAGTTCATAAATTAGAATGGAAGAATTACCATTTTACCTTTCTAATTTACTTCGTATTCCTTAAGTACCATTAATTCACTAGTGAATAATTAATCTATAATCTAATTATAGATTTGAGCTCAAAATCATTCAGTTCCAGAATTAACCCTTAAGGGAACTAATATACGATCCGTTATGAAAGATTAGATTCCGTATTGTTGATACATGTTCCCAGCCATCCATGATATTAAATCTCCAAAACAAAAGTCATTAGCCTCATTCTTTGAAGAGACCTTAACGAATGAATCAAAAGATTTAATAAAGATGAACAGGAGTTCATGAACACTCAGGATTTAGGTTGATCTATAAATGATCATCAGTTATGATATGAATTACAAGTCTTTATTGTTAAATGGATTTTGGATAAAGACTTTAATTCATATCGGTCCATGTCATATATAATCATATTATATAAAGCACCTTTACCGAGATGTCTTTCCACATCAATAATCCGAATCTAGATTATTTGTATCATTATGATACTCAGTAAACCGTACTTACAACTCCAATTAAAGAATTCCATAACTTTAATTTGTTGTTGTTGACTATTTTTATTCATTCATGTGATCTTAATTCTCTCGTACTAATACAAGATCACATCCTCAATAATGAATATGGAATTTTTCTTATATTTACAAAATTATTCAAACAATAATTTAACAATCTAAATATAACAATAATAATAAACCATTGTATTTATTTATTCACAGAAAAACAAATGTCTTTACATGCTTTTAGGACACACTCCTAACAATCTCCCACTTGTACTTAAAGCAAGTGAGGCATTTCTCTCAATCCCATATTACGTACAAGACCCTCGAATTGTTTTGCGGGAAGCGTCTTCGTGAATGGGTCCGCCAGGTTGTGTTCTAATGCGATTTTCAGAATGGTCACATCTCCTCTATGTACGATTTCTCTGACTACGTGGTATTTGCGCTCTATATGCTTTCCCTCTTGTGGCTTCTTGGTTCTTTAGAATTGGCCACTGCTCCACTGTTGTCACAGTAAAGAACAAGTGGTTTCTCCACTTCTGGAACTACTTCCAAATCTGTGTAGAACTTTTTCAGCCAAACTGCTTCCTTAGCTGCTTCACAAGCTGCTATGTATATAGCTTCCATGGTTGAATCAGCTATGCTGGATTGCTTAATGCTTCTCCAAACAACTGCTCCACCACCAAGAGTGAATACTGACCCAGAAGTAGACTTTCTACTATCCTTGTCAGATTGAAAATCTGAGTCAGTGTATCCAGTAGGTTCGAGGTCACTACCCGAATATACTAGCATATAGTCTCTCGTTCTCCTGAGATACTTGAGAATATGTTTCACCGCAATCCAGTGTTCCAAACCTAAAATTGATTGATAACGACTAACAATCCCTACTGCATAACATATGTCAGGTCTAGTACATAACATTGCATACATTAGGCTCCCTACAGCTGATGCATAGGGATACTTTCTCATATCCTCTTGCTCTTGTGGTGTCTTTGGACACTGATCTTTGCAAAGAGTAATTCCATGTCTGGTCGGCAATTGACCCTTTTTTTAATTCTCCATAAAGAATCTTTCAAGCAATTTATCAATATAGTTTGCTTGTGAAAGTGCTAGGAGCTTGTTCTTTCTATCTCTTAGAATTTTAATGCCTAGAACATAGCTCGCTTCTCCCAAATCTTTCATTTGGAATTTGTTAGCCAACCATTTCTTTACATTTGATAATGTCTCTACATCATTCCCAATGAGTAGGATATCATCAACATAAAGAACTAAGAAAACCACAATTTTTCCTTTGATGTATTTATAAACACATGCTTCGTCAACATTTTGTTCGAAACCATATGTTTTAATAGTTTCATCAAATGTTAAGTTCCAAGATCTTGATGCTTGTTTCAATCCATATATGGATTTCAACAATTTGCATACCTTTTGATCTTGATCCTTCTTTATAAACCCTTCTTGTTGTTCCATATAAATGGTTTCATCAAGGTGGCCATTCAGAATAGCTGTCTTGACGTCCATTTGTCATATCTCATAATTATAGATGGCAGCTATGGATAAGAGTATGCGAATGGACTTAAGCATGGCCACAGGAGAAAATGCTTCTTCATAGTCCACACCCTCTCTCTGTGTGTAGCCTTTGGCCACAAGCCTTGATTTATAGATCTCTACCTTTCCATCTGCACCCCTTTTCTTCTTGTAGATCCATTTGCATCCAATGGCATTAACATTTTCAGGCAGATCTACAAGTTCCCAGACTGAATTGGAATACATTGATTTCATTTCTTGATTCATGGCATCTTTCCAGTTATCAACATCAGGGTCTTCCATTGCTTCTTTAAAAGTCAATGGATCATCCTTTTCAGTATCTGATACAAGAACGTGTGCCTCATGTTCGTAGCGAATAGGTTTTCTCACAATCCTCCCACTACGACGTTGCACTGGTTTTTCCTTTTCAGGAATTATGGTTTCTTCGATTGTTTTATCATTAATTGCTGCTGGTGACTTTGCTACTTTATTTGAGACCATCTCCTCCAGTACAACCTTGCTGCGAGGTTTGTGGTTATTAACATAGTCATATTCAAGAAAAGTTTCATTTGTCAATACAAATATTTTATTTTCTTTTTGGACTATCGAAAATTCCACTTCTTGTCTCTTCAGAATATCCCACAAACATACACACTTCAGAGCGCGTTTCCAACTTCCCGGTCTTCCTTTTAAGCACGTATGCATGACACCCCCAAATTCTAAAATGGTTTAAACTAAGTTTACAACCATTCCATAATTCTATGGATGTCTTTTGGATAGACTTAGGTGGAACATCATTCAATGTGTATAGAACACATTGAATCGTATAGCCCCTGAATGACATTGGTAATGATGAGAAACTCATCATTCATCTAACCATGTCTAATAACGTTCTATTCCTACTTTCTGAAACATCATCTTAATGTGTTGTTTCAGGTGTAGTGAGTTGGAATTGAATGCCATGCTCACGTTGATGGTTCTTGAATTCACAGTCCAAGTACTCTCTTCCTCGATCAGATCGAAGTGCTTTTAAGTGATTTACCTAATTGCTTTTTAGCCTCTGCTTGAAATTCTTTGAACTTTCCAAAAGTTTTAGATTTTCTTTGCATTAAGTATAGGTAACCATATCTTGAATAATCGTCAATTAAAGTGACGAAATATTCACAATCTCCTCTTGCTTGTACATTAAGGGGATTGCAACATCCATATGTACTAGCTGAAGTGGTTCTGTGGCTCTTGAACCTTTATCAGAGAAAAGTCTCTTGGTCATTTTGTTTTCTAGACAAGATTTACAAACAGGGAGAGATCCAATAGATAGTTCTCTTAAAGGACTATCCTTTACAAGCCTATTTATTCTGTTTAGGCCAATATGGTCCAATCTCAAGTGCCACAGATATGTCTCACTATTGGAATCAGTTAAATAGATCTAGGATTAGTTGTGTTAAATAATTCAGAATTATATAAAAAAAAAAAAAAAACTGTCATTCATTATAAGTATGTAAACTTTGTTTATCCCAAAGCATTTGCATAACAAGTAAATAGATAATTTCTTTAAATAATAACTACTTTCTCAATAAAGAAATAAATGTTATGCAAAAATAGAAATAAGTTTCCAAACATTAATAATCAAGATTACTAACAATAAACTAAATTTCTAGACTGTATTTTTCTTTGTTCAAAGAAATCTAAAATTTCTAAAACAAAATAAAGAAATTTAAATTGTTCAACTATCAATAAAATTACTAAAAAAAACTACTGCTCTCCAACTTCTCCAGCTCCTTACTTGATACCAAAATCCTCATCAGTCTCTTCCTCCTTTTCAGGGTTCTGATTCTGCAAAAGGAAAGACAAAAGAAAAATAGATTAGTGGCATATATTTTTGAATCTACTATCCAAAAATTTGAATCTTTTATTCATAGTGTTTGAATCTACTATTCATAGTAGACAAATATATGTAAATCTTATTTACCTTTTTCGTTTGATATAAACGATGACACTCAGCATAGACTTCCTCTGTCATTTCTCGCCACATCTCATGTGCTGAGTCATAGTGTATATATTTTTCCTTTGTTTCGTCAAGCATGGTTGAAAGCATGCAATAACATGCCAACCGATCGGATTTCATCCAATTTGCATATTTTTCTTCTGCTTCATAGCTAGTAGCCAGAGGTGGTTCTGTTGGAGGTTTTTCATAGACAGTTGACATCATCTTCTTATAAGAAAAAATAGTCAACATGCCTCGAAACCAGTGTTGCATATTTTCAGGTTCAAAAACCAAGGATTTGAGAAAGGCATCGGTGTGTAATTCACCAATAGGCATTTTTGCTGGCAATAAATACAAATAATATTATTGTTATCCAATAAATTAGCATTGATGACGTGGCAAGTAATCCCTGGACACGTGGCTGACACCTGGAAGCGTCTACTAGAGTATCGACCAGAGGACACATTAGAAGCAGTGTAAGCCCGTCTTACCCGCGACCAGTCTAGTCGATGGTTCCGTGTACAAGGCAACATTTATGGGAAGATCTTTATGAATCCCGAATTTATCTCATACAATCTTCTGGGTATCCGATTATTCAGGAAAGAATATATGTAACAATCTTTTGTAATCCCCCTTGAGCCTATAAATAGCAAGGGATAGCTCAAGGGAGGGACTTTTGGCTTTTGAATCATTGGAGACTATAGTAATTCTCCTAGTAAACTTGTATCGTTCTTCAGAGATTAATGAAACTCATTGAACCCCAGTTCTTTGATCACTCTTCTGATTTTTATACCAATATCATTCTAAGTGGACGTAGGTCATTACCAGATCTTGGGGCCGAACCACTATAAATCACTGTGTTTTATTTACTTTTGTCATTACGTTCTTCTCATCTCTTTCACTCGTATCAAGCATATTTTGACTCCGTGTCAGTTGGCCAAATCTTGGGTCAACATTCTGGTGCTTTCATTGACAGCTTGATTTATCCTCGTTGAGAAAACTAATGGCAAACGCTGGAAGGAAAACTGGACAGGCGGCCGCCGCTGCACCGTCAAACCCGCCACCTCCTCCTCCTCCTGCGAGCATGGCAGACTGCCGCTGAAGTTATGGCGCGGCAGCAGCAGGAGATTGAACGGCAGCGCGCGGAATTGAGCGAAAGGCAGGCGGAGGTGGACCGCCACAGAGCGAACCCATGGCAGCCCTTGAAGCAGCCTTGCTATTAGCCAGAAATCAGACTGCACCTGCCTCGCAGCCTGACCAACCGGTGAATGGGCCACCCCAGAGGGGTCCTAATCCGAGCCCAC
Organism: Humulus lupulus; assembly: GCF_963169125.1. Classification (NCBI taxonomy): domain Eukaryota; kingdom Viridiplantae; phylum Streptophyta; class Magnoliopsida; order Rosales; family Cannabaceae; genus Humulus; species Humulus lupulus. The sequence goes on from NC_084799.1 coordinate 109,480,319, forward strand.
CAATTCAGCCTTCGAGTCCGCAAAGGCCCGAGCAGCCTCAGATGCCCCATGACGATGTCCCATAGGATCCTGAGGCGCAGCCACCATCCCAAGCTGCTCGGGGTAATCCCCCGCAACAGAGGTAGAATAGGGCCGAGCATCAGCCTCGCAGCCCTAGACGCCATAGGGATGATGGGCCGAACCTACCGAACAGAGGTCAGTACCCTCCTGGCAACAGGAGAGACTCAGAGTTAGGCTCTGCGGTCTGGGGCCCCCCACGGCACGATGGTGCACAGGGACAGCACGACCAGCGCAGACCACCCTCTAACGCTCGGGATGGTTCAGCCAGAAACGGGCATCGAGGGAACAGTCGATCTCACCATAGCCAGTCAAGGTTCAGAGATGGCCACGGATACAATGAGGTTGACTCAGGCAAGGGATATGCCAGTGGGAGGAATGGAGAAAGAGGTAAAAGCAGGAGCCAAGTACCTCAAGATGACCAACCAAATAGACAGGATGCTGGGGGGCAGCCCAGACAAAATAATGTCTTCAACCGGCTCGGTGGTAGCGAGCGGCGAAGAAGAGAGGAGGACTTGAGAGATGTACTCAATGATCGCCGCGAGAGGCATGGCGAGAACGTCCCCCTAGCAACAGAGGCCACCGCGATTCCTACCGCAGTGCAGGCCCAGATAGACGCACTCAACCAGGCTGTTCAGCAGCTGGTCGGAGGAAGGACTTCTTACATCGATCACGATAGGAGGAAAGGCACTCCTTTCGTACAAAGGATAGCTAACGCCAAAACTCCCAGCAAATTCAAGATGCCTACGCTCCCAAACTTTGACGGGTATGGAGACCCAGTCTCCCACGTCAATAAGTTTGAGATTCAGATGGACATTCAGAAAGTGTCTGAAGACGCTCTGTGCAGGATCTTCCCTGCAACACTTTCTGAAGCAGCGCAGGAGTGGTTCTTTAAGTTCACGCCTGCAAGCATAGTTTCCTGGGAAATGTTCGTAAGGAAGTTCTACGGACAGTTCTATGCGGGTCGTGTGCACCCAACCGAAGCAAACCAGCTAGTCGAGATTCGCCAGCAAGACGGGGAGTCAGTGAAGGATTACGTCTAGCGCTTTATGCGAGCGACAGCTGGAGCAAAAACAGTAGGAGACGAAGGCAAGATGATGGCCATTACCGCAGGGGTTAAACGTTGCTCTCCCCTATGGAAAAGTCTCCGAAAGGAAGGAGTTAGAACCACCCAGGAGTTCTTGGACCGAGCTGATCGTTACATAAAGCTGAAGAGGCCATTGCCGATGATGGAAAGCCTTCAAGCAAGGACAAGAAAGCTGCCGAACCCGCCAAAGCCGCCAATGGGTCCAAACCCAATGGCAACGGGAATGGTAACGGCAATGGTAAAAATGGTGGAAATCGAGTTCCTTATTAGACAAGGACACTTGAGAAGGTACGTACGGGCCTCAGGAAATTCCCAACGAGAAGCTCCAGGTGGAAACGAGCAGGCGTCCACACGCCAACGCTCGCCACCATTACAGCCTGCCCCTGTGGCTGGAACACTCTTAACCATCTGTGGAGGCCCGCACCTCGCGGGAAATAGCGGAAAGGCCAAAGAACGATATGCTCGGACTCTGCGCCACGACCAGGACATCGAGATGATGACTGTGGAGGACCGTGCACCAAAAAAGGCTCGGTCAGAGGAGGGTGAGATAACCTTCTCTGATGGCGATGCCCAGCACGTCCGGTTCCCACATTCCGATCCGCTGGTCGTGGACATCCAGATGGCCAATATGATGGTGAAGAGGGTACTAGTCGATACAGGAAGTTCAGTGAACATCCTGTATAAGTCAACACTAGAACGCATGAAATTGTCCGTAAAGGACTTGGAGCACTGCAATAAAACGATATACGGCTTCTCTGGAGAAGGACTCGCCCCAGCCGGAATGATCAAACTTCCAGTAACGACGGGTACAGTGCCTGCAACAAGGACATTACTCGCCACTTTTGTAGTGGTCGATTGTCCTTCGGCGTACAACGCCGTTATCGGAAGGCCCATACTGGTTGATCTATGGGCCATCATCTCTATGTGGCACCTAGCCATGAAGTTCCCAACAGACGCGGGGGTAGGACGCATTTTAGGAAACCAAAGGGAAGCCAAGGAGTGCTACAACGTCTCGATCACAAAGGCGAAAAGTGGAACGTCGAGGAGCACTACCCCAGACCAATTGCAGATGGCAGTAGATACGCAAGCCCATTCAGGTGGTGAAGTCACCAAATAGGGTGTTGCCCAAAGTGAGGATGGATATTTGGATCCTCGCTTTGGGGATTTTGAAGAGAATGTTGGACCCGTCGAGGACCTGGAGGAGGTCCAACTCGAAAAAAAAGACCCGACCAGAGTCGTGAAGGTTGGGAAAAACTTAGAGCCTACCACGAAGCATGCACTGGTGGAATTCTTGCGAAAGAACCAGGAAGTTTTCGCCTGGTCACACAAAGACATGGTGGGGATAGATCCTACGGTAATCAGCCATGTCTTGAACATAGATAAAACTTTTCCACCCGTGCAACAAAAGAGAAGGCTGCTCGATAAAGATAGATCAAGAGCCTTGAAAGAAGAAGCCGAAAGACTTAAGGAGAATGGGTTTATCAGGGTGGCATTTTATCCATCGTGGGTCTCAAATCCGATGCTGGTCCCCAAACCTAACGGCAAGTGGCGGACCTGTGTGGATTTTACAGACCTCAATAAAGCCTGCCCAAAAGACTGCTTCCCACTCCCAAGGATCGACCAGCTGGTCGATGCGACTGCAGGACATGAGATCCTTTCGTTCATGGATGCATATTCAGGCTACAATCAGATTAGCATGCATCCCCCTGACTAGGATCACACCAGCTTTCGGACCGATACGGGCTTATACTGTTACAAAGTCATGCCCTTTGGACTGAAAAATGCAGGTGCGACTTACCAACGGCTAGTCAACCACATGTTTAAGGAACTGATCGGTGCAAACATGGAGGTATATGTGGATGACATGCTGGTAAAGTCTAAGAAGGCAGAAGGACATGTGAGGGATCTAGAAGAGTGCTTTGATGTGTTAAACAAGTACCAGATGAAGTTGAATCCCCTCAAATGTTCCTTTGGAGCCGGATTAGGGAAGTTTTTGGGGTTTATAGTAAATTCAAGAGGAATCGAGGCCAACCCTGACAAGATAAAAGCCCTGATCGACATGAAGTCGCCGGAGAGGATCAAGGATGTACAAAGTTTGACCGGAAGGATCGCTGCCCTAAGTAGATTCATCTCGAAATCAACTGACAAATGTGTCCCTTTCTTCAATCTACTCAGGGGCAATAAGAAGTTTGAATGGACGGGAGACTGTGAGTAAGCATTCCAGGCCTTGAAGGCTCATATGGCGCAACCTCCCATCTTATCAAAACCGATCGAAGGAGAAACTTTGTTTATTTATCTGGCGATTACTGAAGTTGCTGCTAGTGCGGTACTTGTACGGGAGGAAGAAGGCGTACAGAAAGCAGTCTACTATGTCAGCAAGAGGCTGATCGGTGTAGAATTAAGATATCTTCCAATCGAATGGTTAGCATATTGCTTAATACTAGCCTCCAGGAAGTTGCATCCTTACTTCCAAGCCCATCCAATCACAGTTCTAACCGACCAGCCCTTTCGGCAAGTCCTCCAAAAACCTGAAGCGGCTGGGCGATTGTTAAAATGGGCGGTCGAACTAGGGCAGTTCGATATAACTTATTCACCGCGAGCAGCAATAAAGGGACAAGTTTTGGTCGATCTTGTTGCGGAGTTCACCGAACTCCAAGACAGTGAGCAGTGCGAACGGCCTGAAGCGCCCATGCCTCAAGACAAAACTCCTTCGTGGAAGCTATTCACGGATGGTTCATCCAACGAATCCCACGCTGGAGCGGGAGTGATATTGATAACGCCGGAAGGGCATCGATTTCACTGCGCAATCAGGTTCGACTTTACCGCGTTAAACAATGAAGCAGAATACGAAGCACTCCTCGTTGGATTAAGAATGGCCAAAGATATGAGCATAAAGACGCTTGATATTTACAGTGACTCACAGCTAGTCGTGAATCAAGTCCTGGGAGAATATCAAGCATGAGGCTTAAAAATGATGGCCTACCTGAATAAAACGAAGGATTTGCTAGCCCAGTTTACAAAGTACACCCTCCAGCAAATTCCGCGAGACCAGAATTCGAATGCAGATGCCCTGGCTAAACTCACGAGCGCAAAGGATGCAGACACCTTGAACATAGTTCCAGTAGAAAGACTAAATAAGCCGAGCATAGAAGCGGCTGAAGTCGATATGGAGATTCGTCTAGAAAATACATGGATGGCGCCTCACTTGGAGTATCTGACGAATGGTACACTGCCAGCAGATAGAAACAAAGCCAGACTCTGCAAAGGCGAGCCACTAGGTACATACTGGTCGATGGTGTTATGTACCGAAGAGGATATTCAATGCCACTACTCAGGTGCGTTACACCAGAAAAAGCTAAGGAACTCATGAAGGAGTTGCATGAAGGCTTCTGCGGGGATCACGCTGGGGGGCAAAGTTTGGCAAAAAAGATTCTAAGGCAAGGCTACTTCTGGCCAACAATGAACGAGGATTCGATGGAGTATGTACGAAGATGCGACAAATGTCAAAGGTTCTCCAAGATTCCACGAGCAGCTCCAAATGAACTAAAACAGATGCAGAGCCCGTGGCCTTTCGCAATATGGGGGATAGATTTGATTGGATCCCTACCTACAGGGAAAGGCAGAGTAAAGTACGCAGTTGTGGTAGTTGATTACTTCACCAAATGGGCCGAAGCTGAACCACTCGCAACCATCACGACCAAGAAAGTTCTTGACTTCGTCATCAAGAACATTGTATGCCGGTATGGTCTGCCCAGGAAGATAGTTTCAGACAACGGGACCCAGTTTGACAGCGACTTATTCACCAATTTCTGCGAAAGGCATGGAGTTATTAAAAGCTTTTCTTCAGTCGCACAACCCCAAGCGAACGGGCAATTCAAAGCCGTGAACAAAACTCTTAAAGACACCCTGAAGAAAAGACTTGAAGAAGCTAAAGGAGCGTGGCTAGAGCAGCTGCCTGAAGTCCTATGGTCGTATAGAACGTCCCACCGAACAGCAACAGGCCATACCCCATTTTCGTTGGCCTATGGATATGAGGCCATGTTGCCTGTCGAGTTAGATCCCCCCTCACATCGGCACTTAACTTACGACCAGGATCAGAACAGCCAACTAATGATGGACTCCCTAGACTCAATCGACGAGATGCGAGAGAAATCTCAACTCCGAGTTGCTGCTTACCAGCAAAAAGTCACCTGGTACTTTAACTCCAAAGTTAAAGAAAGAAAATTCAACGTCGGTGACTTAGTGCTACGACGAGTTTTCTTAAATACCCGCGACCCCACTGCTGGAGTGCTCGGACCTAATTGGGAGGGACCCTACCAGATTGAAGAAGTCCTTCACCCAGGCACCTACAAACTTGCACGCTTAAACGGAGATCTCGTTCCACGCTATTGGAATGGAGAACACCTGCGCAAGTATTATCAATGAACAGTCCTTTTTAAAGAACTGGCTTGTGTTAAAAAAAAAATTAATTTTTACAAGTTTTGCAAAGAGGGTTAGCCGCGTTATATGGCTGATTGCTCGTATATGTAAGGTTCTATTATAGAATCACTCGTAAAGACATGTTTAGTCCATTTTTAATACGAGATTATAAGGTGTTGACAGTGAAATCTCGTCAACGAAATTAGGTCGGAAAACTCAAAGGTAAATGCGGCGATGTTTAGATGAGAACTTAGAATTAACTTATGAAAGGATAAACACAGATGAACAATGGAGTGAAAAATGTATATTGCTTAATAGCCTCTGCATACAATGAATTTTCCAACCCCCTTCTCTGTGGAAGTGGGGTTCATTTTATAGTAGGCTCTAATGGCCCTGGGTACATGGTGGTCCAGGGGACCAGATGGTACACGAGTACACTAATAGGAGAGTGGTTCCAGGGGTAGTGGTGTCGGCTCTGGTACAAGGTCAGAGATCATGGGAGCACCTCACCTTCTGTACCTGGTCATGCCTCCACTACCTGCCTGGTACGGGTGTCAGAGGAGTGGCTGGTGAGGACAACAGATGGTACTTTGTTCGTACCTCCACTACTTATCTGACGTGGGTACTATGTCCGTACTCTAACTCCTTTCAGTTCGTCAGTGGACTCCGTACCTCATGAGATCAATGCCATGTGACCCTCATTTGCAAGGCATAGATGCGAGGCAGTAAAGACCCATGCACTGGTCGTGCCTTGCAAGGCTCCTAGTGGCGAGGGGCCTAGCTATACTTGTCTCCTTGCGGCATGGATCCAGACTAGTGACGCGATGGTGCAACGGCCTCCCGAGAAGATGTTGGCCCACGGGCCTCGCTGGGGGCGTGTCCCTGATGGCCTCGCTGAGGGCGTGTGCCTGATGGTCTCGCTAGGAGGCGTGTGTGACTGATGGCCTCGCTGGGGGCGTGTGCCTGATGGCCTCGCTAGGAGGCGTACGTGCCTGATGGCCTCGCTGGGGGCGTGTGCCTGATGGCCTCGCTAGGAGGCGTGCGTGCCTGATGGCCTCGCTGGGGGCGTGTGCCTGATGGCCTCACTAGGAGGCGTGTGCCTGATGGCCTCGCTAGGAGGCGTGCGTGCCTGATGGCCTCGCTGGGGGTGTGTGCCTGATGTCCTCACTGGGAGCGTGTGCCTGATGGCCTCGCTAGGAGGCGTGCGTGCCTGATGGCCTCGCTGGGGGCGTGTGCCTGATGGCCTCGCTGGGGCGTGTGCCTGATGGCCTCGCTAGGGGCGTGTGCCTGATGGCCTCGCTAGGAGGCGCGTGCCTGATGGCCTCGCTAGGGGGTGCGTGCCTGATGGCCCAAGGACCCAATGAGAGTGTAGGCATATGGGGGTCTAAGTGCGTTCTTTGGGTCTTTTATAAGCGTGGAATATTGAGCATCCATAGGTGTATGTCCCGGGCGTCTTTGGCAGCGTTCACGTGTATGAGTGCATCTTGACCCATGAGCATGTCAGCCTTGCGCGGGCACGTCGGACCTCACTATGTGAGGGCCTTGTGCACCTATCCTCTTGCAGTATTCATTGTGGCCCCTTAGCTTAGCAGGGCCAAACCTTGTGGCTCATAATGTGTTGTTTCTCATGAGATGATCTCCTGTATTCAACAAGGCCTACAGGCTCGAGCCCAATAGCATGAATAAGTGACCTTTATCCCTATGTTCCGACCAGGGACTAAAGAGTTTTTATTTGGTGGATTTTTGGCATCCACATAAGGGACTGTGCGCAGCCAGTCATTCTTGCAAACCATTGTGAATTTACATTTGCAAGTATTTGTTCATTACGTGTGTTGTTTTGCTGTATTACAAGTATCATTTTTTGCACGAACAGGAATGTTCGAACAGGCCATGGTCAAGGCAAATGACCAAGGACCTAAAGCACCTCGATCACTTGGGGGGCATATAAGGCACATCGATAGCAAAGCATACTCTCAAGGTATGTAAACACATGAGAAAAATGAGTGAAAGCATGCTACAATACTTAGAGTATTTTTCAAAATTTAGGTTTTGTTAAATCATGCCAAAGTACTATGCTAAGTTCAGTCATTCGAACAAATGTTATAATAAGTAAAGATATTATAGCATCAAGATTTAAGCTTTTACACCGCAAGCATCGCTGCTTGGATGTAACTGTTCAAGTAAAAGAAAAAAGATTTACTGCCCGTGCAGCAAAGTTTAAAAAAGAAACTATTGTCTTTACATCACGACCCGTGGGTCGTATATCCAAAAAGAAAGAAAAAATATAAGAGAAAATTTTAAGAGGCATTCAGGGCCGAAGGGTCCTGGGCAGCATCCTGATTGGTCGCGTCCTCGACAACTTCTTCTTCTTCCACACCAGCGACGCTTGGAGAGGCGAGGATTGCAGCTCTTGCCTCCTCTTCAGCCAGTTGGGCAGCGCATCGAGCCAACTCAGCAGTTCTGACTTCCTCTGAAAGATAACTAAAGTCAGCACCCTGATTATGTTTCCAGATATTGTAGAAACATCGGAGTGTCGTCCTCTTGTACTTTTCCAGATTCTTGGAGTTGTCAAGCTCCAACTGCTTCACCTTGCCCCCGAGAGTGACAATAGCCTCATCCTTGGACTTGAGTACCTCTCCCAAATGCTTGATTTTGCGAAGATGGGCTTGGTTGAAATCTCGATACTCCTGCCTCAACTTGACTGCTGCATTCTTCGCAACTTCAGCCTCTGACAGCTTAGTTACTGCCGCATCCCTCTCTCGGACCATTGCCTCCAACTCCTTGGCATGCCTAGCCTCAGTAGCCGAAAGCTCCTCAGCCGCCTTCACCTGGTGCCTCTCGATGGCCTTTGCCTTAGCCTGCTCGAGGTAAGCCTGGGCGCGGGTACGAGCAGTAGTGGCAGACAGCAAGGCCTGTGAATAAAGCAAAAAGGAGTTAGAACTTATCATGAGGACTAAAAGACTAAAGCTTGAAATACAAAGAAGTACTTACGCTGGAGATTTCGTTCAGAGTCCTATTCAGGATCTGGTCGGCTGGCATGTCTTCAGCTTCGACCATTGCAGCTCTAACACGGTCACTTTTGCCGATGCGATCGAGACGATCCCTGGCAGATCGAATGGCACGACTCATGAGTTTGGCCTCAAGAGCTTCTTCACAAGTAGGCTGCTCTCTGGCAGGCGTGGCTGGAGGATTCGACGGGGCAGGGGTAGTCTGCTACTCGGAAAGAACTGGAGGAGGGGTAGAAGTTTGCCCTGTTGGCGCGGGACTTTGCCCAGTTGGCGCGTCCTGGGGAAGGTCTTCTGTTCGACCCTTCTTGGCTGGAGGGCCTCGGCTGGATTCACCAGTTCTCTTCTTAGGCTTCCGTTGGAGTTGAGGAACCTCCTCTTCATCCTCGGCCTGGTACATGTCGAAGATGTTGGGAGTAGACATATCTGCATGTAGGCAAACACAGCAAGTTAATAAGAAAGGAGGCAGGTGAAAGTATGTTATACAACTGAAAGGAGGTAACAAAGTAAATACCCGAGCTACAACTACTGGTCCCTACACTATTGACTCTATTAGTCATATACTCATTATCTGGCATGAAGAAATCTGGCCCTAGATTTGGAGCATATGTAAAGTTACCATCCCCGTCAAACAAGTGACAGGGAATTGGCAAACCATTTAAAAGCAAAATAACTTTACCATTATCGTCAAAGGATTCTCCCAAGTCAACAATAGGCTCTTTGGCCTTTTGTTTCCCCTTGCCTTGGGGAGCAGAAGGCCTTTCTGCGGAAGGGCTACCCGTGGGTTCCCTGATTGTGACCCCCGTAGGCCTCCGAGGAGGAGGAGGCACAGGAGGTTGCTGCTCGGGAACCCCCTCGGCAGTGGCTTCGTCCACATGGGACCCTCTAGTTTCATGGCGAGGAGCCAGGAGGCCAGACAGCCTCAAGTTTGTTTCAGTTATCAGGGTCTTGACACTTTTTGCTGCGTCAGACGTCCTGGCCAGAGTGTTGGACCTCAACACCATGTCTGGTGTTGGGGTCGGACGTAACCAAGGGCGTGAAAAACAGATTACAGTTTGAGAAAAATGAAAGGAGACACCTTAGGTTAAAGTATCGACCAGTCAAAGACAAGCTCCTACCTCCTCGTGTGAAGGCCAAGTTGTTGCTGGTTATGTCTGGAGTAAGGAAATACTCCTTATTATAGTGCCCCACGTTTGATATATGGGTAGTTCCACTCAAGAACGTCCGGTCGGTCTCCTGGTGGCAGAAGTGGAAGAAGCCTGTCCCGTTGTGCTGTGGGTTAGATTTAAGGTCAAAAAGATAGTTGACCTCGCGGGGCGAAGGTTCTGGCCATTTGTTAAGTTTATACAGGATATAGAGTGCGGCCAGCATCCTATATCCATTTGGAGTTATTTGGAAGGGGGCGACACCAAAATAATTGGCCACCCCCACAAAAAAGGGATGAAGAGGTAGGTAAGCTCCCGCCTCAATGTGATACCGGGACCAGGCGCTGTTTGCCCCTTCCTGGGAGGTTAGCCCTCTGGTCTGCAGTAGGACGTATAATAGTAACCCCCATGAGAGGGAATTTCCTGAAGCAGTTAGCGACCATTCGAAGGTCACTAGACTGGCTGAGGATGTATACCACTCGACATCAGGAGGATTCCGGTGGCGAGGGCGAGCCCTAGTTTGGATATTAGGGTCAGGAGTGAGATTTTCTCGACTACTGGTCGAGGGAACCCTAGCCTGCAGATCAGGCTGGGCAGGAGAATTTGGGTTGCTTTCGGACTCAGGTCTTTTCTTGCCAGAAGACTTGGAGCGGGCCATTGAAGAGGAAGGATGGGGTCTGGAAGAGGATCGCGAGAAAGGAATCTCGTGGACACAGTCAGCTGGTTGTTCTTCTCCCTCGAGCAGCTGGGCGAGAAGGTCGTCGTCGATGGGTCTTTCACCTCCCCACAAATCTGGCATTAAAGTCTGCAAACAGAAGAATGGGGAGGTGAGGATATAGAACTTTAAAAGGCTTTTTAGAATAACGCTGGTCGAGTATAAAAGTTAGGCTTTTATACAACAGCATTCTAACAAAAAGCTAAATCTTTCTACACGAACAGTTTGAAAAACGGATCAAAGAGTGAAAGTAAAAAGTTTTTCTGGAAAAGCTTTTTCAACTCCCCTTAGGGCGGGAAAAATTTGGTTTTCAACTTGCCTAAAGATCGAATTTTTACTTCGATTTTACGTCCTAAAAAGCATGATCCTGGATTTTAAACTAACTCGTAACTCTACATTCTGTCTACAAGCACCTTAAACCAGAAACAGAAAAACTTAAACAGTCCACCATCAGAAGCATGCACCATGAGAAGTTAGAAGCATGGGATTTCGAAAACTTACCAAGAAGAGTGATCGTGGAGGTGGAAGAAAGGTCTTCGGAGATCAAGGAGCTCACGGTCTGAGTCTTGGAAGTGCAGGAAAACGGTCTCCGGGGAAGTTTAAAACTCTGGTTTTTTGGGTTTCTTGCAAAAACAGTGGCGTGCGTAAAAAGAAAAAGGAGGCTTCGAAGGTCTTATATAAGTTTGTCTCTGATATTAAAAAAGTGTAATCATTAGTTTTCCTTTTTAAATGTATGGGGAAACGGGATGGCCATCGAAATCGTTTCTGGGGAACCGAAAAGACATGATTAGACGGAAGTGGGTTACTTTTTTCAAGAACACACGAAGGGTTCTAACACGTCAGGTGGGGTTACCGAAGAGTCGTTCGTTCAAAAGTTTATTTACTGTTCGTAGTAAATAAACTTTGGGGGGCAAATGTTATCCAATAAATTAGCATTGATGACGTGGCAAGTAATCCCTGGACACGTGGCTGACACCTGGAAGCGTCTATAAGAGTATCGACCAGAGGACACATTAGAAGCAGTGTAAGCCCGTCTTACCCGCGACCAGTCTGGTCGATGGTTCCGTGTACAAGGCAACATTTATGGGAAGATCTTTATTAATCCCGAATTTATCTCATACAATCTTCTGGGTATCCGATTATTCAGGAAAGAATATCTGTAACAATCTTTTGTAATCCCCCTTGAGCCTATAAATAGCAAGGGATAGCTCAAGGGAGGGACTTTTGTCTTTTGAATCATTGGAGACTATAGTAATTCTCCTAGTAAACTTGTATCGTTCTTCAGAGATTAGTGAAACTCATTGAACCCCAGTTCTTTGATCACTCTTCTGATTTTTATATCAATATCATTCTAAGTGGACGTAGGTCATTACCAGATCTTGGGGCCGAACCACTATAAATCACTGTGTTTTATTTACTTTTGTCATTACGTTCTTCTCATCTCTTTCACTCGTATCAAGCGTATTTTGACTCCGTGTCAATTGGCCAAATCTTGGGTCAACAATTATTATTATATTTAGAAAAATAAATATCAAAGTTTTCGGAAATTAAACGTGATGCATGAGCACAATTAAAACACATAAAATAAAGATTAATTTCCACGATAAAATTTTCTAACAATTAAAGTGTCGCCTTAGGGTCGGTCAAATTAATTTTAGAGAATTTATAAGACGTTCTTATCTTTATTGTTTAATACTTAAAATAACTCTTTATTTTCTCTTTTAAACATCAAAGTACCACTCAGTTTGGTCAAGTTATGATTATCCACTACATAAGCTTAATCATAACTTTGTGAGTGTAACCCATTATTTCGGAGTTCATGACTTAACTTAGGACATGCCGCCTTAGGGTCGGTCAAGCCTAAAATACATCATTAGTTCCTATCTATGTAAGAAATACAATCTTGCTATTGATATGTCCAAACACCTTCCTTAGGGGGACAAAAACAAAGCCGTCGCGAGGCGCTATTCATATCTCACGGTGTTATATTAATAATGGAGACCATGGGTTATGTTTGAGATATCAACCCTCTCCCACTCACTATTAAAATTGGAAAGAAAGCGAGTTTCTAGGTCCATATCCAATTTTAAATTACCAATCATGTTCATCTAAACTTTACTAAAAAAAAATTTTTAAAATAAAGTTGGTTTAAAGAAATTAAGTCATAAAGACTTAAAATTTGGTGTGATATTTTACCAAGTTTTCAAAATAAAAATAAGTAATTTACATGCAACTGATTTCTCAAAACAATTCATATAAACATATAGGACAATCCTAATAATCATGTTTCTAATAATGAGATGCATGATTATGACTGTGTGGGTTTTCATGTATGGCATACAATGCATGAACATGTTATCAATCACATTAATCACATGAAAATAATTATTTAAATAAATAAACAATAAATGTTGAACCGGGTGCTTTTGGGTATTTCTAATATTACAACCACTTTATAAAATTAAAATAAATAAAATAAAACTGCCTTGATCTCCATCGGGCTTCTTTACTTTGTCGGTAGGATATGTGTCGTTGTTGGTCCAGAATAATAATAAGAAAACAATTTTCCAATTATTTTGATTAATTAAAACAAACTTTTAAATAATCATTATTTTTATTTTTCTTTTTAATTAAAACAACTTTTAATTAAAACTGAAATGAATTTAAATTAAAATATGTTATTTTGAAAAAATAAATTTTAAATAAGATAAAAAAAAAAGTTTGTTAAGATAACAAAAATATCTCATAATTTAAATATCAAATTTCAAAAATAGGATATTTAAATATTTTAAAATTTTAAAAAAAAATAACAGATTAATTTCAGAAAAAATAAAAAAATAAAAAAAATTCTGGACCAGTCAGGCAGGGACATGTGGCGTCAAACGGGGCTGCCGGGGCTGGACTGTACGGAACCGTACGGACCCGTCCGTACGACGTCCCGGCAGCAGCTCGGAGGTCGGCCTCGGAGGATCGGTGGCTGAATTCTGAATCCCGGGCTCCGTTCTCACTTTTGTGTAATCAAAATTACAATTTTATGATGTCAAAAACCAAATAAAATTACATAAATCCTATGCCCTTTAATGGCTTACACAATGATCTAATCATAAACAAATCCTAACCCAAAAACACCATACAATTAACGAGTCAACATTCTCATGCATTCAATCACATTAAGCCATCCATTCATTCATCAAAATAAATAAATGCATAAAAGTAAACTCACACAGATTCAATACATATATATGTGAAGATGGCTCTGGTACCATTTGTTGGTTTTTATTGATCAAATCAGAGATTATACGCAGCGGAACAACAATCAAATTGTCAGTTTAATCCCAAAAGATATCTAGATCTACTTCTTCACATGCATATATATATATATTGAATCAAAGACAAGAATGGAAAAAATTACCTCAGGTCCTTCCTTGCTGCTATCTTTTTGTATGGCTAAATCCTTGAGATCTCACACCAAGATCTTCCAAAATGTTCTCAGCACACAAAGAGTGAGTGTGGGCTCGCTATACAAACAATAGGCAAAAAAACTATTTATCAGATGTTCTCAACACATGAGAACTGATAAAGTTTGGACCTAGGTTTTGTGAAGAATAGTGACTTTTGTTAGTGTCACTGTTCTCTTTCTCTGAGAAAGATTTCTAGATATTTTTCTATCTCTGAAAAGTTACGTTCTGTAAAACTGATATCATATATTTAATATATCCAATATATTAAAATATTTGTTATTTTATACAATTTAAAATAACTTATCAGTTATCAGATTTTTGTTTAAATAATAATATTTTAATCATATTAAAATATCTCATTATTTATTTAATATTTAAATAACTAAAATTGTGGAACCATGAAACTGAACACAGTCTCTTATGCGTGTAGCACAGTGACTGTGTACTGTGCTACACGTGTACCACATGCCAGTGATGGCATGTGATTTTTCCCAATTTTTATTATTATTTAAATACCAAAAAATAAATTAATTCAAAATTAATTATATTTTTGTTAAATCAAATAATTAATTAATTATACATAATTAAACAAAAATTATGTTTGATACATAGAAAAATATTTTACTTATCACATAAGTCCTTTTTGCCCATTTTTGTATTTACCTTTGTCAGTGATTGTTTGAACCATTTCGGGGACCATGGACCTATAACATTAAGCTCCAATAAATAAACTAAATAATTAAACTCTTTAATTATAATAGTTAATTTATTAATTCTGATATTACTCCACTATAAATTCAGAATTGCACTCTTTATGTTATAGATATACTTTTACATAAATCTTTTCTTAAGTCGTCCATTGATATAACCATCTTACAATAGTTCAACCCTCTAATTAATTAGTTCATAAATTAGAATGGAAGAATTACCATTTTACCTTTATAATTTACTTCTTATTCCTTAAGTACCATTAATTCACTAGTGAATAATTAATCTATAATCTAATTATAGATTTGAGCTCAAAATCATTCAGTTCCAGAATTAACCCTTAAGGGAACTAATATACGATCCGTTATGAAAGATTAGATTCCGTATTTTTGATACATGTTCCCAGCCATCCATGATATTAAATCTCCAAAACAAAAGTCATTAACCTCATTATTTGAAGAGTCCTTAACGAATGAATCAAAAGATTTAATAAAGATGAACAGGAGTTCATGAACACTCAGGATTTAGGTTGATCTATAAATGATCATCAGTTATGATATGAATTACAAGTCTTTATTGTTAAATGGTTTTTGGATAAAGACTTTAATTCATATCGGTCCATGTCATATATAATCATATTATATAAAGCACCTTTACCGAGATGTCTTTCCACATCAATAATCCAAATCTAGATTATTTGTATCATTATGATACTCAGTAAACCATACTTACAACTCCAATTAAAGAATTCCATAACTTTAATTTGTTGTTGTTGACTATTTTTATTCATTCATGTGATCTTAATTCTCTCGTACTAATAGAAGATCGCATCCGCAATAATGAATATGGAATTTTTCTGATATTTACAAAATTATTCAAACAATAATTTTACAATCTAAATATAATAATAATAATAAACTATTGTATTTATTTATTCACAGAAAAACAAATGTCTTTACATGCTTTTAGGACACACTCCTAACAATTCCGGGCTACTCAGTTAAAGTTTGGAGGACAAAATTTCTATAAGGAGGGGATAGTTGTAACGCCTCAAATTTCCTAATATGGCTTAAGGCCATGATTAGGGGGTCATGATGGAAAATTATGGAATTATATGATTATATTATATATATATATATGTGTGTGTGTGTATCTTTATGTGATTATGTGAGTTGTATTATAATTTGACTTGATATGCATGTTTAGGTGTTTTAAATATGCATGTGGGCTCATTTCTGTTTAATTGGGCAATTTTCATAATTTGGCCCGTTTTGGGAATATTTGGCATATATGTAATATATGTGTGGGACCACATTATTATGTGGTATGTTTTGGTTACTCAGCACGAGACGATCCTAGGGAGCAAGCTAATGGGAAAGTCAAAATGGAACCCATACTTGACTTGGAGTGAGTGAAGGGGTATATTGGGTAATGGGAATGATTATTTGATTATATATTGGGAGTTAGTGAGATTAGGAGCGAATTCTGGGAATTTTGACTATTTTACCCCGGTGGTGTTTTTGGGACCTCAAGCATTAGGATTTTCTTGAGGTTTTCAAAGTAACATGTCATAATTATAAAAGAATGTTCTATCTCTCTCTCTCTCTCTCTCCTATTCCCTTTTTAACACCGATCGCATTTTCGAAGGAAACTTGTGTTTTAGGACTCGGATTTAGGCAAGGATCAAGGCATAGCGATTCTAGGGAAGATTAGAAGCTTATTAGCTTGAGGATTTAGCTAGGAAACAACTCAATTGGAGGTAATTCAAGTTTTAAGTTTTTGAGATTTTAAGCTTGAATTGGATTTTATGTTTTGTTGAGTTTTTGGATGGTTTGAGACTTGGATTTTAATGGTTTTTGATAATTAGGATGTTTGGGGACTTTGATTTTGGGATTTGGATATGTTTGGATAGGATTTTGGAGGATTTAAAATGAGGAAATGGAGGTTCTTTGGCTGGGTCCGAGGTCGAGTGGCGGCCCTATTCTTGGGCACCGCGACTCAAGCTTGGTGAATAAGGTGAAGGGGGTTGCTGGGCTATTTGAGCTGCGATGCCTGTTGGGAGCACCACGGTGCTAGTACAGGTAGAGAAGGGCTTTGGGCCCTAACTTGAGCGGGGCTGCGACTCTAGTGTTTGGGGCCACGACACAAAAGGGGAAAAGTGGACATAGTGGGTTTTTAGTCATGGGAACTTAAACCTAAGGGCCTGGGATCGATCTTACTACCCAGTTTGGTAGGATTTGACGTCCCGAAGGCTAGGACTCGGTCTAGAAGTATTTATTTACTCGTTTTGGTGGGATTTTATATTATGGTTGTGACTAGGTTATCGTTAGGGACTTGGAAACAGGATCGTGCTTGAGGGGTGTTCATTGGTAACCTGTGCTTGGACCAAAGGTAAGAAAATTAAACCCAGTATGTGATGCATGTGATGGATATGATACATGTGGTTATGGCATGGCATGAATGTTGAATATGGAATTGATCAGTGTTTGACTCTCCGTAATTGTGCGTGATTATGATTATGCTTGTAATTATTGGTTAAGCATGTTGAATGCCTTATATCTGGATGTTTGAATGTGCATGATTATAATTATGCCAATGATTGTTGATTAAGCATGTTGAGTGCTCTATATATAGACATTGATTGCATTGTAAATGCTTGGCAGCATGGCTTACTTGTGAATGGCACTGACTTATTAGTCAATGAACAACATTGGTGTTTAGTATTGGTCGTGAAGCTGTGACTTATCAGTCAAGATCAGCAATAATACTGAGCACTGGTCGTATGGTATTGACTTATGGGTCAAGAGCGGTATTAGCATGTTTAACACAGGCCAAAATGATTAGATCTAATCAACATGAGCATTAAATGTGTAATGCCCAGGATAGCCAAGACTGTTACACTATGTGTTTACAAAAGTGCAGGACTTGCTAATCAAGTCGTTTAGATAGAAACGTGTTACTGGATCTACATTTGAACTAGGGTTAAAATATTTTGGTCACAGGAGTTTCATTTAGCTATAATCAAACATTTTTACATTGGATCCCAAAAGTAGTAACGTTGAAAGACAGTTTACAAAATTTCAGGATTAAAAAACAGTTATTAGCCACTCTAAGGCAAAACAAGCATTTAGGCTTTTCCCGTCCTGTATTACTCGGTCGTGGCGACCGATCAGCCGACTATGTACATTCAGCCTCAAAGCTCTCCATCTCAGGACTGGTCCACTTTGCCATTGCCTTTACCTGTACCACGTAGCACCCGTGAGCCAAGGCCTAGTAAGAAACTAGATAGCAGAGCATAATCATTAAGCAATCAAACTCATAATGCATAGCCACATACTCAACAATCCATAGTGTTCATACAAATAGATATTCTGCATATCAAACTCATCGTTAAACATTTATAAACAATTCACATAATAGACAGGGTCGACTCCCTTAGGCCGCACCCCCTGATTACCCCACTGACTTCGGCCCACTTAAACCAAGCTCAGTGAATGTTAAGTTGTCCTTAGCTACTAGTGGTCGAGCCGCGCCCTATGCGCAAATGTTGATTCTGGCACTCTTAGGTCGTTTATCACATATCCCATGGCATAATACCATCTATGACACAATTCATGTATAGGGAGCTCTTAGTCCCATCATTAACACAGAACCGGGTGCATTTTCTTACCTTTAGATTCTGATAGCTTTGTTCCATTCAACCCTCAAGCACGATCCCACCCAAGCCCTAGCGTACACCTAGTCACAGCCATAGGTCATAATTATCACCAAACTTCAATCCCAAAACCTAACCTTGAGCTCTCGAGAAGCCCTAATTCCACCAAACGGGGTGGTGGAATCAAACCCCGAGCCCCCAGGCAAAAACCCTAAGAAATAACCCAAAAATCCCCTTCTGGGAACAAGGTAGTGCTACAACACCCTAAAGTGGGCGCTACAGTGCTACAAACAGAGCCCAAAAACCTTCTGACCACAAGGCCTAGCGCTGTAGCACCCAAAGGCTAGCACTACAGCGCTAGTCACAGCACAGCCAACCCTGATTTCCCTTCCTTCGATTTTCCCTGAGCCAAACCTCTCCAAAACTCAACCAAACCTCAACCATACCCCAAAGCAAGCCTACCAACATCTCCAACTCACCTCAGACAGCCTAACCATAAGAAATTCAATCACATGCACCTCAAAATAAAGAAATCACCATGGTTGAGCTTAAAGCTCAAAACTCAGCAGAAACTTCAGAGCTTAAGGCTAGAACTTCTTACCTTTGATTGATGAATTCGACCTAGGTTATCTTCCACACTTCCTAAGCCTTCAGCTCCTCAAATCCTTAGGCTTAATTCCCTAGAATTCCCATAGAAACTCAGCTTAGAAACCAGTTCAACACCAAAAACCAGAAATTGAATAACAACCTCAAAACTTACCTCAAATAGATGAGTAACCTCTGCCAATTCCTCAAGCCAAATCAAGGACCCTAGTGTTTAGCTTTAGCCTAAGCCTTCCCTGAATTTTAGCTCCAAATTCTAGAAAAATTGGTGAAGAAAAACCTAAACCGCATAAGAGAATAGTGCTTAGTTTTTCCCTTCTTTCTTTTCTCCTTCTTTCCTTTTGTCTCAATCCTTCTTTCAGACTTCCACTGCTTTCTACACTTTCCACAAAGGCAAAAAATTAAACTAATACTTATCCCTGCTTTTAACTCAAATGACCAATTTGCCCTCCCATAAATCCTAAGCCCTTAAATCATTCTAAGGGCATTTTGGTCATTACGCCCAATTCCCGCTTACTTCCCAACACCTAGTTAATTACCAATTATATTCCTCAGTATCAAAATAATCTCCAATATATTTCCTAAATTCTCATAAATACCCCCAGGCTCGCCCTGAGCTGGGTATAAATCCCCGCCTTGACATTTCTGCTAAACCGCTCACTAGGATCGCCTCGAGTCACAAGTTACAAATATATCCACATTATAATGTGGTCTCAACAATTTATCACAGATATTTACAATTATGCCCTCAACGAGCCAAAATTATGAATATGCCCTTCTAACCTAATCAAGGCCTACATGCATACTAATACACATAGTCATGCATCACAAATATCCAAATAGTCATATAAACATGCTTTTAATCATTTAAGTCACATATAATCCAGTTATACCCTCCCTGCACACTAATCAAGGCCCTTAAGCCTTATTAGTAAATTTGGGTCGTTACAAAATGCTTGACCGACCTATTGGTCGAAGAAAACTAAAGCGCTTGTCTAGTCTAAAGGCTAGTTACAGAGAGAGACTTATTAGTCATCTACTCAGAGCACTAGACTCCACAATTATTCATTGGTATTTGTTTGCATGCATGAGTAGGGTTATTACTGCTAGGCATGTTTAAGTTTTCTTGCTAAGCCTCGGCTCACGGGTGCTATGTGGTTCAGGTAAAGTTAAATGAAAGCTGGACCATCCTTGAGTTGGAGAGCTTAGGTGACGATGTATACATATGCGTCTGCTCGACCACCACGACCAAGGGTTTAAAGAGGAACTAGGGTTAAACCCTATTTCGCCGCTTAGGTCGGCTGGTTGTCAATCTTTTATTTTAATTAACCTTTAAAATATATTTTGGGATCCCAATGTATACAGTAAACGTTTTAGTAAAATGTTGTATCTTTGACCAAAAATTTTAACCCTAAACCATTAATCACAATTAGTTACACGATTATGGCCAAATGACTCGGTTAGAGAGTTTAGCACTGTTTAAAGTACACTGCATAACGGTCCCTGGGTAGTAGGGCGTTGCAAAAAATTATATAGTTAAATAAATAATTAATTCATAATTAATCAATTGCCCATAATTATCACATAATTTTTTCTTTTCCCTGGAAAATTAATTCCTTTGTAATTAAGTCCTTCTCTCTACAAATCTTTCTTTTGACATCCTTACCCTTGACAGTGTAGGACAGAGGTGATCTGGGGACCATGGACCTATAATATGAAGCTCCAATAAACCAGATTATTAAATAAACTCTTTAATATAATAATGTTATTTATTAATTCCATGATTACTCCACTATAAATGTGGAATTGCACTCAAGTAATTATAGAATTGTATTTACAAAGTTTTCTCTTGTAGTCTATTGATATAATCAATAAATGTAGTCTTGTCCTCCATTTATTGGTTCGTTAATTAGAGCTGGTCAATATTACCATTTTACCCTTCTAATTACCTCTTGATCCTTAAGTACCATCAATTCGCTAGCAAATAATTAATCTATAATCATATTATAGATTTGAGCTAAATAACTATTCAGTTCAAGAATTAACCCTTAAGGGAATCAATATTTGATCCATTAGGAAAGTATGGATTCCATTATTGTGAATAATGTTCCCAGCCATTCATGATATTGAATCTCCAAAACAAAAGTCATTAGCCTCATTATACTAAGAAACCTTAACGAGTGAATCAAAAGATCCAATAAACATAAAAGGAGTTCATGAATACTCAGGATTTTGATTGATCTACAAATGATCATCTATTATGATAAGAATTAAATATTTATGTCAAATGGAAAGTTTATAAAGATAATTAATTCTCATCTCTCTTGTCATATATAATCTCTATTATATACATCACATTTACTAAGATGTCTATCCACATCAGTAATCCAAATCTAGATCACTCACATCCTGTATGCTTAGTAAACCGCACTAGTAACCATTCATTAATACAACACTTTAATATGTTACTGACAATTTTATTCATTATATATGATCTTAATTCTCTCGTACTAGTACAAGATCATATTCTCATGAATGAATAAGGAATTTTTTTGATATTATTATATAATTAATTCAAACATTAATTATGACATTCAAATATATTAAAATTCTACTTTTATTTAAATCAATAAAATTTGTTTACATGCTTTTAGGGCATTAATCTTAACAAATCCAATTTTCTAAATTGTGATTCCCACAACATAACATGTGTGTTGGGGGTTAAGCTATATATAAACCAAGTTTTGTAATTACAACTCAATATAATAACATGAATATTCTATACTCAAATGGGGAATAACACAAAGAACATAACACAAATAATGAAGAGATAGAATTGACCTTTGGCGTTGAAGAACCTTGACACATAAAATCACAAGTCTATGATTTTATGTGAAACACAAAATGGAACCAAGGCTTGACACAAATGAAGATTTGTTGTCCAAAAATCTCTATTACTATCCTCTTCCTTGAGATTGCATGAAGTTGCTTCTTTGGAATGAGATTGGGATTCTTAAGTCTTGAATCTTCATACAAGACAAGATTTCTTGGTGAAGATCTTTGAGAAAACTAGTAATATTGAGAGCTAGAGAGAGAGAAAGGTGAGTAATCAACTCACCAAAGACTCAAGGGATCTCATAAATAGTATAGGAACCCTCATTAGGCTCAACCAATGAGATTCAAGCATTTGTTTTAAATTTTGGAGCCAAAAAAACATCACTATATGGACACATACGAATGGCCCAGGCGACGCGTCGCCTGCACCAAGGCGATGCATCGCATGTATAAAGTTTTATGTGAATGGTGATGCATTGCCTCCCAGGGGCAATGCAAAACAGGTCCATCTTATTTTGCGCCCCAAAACTTGTCACAAAACATCTCCAATTGCCTATAAACTTTTTGGGTACCCTCATACACTCCAAAGAAATACTTTGGAGCCAAAAAGATGATTTATAAATGCCTATACCAAAACTCAACTCTCGCATGTTGACTTTAGTGAAACCCTTATGGTTTTTGCACATTTTTGTGCCTAACCAATTTCACTCTGTATTTATCCAATCTTAACATTCCCCCACTTGGTTAAATACATCCTCAATCCTCTAGCCTGAATGATATTGGTGCATAGAATAAAATACATTTTGGGTTTGAACTTTATCTTAGTGAAAACACTACAAAATTTTTATCCAAAAGTTACGGTATTCTTAAAAGATTGAACCCAATATTCCTAGTGATAAAAACTTGTAATGTCTCACACACCTCTACCTGATTTCTCATGTATTTTCCACTTTTCGTGCTTAGCACTTTTATGGTCTTGTGCTCATCCATTCATGAATCATTCAAAGAGAAAACTCCTACTCTCTTGCGAGGCATTGCCACCTTTAAATTCATATAGTTGAAATTCTTACAGCATATTTGCTACCTTTGGAGATGCCTGTTGCTTTCAACTGAATTTCATTAAATTCTTGTGACTTAACCCTCATGCTCGGTAGCAACCAACATTAACTCATCCTAGATGGGAATTTTAAGTTGTTAATGTTGTAACTATTCCCTTATCAATGACTTATTCTTACCCATCAAACTCTACACTCGGTGTCTAGAAGTTTTGAGTTGGGTTGTCATCATTGGAGAATCTATTGGTCAAGGAGTTTTAGTCCCAACCATCTATTTGTAGAACTAACTAACAACAAGTTTGGTAAATGGATCTGCCAAGTTCTCACAAGATTTGACATACGAAATTGATATGATTCTCTTATCAATCAATTCTCTCACGTACTCATTTCTTAGACATATATGTCTAGACTTCCCATTTTATATTTTATTGTAAGCTTTAATCAAAGTGGCTTGATTATCACAATGTATCAAAATCATCGATACATCAACCATGGTTTTCAGTATCTCCAACATGAGATCTCGTAGTCGCTCGACATCTTTGCTGGTTGTCCGTAGAGCAACAAACTCGGACTCCATGGTTGAGTGACATATACATGTTTGTTTCTTAGATTCCCAAAAAATGACCCCTTCACCAAGGGTGAACACCCCACCAGTTTTGAAGAGATTATCTCCTAAATCGAATATCCAACTTGTGTCAGTATATTCTTTAAGTATCTTACGAAACTTAAAATATTGGAGGCACAACTCTTTGGTCCTCTTAAGGTATCCAAATACTTTTTCCACAGCCTTCCAATATTTGATACTTTGATTGCTAGTAAACCTACTAGTTTACTAACCACAAATGCAATATCCGCTCTAGTACAATAAGCGACATACATCAAACACCCAATTTCACTTTAGTACTCTAGTTAAGCCACCGCTCTCCCTTCATTATTTTCAATCTTTAGACTTTAATCGAAAGGCATGTGGCCTCTTTGATATCAAGATGACCAAAATTTTCAAGAATTTTCTCAATATAATGAGCTTCACCTAAGGCATATCCATCCACATTACTTCTAACCTTGATACCTAGTATGGTATCGACCTCTCCAAGGTCTTTCTTTTGAAAGTGGACTATAAAAGCCTCTTCGTTTCTAATATGTCTTTCATGTCATTACTTAATATCAACATATCATCAACATAAAGACACACCAAGATGACATAGTCATCACAAGTATTAGAATATAAGCACGTGTCTGCATTGTTGTGTCTAAACCCATCTGAAACAATGGCCTCATCAACTTTCTCCTGCCATTTTTTTGGTGCTTGTTTTAAACCATATAATGATTTAACAAACTTACACACCTTATGTATATTTCCCAATTGAACAAACCCTTCTAATTGTTCCATGTAAACCTCCTCATTGAGGTTACAATTTAAGAATGTTTTTTTTTGACATCCATTTGATGAACATATATGTTGTGTATTGATGATAAGGCGAACAACAATCTTATTGATGTTTTCCTTGCTACCAGTGCATATGTATCAAAATAATACATGCCTTCTTCATTTCTAAACCCTTTGGCCACCAACCTTGGCTTAAAGGCTTGAGTTGTCCCATTAGAGTGATATTTTCTTCGAAATACCCACTTACAAGCTATTGACTTTGATCAATGTGGTTGATCGAAAATCTCCCAAGTGTGGTTAGACATAATTGAATGAATCTCATCATTTATTGCCTTTTTCCAAAAGGTAGAGTCCCTTGAGGACATAGCTTCCTAGAAAGTTTTAGGATCATCCTCCACTTGCAGTACCATTGGATACTTCAAAGTATCTCCCTTGTGATTTCCCCATAATAGGTTAAGAGTCTCCACTTGAGAGGTTTCATTTTGTGATCCACTATCTTTAAGCCTTTTGATTTTTTTTATGTAATTTTGGTTCTCTACAACCCTTGAAAGTAATTCATCTTGAGTTCCTTCTAATAAGATCAGTTCTCGAGGCTTATTGTCACTATACAATAGATTATCAAAGAACTCAACTTCTCTTGATTCAATTATCACATTAGACTTCAAGTCTAATAGCCTATAGGCGTTGTTATTTGAGGCATAGCCTACAAATGCACATTTGATAGCCATTGGACCTAACTTGGTCCTTTTAGCTTCATGGTCTTGAAATAGGCAAGATACCCCTACACTTTTAGATACCCTCAGTTGGGACTCTTTACTTTTTATATCTCATATGATAAAATTTGATTCTTCTTTAGAGAAATCCAGTTTAGAATATGACAACCGTATAACAAGGCTTCTCCCCATGATGCAAAACTAAAATTAGCATAACATTTATTATTTCAACACATGTTCTATCATTTATTTCTCTATACAATTTTTTTGGGAGTATAAGGGGCTGTTCATTCATGTATTATACCATGCATCTCACAAAACACATTGAATTCATTGGAAAAATATTCACCGCCCCTACCACTTCTAATTACTTTGATTTTCTTTTCCAATTGATTTTCAACATCGGCTTTATAGATTTTAAACATGCAAAAGGGCTCATCCTTATTCTTAAGCAAGTAGACTTATTTGAATCTAGAACAATCATCAATGAATGGAATAAAGTACCTATACCCACCCCTAGTAATTATTCCATTCAATTTACATAGATCACTATGTATCAAATCTAACAAGTTAGTTTCTCTTTCAACACTTGAAAAATATTTCTTTACCACCTTGCACTTTGCCTTGGATGGCATTCACCTCACTCAAGGTAGCAACCAACTCCTCTTCGGTTGTGTTGACCTTGGATCCATTATTGTTAGACTTTCAAATTTTTCATTCTCTATCCATATGACCAATCTTGCCACAAACAAAACAAGGGCATCTCACACCCTTGAATTACCCTTCATTCTTCTTAGGGGCTAGAGATGAATCCTTCTTTGATTGGGGTCTCTTGTGGGTCTATCCTTTGGATTGAGAGCTCTTCTCTATGGTGTTAGTCGTGGAGGTCTCAACATTGGACTCATCCATACACTTGTCTCTAGAACGAGACTCGTCTTCAATCCTTAGGTGTGTTAGAATCTCCTCCAAAGTTATCTCCTCATTCTTATGGAAAATATTCTTTCTATAGCCCCTCTAAGATGAAGGCAACTTGGCTATGATCCCACCCACAATGAAGGATTTTAAAAATTTATCTTTAGGGTAGATAACTTATTCACAATAACTTGTAGCTCATGTACTTTGGGGAGTAAGGGTTTTCCATCAAAGAATAAAATTCCATGTCTTGAGTTATGAAGAATTTCTTGGTAATTTCTTCTTTGGATTTGTACTTCTTCTCAAGTGCATCCCATATCTCATTTCTGATGTTGTATTGGTGTAGAGATCATAGAGACGATCTGATAAAGCATTGAGAATGTGGCCTCTACACATAAGCTCATCCTCTTCCCTTTTCTTCCTTTCCTTAATCAATTCTTGAGTATCATCATCCTTTGGAGCATCCAAAGTCTTCAAATCTTTGTCAAGGATATAGTGATCCTTTAATGTTGTAAGGAGGAACTTAATCTTTTCTTGCCATCTGACAAAGTATGAGCCATTGAATCGATCTAGACTCACTAGATCTTGAGACATGAACTTAAGAGCTGAGATTGAGGAGCTTTCTTCCATAGTCTTGATGAGTAGATAAACCTTAGAGATAGACAATCTTTGGTACAAAACATACGATTGGGATTAGAGATTTTTTATTGGTGGGGATTAGTCTATACATAAACCAAGTTTTGTATATTGCAACTCAATAAAATAAAAAGAATAATCTATACTCTAATGGGGAATATCACAAAGAACATAACACAAATAATCAAGGGATAGATTTGACCATTGGTATTGAAAAACCTTTATACATAAAATCACAAGTCTATGATTTTTTGTGATACACAAATACATTTTGGTCCTTTTGACTATAGAAATAACCACCTCATGTCTCTAAAGCATATCCCACAAAAATACACACTTCAGTCATTGAGTCAGGTTTCTCTGACTTTGGTCTAAGAACATGAGCGGGACAACCCCATATGGGGAAATAGCGCAAACTAGGTTTGTTACCATTCCACAACTCTAGTGGTGTCTTGCTTTTGTCTTAGATGAGACTACATTCAAAACGAAAGCATTAAATATGCATGTGACAAGTGAGAATTTATCTATGAAGATATACAAAAAAGATCATGATCACAATGGTAAATATGATTTGCCTATACCTTAAGCTTGAATAGTGAATTGTGATGTGTCATTCTGAATCTTTGATTTAGACACCACTAATCATATTTTGTTCTTCTTTATAGATTCTTGAGCTGTCAAGGGAACTTGCTAATGGAAACCATTAGACAAGGATGGAGATGGAGAGTGCGTTGAGTTCAGAAAAGTGTTGGGGACAGTCCGTTTAGTTTAGTTTAGTTTTATTTTATTGAAGAAAAACTTTATTCCTTGTTTAGAACAATGTTTCTTAGTTTATTTCTTTTAGAAATTTAATTTCCTTTTATTGCATGTAGTGACATTTAAATAATTTTTTAGTAATAATATGATTATTCTTCATTTTCTTTTAATAGACAAACAATTATAAACATTCTAACGGTAGATGCTTTGTCAAATGAACGATCACTTAATAACTTTGAGTTATTTAAAGTAGCTAAACAAAAAGGTTACAAAAGAGAAAAGTTTCTAAAGAGGATGACACATATATATGGCATCTAAGACTAAGTCATATTAGTCTAGGCAAAATAAACATGTTAACAAAAGATGGATCATCGAGGGAACTAAGTGTTGGAACTCTTCCGGTTTGCGAATCTTGTCTAGAAGGCAAAATGGCTAAATGCCATTTCTTAGCGAAAGGAAATACAGCCAAAGAACCATTAGAGCTTATACAAAACAATGTGTATGTTCCAATTAATATACAAGCTAGAGGTGGTTATGAGTATTTGATCACTTCATTGACGACTACTCTAGATATGGCCATACATACTAATGCTTAGGAAGTCAAAAACCTTTCGCAAATTTAAAGACTTCAAAGTTGAAGTTAAGAAGCAATTAGGTAAAACTCTTAAGACTCTTTGATCAGATAAAGGTGGTTAATATTTGGATCTAGAATTTAAAGATTTCATGCTGGAGCATGGTATTCTATCCCAAATCACAGCACTTGGAACACCACATTAAAATGGTGTTTCAGAGAGAAGAAACATGACCTTTTTGGACATGGTTAGGTAAATGTTAAGCTACTCATCTCTTCATCTCGCATTATGGGGTTATGCACTTCAAACGACAACTTATTTTTTGAATGTAGTATCATCTAAGAAAATAAGCAAGATACCACTAAAGTTGTGGAATGGTAGCAAGGCTAGTTTGCGCCATTCTCGCATATGGGGTTGTCCCGCACATTTTCTTAGAACTAAGTCAAGGAAACTTGACTCAAGTTCTAAAGTGTATTTTTGTGGGCTATCCTTCAGAGACACGAGGTTGTTATATCTATAATCAAAAGGACCAAAAGGTATTTGTCTCTACAAATGCAACCTTCCTTGAGCATAACTATATGACTAACTATAAACCTCTGAGCAAAGTAGTTTTGGAGGAACTCACTGCTGATTAAATTCCATCATCATCATCATCATTAAATGATAAACGACAAACCAAAGAGACCACAATTCTTGAAAAGGAAGCCTAGTGCAACGTCTTAGTGGGAGGGTTGTGAGACAACTTGTTCGCTATGAACATGAAGCACACGTCCTTTTTTTTTACACAGACAAGGACAACCCCTTGACCTTTAATGAGGCAATGGACAACCTTGAAAAGGAATAATGGCAAGAAGCCATGAACCAAGAGATAAAATTGATGTATTCCAATTCTGTCTGGGAACTTGTAGACCCACCTGAAGATGTTAGCCCCGTTGGGTGCAAATAGATCTTCAAGAAGAAAAGAGGTGTTGATGCAAAAGTAGAGACTTTCAAGGCAAGGCTTGTAGCCAAAGGCTATACATAGAGAGAGAGAGTGTCGATTATGAAGAGAAATTTTCTCCTATTGCCATGCTAAAATCCATCCGCATTCTTTCATCCATAGTATCCACTTATGATTATGAGATATGGCAGATAGACATTAAAACAACTTTTCTAAATGACTATCTTGATGAAAGTAACTATATGGTACAACCAGAAGGGTTCATGAAGAAAGGAGAATATCATAAGATGTGCAAATTGCTAAAATCCATTTATGGATTGAAGCAAGCATCTAGATCTTGGAACATTACCTTTGATGAGACAATTAAAACATATGTCTTCGAACGTAATATCGACGAAGTATGTGTATATAAATATATCAAAGGAAAAGTAGTGGTTTTCTTAATTAATTACGTGGATGACATTCTACTCATTGGTAATGATGTAGAGACACTATCAAATGTAAAGAAGTGGTTAGCTAAAAAATTCCAAATGAAATATTTGGGCGAAGCGAGCTATATTCTGGGAATCCAAATCCTAAGGGATAGGAAGAACAAGCTCCTAACACTTTCTCAAGAAAATTATATAGATAAATATCATCTGGTAAGAGATTCTAGATATGGAGAAGCCACTAGTATTGTATTGGGACAACAGTGGTGCAATAACTAATTCAAAGGAACCTAGGAGCTACAAGAGAGGGAAGCATATAGAAATAAAATAATATCAAGTAAGAAAGATCGTGCACAGAGGTGATGTGACAGTTACGAAGATAGCGTCGAACAAAATCTGGCAGACTCGTTTACCAAAACTCTTCCTGCAAAGTCTTTTATGAGTCATGTGCAAAATATGGGATTGAGAGAGATGCCTCACTTGCTTTAAGGGAAAGTTGAAGAATGTTAGGGCTGGTGCCCTAAAAGCATATGAAAATACATTTTTATTGATTTAAATAAAATTATAATATTATTATATTTGAGTATTGAAATTATTGTTAGAATAATTTATACATAAATGTCATAAAATTCTATATTCAATTATGAGAATATGATCTTGTATGCGAACGAGAGAATTAAGAGCATATATAATAAATAACATAGTCAGCAACATAAGTATGTAATCTTCAATCAATGGTTGCTAGCACGGTTTACAAAACATATAGTTGGATGGAAGTAATCTAGATTCAAATTACTGATGTAGATAAACATCTTAGCAAATGTACTTTATATAATTATGAATATATAAGACAGGACCAATGTGAAATAATTTCCTTATAAACTTACCGTTTGCCATATTGATTTAATTCATATCTTAAAAGATGATCATTTCTGTGATTAATTAATTATGAATTAACTAATTATTTGAATAATTAGTTTTTATTTGAAAAATTTTATATTAGTTGAAATTAAAATTAATGAGTGTTTGGATTAATATTATAGAAAGTTAAATATTATCTTAGTATAAGATAATTATTCAAACTGATAATTTGAGATAAGGTTCATTTTGAAACTGATATTTATTTTTGAAATAATATTTATATTATTTTTCAATAAATATATTGTGTTAATTTTAATTAAACAAACAAATGAGAAAAATTAGGGACAGAGGAGTGTGGTACATGCCACTCACTGACAAGTGTCCCTGAAATTTGAATATTGAACATTTCAAATTTAAATATTATCTATATAGTTATTTAATTATTGTTTTCATTTGATTAAAATAAAAATCTAACAGATCAGTTTTGAATTAATTAAATTTGAAAAGAAATAAAATTATTTTATTATCTTTATAAGTATTAAAAAATACGATCTTTAATGATACGAAAATGTCAGATAAGTCGATAAAAATTTTCTAAGCTTGAAAAATTCTCTAGAACTCTCATAAGCATTATTGTAACGCCCTGCTAATTTGGGTCTGTTATCACATGTGTTTAAATTAGTGCTGGACTCGCTAAACGAGTCATTTGAACCAAAACATGTGATTAAGCCACTGAGGGTTCATGTATTAAAAATTTTGGTCAAGGAATAAACGTTTCCATTAAAAGAAAACTTTAGTCTTTACATGGGATCCCAAAATTTGGCTCCAATATTTACCAAGATTTGGCTTCCACACTTGATCTCTAGGCTCACCCTTCTCAAGCTTCCAAAGGCTCCCAAAACTCAACAGCAAGTCTTGAATGTGTGAGCCAAAGTGCAGCTACCCCTTGCTATCTAATGTGGTTAAATGACCACATTACCCATTGCCCCTTTTCACCTTAAAAGCTACCCTCAAGGGCAATTTAGTCATTTGGCATAAAACACACTAACCTCAAATCATCTCATATAATCTATCAAACCAATATTTCACCTATTAATTCTCGTTACTTTATAATTCCTGTAAATTACCAAAATACCCCTAAGCTCACCTCGAGCCGGGTATTTTACCCCATTGTGACTTTTCTGCTAACTGGCTCCCTAGGATCGCCTCGTGCCAAGTAACTCAAATATATCCACATAATAATGTGGTCGCAATTATGTATTACACATATTTACAATTATACCATCAACGAGTCAAAATTACGAAAATGCCCTTCTAATAAGAAACGGACCCACATGCATATTTAATATACTTAAACATGCAAGCAAAATCATATCATAATATAATTCACATAATAACATGCTCATAACACATAAGCATCTAATTAATTCAATTATTGCCTCCAACCCCCTAATCCAGGCACTAAGCCATATTAGGGAAATTGGGGCGTTACAATTATCCCCTTCTTACAGGAATTTTTTCCTCAAAATTTTACCTAAACAGCTCGGGATACTGATTCCGCCTATTGGACTCTCACTTCCAGGTTGTCTCCTCGACCTTGTTGT
This sequence comes from Humulus lupulus, assembly GCF_963169125.1. NCBI lineage: Eukaryota > Viridiplantae > Streptophyta > Magnoliopsida > Rosales > Cannabaceae > Humulus > Humulus lupulus. The sequence continues at coordinate 109,511,873 of NC_084799.1, forward strand.
TCCTCCATTATACCTTAACTAAAGGTATGATTTTGTTTCTCAGGACCTTGTCCTTCCTATCTAGTGTCTGGACTAGCTGTTTCTCATAGGAGAGTCCTACCTAAAGCTCCAGACCCTCGTAACTCGATACATGAGTGACGTCTGACACATAATTCTAAGGTGTCAAAATATAAAGTACATTGTGTACGGCCAACAACGCTGAAGGTAAGGCCAATCTATAGGCCTCCTAACTGATCCCCTCTAGGATCTCATACGGTCTCACAATTCTAGGGCTTCACTCGCCCTTCTTCCTAATTATCCTCATCCCTTTACCATGGTGAGACATAGTCTCCCACTTGAAACTCCATGTTTTTACATTTCCGATCAGCATAACTATTTTGTCTACTTTAAGAAGAGAGCATCTGAGCTCTGATCTTTTCATTAGCCTCATTAGCTCTGATCTTTTCATTAGCCTCAGGACCCAAGTATTTCCTTTTTCCTGTCTCATCCCAATGAATGGGAAATCTGCATTTCGTACCATACATCATCCTATAAGGAGCCATCTCAATGGTCGACTAATAGCTGTTATTGTAGGAAACTCTATCAAATGCAAATACTTACTTCAAGACCCTTCAAGGTCCAGTACACATGCTCGTAGCATGTCTTCTAATATATGTATCATCCTCTCAGATTGTCCATCTGTTTGAGGAATATAGTTGTACCAAACTCCAGTTGTGTGCCCATCACCTTTTACAAACTTCCCCAACACTTGGAAGTAAATGTGGGGTCCCGATCTGACAAGATCGACCTCGAAGCTCCATGAAGGCGCACTATCTCTCTCACATAGAGATCTGCATACTGGTCAAATATATAAGTCATCCTCACTGGTAAAAAGTGAGCTAATTTGGTGTATTCATCTATGATAACCCACACTGAATCTCGTAGACCCACCATCCTGGACAATCCCACCACAAAATCCATGGTGATGTCTTCCCATTTCCATTATGGGATATCCAAGGGTTGTAATAGCCCCGCTGGGCTCAGATGTTCAGCCTTGTCTTGCAGACACGTCAAACACTTGGGCACATACTCGGTTACATCCCTCTTCATCCCCGGCAAACAATATAAGGTCTTCAGATCCTGATACATCTTTGTGGTGCCAGGATGAAGAGACTACAGGGTAGTGCGAGATTTATCCAGAATCTCCTGTCTGATAACAGTATCTATCAGAACACAGATATAACCTTCCTTTTGGCAGAGGATACATGTTCTTAATGGACAACTTATTCAGTTCTTTGTAGCCTATGCACATCCTCAGAGAACCATCCTCCTTCTTCACAATTAGGACTAGCGCACCCCCATGGTGAGAAACTGGGTCTGATAAAACCCAAGTCTAACAACTCCTGTAATTGCACTTTTAGTTCTCTCAAACCTGCTAGGGAAATTCTACAAGGTGCCCTAGACACTAGCTCTGTCCCTGGTGCCAGCTCGACAACAAATTATACCTCCTTGTGTGGCGGCAACCCTGGTAATTTATCTGGGAACACATCCAGGAATTCACTGACTAACCTAGTCTCTCTGGTCCCACTGGCACGACTGGAGTGGTATCCACCACGCTTGCCAAGAATCCTATGCAACCTCCTTGCAATAGGTCTCTATCCCTCAATGCTGAAATCATAGGTACTCAGGGTCCATGCACAATGCCAACAAATACAAAGGATCTCACCCTCAGGTTCAAAGGTTACCATCCTTTTCTTACAATCTATGGTTGCCCCATACTTCTCTTAACTAATTCATACCCAGAAATTATGTCAAAGTCAGTCATAAACAACTCTACTAGGTCAACTAACAACTCTCTATCGTCTACTATCATTGACCATGATCTGACTCATATCCTGGATACTACCAACTCCCCCAGATGGCATCTTCTACATCTGGCGCACTATGGATATGTCCTCCAGTTCCCGTTGCCACTCTGGCGGCTAATCTGTACACCCCATTGCCTCCTATCAGGGCTGGAAGCCAACAGAGTATCCGAGGTCTTCCTATTCTGGTCACTAGTGCCTCCACCCCTACAAGATCCTGTAAAGGGGGGTTCCATTCTCCCGGTATCCCTTCTGTCTGCACTCTCATGCCAGATCTTGTTCTCAATGTCCTCTGCAGTAGAGGCTTTTTTTACTACATGAACATAAGTCACCATTCCAGGTACTGTTGTACGTCTAACATCCCGGGCTATCATAGACCGCAGCCCCTGAAGGAATTTTTCCTTCCATGTCCCATCGGTGGGAACCAAGTCTACAGTGAACCTGGCTAATCTATCAAACCTCAGTGCATACTCTATCAGTGTCACAGTCCCTTGCATCCATTTACTGATCTCTTTAACTTTTGTAGCTCTAACTGCCTCATTATAACACTTTTCATTTAACTGAATTCTAAACTCTTCCCAATCCAAGGTATTAATGTCCCTAGTCGGGGATACTATCTCCCACCAGATTCGGGCACCCTCCCAAAACATATACGTGGCACAGGCCAATCTCTCGTTGCCCATCGTCCTCATAAAGTCTAGGGTGGATGCAATCATAGCCATCCACTACTTGGCCTTGAGTGGATCTGCGCTACCCTCAAAATCGAAGGGTGCTACTTCCTAAACCATTCATAAAATAACTCGCAATGGTTCTCTATCTCAGACTCCTGCTATATGGCTGGTACTGTAGCAACAGGTGGTGCCAGTGAAGCAGCATTCCCTACTGGAACCTACTGCTATGCTAACTGGAAAATCTCTTCTTCCTGCCTCTGCAACCTAGCTTGCATATCAACAAGCACCTGTGGCCAGTTTTTAGAAGCTATCGGAGGGGTCTAACCCTTATTATCATATTCGACTTGTATTCCCTGGCCGACATGCAGATCTGACTGCCCTGGAAGCATACTTCCAAACATGTACCTTGTTGCAGTAATCAATTCGGCCAATTAGGTAGTGTTTACCCAAAAACGGCTGCTTATGACATGGCAGGTATTTCTCACACGTGGATGACACGTGGCAAAATTGAAATAAGGCGATGATGTTTAGTTATCAACCAGCTACACATTGCTTCATCAAGACTAACTATTAGGTATGACCAGGCTGGTCGTATGATTCGGTTTATTCCCTTATAAGATTGTGATCTTGTAATAATTATATTTATAATTTCATCTTTATTACCTTGATACACGGATATTAAGGAGAGTTAAGGCCCAATGGCCTATGTAACCCCCCTTGAGCCTATAAATATGCATGAAATAGCTCAAGGAGGGGACTTTTGATCTTGGAATCTTTTTCGTGAATATTGAGAGAGAGAGAGAGAGAGCCTATAGTGCGATTATCCATCATATTATTGTAATTCTCCCAAGGTTTGTGAAACTCAAGAACCCTAGTTCTTTGATCACGACATTGGGATTCAATATTAATAATAGCACTAAGTGGACGTAGGTCATTACCATTCATTGGGGCCAAACCACTATAAATCGTTGGTGTTTTCTTCTTTACCATAAGATTAAACCATAATTGTTGTCTCATTTCCTGTCGTATATTTGACTCCATGTCATTGGCCAAATCGAGGGTCAACATTATGGTACTTTCATTGAGAAATTGATAAAAAACTGTAAGAAAATATAATGGCGGAGACATCCAAGAAAGCTGGACAGACCGCTGGTGCTACATCATCCCAACCTCCTCCCCCAAATGTGGCTGAGAATGAACCACATTTGGAGTTTGAAGAGGAGGGGTTAGATTCGGAAACGCTGAGGGCAACACTGGGGGTGTTGCAAGATGATTTGGCTAATCTGAGGGCCAATCACGAGAATATTGCGGAGACAATGGCGCTGCAGCAAAGAGAAATAGAACGCTAGCGTCAGGAGCTGAGTGAGTGGTAAGCGGACATGGATCGTCAACAGAGGGATGCCATGGCCGCTCTCGAAGTAGCCATCCAGTTGGTTCGGAGTCAGGCTTTGCCAGCCTCCCAGCTAGATCAACCACCAAGTGCGCTGACTCAGAGGGCTCCCAATCCTAGTCTTCTGCTCCAGCCAGCAATCCCTCAAAGGTCGGAGCAGCCACTTGTGGCTCAGGACGATGTCCCAGCTAGGGATCCTAAGCAGTAGCCTCCATTTCAGGCTAGTCGAGGCAATCCCCAGTGCCCGAGGTAGAATAGGGCCAGGCAGCCGCCTCGCAGCCCTAGACGCCCAGGGGACGAAGAGCCAAATCCACCGAGCAGGGGATAGTGTCCTTCTGCCAACAGGAGGAACAACGAGTCATGCTCTGCAGTTATGGGCCCCCCACGACATAACAATGCACAGTGACCCAACGACCAGCGCAGGCCTCCCCCTGATGCTCGAGAAATGCCAGCCCGAGGAGGAAATAGCGTGAACGGCCGATCACGCCATAGTCAGCCACAGTTTAGAGATGGCCATGACTATAATGAAGTTGATTCTGACGGAGGAAATGCTGGTCAGAGGAATGAGGAAAAAGGTGGAGGCAGAAGCCCCCCACCTAGAGAAAATAGGCCAGCTAGCCATAACGATGGGGGGCAACCCAGGCAGTAGAACGTCTTTGATCGGCTCGGAGTTAGCGAGTAGAGACGTAGGGATGAGGATTTAAGGGATGTACTCAACGATCGACGTGAAAGACAAGATGAGTACGCTCTCCCGGCACAGGTCACCCCTGCAATCCCAAAAGCGGTTCAGGCTCAGATTGATGCTTTAAACCAGGCAGTACAACAGCTGGTCGGGGGACGAACATCCCACATAGAGTTCGATAGGAGAAGGGGCACTCCCTTTGTATAGAGGATTGTTGCGGCTGAAACCCCCAGTAAATTCAAGATGCCAACACTGCCGAACTTTGATGGGTACGAAGACCCAGTATCTCATGTTAACAAGTTTGCGATACAAATGGATATACAGAAAGTGTCGGAAGATGCCTGATGCAGGATCTTCCCCGCGACACTATCTGACACCGCCCAAGAGTAGTTCTTTAAGTTCTCTCATGCTAGTATAGTATCCTGGGAGATGTTCGTGAAAGAATTTTGCGGACAATTTTATGCGGGTCGCGTACACCCCACAGAGGCTAACCAGCTGGTCGAGATATGCCAGAAGGAGGGAGAGCCCTTAAAGGAATATGTCCAGCACTTCATGTGAGTAGCAGCTAGAGCCAAGACAGTGGGTGATGAAAGGCAAGATGATGGCCCTAACTGCTAGGGTTAGGCGCCATTCACCCCTCTATAGTAGCCTAAGAAAGAATGGGGTAAGAAGTACCCAGGAGTTTTTGGATCGGACTGATCGATATATCAAGCTCGAAGACGCGATTTCCAATGAAGGAAAATCACCAACAAAAGACAAGGGACCAAAGGAAGAACCCGCCAAGGCTGCCAACGGGTTGGAGAAACCCAATGGCAATGGAAAGGGCAACTGAAATGGAAATGGTAGGAATGGTGGAAAACGGGCGAACAATGAACCCTCAGCTTCTAAGAATAAACTCCCCAAAGGAAATCGATATGAGCCAAGATTCAAGAACTACACGACCCTTGTCGAAAGTCGAGCGGAAGTCTACCATGCGACCAGCTCCAACGTGCCTTATAAACGACTCGCACCTATAAGGAAAGATATCTCCAAGAGAGATACAACGAAGTTCTATCATTTTCACAACGACTACGGGCACGACACTAACGAATGCAACCAGTTGAAAGATGAAATTGAGTTCCTGATTAAGCAGGGACATCTAAGAAGATATGTGCGAGTTGCAGGAGGGTCTCAATGAGAGACTCAAGGTGGCAATGAGCAGGCGCTTGCACGCCAACGCTCGCCACCTTTACAGCCAGCTCCTGTAGCAGGCACTCTACTCACCATCTGCAGCAGCCCACACCTTGCAGGGGATAGTGGGAAGGCAAGGGAACGATATGCTCAAACCCTACGCCACAACCAGGACATCGAGATGATGAGTGTGGAGGATCGAGCACCAAAGAAGGCTCGAACAGAGGAGGAGTTGATTACCTTCTCTGAAGATGATGCCCAGTACATACAATTCCCACACTCCGATCCGTTGGTCGTAGACGTGCAAATCTCCAACATGATGGTGAAGAGGGTGTTGGTTGACACAGGAAGTTCGGTCAACATCCTATACAAGTCTTCACTGGAGAGAATGAAGTTGTCCGTCAAGGACCTGGAGCCATGCAACCAAACCATCTATGGTTTTTCCGGCGAAGGGATCGCCCCAACTGGGTCTATTAGGCTTCCAGTTACAGCAGGTACTGTACCTACTAATACGACATTACTCAATACTTTCATAGTAGTTGATTGTCCTTCGGCATACAATGCTGTAATTGGGAGGCCAATTCTGGTCGACATGTGAGCTGTCACTTCAATATGGCACCTTGCCATGAAATTCCCAACAGACGCAGGGGTAGGATGTGTATTGGGAAATCAAAAGGAAGCAAGGGACTGCTACAACGCCTCGATAACCAAAGCAAAGAGAGGTGTGTCGAGAGATGTTCCTGGAAAAGAGTTGCAAATGGCATTTGATGTTCAAGCCCAGTAAGGTGATAATGTCACCAAATAGGGCGTTGCCCAAAGTGAGGATAGAGACTTGGATCCTCATTTTGGGGATTTTGAGGAAAAAATAAGACCCATCAAGTACCTTGAAGAGGTCCAACTCTAGAAGAAAATCTAACCAGGGTTGTGAAAGTCGGTAAAAACTTATAGACAACAACAAAAGAAGCACTGATGGAGTTTTTGAGGAAGAACCAGGAAGTCATCGCCTGGTCGCACAGAGACATGGTTGGAATAGACCCTGCAGTCATCAGCCATGTTCTGAACATCGACAAGAGTTTTCCACCGGTGCAATAGAAAAGAAGGCTGCTCGACAAAGATAGATCAAAGGCCCTAAAAGAAGAAGTCAAGAAGTTGAAGGAGAATGGGTTCATCAGGGTAGCGTTTTATCCATCGTGGGTCTCTAATCCCGTGTTTGTTCCCAAGCTGAATGGAAAATTGCAAACATGCGTGGATTTCGCAGACCTCAATAAAGCCTGCCCCAAGGATTGTTTCCCACTCCCTAGGATCGACCAACTGATCGATGCCACTGCAGGGCACGAGATTCTCTCATTCATGGATGCATACTCCGGATATAATCTGATTAGTATGCACCCACCTGATGAGGATCACACTAGTTTTCAGACTGACACCGGGCTTTACTGTTACAAAGTAATCCCCTTCGGTTTGAAAAACGCTGGTGCGACTTACCAGTGACTTGTCAACCACATGTTTAGGGAGCTGATCGACACAAACATGGAGATCTATGTCAATGACATGCTGGTTAAGTCGAAGAAGGCAGAAGGGCATATAGAGGATTTGCAAGAGTGCTTCAACGTCTTGAACAAATATTAGATGAAGCTGAATCCCCTCAAATGCTCCTTCGGAGTAGGATCAGGGAAGTTCTTGGGATTTATAGTTAACTCGAGAGGAATTAAAGCGAATCCCAAGAAGATCAAAGCCCTGATCGATATGAAATCGCCAGCAAAGATTAAGGATGTTCAAAGTTTGACCGGAAGGATTGCCGCTCTTAGTATATTCATTTCGAAATCAACGGACAAGTGTGTTCCATTTTTTAATCTACTTAGAGGCAACAAGAAATTTGAATGGACGGAGGAGTGTGAGCAGGCTTTCCAAGCATTGAAGACTCACATGGCGCAACCACCCATTCTATCGAAGCCGGTCGATGAGGAAACTTTGTTTGTCTACTTGGTGATCACAAAATATGCTGCCAGTGTTGTCTTAGTAAGGGAAGAAGAAGGCGTACAGAAGGTTGTTTATTATGTATGCACGAGGCTAATTGGAGCGGAGTTGCGGTACCCACCTATTGAAAAGTTATCCTATTGCTTGATTTTGGCCTCTAGGAAGCTACAACCTTACATTCAAGCTCACCCAATCACGGTTTTGACCGACCAGCCTCTACGGCAAGTTCTGCAAAGGCCAGAGGACGCGGGTAGATTGTTGAAATGGGCAGTCGAACTTGGGCAGTTTGATACTTCTTACTTGCCGCGAGCAGCGATAAAAGGGCAAGCCTTGGCTGACTTCATTGCAGAGTTCACTGAACTTACAGATAGCGAGCAAACCGAAGAGCCTGAAGAGCCTGAGTCTCAAAACCAATCTCCCTCATGGAAGTTATTTACAAATGGCTCTTCCAATGAGCATCATCCAGGGGAGGGGGTGATCCTGATTGCGCCTGAAGGGCATCGATTTCACTGTGCAATCATGTTTGACTTCACTGCTTCCAACAACGAGGCTGAGTATGAAGCATTGCTTGTTGGGTTACGATTAGCCAGGGACATGAATATAAAGGTACTTGACATCTACAGTGACTCTCAGCTAGTGGTAAATCAAGTCATGGGATAGTACCAAGCCCGAGGTTTAAAGATGGTTGCCTATTTAAACAAAACAAAGGATTTATTAGCGCAATTTGACAAGTACACCCTTCAGCAAGTACCTCACGACCAGAATTCAAACGCTGATGCTTTGGCCAAGTTAGCAAGTGTGAAGGATGCTAATACTCTGAACATAGTGCCAATTGAATGGCTATCTGTGCCAAGCATCCAAGCAGAGGAGACCACTCTGGTGATCCAGGTGGCGGGTACATGGATGGCACCATACGTAGAGTATCTGACGCAAGGCGTGTTACCAACGGACAGAAACAAAGCTAGGACCCTTCAGTGACAGGCTACTAGGTATATCCTGGTTGATGGAATCTTGTATCGAAGGGGATACTCAATGCCACTCCTCAGATGTATTTCAAAAGAGAAGGCCAAAGAATTAATGAAAGAGGTACACGAAGGCTTCTGTGGGGACCACGCTGGGGGGCAAAGCCTATCAAAAGAGATCCTGAGGCAAGGGTATTTCTGGCCAACGATGAATGAAGACTCGATGGAATTTGTACGGAGGTGCGACAAGTGCTAGATGTTCTCAAAAATCCCACGAGCAGCCCCTAATGAACTGAAATAGATGCAAAGTCCGTGGCCATTTTCAGTGTGGGCTATAGATTTAATCGGGTCTTTACCCACAGGAAAGGGCGGCATCAAGTATGTTGTGGTTGCCGTTGATTATTTCACTAAATGGGCCGAAGCCGAGCCACTCGCAACCATAACTACCAAGAAGGTGCTAAATTTTGTGGTCAAAAACATCGCTTGTCGCTATGTACTACCAAGGAAAATCATCTCAGATAATGGCACGCAGTTTGATAGTGATTTATTCACAGACTTTTGCGAACGGCATGGGATTATCAAGAGCTTTTCTTCAGTCGCTCATCCCCAAGCAAATGGACAAGTCGAAGCAGTCAATAAAACGCTAAAGGATACCCTAAAGAAAAGACTGGAAGAAGCTAAGGGTGCATGGCCAGAGCAATTTCCTGAAGTCCTTTGGTCGTACAGAACTTCACACCGAACAACAATATGCCATACTCCATTTTCTTTGGCTTATGGGTATGAGGCTATGTTACCTGTTGAGTTAGATCTGCCCTCGCATCGCAGAATAACGTACGACCAAGGCTCTAGCAGCCAACTATTGATGGAATCTCTGGACTTGATCGATGAGAAGCATGAGCAAGCCTAACTCCGAGTAGCTGCATACCAGCAAAAAGTCGCCCGGTATTTCAACTCTAAAGTGCGTGAAATAAAACTCAATATCAGAGATCTAGTACTGCAAAGAGTTTTCTTAAACACCTGCGACCAGACTGCTGGAGTACTTGGGCCTAATTGGGAAGGGCCTTACCATATTGAAGAAGTTCTTCATCCAGGCACCTATAAACTTGCTCGCTTAAACGGAGATCTCATTCCTTGCTATTGGAATGGAGAACACCTATGCAAGTACTATCAATAAACAATTATTCTTAAAGGATTGGCTTGTATTAATTTTTCTTTTTACAGGTTGTGAAAAAGGGTTGGTCACTTTATATGACTAATCCCTTATAAGTGTAAGATCTTATTGATCGCTTGTACAGACACATTTTGTCCATTTATGATGAGAAATATAAGGGGTTGTGCGCAGCCAATCATTCTTGCCAATTATTGTATTTATTACAAGTATTTGCTCATTATGTGTGTTGTTTTGCTGTATTATCGTTTTAATTCCTTTATTCCGAGTAGTAATGTTCGAACAGGTTCTGGTCAAGGCAAGTGACTAAGGACCTAAAGTTCCTCAATCACTTGGGGAGCATATAAGGCATCTAGTAAGCAAAGCATATCGAAAGATATGTAAACACATGAGCAAAATAAGTGAAAGCATGCTAAGGTACTTAGAGTATTTTTCAAAATTTTGCATTTTGTTAAATCAATCCAAAGTACTATGCTAAGTTCGATCATGCGAATAGATGTTATAATAAAATGCAGGTATTGTAATATCAAAAGGAAACATTTTACACCACGAGCAGTTCTGCTCGGATGTAATTGTTCGATCAAAAGAAAAAAGCTGCCCATGCAGCAATAAAAGTTAAAACATGAAATTATTTTTACATCATGACCCATAGGCCATGTAATTCAAAAGTAAAATAAAAAGATAAAATTATGAGGTTGCCGGGGGGTCTTGTGGCAATTTCTACTGCTGCTGGTCGACTGCATCTCTAGCTTCTTCTCGAGTGCCCTCTATGTCGGTCGCTAAAGAAATTTCTGGTGACCGTGGAAGTGTTTCCTCTTCCAGACGAGCAACGCACCTAGCTAACTACGCCTCCCTGATATGGTCTTGGAGATAGGAGAAATTAGCATTGGGGTTGTTTTTCTAGAACAAGTAGAAACACTCGAACAATTCCCCTTCATAGTCCTTAAGGTTGCGGGCATTATGTTCCTCCAGAGCAGCAACTTCCTTGCAGCTTATCTCCAACTCATCTTGAAGCTTGTGGGCTTCCCGGTAATTATTGAGCGAGACCTCCTTGTACTGCTCCTTGGATGCAGTGATTTTGGCAATACTCGCATCATTCCTCTTCAGTTCTTCTACAAGAGAAGCGATTTTGGCCTCAGTCACCTGCAGCGCCTCGAGGTGTTTTGCCTCAGCCTCCTTGAGGGCCTCAGTATGCTTCGCCTCGACCTATTTAATGGCATCAGAATGCTTCGCCTCAACCACCTTTAGCCGCTCAGCATGAGTAGCTTCAGTCGCCTTGAGTTTCTCGGTGTATCGAGCCTCAGCAGCACTAAGCTGATCGCTAAGTCTCTTTTCGAATTGAACATTCAGCGTCCTAAAAATCGCCAGCCAGAAGTAAGGGTAAGCACCCCCTGCGATCAGAAAAAGATAAGGCTGTAAATAGGAGCAAGTTAAAAAGAAAATTCATAGAGTACAATAAAGAAAACAACTTACAGCGAGCACTTCGTTCAGTGTGAGGTTGAGGACTTGGTCGACCCCCATAGAGCTGGTCTCCTGGATTGCCTCCCGACTGTGTCAGTGTTTTGTTATTCTCGACAGCCTATCTTTGGCTGAGTTGAGCACCACGCCCGTGAGGTCGTCTCCCGAGGTTTCTTCCCAGCGAACAGTCGACTGCTGAACGGTGGATGTTTGAGGTGTAGGTTCGATTGGAGCTAGAGGAAGAGTCTGTCCGACCGAAAATGGAGGATCTGGGTTTATTGGAGTTGGAGGAGTTGCCTCCCTAGTAGGAGCTGGTGGAGAAGTTGTCTCCTTCGTTGGAGTAGACGCAGGAGGGTCATCTGTTCGAGATTTCTTCGCTGGGGGATTGCTGTAGCCCTCCCCAGACTGGCGCCTGTGGGACTTTTTCTTGCTCGCTGATTTGGTGTACAAGTCAAAGGCACGTTCGGCAGGCATGTCTGCAAAAAAGAAACAAGCAAACAATCAGGCAATATAATAAAAGGAACTTGCTAAATTTAAGAAACAAGGGCAGAGAAATTGAAAGTATAATACCCGAGCTACAATTACTGGTCGCTACACAATTTACTTTACTAGTGCTACTGTAACGCCCTGGATAACCAAGACTGTCATACTGTGTGTTTGAAATAGTGCAAGACTTGCTAATCAAGTCATTTGAATCATAATGTGTAACTAATGACATAAACAAGTTAGGTTAAAAAGAATTTTGGTTATAAACGATTAAATTTTACTAAAATACATGTTTGATACATGGGATCCAAAAATAGGGTTTAAATAACGTAAATACAAAATTCTCGCTAACCAATAAATAACCAAGTCACTCTAATGGAAAAATTTACGATTTAGGCTCCCGTCCCTGTACAATCCCTCGACTGTGGTGGCCAAGCAGCTGACAATGTACACCTCGCCCCTAGAGCTCTCCAACCCATGGCCAACTAGCATTACCTGCACCACGTAGCACCCGTGTGCCAAGGCCCAGCAAGAAAACATAACATCCTAACATAACAGTAATAGCAGCTAAACAGTTCGTTAAGCATAATCCAAATAATTACAAGGCATTAATCAGTTACCAGTAAATCATAAAATACATTCAAGGCAGCACACTGGTCAATAACTAATAATTCAACTCCAGATACTCATCAAGTCATACACCATAATCAACAATAGAACCTATGTCAAGTAATAACTAGGGTTAATGCCCGCAGGCCGCACCCTCTGTTTAATTCACTGCCTTTGGCTCGCTTAGGCCAAGCCCGGTGACATACCCACTGACTCTGGCCAGCTTAACCGAGCTCAGTGATTAATAAGCTTTCCTCAGATACCAGTGTCGGAGCTGCGCCATGTGCGCAAGTATTGATTTCGGCACCCTTAGGCCGCTTATCACATCTCCCAGTGGCATAATACCACTTCATGACATTCATATAATTATAGGGAACTCTTAGTCCCAACATATTCACAAAGCAACACAATCAAATATAGGGAACACTTAGTCCCATCCTATCCACCTACATAGGTGCATTTTTCTTACCTTAATTCCAAGTGCTTTAATTAAGAAGGACGAACCCCGAGCACGATCCATTTCCCGAGCCCTAGCTTATCACCTAGTCACAACCAAGATAATGGGTTCCATTAATATTCAAATAAAGATCACTAGGTATAATACTAACTTTTGGGACATCAAATTCCACCAAGCAAGGTGGGGAATTCGTTCCCGAGCACTCTAGACTAGATTCCCGAGCTGAAAAACCTCAAATGTTCAAGTACACACCTAAGGGTTGCGGCCCCTGAAGCCTTGCCATGGCCCTACCCTAGAACAGAACCAAGGCCACCCCTGGAAGAAGACACGCGCCGCGGCCCTTGCCTTGGGCGCGGCGGCGCTCACCCTTGGCCGAGCCCTCCTGGCTCATCTTCATCCTAGGGCCGCAGCGCTCTAGAACAGAGCCGCGGCCCTTCCCCTCGAGCCCAGAATTTCCACCATTTCCAACCTCTAAACCTTACCCAAAATCATCCCAAAGCTCCCTATTTCAATATCAATCATTCCCAACACTTTTAAGACAACTTTAACAGCATAATTCAACAGGAAACCCAACCCAAAACTCATTGCAATCCATGTTTCAATCTCTGAAACTCAAGAACTTCAAACACTAAAGCCAACCATACAAAACTCAAATTTAAGCTTCTAAATCATAAATTAAAGTTTACCTCTTCAGCTGAACCCCTTCTCTAAGCAGAATCCCAGCTAGTTCCCAAGTTTCTAGCTTCAATTCAACCTTAAACATCAAAATTACAATTATCTTACTACTCAGAGTTTCTAACCTCATAAACACAGTTTGATTCTCACCTTGGCTTTGATTAAATGTTCCTTGGATAATCCTTGAGCTAAGCTTTTAAATCCCCACTGAAACCCTCTGAAATCCCAGCCCAAGTCCTCCAAATTTCCTCTGTTTTCCTTTTGTTTTTCCTAGTTTCCTTGAGAGAGAAGAGGGAGAGAGGAAAAGGGTCGGTCTAATCTTCTTTTCCACTAGCTTTTGTTTTAACTAAGTCTATCCTTTATCCCGTTAAGTCAATCCTGAGGCTCGGGGTGCCAGAAACGTCCCCGAGGGCAAAATGGTAAAATTCCCCAATATCCCTGCCTAAACTTCCTAACCTCAAATATATCTCCATATATTTATTTTCATAACCCGATAGTCTAAATAACTACCCGATACCTATAATACCCCTGACTTATCCAAAGTCAACTATTAAGCCCCATTGTGACTTTCCTGCTACTTGCTCTCTAGGATCGCCTCGTGCCGAAAGCTACAAACACGTTCATATATACATATATATATATTTACCTATCCACATAATAATGTGGTCTCAAAAATTTATCACACACAATCACATTTATGCCCTAACGGGTCAAAATTACGATTAAGCCCTTACCAGCCAAACAGGGCCCGCCTGCTTATCCAGTAACCATATCCATACTTTCTTACCATTAATTATGTTAACCTCCAATTATACCCTCCCAGCACACTAATCAAGGCCCTTAAACCTTATTAGTAATTTTGGGTCGTTACAGCTACACTCACTCTCTGGCTTGAAGAAGTCTAAATTTAAAGCAGGTGGGTATTTAAAGTTTCCAACCCCGTCGAAAAGGTGACAGGGAATAGGCAGACTATCTAAAAGCGTAAAATCAGTACCGTTCTCATCCGAAGACTCAAGAATAGGCTTTGAGGCCTTCTTCTTTCCCTTCCCTAGAGGGGCCGGTGCAGCAGCAGGTCGTGGGGCACCAGTTGGTTCGTTGATGGTCACCCCAGTTGCCCTCCTCGGAGGAGGTTGTGATACATCTTGTTGCTGCTCGGGGACTTCAATGCCGGTGGCACTCCCCGCAGTAGATTCCCTCACATCCTGGTGAGGTGCTAGAAGGCTGACCAGTCTCAAATTGGCCTCTGTGACCAGCTGTTTGACATTTTTCTCTATGTCGATCATGCTAGCCAGGAGGGCTGATCAGACCTCCATGTCTGGGGTGGGGGCTGGTCGCAACTAGGGGCCTGAAATGCACTAAATTTCTAAGGGACATGCAGGGAGAATCAAAGATAAAAAAAATATACGACCAGGGGCGCAAAGACTTTACCTCCTTGTGTGAAGGCCAAGTTGTTCGCGACCATATCGGCAGTCAGAATGTACAACAGATGGTACTTCCCCATGTTCGAAATAAAAGTGGTGTCAGCCAGGAAAGTGCTAGTCGTTTCCTGGTGGCAAAAATGGAAGAACCCCGTGTTTTCTTGGTTGGGGTTGGATTTTAGGTCAAACAGGTAGTTGACCTCGTGTGGCATGGGAACCAGCCACTTCTTATGACTATAAAGGATATAAAGTGCAGAGAGAATTCTATATCCATTTGGGGTGATTTGAAAAGGAGTGACCCCAAAATAATTGGCCACTCTTTGGAAAAAAGGATGGAGAGGCAGGATCGCTCCTGCCTCGATGTGATATCTCGACCAGGCGCTATATGCGCCTCCAGGCAGATTCTCCCTTTGGTCTCTAGTGGGTCGGACTAATGTCACCCCAAGAAGCCCGTACTTCTTGATATAATTGGCGATCATCATAATCGTTACTCGACTAGGAGGGGTGACGTACCATTCGACATCCGGTCGAGTGGCACTTCAGAGTTGGGCTTGAGCTTGGATTCCTGGCCCGGGAATACTCTCAGCTCTACCGCTGGTCGAGGGAATGTCCGTATGAGGAGCGGGCTGGTGTTCAGAAGGTTTTGATGTTTTCTTTTTCTGGGCAGTGGATTTTACTCTACCCATGGCTTAAAGGTTTGAATGAGGTCTGTTAGGTGGAGTTCGAGAAAAAGGGATGTCCGAAATAAGTAACGACGGTTGTTCTATGTCCACGAGCAGTTGAGCAAGCAGGTCGTCGTCAATTGGTCTCTCACCTCCTCATGGATCTTGCATCAAAATCTGGGAACAGAAAACGGGAGATGAGAACTTGAAGTCTAATGACTTGTGTTGAAAGTGAGAATAACGTTGCTCGCGTATAAAAGTTAGATTTTTATACGACCAGTAGCATTCTAGCAAAAACACGAAGTTTCTTACGAGCAGTTTGAGAAACAAATTAAAAACCAGAAGTAAAAAGTTTTTCAAAGAAAACTTTTTCTACTCCGAAAGGGCGGGAAAAACCCAGTTTTTCAACTACCTTAAAAATCGAATTTTTACTTCGATTTTACGCCCTAAATCTACAATCTCGACTACCAAACTGACTCCTAACTCCTATGAAGTGTTATGTCACTACCTTATCAAGCATCGATCAACATACCCATTTACCCCAAGACAATTTCAGTCAAGAACTCAGATACGAAACGAATAAAAAGCGACTTTGCATGGCAACTCAAACAACTAAAAGGTTCGTAAAACTTATTTGGATGAAAAGTGGATTATGAACACGGAAAACTTTGAGCGTCTGAATGGAAGTTCCTTAGATTGGCAGTAGGAGCTTCTGGGATTTTCTTGGCTCAAACGGTCGAAGTTCTTCAGAGTTCTTGAAAAATAGAAGGCAAGTGAAAAGTAAAAAGT
The DNA here is from genome assembly GCF_963169125.1 of Humulus lupulus. NCBI lineage: Eukaryota > Viridiplantae > Streptophyta > Magnoliopsida > Rosales > Cannabaceae > Humulus > Humulus lupulus. Next base: position 109,528,291 of record NC_084799.1, read on the forward strand.
GAAAACATGAATTTGGGGTATTATTTATAGTGATGGAGACACCATAAAAGAAGTAATCATGAGATTACCTTTTTTCAAAGTATGGGGAACTGTAATAGCCGTGAGACAAGTTTTTGGAAAGTCGAAAAGACCTGATTGGACATGATTGGTTGCTTTTTTCGAAGAGGCATGACGGCTCTGACAGGTTTAATGGGGCATACGAAAGGTCAGACACCTAAGTTTACTTTATGCGGGTCGCAGTAAAGTAAACTTGGGGGAAAATGTTTACCCAAAAACAGTTGCTTATGATGTGGCAGGTATTTCTCACACGTGGATGACACGTGGCAGAATTGAAATAAGGCGGTGTTGTTCGGTTATTGACCATATACACATTGCTTCATCAAGACTGACTATTAGGTACGACCAGGCTGGTCGTATGATTCGGTTTATTCCCTTATAAGATTGTGATCTTGTAATAATTATATTTATTATTTCATCTTTATTACCTTGATACACGGATATTAAGGAGAGTTAAGGCCCAATGGCCCATGTAACTCCCCTTGAGCCTATAAATATGCATGAAATAGCTCAAAGAGGGGACTTTTGATCTTGGAATCTTTTTCCTAAATATTGAGAGAGAGAGAGACTATAGTGCGATTATCCATCATCTTATTGTAATTCTCCACAGTTTGTGAAACTCAAGAACCCTAGTTCTTTGATCACGACATTGGGATTCAATATTAATAATAGCACTAAGTGGACGTAGGTCATTACCATTCATTGGGGCTGAACCACTATAAATCGTTGGTGTTTTCTTCTTTACCATTAGATTAAACTCTTAATTGTCATCTCATTTCCTGTCGTATATTTGACTCTGTGTCATTGGCCAAATCGAGGGTCAACAGGTAGTAATAACTAAACCTCTTGCCGCCCTACGGCCCAAGAGTGAACAAAGAAACGTTCACCCTCAACAGTCATGCTAATAAGCATGTCAATTCATATTCATATCCAAACATGGTGCTAATAGGAACTTCCTAACTTTTATAAACAAGTAACGGTGCTAATAAGCATTTTCTGGCACGCATAGATAATTAATGATGCTAATAAACATTTCCTGACATTTACAGACAAATAGTGATGCTAATAGGCCTTTCTTTAACATTTATTAGTGCTAATAAGAATTTCCTAGTATACATGTATCTATAACAACGCTAATGAGTGTGTCCTGGCCTACATGTCCATATAACAATGCCAATAAGCGCTTCCTTTTGCATTCACAAGCAATGTCAATGTTAATAATCATCCCAATACTCTCACACATATACAGTCATGCTAATAAGCATGGCGATTAATATTCATGTTCAAACAAAGTGCTAATAAGCACGTTCTTAACATTCACAAGCATTAACAGTGATAATAAGCATGTTCATGGCATTCATATACAAAACATAATGATATTAAGCATTTCTAACATTCAAGAGCAATAATGATGGAAATAAGCATTTTATGGCATGCATGGCATTCAGAATAGCTCATGCTTTCTATCTAAGCAAGCAGGTAAGGCATATATATTTCATTTAAGAAATCGCACACATAACTAAATTAATAATTACTGAATCCTGAGTCGAGTTTTTCTTTAGTGGCGAGTGTACATGCCCAGTCCATCATAAGGAACCCTTAAACCTTGGCAGCACTGATACCAAGTTGTAACGCCCTACTAATTAGGGTATGTTACAATGTGTGTTTAAATTAGTGCTCGACTCGCTAAAAGATTCATTTTGACTAAAACATGTGATTAAACCACTAAGGGTTCATGTATTAAAAATCTTGGTCAAGGAATAAACGTTTCCATTAAAAGAAAACATTAGTCTTTACATGGGATCCCAAAATACAAGTTTAAAAAAAAATTACAACTCAGGGATTACAAAAATAAGCCAACCTATGCGACAAAACACAGTCAAACCCTAGATCCCCTGCGATACCTCAGCTGTGGCGATCGAGCAGACTACATATGTACACATCACCCCTAACGCTCTCCAACTCAAGGTTGGCTAGGCTTCTCCTTACCCTTACTTGCACCACAAAGCACTCGTGAGCCAAAAGACTCATCAAGAAAACCTATTAACAGATTCAGGTAGTCAATAGAATATAACAACATGCTAAACAGTAATAACTGAAACCAAGCATACACACTGTATGAGTAAGTGACCATAGGGTCACACAAGTGTGTGTCGCACTTCCATTTATTCATATGGCATTCGAGCTAGTCAAGTGCATGATGCACTCCCAGGGTGGTCTAGCTATAACGGCCTACGCTCAGCGCGCATAATGTCGATCATGACTTATAAGTCGAGCCTTGCAAACCCTCGACTCATAAGTCGAGCTTTGTGAACCCTCGACTTATAAGTCATGCCTTGTAAACCCTTGACTTATAAGTCGGGCCTTGTAATTCCTTGACTTATAAGTCGGGCCTTGTAACCCTCGACTCATAATCCAGGCCTTGCGAATGCTTGACTAATAAGTCGAGCTTTGTGAACCCTCGACTTATAAGTCGAGCCTTATAAACCCTCGACTTATTAGCCAGACCTTGTAATTCCTCGACTTATAAGTCGAGCCTTGTAACCCTCAACTAATAAGTCGGGCCTTGTGAACCCTCGACTCATAAGTAGAGCCCTTTTTGTCCCTCAGCTTATAAGTCGAGCCCTTTTAGTCCATCAGCTTATAAGTCGAGCCCCTTTTTAATCAAATATACCCTCGACTAGCAAGTTGAGATTTTGGTTAGGCATAATAGATAGACTTCCTACTTATAAGTCGAGCCTCCCAGTCAGGAACAGACATACATAAAATACATTCATCATACACAGATACAACACATTACAATGTACTTAGATAGGTATACATATGCATAATTATAATCATGCTCATTAGCTGGGCCCGAGCCCAAATCATGTTTACATTTAACAGTTGGGCCAAGCCCCAATCATATTACATTTAACAGTTGGGCAAAGCCCCAATCCTACTACATTTAACAGTTGGTCTAAGCCCCAATCCTATTACAATTAACAGTTGGGCCATGCTCTAATCACATTACATTTAACAGTGGGACCACGGCCTAATCATAATACATTTAATAGCGAGGTCAAGCCCTAATCATGTTTACATTTAACGAGGCCAGGCCCTAGTCACGTATCTCACGCATTGAGTGCAATTTTATTACCTCGATCCTTGTGAGAATACTGAAACAACCCCGAGCATTATACCTAACCCGAGCCTTGCGGAAACCCTAGTCACAACACAAGTATATTTTCATCAGGAATTAACCCTAGAAATCGAGTTCTAAACTAACTCTAACTCTCAATACCATTATTCCCAGTTAATAGGGCGGTAGAAATATCCCCCGAGCTCCCAAGCGTGCTTCTAAATCGAATCCCTAAGCCCCCAGGCCTAGCCCTAAAAACTCAGCAAACTAGCATTTCAGGGCGCCTGGTGCGGTCGTGCCCATAGAAATATTGGGACTTCTGGGCCATTGGCGTGGTCGTGCCAACCCCTGGCGCGATCGCTGTAATGCCCCAACTCCAGGGACCGTTACGGTGTGCCTTGTAAACAGAGCTAAACTTTCTAATCGAGTCATTTGGGCAAAATCGTGTAACTAAGTATGATTAGCGGTTTAGGGATTAAAAGTTTTGGATAAGATGTAACGTTTCACTAGAACGTTTAATATATATATGCTGGGATCCCAAAATTATAATTTCAAAGTCTATTACAAGAAAATATTTACAACAGGCCGTTCTACGCGGCAAAACAGGGTTTAACCCTAGTTCCTCTTTAAACCTCGGCCATGGCGGACGAGCAGCTGCATATGTACACGTCATCACCTAAGCTCTCCAACTCAAGGATGGTCCAACTTTCTTTTGCCTTTACCTGCACCACGTAGCACCCGTGAGCCGAAGCCTAGCAAGAAAACATAATATAACATGATATAATATCAATAGTGATTGCATTAATTATTCAGGACCAACAGTCCAAACAAATAGGTGACTATCACAAAAGTCACAAATATGGGGACAGCACCCTTAGCCATGTGATGATAGGATCACCAGGGCTTAACAGATAACAAAGGTCTCTAATATGGGAACAACACCCTTTAGCCATGTGAAGATAGGGTCACCAGGGCTTAACAGATAAGTGAACCTTTCATAAGTCTGAACAGGATAGGTGTATGGTGAATAGTCACCAACATAACCTTTTCCCCATGACCATAGAGTCATAACCTTGGAACAGCATTCCCTAGCTATGTGACAAACAGTCACTGGGCCATATGCCCTGGCTCTGAATAACTAGTCTCAGACTAGCCAAGCGCTTATAAGTTCATCGACCTTAGGGTCGGTCCAGCGTTAATACCCCATATGAGTCATTCATTGCTGATATCGATTAGATCTAATCTTCATTTGGCTCGGCGTTCATGACGCTATGCCATTTCTAACTCTTAGGTCAGTAAAACACGACTAGTGTTCAACCCATTGTGAACTTGACTAGTAAATCACAGCTTCACACATGGATCTAACACCATTGCCGATTTTGGCTAATAAGTCAGTGCCACACACAAGTAAGCCATGCCACCAAACATATATCACATATCCAATATCCATAAACAAGGTATTCAGCATGCTTACTTAACATGTACTAGTACAATTAGGACTATGCACGAACACAGAGGCTCAAGCTCTGAACAATATCATACTCAACATGTAAAGCATGTCCTATTCACATGTTTCTTGTGCATCATATTCAACAATCCAACATGCACCAATAATAGCCATGCATGTCAGGTATGCACAGGGTGCAGTTTTCTTACCTCAGATTCGAGCTAGAATGATTAAAAGAACTACCCTTGAGAACGATCAACTTTTAGTCCTTTAGCGGTCACCTAGTCATAACCAAATATGGGACACCATTAATAAAAATGATTAACATAGGTTCCCAAACCAATATATAGCCTCCGGGACATCAATCCAAACTAAACTAAGTAGTAGGATCAACCCCGAGGCCTTAGGCTAGCATCCCCAAGTCAAAAACCCATTTTCTGGCCAAAAATGCCCTTATGGGCTGCGGCTCACCACATCCATGCCGCGGCACACCCTCAAACAGAGGCAAAACCTCCCCAGAAATCAACATAGGTCGCGGCGTACCATAGCCACGCCGCGGCCCTTTACGCAAAACAGCATACAACAACCTTTCTACCCCTGCGTTTTTCCTTGAAACCAAACCTTCAAACCAGTCCCAAATCTCATTCAAACACTCAATCCAACCCCCAAACATCATCTATATCAAACCCTCATCAAAACTCAAGTTAAACACCAACCTAAGTTCCATTAATTCCAACTACCCATCAAGAAATCACAAACTAAAACTTAAACTAAAACCAGAGTAAAATCAGAGATTCCATGGCTGAAACTTACCTCCAACTTGGGATTAAACCCTCTTCAATGGTTGAACTAAGTTTCTAAGCTCCCACCTTTGATCTCCTAGCTTGTTGCCTCGATTTGGGTTCTCAAAATTCAAAGGAAAATGAAGGGGAAGAACATGTACGGAAAAGAAAGAAGGAGATGAGGATGATGCTCTATTTTTGTTCTGAAATTTTACAGCCTTGAAAGTCAATATAAATCCAAACCAAATGACCTAAATGCCCCTAAGTCATTAAAAGTTTCTAAAGCATTCCCAAGGGTAAAACCGTCCTTTCCCGCTTATCACGTTAATTATAATTAACACCCTCAAAGTCCCGTTATTCTCAATATTCTCAAATGCCAATAAATCATATCCCATTACCCTTTAATTCCTGGTAATGTTCTAATCATTGAAATGACCCGAGACTCACCCCGAGCCCCAAACTTAAACCCATTATGACTAGACCGAACACTTACATTTCATGATCGTCTCATGCCGAATAGCTCGAACCAATCCACCTTATAATGTGTCTATATTAATTAATCACAACCATGCACCCAAAATACACAATTACGCCCACATCGGCCAAATTACCAAAATACCCCTATATTCATAAATACACCCATATGCATGCATTTACCATCATATAATAATATAATTCACATAAACATGCATATGATCATTAAATAGCATCATAACTCAATTATGGCCCTCCTGGCCTCCTAATCAAGGTCCTAACCCTTATTAGGAAATTCGGGGCATTACAATCGCACCCCTCCACTCTAGCCCCCAAATTGAATTCCAATTTCCCATTTTCTGGGACACTAGTGCGGTTGCGCTAGGTCCCCATAACACAAGTGTTCTTCCCCAAATCGCAACTCTACGATTTCTAGCAATGTCAAACCTTAATTTTGACCAATTTAGGTATTTTTAACAGAATTCCAGCCATAGAAACTATATACTAAGTCTAAGCAACAAAACCTACTAATTAAACCATCCCAAACACCCATAAACATGAAATTTAGAAATCAAACTCAAAAATCCTGAAGAACATCAAAAAGGCCCCATCACCTCTAAATTTGAATCCCTTGGGGCTGATGATGGCTCTAGAAATTCCTAAACCCAGTCTCCAGTTGCTACTCCACAAAATTTGGCTTCAATCTTTACTAAGATTTGGCTTCCACACTTGATCTATAGGCTCACCCTTCTCAAGCTTCCAAAGGCTCCCACAACTAAACAACAGTTCTTGAATGTGTGAGCCCAAGTGCAGCTGCCCCTTGCCATCTAATGTGGTCAAATGACCACATTACCCCTTGCCCCTTTTTACCTTAAAAGCTACCCTCAAAGGCAATTTATTCATTTGGCATAATTCCTGCTAACCTCAAATTATCTCATATAATCTATCATACCAATATTTCATCAATTAACTCCGACTACTCTATACTTCCCAGTAATTTACCAAATTACAAAAATACCCCTAAGCTCACGCCGAGCTGGGTATTTTACCCCGTTGTGACTTTTCTGCTAACTAGCTCCCTAGGATCACCTTGTGCCGAGTAACTCAAATATATCCACATAATAATGTGGTCACAATTTGTACTACACATATTTATAATTATACCATCAACAAGTCAAAATTACGAAAATGTCATTCTAATAAGAAACGGGCCCACATGGATATTCAATATACTTAAACATGCAAGCATAATAATATCATAATATAATTCACATAATTTACATAATAACATGCTCATAACACATAAGCATCTAATTAATTCAATTATTGCCTCCCGGCCCCCTAATCTAGGCACTAAGCCATATTAGGGAAATTGGGGCATTACAATTATCTTCTGCAAACTCTCTAGATCTCATGAGTAGAGAAATCTAGAGAGCCTAAATAATCAGACCAGTGAATCTTATGTTCCCACACACGTCCTTGTGTGTTTGAGGAACGACTTGGAAGACTTTTGTAATGCCCCAAATTTCCTAATAAGGTTTAGGACCTTGATTAGGAGGCTGTGAGGGCCATAATTGCTTTATTATGTTATTAAATGATAATATGCATGTTTAGGTGTATTAAATATGCATGTGAACCCATTTCTGAGTAATTGGGTGACTTTCATATTTTGGCCATTTCAGGCATATTTGGCATATATGTGATATGTGTGTGGTGCTTTATTATTGTTTGGTTATGCTAGGGTTACTTAGCACAAGACGATCCGAGGAGGTAAGCTAGTGGGAAAGTCACAACGGGATTTATTCTTGACTCGGAGTGAGTCAAGGGGTATTTAGAGCATCATCGAGCTATTGGGTAATGGGAATGAATATTTGGTGGTAAATTGGGAGTTAGTAAGATCAGGGGGAAATTCTCGAGGTTTTGACTATTTTGCCCCCAAGAGTGTTTTCGGGACCCTGAGTATTAGGATTTGTTTGAGGCTACTTAAGCTTGAAGTAACCTTTTAAAAGAATAAAAAGAACGTTCTGTACGTTCTCTCTCCCTCTAAGTTTCCTTTTCGTCTCCCAATCGTATTTTCGAAGGTAACTTGAGTTCTAGGACTCGGATTCAAGCGAGGATTGAAGCATAGCGATCCTAGGAAAGATTAGAAGCTTATTAGCCAGAGGATTTAGTTGGAAACAACTCAATCGGAGGTAATTCAAGTTTTAATTTTTTAAATTTTTTTAAGCTTGAATTGGATTTTGTGTTTTGATGAGTTTTTAATTAATTTGAGACTTGGGTTTTATGCGTTTTGGATCATGGGGATGTTTGGGAACTTTGATTTTGGAATTTTGAGATGTTTGGATAGGTTTTTGGAAGGTTTTAAAAGTGGGAAAATGAGGTTTTTAGGCTAGTGCGAGGTGGGGTCACGGCCTTGTTCTAGGGCACCACGACCCTAGCTTGATGAAGGTGGTGATAGGCTTTGCCAGGGGGGCGGGCCGCGGTATGGTCCATGGAGGGCCGCGACCCTTAAGGGAAAAATTGTCAGAAATGAGTTTTTGTGATGGGAACTTAACTCTAAGGGCCTGGGATCGATCCTACTACCTAGTTGAGTGGGATTCGATGTCCCGGAGGCTTGGGTTGGGTGTGGAAGTATTTATTTACTCATTTTGATGAGGTTTTATATCATGGTTGTGAATAGGTTATCACTAGGGGCTTGGAATCAGGATCGTGCTTGTAGCTCGTTTATTGGTAACCTGTGCTTGGACCAAAGGTAAGAATGCATGGTTATTCTTGATGCATGTTGGATGTTTAAATGTAAACATTGATAGCAAATTGAATGCTTAGCAATCTTGCTCATTTGCCTATGGTTATTATTGAGGCATGCTGGATGATTAAGTGTGATGCATGTGATGCACGAGAAATATGTGATTAGGGCATGCCGTGAATATTGACTGTGAGATTGATCAGAGCTTGACTGTGAGATTGATCAGAGCTTGAGTCTCTGTGTTTGTGCATGATCATAATTGTGCTAGCAACTGTTAAGTAGGCATGCTGAATGCCCTACATTTGAATATTCGACATATGACATATGTTTGGTAGCATTGCTTACTTGTGCATGGCACTGACTAATTAGTCAGAATTGGCAAAGGTGTCAGTATCAACTGTGAAGTTGTGACTCATAAGTCAGGTTCGACAGTGGTACTATGCACTGGTCACACAGTGCTGACTCATAAGTCAGGATGGCCTTAGCGTGTTCAATGCAAGCCAATAAATATTAGATCTAATCAACATTCGGCATTAGATGACTCAGCAAGAGCATTAATGCCGGACCGACCTCAAGTTCGATGAAAACTAAAAGTGCTTGTGTGACTTACCCAATAGTCACTCATCTGTTTAAGCTAGTGACTTACCCATCAGTCACTCATCTGTTTAAGCTAGTGACTTACCCATCAGTCACTCGTCTGTTAAGGCTAGTGACTACCCATCAGTCACTCATCTGATTAGAGCCATTGCAGGAAAGCCTAGGTAACGATTTCATTACACGGCTATGGGCATCGAGCCCCATAGTGACTTGCTTGTCAGCCACTCAGTATGGTTAATAGAACCTCCAAGTGATATTCACTCATCTGTTCAGAGCTATAAGCTCTGTATGATCATTCTGATCATCATTTGCATGGCTTTGGGTGCTGAGCCCCGTAGTGACTTGCTTGTCGGTCACTCAGTATGGTTTACCAGAACCTCTAGTGTTAAATCACTCATCTGATTAGGATTGACTTGATAGTCATCCAATTAGGAGGGCAGGATTTCTTATCCTCAATTCCCCAGCATTGTTTGAATTTATTTGCATGCTTGAATAAAGTTATGTTTGCTAGGCATGCCAGATATGATTTGATATCATGATATGATTGTCCTTGAGCATATTGAGTTTTCTTGCTGGGCTTCGGCTCACGGATGCTATGTGGTGCAGGTAAAGGCAAAAGAAAGCTGGACCATCCTTGAGTTGGAGAGCTTAGGTGACGAAGTGTACATATGCAGCTGCTCGACTGCCACGGCCGAGGTTTGAGGGAGAGGAACTAGGGTTAATCCTGTTTTGCCGCTTAGATCGCCCGGTTATAAATATTTTGTTGTAATAAACCTTTAAATTATATTTTTGGGATCCCAATATATACAGTAAACGTTCTAGTGAAACGTTATATCTTAACCAAAATTTGAAATCCCTAAACCACTAATCATACTTAGTTGCACGTTTATGGCCAAATGACTCGATTAGCGAGTTTAGCACTGTTTGCAATGTTCACCGTAACAGTCCCTGGAGTTTAGGGCGTTACAACTTTGGTGTGAGTCTTCACGTCAATAGGAAGATCGTTTTATTATACAAAAGACTCAAGGAATCTTGATAGGCTACAAGATGTATTATTCTTTCCTTTTTCTGTGTAGATTTAATGTATAAATATATGTATTGATCCTAGCTCAGTATTAATGATTTTTAAAACCACCACCCTCTTCCACTGCGTCCTTAATTTTATTAAATTAATACCAACAAAAACCCAACAAGGCATAATAATAATCACATTCAACATAAATAACAATTAACAAGATTCACAAAAAATAAATGCATTAATTCCAATCATGTAGAAATTTAACATAGCCTATGTTGAATGAGTGTATACCACACTCCAATAATGGCCCTACAATCACAGCCTACAGTCTACATGGTTATAGTCGAATACGATCCATACCAAGCAATCATAGTAAATTCAATACAATCAGACATAACAAACATACATATACGACAAGGGTACATAACCCTACCTGAATTTTGAAGTATGCGGTCATACTTGTTTACATGTTAATATCATGGCCAATGCATGCTCTATTTGCATATGCCAGTTTTATTACCTCGGGTCCAGTGATAAAAACGAGACGACCTCGAGTGTGATCCTCTTTCGAGCCTCTCATAAACCCTAGTCAAAACTATTACTGTTCGTCAATGAGTGAAAAAATCTAACCACGTACTCGAGAATCAAACTCTAACTATTGGGACCTGTAAACCCAATTAACACGCTAGGGGAATCTTCCCCGAAACCCCTAAATAGGTCCTCAAATCAAATCCTAGAAATTTTTAACCTAACTAATTAAAATCAGAAAATCAACTATTCAGGGCATCTGGCGTTGTCGCACCCACAGAAAGTTTGGGGTTTCTGGGGCACTAGCGCGGTCGCGCGCAGGTCCCTAGAAACACGAATTGCGCCTAGAAAACTCTGATTTTCCCTTGCGATTTCTCCAATCCAAGCTCAAACCAAAATGAGATTTTCAGCCAATTTTTGTGCAAAAACTCAATCCTAAATAAATATATAGCCTACATATACCCCTTAAATACCATTTAAACACCAAAAACAAGCCTTATCTTACCAATTCAAAGATTAGGGCCAAAATCCCAAATTCCTCCAAATTCCAAAAATTAAGCTCAGTTTCTTGTTTCCAATTCAAACTCAGGCTTAAATAAGTTAATAAACATGTTTCTAACATCACTATGCCTGCCTAAACAACCTAGGGTCACCAAATTTTGAAATCAAGCCAAAACCCCCAAAATTCCCTCAAGAACAAAGAAGAACTAATGAAGTAAAGAGAAGGGAAATTCACACCTCTCTGGATTTTGAATATTCTAGGTTCGTTGTGGCCTTCGCAGTTGCTAATTCCCTTTTTTAAGCTTAATTCCCTTTAGAGTCCTCAAATTCAAAGAGCTTGATCTTAGCTTTAGGTCTCTTGGTATTTGGATAAGCAAGAAGAAGAAACTAGAGGAAAAGTGAATGTGAGAGAGAGACTAGAATGTGAATGAAGGAAAAACATCAGCTTTGGTCCTTTCTCTAATTATATGGTCAAATGACCATTTTTCCCCTCTTATTTACATAACCCTTTAACCACATACAAGGGCATTTTGGTTATTTTGCTCAAAATTCTAACTATCCCACTAATCTCCAATTATTTAACTAATGTCCATAAAACATAGATATTCTATCAATTAATTTCATTTCACCAACATCCTCAAAATATGAAAAAGTCCCAAAATATCCCTAGGCTCAGCCCGAGCCGGGTATATTCCCCCATTGTGATAGTCCTGCTATAACCACTTGAAAGGATCCACTCTTGCTGAAAAATAACATATATCCACATAATAATATGGTCACAATGCACATATTAATAAAATTTACAAATATACCCTCAATGGGTCAAAATTATGATAAAGCCTCCCTTTTTTATCAAAAGCGGGTATTAAACTCATTTGATGCACATAGTCAAGCATAACCAATTATATAATAATATAATTCCTTAATAATTCCACTCAAGCCCTCCCGACATGGTATTCAAGTACCAAACTTCAGTAAGAGCTTTGGACGCTACGACTATCCCCTCCTAATAGAAATTGTCATAAAAAATTACATGAACAGCTCGGGATACTGGTCCCACATATCTTATTCTAGCTCACAAGTCATTTCTTCTACTTTGCTATAACATTTTCACTAAGAACATAGTCTTATTCCGTAAGACTTTATCCTTCCTGACTAGAATATGTACTAGTTTTTCTTCATATGATAGATCCTATTGTAACTCCACGGTGTCATAACTCTATATGTGTGTGGTATCCAACACTTACTACCTAAGCATCGATTCATAAAACACGTTATGAAATCCTTACAAAGTTTGAGGCATAGCTTGTCGATAAGCTACCTTGCCAACCCTTTCCAAGATCTCAAAAGGTCCAACAAACCTAGGGCTCAATTTCCCCTTTTTCCCAAACCGTTTTACTCTTTTCATCGGTGAAACTCGGAGAAAAACATAGTCCCCAACTTGTAACTCCACGTTCCTACACTTTGGATTTGCATATCTTTTCTGTCTACTCTATGAATCAAGAATTTAAGCCCTAATTTTGTCAGTAGCTTCACTTGTCCTTTGAACCGCCTCGGGACTAAGGTACTTCCTCTCACCCATTTCATTCCAATGGATGGGTGACATGCACTTTCTACCATACAAAATCTCATATGAAGCTACTTCGATCATTTGCTAGTAACTATTGTTGTAGGAAAACTCAATCAATGGAAGATACTTACTCCATGATCCCTCAAAGTCCAATACACATGCTCGAAGCATGTCTTCAAATATCTAGATCTGTCTGAGGATGACAAGTGGTACTGAATTCCAACCTTGTACTCATTACCCTCTGCTGACCTCCCCATAACTTAGGAGTGAAAGTGGGATCCAAATCTGACAATATAGACTTCGGTGCCCCATGGAGAAGTACAATCTCCTTTACATATAACTTAGCATACTGAGCCACACTATAGTTTGTCCTCACAAGTAGAAATTGCGCTGACTTGGTTTATCTCCTTATTCTTATTAATGCAACAAAGGTCCCCTATGTTTTAGCTTAATTTCACTTTCAACCTTATATTTGATTTTTTTTTATTAAAAAGTTCCTTTGCTAATTAAAATGGTAAAAAAATAGTACCTTATACATGATTTTGGTCAAACTAATTTAAAATAAGACCAAAATACCCTTTAAATTTATGATTTTTTTTTATTTTACTACATTAATTGTCATTTTAAATTAAGAATTTTTTTATTTTTATAATATTAAAGATTAAAAAATAAAATGGTAACAATCTCATTCTCATATATCCTCTCACATTCTCTCTCTCTCTCTCTTCTTCTCGACTCCCAATCTCTCACACTACAACGAGTTGTGCCCTTAGTATTAGAATATACTTATTTAATCCATATTCAATAATTTACAAATATAATCCTCAAAGCATAACACCACAATGAATATAACAAAAATTCATATCCAAATGTAGAAAAGAAGCAAAATCGTAAAAACTCAAAAATCATAATAAGTCCCAAATCCAAAATCAAATCTAGAAATGAAAAATCTCTATCATTCTCTTAATCTATTTCTCATAACCATAAATCCCAAGAAAAAAATGCAACAAATCAAAATGAAAAACTATTGCGTTTGTCTTTGCCCATTCACCCACAAACTGCTATGTTTGTCTCTACCCCAGATCCTCGCCCTACCCCATTCACCCTTGTAATGCCCTGATTATTAGGGTCTGTTACTACGTGCGTTTAAATTAGGGCTGGACTCGCTAAATAAGTCATTTGGAGTAAAACATGTGATTAAGCCACTAAAGGTTCAGGTATTAAAAATATTGGTCAAGGAATAAACATTTCCATTAAAAGAAAACTCTAGTCTTTACATGGGGATCCCAAAATACATGTTTAAAAATTCTTTACAACTCAGGGATTACAAAATAGGCCCACCTTAGCAGCAAAATAGGGTCCAACCCTAGTTCCCCTGCAATATCTCGGTTTTGGCGATCGAGCGAACTACATATGTACACATCACCTCTAACGCTCTCCAACTCATGGCTGGCCAAGCTTTTCCATACCCTTACCTGAACAACATAGCACCCGTCAGCCAAAAGACTCAGCAAGAAAACATAATCATAGATTCAAATAAGTGTAATGCCCAAAATTTCCTAATAAGGTTTAGGACCTTGATTAGGAGGCCGGGAGGACCATAATTGATTTATTATGCCATTAAATGAGTATATGCATGTTTATGTGAATTATATTATTATATGATGATAAATGCATGCATATGGGTCCACATTTCATTATAAGGGCATTTTGGTAATTTGGCCAGTTGAGGGCGTAATTGTGTATTTGCATGCATGTTGGTGAATTATAAATAAGACCACATTATAATGTGGATTTGTTCGAGCCATTCGGCATGAGACGATCTTTGAATGCAAATTTTCGGTCTGGTCACAACGGGATTAGTTTCGGGGCTCGGTGTGAGTCTCGAGGTGATTTGAGGATTAGAACATTACTGGTGCACGCCCTGGTTTTCCCACAGGCTGTTTAGCAGGGAGAGCCTCGGACTAAATCAGGTTTAGTCCGAGGCTCCCACAGGCCGAGGCTCTATTTCCAGGACGGGCCCTTGTCAGCTCGAGGGGGTCCTGTTTCCAGCTCGCATTTGTTGCCCCAGGAGCTGAGAATGACATCCGAAGGCCACGGACGGAGCAGCTCGGGTTATGAACTGCTCCGGTCGCGAGCTTCTCAGGAAGCTCCGACCCTATGGGAAGTCAACACGCAAGATAAACGTGCATATTCCTGCCATCACGTGTCCGATATCCCCCTGACTTCTCGGACACGCAGCAGGAACGTGCGTGTTCAGACACCCGCGGACGGGTTGGGCCGTGCGGCCCATTATCTCCTTCCATACTGATTAGACCACACTTGTGTGTCAGGTTTAGGAATTAATCATGAATGTCACAGATTTGATATGACAAATGGTAAGGTCACGGGATGACCTCCCTACCAACTTCCAGGTGCCCTCTTCTATAAATAAGGAGACCCTGGGAGTTGATAGGGGTTGGAAAAAATAGTCTTTGAAGAACTATATACTTTGTAAACCAAATACCCAGAGAATATCAATAATATTGACTAGTGGAGTAGAGGGATTTTAACCATCGAACCACTTAAAAACGTGTCTTGAGTCACCTAGTTCTTTCCCAAAGATTTCATATCTGTGACGGCTCTACTTTTAGTACTAATCTCTTTCTCTTCTTCTCTTAATTATCTGTTGCCGAAGAACCGCGTCAACAGTTTGGTGCTTTCATTGAGAGCAAGTCCGATTAGTACTACCACAAACATACAACTATGGTGACCACTCGATCCAAACATGGCAACGAGACAGAACAGCATGATGGGCAGGAGGCCCACCATGTCGCCCTCCCTGATGAGCAAATTCCTGAAGTCCAGCAGAGGCCAGGGAAGCAGCCGGCGGGCCAAGACGACACTGGTAGTTCAGCGCCCCGGCCGCCTAATCCGAATCCATGTTATTACACTGCGGTGGAGATGGAGAATGCTCAGCTGAGGAGCCAGTTAGCAGCAGCTGGTCAGCAAATCCAGGATATTCTGAGCCGACTACCCCCTCTCACAACCAACGGTAACGTTGGAGAGAGGCAAGGCGAGGCTCCTAAGTCTCGCTGGAGTAATCGATCCAGGCATAGCCGTTCGGGTAGACCTCCTGCAGTCAACTCCACCCCTTCATCACACCATCAAGAGGCGAACTTCAGGGAGATTCCTCGGACCGAACAGCAGCAGTACAGCCGTTCGGTTAGGACGTCAACCCCTAGCTCTCAGCCTTCCTCGAGGACGCCCAGAAGAGATCGAGGAAATTCCCAAAGAAGGGGCGAGGAGATCCGGAGACATCAGCCCGTCCCCAAAGAACGTCCAGTTCCTCGTCCAACTCGCCCAGAGCGAAACCAGCAAGCTGGCAGGGCCGAGAGGCCCCCACCAAATTTAGTCCGTCCGGACGGCACTAGGATCGCCTCTCCAGTCAGGCATCCTCCTTCTCCCATCAGATATCCGTCTCCTCAGCCCGTCCGAGACATCCCGACCTACGGGAATAGCAGGAGGGGCCCGCCGTCAGCTGGACCCTCCTGGCGCGGCAGGGTGCCGGAGGAAGGATCAGGTCATGGCCGCCAAAGACGCACTCCGAGTCTGTCCAGCAGGAGTCACTGGACCGGCAGTGCACGGAGTGATCTTTCGGGAGGAGACCTGCGCTAGCGACTAAGTTCAGCACAAAGTCACCATACTACCCAGGGAGGCGACCTTCGAGATCGCCTCAACTCTCACAGAGAGGATCGAGTTAGGGATGGTAGCCAGGCCCGCTCAGTTGGGGTCCGATCCGAAGTACGTAACGGCGGGAATGCCCCAAATGACCTATCTCAAGATAGGAGGGGCAACAACCCGCCTAATATGTACAACGGGTCCGGAGCTGTTGAACAGCCCCTGAATAACCCAGGATCTCAGGACAAAACCCTAGAGCGCTTAACTCAGATGGAGGAGCTAATGAAGAAACTCCTATCGGAAAAGGAAAAAGACGAATATGATTCAGGGGATGAGATGGAACTCTTCGCCCCCAATATAGCAGCAACGGTATACCCTTCTGGCTTTCGTATGCCCCACTTGTCAAAGTTCAACGGGGATGGAGACCCGTCTGACCACTTAGGGATGTTCAACACCCTAATGATGGCCCATAACATCGGACCGGAGCTTCGTTACTTGATCTTTCCTTCCACCCTAACTGGGCCCGCCAGGCAGTGGTTCAAGCAGAGTAAAAGGCAGTCAATCAGCTCCTGGAAGAAATTTTCGGCCGACTTCAAAAGGGCATTCCGAGCCTCCCAGGCCGCCCGAGTCCAGGCCGACTCCCTAGCTAATGTGAGACAGCAACCTGGTGAGACACTGAAAGCTTACTTGAGCAGATTTGCAAATGTCGCTGCTCGAGCCAGGGATGCTGATGATAGCTCCAAGCTCATGGCCATGAGGACCGGGATCCTAGTCGGCGGAGACCTGTGGAAGGATATTCAAAGGAGGGGGGTCAGCTCGGTTAGTGAATTCCTTAACAGAGCTCAAGAGTGGATAAACTTGGAAGAAGCTGAAGCTTCAGCCGCGGGGACCGGCTAGGTCCTCGAGAAGCCCGCTGGGACGGGAACAGAGATCATAGCGGAGATTCCCGACGTTGCGCAAAATAACCAGCCCGGTGGTAGCAAAAGAAAAGGAAATGGTGAAAACAGCCAGCACGGTCAAAAGAAGAATAAGTCTGTGGATAAATTCAAGCCCGTGTTCACAACGTATGCCGAGCTCACTCAGACCAGAGAGAATATTTTCCTGGCCAACACTACGCGAGTCCCCTGGAAGAGGCCGGAACCATTAAAACACCCTAAGGGAAAGAGAGACGCTTCCAAATTCTGCCGTTTTCATAACGACGTCGGGCACAATACCGACGACTGCAGGCACCTCAAAGATGAAATCGAGACTCTAATCCGAGCAGGTCCATTGGCGCAATACTCACGAAACAGGGTCCCGGCAAGTCGACCCGCTCCGGAGGTCCCAGCCAATCAGCTCGAACCTC
Source organism: Humulus lupulus (assembly GCF_963169125.1). NCBI lineage: Eukaryota > Viridiplantae > Streptophyta > Magnoliopsida > Rosales > Cannabaceae > Humulus > Humulus lupulus. Next base: position 109,546,137 of record NC_084799.1, read on the forward strand.
GGGTAGATCAGGATGTCCTTCCCCCCGCGGTCGAGGGGGAGATCTCCACCATCTCTGGAGGACCACACATGGCTGGCACGAGTAGAGGCGCCCAGAAGAGGTATGTGAATGAGTTGAAGGCCCACAATGGAGCGGAGTTCGTCCCGGAACAGCGTCAATCAAAACAACAAAGATTAGAGAAACAACCGATTATCTTCGCGGAGGAAGACGCAAGCCATGTCCAATTCCCTCATAACGATCCCTTGGTCGTAGCAGTCCAGCTCGCCAACCGGAGAGTAAGGAGAGTGTTAGTGGACAATGGGAGCTCGGTGAACCTCCTATTCCAATCCACCTTAGAAAAAATGGGTCTGACCGTCTCCGAGCTGAAGGCAACCTCGATGATGCTGTATGGTTTTTCAGGAGAAGGATCAGCAGCGATAGGGACGATTGAGCTAGTGATCACCCTAGGAGAGGAGTCCCGAACGGTGTCCAAACTACTCGAATTCGTCGTCATTGACTGCTCCGCTGCTTACAACGCCATTTTGGGCCGACCTACGCTCATTGCTTTCGAGGCTATCACTTCCGTCCGGCACCTCGCCATGAAATTTCCTACTTCGACAGGGATCTGCACTATCAAGGGCGATCAGCTCGCTGCCAGGGAATGCTACAGCATTTCCATGAAGGGAAAATCTAAACCCGGGCAGGTGACGATGGCCGTTCAGGACGAAGAGGAATCTCGAGGACCCAAGGCGGCCCCCGAGATTGAAAAACCTCAGATTTCCGAAGGAGAAAAGCTCACCCTAAGCGAGGACATTGACCCCCGAGTAGGCGAGGACAGGTCCGAGCTCCAAGCTATTGAAGAGCTCGAGGAGGTAAGCATCGATGAGCAAAACCCGTCACGGACGGTTAAGCTCGGAAAGAACCTCTGCGATAGAAGAAAGGCGGAGCTAACTACGTTTCTGAAGAAGAACCTGGACGTATTCAAATGGTCGCACGAGGACATGATAGGGATCAGTCCGAGCGTAATCATGCACACGCTCCACCTAGACAAAAGCGTCCCTGCCAAGTCTCAAAAGCAGAGGCGTTTAGGGACAACCCGAGCCGAAGCCCTTGAAGAAGAAGTGGCCCGGCTCAAAAGATGTGGCTTTATCCGCGAAGCCAAATTTCCCATTTGGGTTGCCAATCCCGTGTTAGTTCCAAAGCCCAATGGGAAGTGGCGGACCTGTATCGACTTTTCCGACCTGAATAAAGCCTGCCCCAAGGATTGCTTTCCATTACTGAGGATCGATCAACTGGTGGATGCCACGGCGGGGCACGAGCTCATGTCCTTCATGGACGCGTACTCAGGCTACAACCAGATCGCGATGAATCCAGCAGACCAGGAACATACCAGCTTCATGACCCCGAATAATGTCTATTGCTATAAGGTCATGCCGTTCGGTCTTAAGAATGCCGGGGCTACCTACCAAAGGCTGGTAAATAGAATGTTCGCGGACCAGATCGGGAAAAACATGGAAGTGTACGTTGATGATATGCTTGTCAAGTCAAAGATTGCCAGCAACCACGTCGCCGATCTGGAAGAATGCTTTAACATACTGCGAGAATATGGCATGAGGCTCAATCCTCAGAAGTGCACTTTCGGTGTCGCATCGGGGAAATTCTTGGGTTTCATAGTCAATACCCGAGGAATCGAGGCAAACCCCGACAAGATCAAGTCCCTGCTCGAGCTTCCTTCCCCCCGGTCGCGGAAAGATGTCCAAGGCCTCACAGGAAGGGTGGCAGCACTGAACCGGTTCGTTTCCAAATCGACCGATAAGTGCTTGCCCTTCTACAACCTGCTCCGGGGAAACAAGAAGTTCGAATGGACAGTAGAATGCGAAAGCGCATTCCTCGACCTAAAAGTGCACCTGGCTGAACCGCCTGTGCTATCAAAGCCCAAGGTAAGAGAACCTCTTTTCCTGTACATGGCCGGAACTGAGGACGCAGCTAGTGCCGTTCTGGTGCGAGAAGAGGACCAGGCTTAGAAGCCGGTTTATTACGTCAGCAAGAGACTCCTCGGAGCTGAGTCAAGGTACCCATTGATGGAAAAACTGGCGTTCTGCCTAATCACGGCCTCGCGAAAACTCAGGCCATACTTCCAGTCCCACTCTGTACACGTCATGACCGATCAGCCTCTAAGGCAGGTTTTGCTAAAGTGGGCGGTCGAACTCAGTCAGTTCGAGATTTTCTATACTCCCCGAACTACCATAAAAAGTCAAGCCTTGGCCGACTTCGTGGCAGAATGCGCGGGATTCCATGAGATCCCATCAGAAGACTCACCTCAGGTCGCCTCCTCAAGTTCATCGTGGAAGATCTTCGTTGATGGCTCATCTAACGAGAACGGCTCCGGGGCCGGAATCATTCTGATATCCCCAGAGGGGCATAGATTCCACTCGGCGCTAAGGTTTGGGTTCAAGGCATCTAACAACGAAGCAGAGTACGAGGCCTTGTTAGCTGGACTTAGGATAGCTAGCGAGCTAAAGGCGAGCTCTGTCCAATGCTTCAGCGACTCCCAGCTCGTGGTGAATCAGGTTCTAGGCGAGTATCAGGCGCGGGGTCCCAAGATGGCCGCCTATTTGGCAAAGGTAAAGTCCGAATTTTCTGCGTTTGGGCGAGGGTCGATCGAACAGATACCTCGGGAGCAGAACGCCAACGCAGATGCTCTCATCAAGCTCGCCACCTCGGGAGAGACAGAAACCCTGGGGTTGGTGCCAGTTGAGTTCTTGAAGAAACCTAGCATAGACGGAGGTCAGGCAGATATTGAAACGATTGACATCAGGCTGACCTGGATGACTCCCATTATTGAGTACCTCGTCGAGGGCAAGTTACCCGAAGGACGCAACGACGCACGACGAGTCCTTTATCAAGCTCCGAGGTATACGCAAGTCGAGGGGGTGCTGTACCGACGTGGGCATTCATTACCTCTCCTCCGGTGCATTCTTCCAAGCGAAGCGAAGTCCATCCTGCAAGAAGTTCATGACGGATTCTGCGGAGATCACACTGGGGGGCAAAGCCTGGCCTTGAAGATCCTCCGGCAAGGTTATTACTGGTCGACTCTGTCCAAAGACTCGATCTCATATGTAAAAAAGTGCGACAAGTGTCAGCGGTTCGCTGCAGTTGCCCGAGCTCCTCCGACCGAGCTAAAAATGATTTCATCTCCCTGGCCATTTTCCGTTTGGGGGATAGATCTAATAGGCGCCCTACCCACCGAAAAGGGCGGGGTCCGTTACGCCGTGGTAGCCATTGACTACTTCACCAAGTGGGCCGAAGCAGAACCGTTGGTGACAATAACATCGAAAAAAGTGCTAGACTTCGTGGTTAAATGCATCATATGTCGATTTGGCCTACCTAAAAGGATCGTCTCTGACAATGGTACTCAATTTGACAGCGATCTGTTCACCGAATTTTACGAAAGGCACGGAATTGTGAAAAGCTTCTCGTCCGTGGCCTATCCCCAGGCGAACGGCCAGGTCGAGGCTGTCAATAAAACTCTGAAGGCGGGCCTCAAGAAGAGGCTAGATGAGGCAAAGGGGATCTAGCCAGAACAGCTCCCCCAAGTTCTGTGGGCCTATAGGACCTCACATCGGACTCCCACGGGTCACACTCCTTTCTCCCTAACCTTTGGGAGTGAAGCAGTCCTCCCCGTGGAGGTGAAGGTCCTGTCACATTGGGTCCAGTCCTACGACCAAGACGGGAACCACGAGCTCCTATGCCATTCTTTAGACTTAGTGGATGAAAGGCGAGAGGATTCACAACTCAAGCTCGCCCATTATCCACAGAAGATCACTCGCTACTTCAACACTAGGGTCAAAAGACGTGCCTTTGGCGTCGGTGATTTGGTCTTGAGGAGAGTTTTCCTGGCCGGGAAGGATCCCAAAGATGGGGTTTTGGGACCAAGCTGGGAAGGACCATACCAGGTCATCGAAGTCATCAAAGAGGGAACTTATAAGTTAGCTCGACTTGGTGGAGGGGCGGTCCCGCGGACTTGGAATGCTATCCACCTAAAGAAATACTATCAATGATCCATTTGTAAGGCCTAGAAGGTCACCTTCCATGTATAAATAAAAATCAAATGTTTCTCTTTATTTGCAAGTGTAATTTTAAAGTAACCACGAAAGACCCTTTCCCAGTTACTTGGGGGGCATATGGTACCTGGATATAACCAGGTCTCCTTAACGACTTAGGTGTTAATTTTTATCTATGGATAAGAGTTATCACAAACTAAGTCCTATCCTGGTTTTAACCAGGTCAGAAAACTTAGAAGTTAACTAAAATTTGTTGACCGTGGTTCTTCGTTAAAGAGCCCGGGATATGGATAAAAGTTGACGCGAACTAAGTTTTTTAAAAATAAGTTCCTGGTTTTAACCAGGTCAGAAAACTTAGAAGTTAACCAAAATTTTTTGACCGTGGTTCTTCCTTAAAGAGCCCGGGATATGGATAAAAGTTGACGCGAACTAAGTTTTTTAAAAATAAGTTCCTGGTTTTAACCAGGTCAGAAAACTTAGAAGTTAACTAAAATTTGTTGACCATGGTTCTTCGTTAAAGAGCCCGGGATATGGATAAAAGTTGACGCGAACTAAGTTTTTTAAAAATAAGTTCCTGGTTTTAACCATGTCAGAAAACTTAGAAGTTAACTAAAATTTGTTGACCGTGGTTCTTCGTTAAAGAGCCCGGGATATGGATAAAAGTTGACGCGAACTAAGTTTTTTTTAAAAAAAATAAGTTCCTGGTTTTAACCAGGTCAGAAAACTTAGAAGTTAACTAAAATTTGTTGACCGTGGTTCTTCGTTAAAGAGCCCGGGATATGGATAAAAGTTGACGCGAACTAAGTTTTTTAAAAATAAGTTCCTGGTTTTAACCAGGTCAGAAAACTTAGAAGTTAACTAAAATTTATAGATCGTGGCCTTTCTCTAAAAAGCCCGGGATATAGATAACGGTTAACCCGAACTAAGTTCATAAAAATAAAGAGATGAATTGTAACCAAATGCATAAAAATATATATATGTTAAACTGGTTGAGCAAATTGTCTCAAGGTGGAAGCACCTCATAAAAAATCTTATTACAATGTAAAGTAAGAGTTCAAAATGCCAAAAGAGAAGTATCCTAAGCCCCATCAGTTGGCCTTTTGGAGGTCGCGGTATCGTCCTGCCCCGCCGCGGCAAAGGCCTCTCCAGTCTCCGAGGGAGGAGCCTCCTTATTTACGCGGGCTTGGAGCTTCGGCAACAAAAACGCCCAGAGGTTCGGGGGCATGAAAGAAAAGTCCGCGTCCGGGTTGTGGGACCAGCAGTGATAGAACAGGTCTTGTAAGGACTGCTCCGAAACGACCCGCTCGGCTTCCAGGGCGGCCTGGGCCTCGGTCTTTGCTGCCTCGAGATCCGTCCGCGACGCGTTCAGGGAGTTTTTAAGCTCTTGGTTCTCGGAACGGATCTTCTTCAGTTCGGCTTTGGAGGCCGCCAGCGCGTCTTTTGCCTCCTGGGCCTCCTGAAGCGCGGTCTGGCGCTCAGCCTCCATACCCTCGAGCTGGGCCTTGGTCCTGGCAATGCCTCTGTACGCGGCAGCAATGCCCTGCAAGAAGGGAAGGACAAATTAACTAACTATAAAAAAAAGGGGCGGCGTGTGAATGTTAAAAGCTTTAAAGGAATGGAACAGTTTACCTTTAGGGTCATGTCCATCGAAGATTCCATAACTCGGACCGGGCTCGTTGATTCAATTGCCCGGAGTTCCCTCTCCTTGAGCTTGTAGAAATGGCTGACGGCATAGCTCGCCGACTCATATACCGTTCCTCGGAATGCTTCCGGCATCCTCTCCAGGTCCGGATTCCTCTAATGACGATGGACGATCTGCCTAGGATTGAACCTAACCAGCCGGGGATCTGCAGTGGCCCTATCTACGTTCTTAAATAAGTAAGGGTTACCTTGGCCGGAAGGACCCGCGGCTGCTCCGGATTGGACCCTCTCCTCGCCCATACCCTGGGCGACCTCCAAGGTCCTCTTCCTGTTCATCACGAGAGGAACTTCTTCACCTTCCTCCTCGCCTTCGTCGTCTGCGACCTCCTCCGCGATGATCGGTCTATTGTCGCGAGCTGGGGGAGGCCCCCGGGGCCTTTTCAAATTCAAAGTCTGATTTGGGAAAATCAGCTTGCAGAATACCATCGTCTCATCCGTCACGAGCACGCGGTAGTCTTTCTCACTGGGGGGCAAGTTCGCCAATGTATCGTATTGACCCCCGAGGGTCACAGACTTTTCGGTCCTCGCGTAGATGGTTGCAAGGTTGGTTGAAGTCAGAAGTGGAATAAGGGAGGAGCTAAAACAAGATAACCTTTAAAAGGCGAACTAAATCAAGGATCACTTACGAGGACGGTTGAAGTAGTGATGGTCGCAATTGCGGAACCCAGTTGACATGAAAAACTGGTCTTTGAAGTCATTTGGATGGCTCGGCAGCTCGATGACTGCTGCTGTGTTAGGGAAGCGGGTTAAATAATAGAACCCGTCGCCTTGCCCCCGCTGGTCCGGGCTGGCTTTGAGGCAAAAGAAGTATAGAATATCAGCAGGAGTGGGGACCTCCCACTCGTGCTTTTGAAACAAATACCTCAATCCCGCCAGCAGACGGTATGAGTTGGGGGGGAGCTGAAATGGGGCCAACCCCACATAGTTCAAGAAATCAGCAAAATACTGATCCAGGGGGAGGAAGGCCCCTGCCTTGAAGTGTTCACCGCTCCAGGCCGCGAACGACTCGTCGAGCGGCGTGCAGCTCCGCTCCTCATCCGCAGCAGGTCGGGCGATCACGGAGGCCATCCCCAGGGGAATGTTGTGGTTGAGGAAGATTTTGGTGACCTTTGTCTGGTCGGTTATCTTCGAGACGATTCTCTCCGCCTCGAAAAACGCGTCAGGGGCCACCTCGGCCTGCTTCTCCACCGCCGGCCCAAAGTGAGGAATTGGCGAGCTGGCCACCACCGCCTTTCCTTTATCCTGCTGGGAAGACGAACTTCCCACGTTCTTCTGTGGCATATTTCTCTTTGGAGCCATCTGGTCGCCTATCGAACAAAAGAAAACACTTTAGAAAAGGCGACCTAAGCAGGAGAGTGAAGCAAGTATTAAGTACACGAGCTGGGGTAAGCCCAGCCCGTGGAGAGTGGTGCCACGCGTTCCGAGGAACACGCGCCTATGCCCTCAACAGATCCCAGATTACTCAGAATTCGTGTGTCAGAGGTCTCAGAGTAAAAATTTGCCTTGGGGGGAAAGTTTCAACAGGCAAAGCGTGGCAAAACCGCTTTTGAGGCGTATTCCCTAAGCTACCCGGTTTTTGCACCCAAAATTCCTAAAGGTCCTACCCAGAAATTGTTCCTGAAGAAACACCATGAAGCCCATACTCTAGAACGGTGTCCCATGGCAGGCGTGCCCTAACCTAAGAAGGGCTGTCACCCTCTGTATTCACGCAACTCAGAAAACCCCTGCATGTGGCTACAGTAATTTTTTTTTTTACCTAAGCTACAGTGGCATGCTTTCAAAGTGAACAGGATCATAAGAACTTACAGTGTGTGGCTAGATGGTGAGTGAAGTTGCTGCGCTGGTAAGAACTTCGTTGGTACAGTAACCTCCAAGGCTTTGAAGAAACTCGCACGCTTAAGCTTCGTGAACGGAGAAGATGGGAACAGCAGAGATGAGGGTTTCGTTCTTTGGAAGGTCAGAGAAAGAAGAAGGAAATTTGGAAATTTGTTTTGAATGATAAGGTGGCCCGTGCGTGGGATGACCACCCCCTTTTATACAAGGGAAGGATCACGTGTAAAAGGCTCTTGGGAGACCCTCCACTCGAAATGTGAAACGACGGCTGGACAATAGGCTAGGCCATTTAATGCGGTTCTCGTAGAGTGTACCGTCGCCACCCACGGCGTTCCACATATCAGACGCCTGCGAAAAGAATGGAATGCGAAGGGTTGTGGGGGAAGTCTAGAAGCCCCTACTGTGGTCTCCTGTATCTGACGTCATAGACCACGAGCAGGAGCTTGGGGGGCAGATGTACGCCCTGGTTTTCCCACGGGCTGTTTAGCAGGGCGATCCTCGGACTAAATCAGGTTTAGTCCGAGGCTCCCACAGGCCGGAGGCTCTATTTCCAGGACGGGCCCTTGTCAGCTCGAGGGGGTCCTGTTTCCAGCTCGCATTTGTTGCCCCAGGAGCTGAGAATGACATCCGAAGGCCACGGACGGAGCAGCTCGGGTTATGAACTACTCCGGTCGCGAGCTTCTCAGGAAGCTCCGACCCTATGGGAAGTCAACACGCAAGATAAACGTGCATATTCCTGCCATCACGTGTCCGATATCCCCCTGACTTCTCGGACACGCAGCGGGAACGTGCATGTTCAGACACCCGCGGACGGGTTGGGCCGTGCGGCCCATTATCTCCTTCCATACTGATTAGACCACACTTGTGTGTCAGGTTTAGGAATTAATCATGAATGTCACAGATTTGATATGACAAATGGTAAGGTCACGGGATGACCTCCCTACCAACTTCCATGTGCCCTCTCCTATAAATAAGGAGACCCTGGGAGTTGATAGGGGTTGGAAAAAATAGTCTTTGAAGAACTATATACTTTGTAAACCAAATACCCAGAGAATATCAATAATATTGACTAGTGGAGTAGAGGGATTTTAACCTTCGAACCACTTAAAAACGTGTCTTGAGTCACCTAGTTCTTTCCCAAAGATTTCATATCTGTGACGGTTCTACTTTTAGTACTAATCTCTTTCTCTTCTTCTCTTAATTATCTGTTGCCGAAGAACCGCGTCAACAACTGGGAATTAAAGGGTAATAGGATATGATTTATTAGCATTTGAGAATAACAGGAATTGGAGGGCGTTAATTATGATTCACAGGAATAGAGGAGAAAGGACGATTTTTCCCTTGCTAGACTTTAAAGGACTTTATTTAACCTAGGGGTATTATGGTCATTTGACCAAGGGATTATATCAACTTGAAGGTTGTGGAAGCTGAAACCAAAATAGAGCCTTTTCCTCCCCTTCTCACGGTCATCATCCTTCTACTTCTTCCTTTCAATTTTTGAAGCTAAGTTTGAGGATTCAAGTGTGGGAATCAAGGTTTGGAGCTTAGAACCTTAGTTCAACCATTGAGGAGGACTCAATTCAAGCTTGAGGTAAGGATTCAACCATGAAATTCTAGTTATACTCTGTTTTCCATTTAGTTTTCAGTTGACAAATTTGAAGTGAATAGTTGTGAATTCATGGAAGCTTTTGAGAAAGTTTTCTTAGATTTTGATGAGGTTGTGGTATGAATGAAGTTTTTGGGTTAAAATATAGGTTTGGATGATGTTTGGGATTGGTTTTGAAGCTTGGTTTTCAGGGGAAATCGCAAGGGAGAAGACCAGGGATTTTCTGCTCTGTAGGTGGCGCCCCATCGCCACTTCTGGCGCCCAAGCGCTAGGTCATTCTCAGCAAGGTTTATTTTTAAGGCTCGGGATGACTTTGGGGGCTTCGGGGTTGTTCTACTACCCCGTTTAGGTGGGTTGGAAGTCCCGAGAGCTCGGGATTAGTCCCAGGAGTGAGGTTTTAGATTATGAACCTTTTAGTGATTTACTCTATTGATGGATTCCATATTGGTTATGACTAGGTGACCGCTAAAGGAGTAAAGGATTGATCATTCTTAAGGGTCGTTTATTTGTTATTTCTCGCATGGTTATTATTGAAGCATGTTGATTGATTAAATGTGGACATTGATTGCATATCAAATGCTTAGCAAATCCTCCTCACTTGTGAATGGCACTAACTTATTAGTCAAAATCGGCAACGGTGTCAGTATTAACTTTGAAGCTGTGACTTACTAGTCAAATTCGGCAGTAGTACTGAGCACTGGTCGTATGGCATTGACTTATGAGTCAAGGAAAATTTTAGCATGTTTAATGCAAGCTGGTATAAGATTAGATCTATTTGATATCTGCATTGAGTGACTCATCATGAGCATTAATGTCGGATCGACCTCAAGTTCAATGAAAACTAAAAGTGCTTGTCTAGTCTAAAGGCTAGTTATTTAGTGCCAGAGCCAGAAAGGCTAAGGTGACCTACACATCACATGGCTAGGAGGGTATGGGACCTCTGAGATGAACTTCTCAGTCATCTGACTGGGATAGACTTATCAGTTATCTGACCGAGATTGACTTATTAGTTATCTAATCGAGATGAACTTATTAGTCATCTGACCGAGATAGACTTATTAGTCATCTGATCGAGATGAACTTATCATTCATCTGACCGAGATAGACTTATTAGTCATCTAACCGAGATAGACTTATTAGTCATCTGACTGAGATAAACTTATTAGTAATCTGACCGAGATAGACTTATCAGTCATTTAACTGAGATAGACTTATCAGTCATCTGGCTAGGATAGACTTATCAGTCATCTGACTGAGATGGACTTATCAGTCATCTGACCGGGATAGACTTATCAGTTATCTGACCGAGATAGACTTACCAATCATCTATTTGGAGAGTGACTTATTAGTCAACTGTTTAAAGAATGGCTTATTAGTCATCTACCTCAGAGCGGGAGATTTATTAGTCATCTACTCAGAGCGTAGGACTTCTCAAACATTTATTGGCACCTGCTTGCATGCATGAGTATGGTTATTACTGCTAGGGATGCCTGCTATAACTTAGTAACATGTTATTACTTGTTCATGAGCATATCAAGTTTTCTTGTTGGGCTTCGGCTCACGGGTGCTATGTGGTGCAGGTAAAGGCAAAACAAAGCTGGACCATCCTTGAATTAGAGATCTTAGGTGACAATGTGTGCATATGTGGCTGTTCGACCGCCACAGCCGAGGGTTGAAAGATGAACTAGGGTTAAACCCTGTTTTGCCGCTTAAATCGGCTGGTTGTAAATATTTTCTTGTAATTAAAATTTAAATTATATTTTGGGATCCCAATGTATACAGTTGATGTTCTAATGAAACGTTGTATCTTAACCAAAAAATTTAACCCTAAATCGTTAATCATACTTAGTTACACTAATATGGCCAAATGACTCGATTAGCAAGTTTAGCACTATTTAAAATGCACACCGTAACAGTCCCTGGAGTTTAGGGCATTACAACTTGGTATCAAAGAGAGCTAAGGTTAAGGGTTCCTGAAGACAAGCTGGGCATGTACACTCGTCACTGAAGATAGCTTCACTCAGGGAATGGTAACTATTTTTTTAGTTATGTGCTTAACTGCTTAAATAGAATGTAAATGTTTTACCTGCACATTGTATTAGGGAGCATGAGATTCTAATAGAGCATGGCTCTTGACTATATGATTATATGCTCCGTGAATATATATATATATATATATGAATGTGATTATATGATTTCCTGCTCTGTGATTATATAAATGTGATATTTTCATGCTGGAGCTGGAGGCCATTGGCATGTTGTTAGCACTGCAATGGTACGTGAATGTAGTGTGGTAAGATTTTTCTTGTGGGGGAAAAGTTCTTGATATGCTCATCATGTTTAATGGGTCAAGTTATTGACTGCATATTTGATCGGAAGATATGTATCCAAGGCAGATAATGAGGCCTGAAGGTGGTTATACTGAGGCTGGAAGTTTCAGCCAGGGGTTGAGTTCTTCATCTACCCCTCAGAATTTCCAACAGGTGCTTACAAATGTGAAATTAAGATTATAGAGGCAGGAGGAAGAGATCAGGTGTTTGAAACAACAGCGGAATCTGTCGGGGAGCACCTCTTCCTTTGCTTTGCCAGGAATGGCACCAGTTTTGGCTCAACCTAGGGTTGAGAGCAGATGGGAATTTCTTTGTGAAAGATTCCAGGAGTTTTACCCTCCAGTCTTCGAGGGAGGCCTAGATCCATTCAGAGCTGAGCAATGGATGGGCATGATCAATTCCATTCTTAATAGTATGGGGCTGGTGGGTCATGATAGGGTAATCTATGCGATATATGTATTGTGGGCTGGTGGGTCATCTATACTACATGGTGGGAGGTAGTATCCCAGACATGAGACACAGTTGTGATGGACTTGAAAGAATTTAGGCAGCTGTTCAATGAAAGGTATTACTGTGATGCAGCCCAGACTACTAAGATGAATGAGTTTATGAACCTGGTTCAGGGCAATGCAACAGTAACCGAGTATGTTAGCAAATTTGATGGGTTGGTTGAGTTTGCTTTTGACATGGTACCCAATGATGTAGTTCGGAAGGAAAAGTTTATCCAAGGATTGAATTCCAGGATAGCTCAGGGCGTTAGAATTGCCCAGTGCATGAAACCTCCACCTACGCTCAGGTGGTAGGAAAGGCTCTTGCTATTGAGAGCATAAGAAATGAGAAGAAGAGTGCCAGAAAGCACAGAGCTCAGGCAGTGACACCTCCATTTATTGGAGCGAGCAAGAAAAATAGATGGATGACTCATCCAAAATGCACCCAGTGTAAGAGACATCATCTGGGAGAATGTCGAGAAAAGGCATGTTACTTATGTGGAATGGTTGGGAATTTCATGAGGGATTTCCCAAGTCAGGGAGCAGATGAGCAAAAAGGGATGGACAGCTCGACTCCAGCTCAAGTGTTCTTCTAAGGCGGTTAGATTCTGAGACTAAGACTAAGACTGGTTCCTTAGGGATGGCAGGTCAGCTTTCTAGTTATGATTTTGTATTGTGCTGACTAATTTTTGTACCATGTTGTTCTTTGCTTGTTGCATATATAGAGGCATAGAGATGATATGCAGGTTGCATGATTATGTTGTGATGAGTTAGGTTATGATGGAAAGGACTCATCAGTGGTTTTGATAAAGTTGGTTATGACTGACTTCGAGATGATCCTGGATATGAATTGGTTAACCCAGTGTGAGGCAATGTTAAATTGTAAGAAAAGGATAGTAATTCTTGGGTTTGAGAGTGGGAGACCATTGTGGTAGATGGCACTGTGCATGGATTTTATATGTTGATGACATCTGTATTTAGAGCTAGAGATCTATTGCAGGGAGATGCATAAAACTCTTAGCCAGTGTGGTGGATACCACTTAGGTCGTGCCAGTAGGATCATGACAGACTGGATTAGTCTGTGAGTTTTGGATGTATTTCCAAGTGATTTTCCAGGGTTACCTTTATACAAAAAGGATGGAATGGTGATTAGATTTGTGCCAGAGATGGAATCAGGCCTAGGGCACTGTTTTGAGCGGCTTCAACAAAGTTGTAGAACCTAAAGGCTTAGTTATTGAGTAAGATGGTATTCTCCAAGGTGGATCTTTGAACTGGTTATTACCAGCTAAAGATCAGGGAGAAGGATATGCGGAAGACTAATGTTATATCAAATAAGGGCACTAGGAATGCTGAGTTATGTTTTGAGAATTTGGTTAATGCCAAGTTGTTTTATGAATTAGATGAACAGAGTATTCAAGGATTATTTGAATTGGATTTGTGATCGTCTTGATCGACGGTATTATAGTATATTCTCAGTTGGAGATTTGCCAAGATCAAGGAACACCTTAGGGGACAGGAGTTTCCTTGGGCCGGTAGGATATTACATATACTTCGTGGATGGGTTCTAAGTCTTTTTACAAATCAGAATCAGTTATTAGGTTGTTATGACACCTCAATGACAGGGAAAAGTGATTGCCTATGCATCATGTTAGTTAAAGTATCTGACCAGAACTAGAGTAAAGTTTCTGGTGGGCCAGATGGCCAGCTGTACCCTTGAGTTTATCATTTCAAAGAGGATCAAAAGGAAAACAAATAAGTGAACCACAGATAGGAAGATTGATTAAAAATGCTGGATTAGCTAAGGATTATGCAGTGTCAGGTATGAATTTATTATGGTATAAGGATCGGATTTGGAATCCAATGGGCATTGGGATTAATTGGGGGATTCTGAATGAATCTCATGCTACTCTCTTATTCTCTTCATTTAGGCATCATGACAGTGTACCAGAGTGTGAAAGTTTTATATTGATGGCCTGGGATGGAGAGGGACATAATGATATATGTGGTAAAGTTCTTAACCTATTAGCAGGTCAAGACAAAATATCATAAACCAGTAAGGCTATTGCAGCCTATGAGTATTTTATAGTGGAAATAAGGAAACATCGCGATGGGTTTCGTGGTGGGGCAGCCCAGGTTAGTGGGTCAGCAAGAGTTGGTTTGGGTCATTATGGACCAGTATTTAAAGTGAGTTCACTTCTATCGATAAGGACAAATAACACAGTTGATCAGTATATAGATCTCTATGTGAGAGAGATTGTACAACTTCATGGAATTCAAGCTCTATCTTATCAGATGAGGATTCTGTTTTTACTTCCAGGTTTTGGAAGGAGTAGGGAAGGCGATGAGTATATAGTGTTAGGAAAAAATGTTTTTCCTCAATCGAAATTGATAATAATATTACAACTCTATGCAATAATATTACAAATAAATATAGATTGATTAAATAAGGTTACAACTCTATAACTGAAAGTACAAATAAACAAAATATAAGAAGAAGAAGAGAGGAAGAATGGAATAGTGAAAAATACAACTCTGAGCACAAGATTACAAATAAAGTAAAAGTGTTTGGAACACAAGAAACGATGATTACAACTCTAAACAAAATTACAAGTAAATAAAACAAGAGGAATGAGAAGAAAAGCAATAGAGGAAATTGTAAGAACAAAACAAAGAAAACTCTCACTTACACAACCTAAGTGAAGAGTGTTGGGGATCACCAACTTGAACAATGTTTAAAACCCTTGTCCAAAAGCTTATTTCCCCCTAACTCAAGCACTAAGGGATCTCTCTCATATATTGGAAAAGCTTTCTGGAATTAACAAGCCTCAAGGTGTTTCTAGCCAAGTGCTCTAATGGATAGAAATGTTGTGTCTTACAAGTGAGCTATAGGCTCTTATTTATAGAGTTTAGAGACACCCTTTGAATTTCAAATTCCATCAACCCCCATGGTTGTTACCAATGTTTCATTGGATTAATATGGAATTAAAAATGAGATTTGGGAGTTATTTGGGTTTTTTGAGCCGTTCAACAAAGATTGAAAAAACTGAAGAAAAAAAAATGGTCAATTTTTGGCCTGTGGCCGCGGCCACCGACCATTTTCAGCCCTAAAAAATATGCTGTTTTTCCAAACGGTTCCAAACCCTCCCAAATGATTTTGTAACTCCCAAAACACATTATTGGGGTTAAAATCATATCTCTAACAGCCATATCACATATGGCTTTATGAAATTCATCTCAATATTGTGTAACTACAATTTTACACAATAAAGGGTAATATTTGGAAGTTACAAATTTGTAACACCAAATATGTTACATTATTTGGATATATCTTATATATCTAAATATTGTAACTCTCTATTATATGTTACAATATGTGACACACTTTGTCACATTTATTTTATCTAAAACATTATATTATAATATAATATAATATTACATTATATTATATTATAAAATAATATAACATTCCCCCACTAGATTAAATAGTTATCTATTGTAACACTTATTTAATCAATCATTATATTTTGAAATATAACATATCCCCCACTTGATTAAATAAGAACTCTCTCTTATAGGAGTCATTGCATTAGTGCATAAAGCAAAGTGTTTTTCAACTTGAACTTTACTATAGTATAATTATCACAAAATTTGTCGAAAATTAGGTTGCACTAGGCATTGAACCATCTTTTCATGATAACAAATCGGTGATAGCACACACACCTTTGCGATGTTCACTTGAGACCTCTATGTTTCGCTTTGCACCGTTAATGGCCGTGTGCACTTTCCATTCATGGACGTTCTTGAGAATACTCCCTATTCTCATGAGAGGCGGCACCACCCCTAG
The DNA here is from genome assembly GCF_963169125.1 of Humulus lupulus. Classification (NCBI taxonomy): domain Eukaryota; kingdom Viridiplantae; phylum Streptophyta; class Magnoliopsida; order Rosales; family Cannabaceae; genus Humulus; species Humulus lupulus. The sequence goes on from NC_084799.1 coordinate 109,561,982, forward strand.
GTCCATATAGGTATAATTCTTACAGTATTATGTTACCAAAAATACTTGTCTTTACAAAACTGAATTCTATTAAAAAAACCTTTCGGTTTTAACCCTCAACTTGGTAACACACAAGTACTCAATATCTCAGATGGGACTTGTTTTGAATACAACTAATATTCACTTGATTGACTTGTTGTTACTTATTGAACCTAACACTAGTTGAATAACTAGTGTTGAGATAGGTTACCATCAATCGTGAATATCTTTAGGGAGTTTAAGTCCCATCCCTTGAGAAGATGCATCCACTAAATCCCTCGTTAGTGGCTTAGTGAAAGGATCCGCCAGATTTTCACTTGTTCTCACATAGGATATTGAGATGACTCCTCTTTGAATCAATTCTCTTACATATCCATGTCTTAGACTAATGTGTCTAGACTTCCCATTATACACTCCGCTGTATGCTCTAGCCAATGTCGTTTGGCTATCACAATGTATCGATATAGTAGATACATTTTCTTTGATTAGGGGAATCTCTATCAACAGATCCCTTAACCATTCGGCCTCTTTGTCGGTAGCAGCTAGAACTATGAACTTTGCTTCCATAGTGGAATGAGATATACAGGTTTGTTTCTTGGAACCCCAATAAATTGCACCTCCACCAAGTGTAAATACCCAACCAGTTGTGGACAAGTTGTCCCCAAGATTGGATATCCAACTTGCATCTGTATATCTTTCTAATATCGAAGGAAATTTGGAGTAGTGAAGGCTTAGTCCTTTGGTTTTCTTGAGATAACCTAGGGCTCATCCAATTGCCTTCCAGTGATCCACACTCGGATTACTTGTAAACCTACTAAGTTTACTTACCGCAAATGCTATATCAGGTCTAGTACACTGGGCAACGTACATTAGACTCCCTATAGCACTAGCGTACTCCAATTGAGCCACCGCTCTTCCTTCATTCTTCTCTAGTTTTACACTATGATCGAATGGAGTATTGGCATCTTTAACCTTGAGATGGTTAAATTTGTTCAATAATTTCTCAACATAGTGGGCTTGCCCTAACGCAAAACCCCCACTATGTTTCTTTACTTTGATACCGAGTATGGTATCAACTTCTCCAAGATCTTTCATCTTGAAGGTTGATGATAGAAACCTCTTCGTTTCTTCTATCCCTTTCATGCTATTACTTAGAATAAGCATGTCATCCACATATAAGCAAACAATAATCACATATCCCTTACAAGTTTTGGAATACAAACAATTGTCTCCATTGTTATGTCTAAACCCATTAGACATGATGGCTTGATCAAATTTCTCATGCCATTGCTTAGGAGCTTGTTTCAATCCATATAAGGATTTTACAAGTCTACAAACTTTATGTTCATATTTTGGTAGGACAAACCCTTCGGGTTGTTCCATATAGACCTCCTCATTGAGGTCACCATTAAGGAATGTCATTTTGACATCCATTTGATGAACATACAAGTTGTGTATAGAAGCTAAAGCGAACAAAATTCTTAAAGAAGTTGTTCTTGCAACAGGCGCATAGGTATCGAAATAATCGATACCCTCTTTTTGCCTAAACCTTTTAGCTACTAATCTAGCTTTAAAGGTTTCGATAGTTCCGTCAGTGTGGTATTTTCTCCTAAATACCCACTTACACCCAATTGGCTTAGACCCCGGTGGGAAGTCTACCAATTCCCAAGTGTTATTGGAAAGAATGGAATCCATCTCATCATTGATGGCTTCTTTCCAAAATGCACTATCTCTCGATTGCATAGCTTCTCTATAAGTCTTAGGATCATCCTCAATGAGAAGTGCAATAGGAATTTTCCTAATGATTTCCTCTCTATTTCCTTCTACCATGTAGAATGAAATTCGTTGAGAATCTATCTCATCCACTACTTGTAACGCCCTGGATAGCCAAGACTGTTACACTGTGTGTTTATAAAAGTGCTAGACTTGCTAATCAAGTCATTTAATTAAAAACGTGTTATTGGAACTATAATGGAACTAGGGTTAAAAGATTTTGGTCTTTAAAGTTGCATTTCTTTTAAATATTAATTCATGTTTACACGGGATCCCAAAAATTATCAGATTAAAATCACTTACAAAAGATTTACGATTTAAATACAATATTAGCCATACTAAGGCAAAATAGACAGTTCAGCGATCCCTATCCAGAACCACTCCTCGGCCAAGGCGAACGAACAGCTGGCTATGTACATTCAGCCCCGTAGCTCTCCATCTCAGGACTGGTCTAACTTGCCTTTGCCTTTACCTGAACCACGTAGCACCCGTGAACCAAGGCCCAGCAAGAAAACATAATAGCATAGCATAAGCAATCAACAGACAATTCAATATCACATATTCCATAAACATGTTCTCAACCATTTAAATATTCAGGATAACCAAGTATTCAGCATACCAAACAGATTAACTCATATCATATATCAATTACAATGATAACTAGAGTTAGCGCCCTCAGGCCGCACCCTCCGTTATCCCACTGACTCCGGCCCGCTTAAACCGAGCTCAGTGAATATTAAGTTGTCCTCGGCTACCAGTGGCCAAGCCGCGCCCTGTGCGCAAATGTTGTGTACACACCCTTAGGACGCTATGACATGTCCCATGGCATAATACCATCATTGACATTATACAGATATAGGGAACTCTTAGTCCCATCGCAAACATATAACCGGGTGCAGTTTTCTTACCTTTAGATTCGCTAGCTTTGTTCACTTGATTCCTTGAGCACGATCCCTCTCGAGCCCTAGCACTCACCTAATCACAACCATAGATCAAAGTCATCACCAAACCTCAAGTCCAAAACCTAGCCTCGGGACCAATCCTAAGCCCTCGGGAAGTCCTAATTCCACCAAACAGGGTGGTGGAATCGAACCCCGAACCCTTGGTCAAAAACCCTTGAAAATAACCCTAAAATCCTTTTCTGAACACAGGGTAGCGCTACAGCGCTCATTGAAGGGCGCTACAGTGCTACAAACATAACCAAAATCCCCTCAGCAAGCTTGGCCTAGCACTACAACGCCCAAAGGCTAGCGTTGTAGCGCTAGTCACATACTGCCAAACCGCTCAATTCCTTCCTGCGATTTCTCCCGAGCCAAACCTAACCAAAACTTCCCCAAATCTTCACCAAACTCAAAATCAAGCTCACCAACATGTCTAACTTATCCCAAGCATCATAATCATACAAAATCTAACCACATGCACCCCTAATCCCAAAATTCACCATAGTTGCTCCTAGACTTCAGAATTTAGCAAAATACAATCAAAACTTCAAAGTTTAAAGCTTAGAACTTTATACCTTTGATGGAAATTCGATTTTAAGTTAGCCTCTAGACCTCCTTAGCTTGTTCCTCCTCAATTCCTTGGCTTGAACTCCCCTAAATTTCCCATCAACTCAGCTTAGACACCATAGCTCAAACATTCCAAACCAAAAACTGAAAACTCCCAAAGTCTTACCTTAAGTATTGGTGTGTTCCTGCTAATCCCTTGCCAGCCCTTCAAGCTTAGCTCAGAATTCTTGTTGTTCAGCCCAACCTAGCTCCCCTCTGAGTTTTTCTCCAAGAAAACACAAGGAAATGATGAAGGAGATCACCAACCGTCCCTTAGAAAAACAGCTCTATTTTCTTCCCTTTCTTTTTCTTTCTTTTCCTTCTTTTCTTTCTTTCCTCAAACTTCTATATTATTCTACCATTTCCACTAAGTATAAAGCCTCAGCATACTTAACTCTTGCAAACCAAATGACCATAATGCCCTCCCTTTTAATCCTAAATCCTTTATCCACCTAAGGGCATTTTGGTCATTTTACCCAATTCTCGCTAATTTCCTCGAGTGTCTATAATATTTCCCGCTTACTTCCCAATACCTAATTAATCACCAATTATATTCCTCATTATCAAAATTAACCCCAATATATTCTCTATATTCCCATTTATACCCCCCAGGCTCGCCCCGAGCTGGGTATAAATCCTCGCCGTGACTTTTTCACTAATCTGCTCACTAGGATCGTCTCGAATCATAGATCACAAATATATCCACATAATAATGTGGTCTCAACAATTATCACATATATACACATTTAAGCCCGCAACGGGCCAAAATTACGATTATGCCCTTCTAACCTATTCAGGGCCTACATGCATACTAATACATATAGTCATGCATCTCAAATATTCAAATAGTCATATAACATGCTTTAAATCATTAAATCACATATATTCCGATTATTTCCTCCCGGCACACTAATCAAGGCCCTTAAGCCTCATTAGTAAATTTGGGTCGTTACACTACTAGACTTTTATGATTTTTAAGCCTTTGACTTCTTCTAGGTTCAAAGGGTTGCTTTACATCCTTTTGAGAATTCTCCTCTTGAGAATCAACTTTGGATGCAAAAGCTTGAGAATTGTTCTCATATAACAAATTCTCCTTTAGAGATGTTGAAGCTTGAGAATTGTTGTCACATAATATTCTCAAAGAATTCAACTTCTCTATATTCAATCATAATATTAGGCTCTAAGTCTAATAGCCTATAAGCTTTGCTATTGTTGGCATAACCAACAAAAGCACACTTTATGGCTCTTGAACCTAACTTTGTTCTATTAGGTTCATTTTTCTTGCAATATGCAAGACACCCCCACACTTTGAAGTACCCTATGTTGTGTTTTCTTCCTTTCCATAACTCATATGGAGATATCTCATTTTTCTTCATCGGTATTCGATTAAGAATGTGACAAGCGATTAAAAGCGCTTCACCCCATAAGTTGAAGTTCAACTTAGAAAACACCAACATAGAATTTATCATCTCTAGATAAGTCCTATTTATCCTTTCGGCAACACCATTGTGTTGTGGTGTATAAGGTGCAGTGCACTCATGAATTATACCATTTTCTTCACAAAATGTATTGAATTCATTAGAGAAGTACTCTCCTCCTCTATCACTTCTTAGCACCTTAATCTTTTTATTTAGTTGATTTTCAACTTCTAATTTATACAATTTAAAAGCATCAAAAGTTTCATCTTTATGCTTTAAAAGAAACACATAGGTATATATACTAAAATCATCTATAAAAGTAAGAAAATACCTTTTACCACCTCTAGTTAAAACACCATTTAATTCGCAAAGATCACTATGGATTAAATCTAGTAAATTAGATGATCTTTCTACACTAGGAAATGGTTTCTTAATCATTTTAGCCTTAACACATATTTCACATTTACCATAGTTTTTAATATTGCATGCAATCAAACCACATTTTACTACTCTTTTCATGGTTGAAAAACCTATATGTGAAAGTCTAAGATGCCACAAAAATAAAGAATCATATTCAACAATATAGGCGGAATTAGCATTTTGATTGATAACATTGAAAGTTACATCATTGGTGCACAATTCAACTATACCCTCACAAGAGTACCCCTTTCCCAAAAATACATTTGATTTGGTAAGTATAAGTTTACCAGACTCAAAAATGGCTTTAATGCCAGGCTTGCCAAGCAAATCACCACTTACTAAGTTTCTACTCATTTCGGGAACATAAAGTACATTCACTAATGTAACTTTCTTGCCGGAGGTGAAAAAGACTTCAATGGTACCTTTGCCAAGTACCTTGGATTTGCCTTCATTGCCCATTTGTTTCTCATGGTTGCCCTTTGACTCTTCAAAGGTCTTTAACAATGATTTGTCATAGGTGACATGGACGGTGGCACATGTATCATACCACCACCCTTTCACCTTGCCTTGGACCGCATTCACCTCACTAAGGGTAGCAACTATGTTTTCCTCTTGAGTTGCGTTCACCTTAGGTCCTTGTTGGTCTTTTCTATGCCTACACTCTCTAGCATAGTGACCCTTTTTCCCACACACAAATCAAGGACCTTTCTCACCCTTAAACTTGTTTGGGTTGGTTTTTGGACCCTAAGGTTTCTCATTACCCTTTTTCCCTTTGTTTTTGGGATGTTTTGGTTGTGACACCGCATTTGCTTTGGAAGTCTCTCCATTAGACCCCTCCACAAGTTTATCTCTACATATCGATTCCTCTTCGATTCGAATATGTTTTTGGATTTCCTCCAAAGAATAATCCTCATTTTTATGAAGGATTCTTTTCCTATAACTCTTCCAAGTTGGTGGTAATTTAGCCACTATAGCACCAACTTGAAAGGCCTCGGGAAGCTCAATCTTTAGCACTTTCAATTTTGTTAACAATTATTTGCAATTCATGAATTTGAGGAAGAATAGGTTTATCACCAAAAATTTGAAATCGAAGTATTGAGATATCAAAAACTTTTTGGTACCTTCCTCTTCCGCCTTAAACTTTTTCTCAAGTGCATCCCATATTCTTTGACCGATTTGGTCTCGATGTAGAGGTCATAGAGCCTATCGGATAGGGCATTGAGGATATGACCCCTACAAAGGAGATTTTCCTCCTCCCTCTTCCTTCTCTTCTCCACCTCCTCGGGAGTGTCTTTCTCGGATGGCTCGGCTAAAGGTGCCAAGGAAGACTCAAGGATGTAGGCGATTTTGAGAGTGGTTAAAAGAAACCTCACCTTGTCTTGCCACCTAGTAAAATTGGATCCATCAAACCTATCCAATCTCACTAGGTCTTGGTTCATGATCTTGATTGTCTCCCTTACCATTGAAACAAAAAAGGGATAAGCTTTTGAATGTTAGGAAAAACTGTTTTGCCTCAATGGAAATTGATAATAATATTACAACTCTATGCAATAATATTACAAATAAATATAGATTGATTAAATAAGGTTACAACTCTATAACTGAAAGTACAAATAAACAAAATAGAAGAAGAAGAAGAGAGGAAGAATGGAATAGTGAAAAATACGACTCTGAGCAAAAGATTACAAATAAAGTAAAAGTGTTTGGAACACAAGAAAATTTGATTACAACTCTAAACAAAATTACAAGTAAATAAAACAAGAGGAATGAGAAGAAAAGCAATAGAGGAAATTGTAAGAACAAAACAAAGAAAACTCTCACTTACACAACCTAAGTGAAGAGTGTGGGGATCACCAACTTCAACAAGGTTTAAAACCTTTGTCCAAAAGCTTATTTCCCCCTAACTCAAGCACTAAGGGATCTCTCTCAGATATTGGAAAATCTTTCTGGAATTATCAAGCCTCAAGGTGTTTCTAGCCAAGTGCTCTAATGGATAGAAATGTTGTGTCTTACAAGTGAGCTATAGGCTCTTATTTATAGAGTTTAGAGACACCCTTTGAATTTCAAATTCCACCAACCCCCATGGTTGTTACCAATGTTTCATTGGATTAATATGGAATTAAAAATGAGATTTGGGAGTTATTTGGGTTTTTTGAGTCGTTCAACAAAGATTGAAAAAACTGGAAAAAATGGTCAGTTTTTGGCCTGTGGCCGCGGCCAGAGACATTAGTGGTCGTGGCCACTAGCCTCTGTCCCATAGGTCGCGGCCACCGACCATTTTCAGCCCTAAAAAATGTGTTGTTTTTCCAAACGATTCCAAACCCTCCCAAATGATTTTGTAACTCCCAAAACATATTATTGGGGTTAAAATCATATCTCTAACAGCCATATCACATATGGCTTTATGAAATTCATCTCAATATTGTGTAACAACAATTTCACACAATAAAGGGTAATATTTGGAAGTTACAAATTTGTAACACCAAATATGTTACATTATTTGGATATATCTCATATATCTAAATATTGTAACTCTCTATTATATGTTACAATATGTGACACACTTTGTCACATTTATTTAATCTAAAACATTATATTATAATATAATATAATATTACATTATATTATAAAATAATATAACATATAGTTGGAATTTAACACAGTTTATTACTCTCAAACTGATGGTAAATCAGAGAGAGAGTTATCCAATTATTATTGGAAAGACATCTTATAAGATGAATGAGATATTATATCTGGATCCTGAGGTAGTTCAGAGGAGGATGGGGGTTTTGAAAAGGTTAGAGCCTGGATTCTCACTTCTCAGAGCAAATGAAAAAGTTTTACTGAATTGAAAAGCAGGAACTTGGAGTTCCAAGTAGAAGATTTTATCTTCCTTAAAGTATCACCATGGAAAGGGTGAGGAGTTAAGGGCAAGTTGAGCCCTAGATTAGTATGACAATTTGAATCCTGGATAGGATCAGTCAGGTTGCCTTTGAATGGGCCTTAGTTTTGGCACTATCAATTTTATACAGTGTATTTTATATTTCCATGTTGAGGACATGGGTTGGAAGGAAACTCATGAGTTGAATTATGAGAATCTGGAGATTTAGGCTAAGATGTCCTGTAAGGAATAGTCAATTCAGATATGAGACAGGAAAGAATAAGATTTTGAGGAACAAAGTTATACCTTGAGTCAAGGTAAGGATACAAAGACAATGAGGTCGAGGGAACGACCTGGGAAACTGGAATCAGTTGTACGAAATTTCTGTAAGGAAGGGATAGTTGTAATGCCCCAAATTTCCTAATAAGGTTTAAGACCTTGATTAGGAGGTCGGGAGGGCCATAATTATGCCATTAAATGATTATATGCATGTTTATGTGAATTATATTATTATATGATGATAAATGCATGCATATGGGTCCATATTTCATTATAAGGGAATTTTGGTAATTTGGCCTGTTGAGGGCGTAATTGTGTATTTTCATGCATGTTGGTGAATTATAAATAAGACCACATTATAATGTGGATTTGTTCGAGCCATTCGGCATGAGACGATCTTTGAATGCAAGTTTTCAATCTGGTCACAACAGGATTAGTTTCGAGGCTCGGGGTGAGTCTCGAGGTGATTTGAGGATTAGAACATTACTGGGAATTAAAGGGTAATGGGATATGATTTATTAGCATTTGAGAATAATGGGAATTGGAGGGCGTTAATTATGATTAACGGGAATAGAGGAGAAAGGACAATTTTGCCATTGCTAGACTTTAAAGAACTTTATTTAACCTAAGGGTATTATGGTCATTTGACCAAGGGATTATATCAACTTGAAGGCTGTGGAAACTGAAACCAAAACAGAGCCTTTTCCTCCCCTTCTCACGATCATCATCCTTCTTCTTCTTCCTTTCAATTTTTGAAGCTACGTTTGAGGATTCAAGTGTGGGAATCAAGGTTTGGAGCTTAGAACCTTAGTTCAACCATTGAGGAGGACTCAATTCAAGCTTAAGGTAAGGATTCAGCCATGAAATTATGGTTATACTCTGTTTTTTATTTAATTTTTAGTTGAGAAATTTGAAGTGAGTAGTTGTGAATTCATGGAAGTTTTTTTAGAAAGTTTTCTTGGGTTTTGATGAGGTTGTGGTATGAATGAAGTTTTGGGATTAAAATATAGGTTTAGATGATGTTTGGTATTTGTTTTGAAGCTTGGTTTTCAGGGGAAATCGCAGGGGAGAAGACCAGGGATTTTCTGGTCTATAGGTGGTGCCCCAGTGCCACTTCTAGCGCCCCAGCGCTGGGCAGGGCAGAGAGTGGATCTCTCTCTAACTTGGGGCAGCGCCCCAGCGCTAGGTCCTTCTCGACAAGGCTTATTTTTAAGGCTCGGGATGACTTTGGGAGCTCGGGGGTTGGTTCCACTACCCTGTTTGAGTGGGTTGGAAGTCTCGAGAGCTCTGGATTAGTCCCGGGAGTGAGGTTTTAGATTATGAACCTTTTATTGATTTACTTTATTGATGGATTCCATATTGGTTATGACTAGGTGACCGTTAAGGGATCAAAGGATTGATCATTCTCAAGGGTCGTTTATTTGTTTTTTCTTGCTCGAACCAGAGGTAAGAAAACTGCACCCCATATGTGACATGCATGGTTATTATTGAAGCATGTTGAGTGCTTAAATGTGGACATTGATTGCATATCAAATGCTTAGCAAATCTTGCTCACTTGTGAATGGCACTGACTTATTAGTCAGAATCGGCAATGTTGTCGGTATTAACTGTGTAGTTGTGACTTACTAGTCAAGTTCGGCAGTAGTACCGAGCACTAGTCGTATGGCATTGACTTATGAGTCAAGGACGGTTTTAGCATGGTTAATGCAAGCCGATAAAAGATTATATCTAATCGATATCTGCATTGAGTGACTCATCATGAGCATTAATGTCGGACTGACCTCAAGTTCGATGAAAACTAAAAGCGCTTATCTAGTCTAAAGGCTAGTTATTTAGAGCCAGAGCCAGAAAGGCTAAGGTGACCTACATGTCACATGGCTAGGAGGGTATGGGACCTCTGAGATGAACTTATTAGTCATCTGACCGGGATAGACTTATCAGTTATCTGACCAAGATTGACTTATTAGTCATCTGATCGAGATGAACTTATCAGTCATCTGACTGAGATAGACTTATTAGTCATCTGATCAAGATGAACTTATCAGTCATCTGACCGAGATAGACTTATCAGTCATTTGACCGAGATAGATTTATCAGTCATCTGACCGAGATAGACTTATTAGTCATCTGACTGAGATGGACTTATTAGTCATCTGACTGAGATATACTTTTTAGTCATCTAACCAAGATGGACTAATCAGTCATCTAACCGGGATAGACTTATCAGTCATCTGACCGGGATAGACTTATCAGTCATCTGACCAAGATGGACTTATCAATCATCTTAATGGGATAGACTTATCAGTTATCTGACCGAGATAGACTTACCAGTCATCTATTTGGAGAGTGACTTATTAGTCAACTGCTTAAAGAATGACTTATTAGTCATCTACCTCAAAGAGACTTATTAGTCATCTACTTCAGAGCGTAAGATTTATTAGTCATCTACTCAGAGCGCAAGACTTCACAAACATTTATTGGTACCTGCTTTCATGCATGAGTATGGTTATTACTGCTAGGCATGCCAGTTATAACTTAGTAACATGTTATTACTTGTTCATGAGCATATCAAGTTTTCTTACTGGGCTTTGACTCACAGGTGCTATGTGGTGCAGGTAAAGGCAAAAGAAAGCTGGACCATCCTTGAATAGGAGAGCTTAGGTCACAATGTGTACATATGCGACTGCTCAACCGCCACGGCCGAGGGTTGAAAGATGAACTAGGGTTAAACCCTGTTTTGCTGCTTAGATCGGCTGGTTGTAAATATTTTTTTGTAATTAAACTTTAAATTATATTTTTGGGATCCCAATGTATACAATATACGTTCTAATGAAATGTTGTATCTTAACTAAAAATTTTAACCCTAAATCGCTAATCATACTTAGTTACACGATTATGGCCAAATAACTCGAGTAGCGAGTTTAGCACTGTTTAAAATGCACACCTTAACGGTCCCTGGAGTTTAGGGAATTACATAAGCATCAGAATATAACGACATGCTTAACAGTAATAATTGAAAGCTATCCAGCACAATGTATAGGTAAGTGATCACAGGGTCACACAAGTGCATGTCACACGTCTATATATTTAGGTGGAATCCGAGCCAATTAAGTGCATAATACACTCCCGGGGAGGCCTAACCATAACAGCCTTTGCCTAGAGCACATGTTGCTGACCACGACTTATAAGCCAAGCCTTGTATACCCTCGACTTATTAGTCGAGCCCTTTTTAACCAAATATGCCCTCGACTAACAAGCCAAGCTTTCAGTTAAGCGCAGTAAACAGATCCTTGACTTATGAGTCGAGCTTTCTAGTCATGAATAGACATCCATATAATGCATTTATCATACATACAAATATAATGCATATAATGTACTTAAAAAGACATTTACCGACATAATTATAATCATGCTCATTAACTGGGCCTGAGCCTTAATCGTGTTTACATTTAACAGTTCAGCCAAGCCCTAATCATATTACATTTAACAACTGGGTCAAGCCCTAATCATATGTCTCACACGTTGAGTACAGTTTTCTTACCTCGATCCTTGTGAGAAAAATGAAATCACCCCGAGTGCTATCCCTGACCCGAGCCTAGTAGAAACCCTAGTCACAACACAAGTATGCTCTTTAAGAACTAATCCTAGAACCCAAGCTCCAAGCTGAACTCTAATTCCCAAACCATGATTTCCAGTTAACGGGGCCCTAAAATGTCCCACGAGCCCCCAAACAAGCTCCCAAATCAAATTCCTGAGCCCCATGGCCTAGCCCTAAAAATCTGCAAACTGGCATTTTGAGGCCCCTAGCGCAGTCGCACCCGTAGAAAATTTGGGGCTTCTGGGCCATTGGCACGGTCGCGCCAACCCCTAGTGCGATCATGCCCCTCAACTCGAGCCCCCAAATCGAAACTCAATTTAGCCTTTTCTGGGACACTAGCGCGGTCGCGCTAGGTTGCCAGAGCCTAAAATTTTTCCCAGAACATGGTGTTCTTCCCCAAATCGTAAACTTATGATTTCCAGCTAATTTCAGACCTCCAATCCGATCCAACACAAATTTTCTAACAAAATTCTAGCTTCAGAAACAATATACTAGGCCTTTGCAACAAAAGCCTATACTAAACTCACCCCAAAAACATCATACCAGTCAACTTAAGAATCTAAAGTAGAAGACCCAAAAAGCACCATAGAGGAGTGACATTACCAGAGGTTACCTGAATTTCTCTGCCCGAATTCGAAGGCCTGCTGAGATTTTAAGCTTAGCCACTCCAATTTTCCCAATACAATCTCCAAACTCCACCAATTACACTTAGCTTGACTTCTAGAGGAAAATATCCTCAAACTTCAATGTATACACCAAGAGAGAAGGCAGTGAGCTGAAAATGTGAGTGAGCCTTCTCAAGGCTGCTGCCTAATTAGCAAACCCATATGGTCAAATGAACACTATACCCCTTGCCCCTTTTTACCTAAATGATTACTCTAAGGAAAAAATTGTCATTCGACTTAATTTGTGCTAATCTCAAGTTATCTCATATAATCCCAAATAGTCTATCAAACCAATATTCATCAATTAATTCCCTTTTTACTCTATAATTCTCGTTTGACTCTATAATTCCCGGCAATTTACCAAATTACAAAAATACCCCTAAGCTCACCCTGAGTCGGGTATTTTACCCCGTTGTGAATTTTCTGCTAACTAGCTCCCTAGGATCGCCTTGTGCCGAGTAACTCAAATATATCCACATAATAATGTCGTCACAATTATATATCACACATATTTACAATTATACCCTCAGCAAGTCAAAATTACGAAAATGGCCTTCTAATAAGAAACTGGCCCACGTGCATATTTAATACACTTAAACATGCAAGCATAATCATATCATAATACAATTCACCTAATAATATGCTCATAACACATAAGCATCTAATTAACTCAATTATTGCCTCCCATCCCCCTTATCCAGGAACTGAGCCATATTATGGAAATTTGGGCGTTACAATTATCCCCTCCTTATAGAAATTTCGTCCTCGAAATTTTACCTGAACAGCCCGGGATACTGATCCCCCATGTTTAACTCCAATTCCTAGGTCGCCTCCTATAATGCCCTAGATAACCAAGACCGTTAGACTGTGTATTTGAAATGGTGCAAGACTTGCTAATCAAGTCATTTGAATAAAAATGTGTTCCTAAGGTCAACCATCAGGTTAGGGTTAAAAGATTTTGAACATAAACGGTTAATTTTCATTAAAAATGGACGTTTAATACATGGGATCCCAAAAAAAACAAGGTATAAGTGATAAATTACAACCCTTAAAAGTTTTATACAACAACAAGCCATCTAGTGGCAAAATACAAATTTTAAGGCTCCGTCCCTGTACTTTTCCTCAACCATGGTGGAAGAGCAGCTTACAATGTACACCTCGCCCCCAGAGCTCTCAAACTCATGGCTGGTCCAGCTTCCCTTTACCTTTACCTGCACCATGTAGCACCTGTGAGCTAAGGCTCAGCAAGAAAACCAAAGAAAGCAGCAGATACATGTAGCAATAATGGTATTCGATCAAGCTTAACTCAGTCAATTCAATCACAAAATAGAGTACGGACATTCAACTAATAAATGATAAACACATAATTTCAAGTTCACAAATATTCAGGGTTGGCACACTTAGGCCGAGCCCCATCTTCATCTTACTAACCTCGTCTCGCTTAGGCTGAGGTGTGTTTAGTACGCTAATCGTCAGCCCCGGCTCTCTTAGGTCGTTCATTCTCATATATCACATCAATCTTACAAACACATAGTGCAAGCAATCAATAATTGGGAACCTCAGTCCCATTCTCAACCACACAAGGGTGCCGTTTTCTTACCTCGAATTCTGAGCAGAGAATTAAGTACGATCCTGAGCACAATCCTCAGTCCTGAGCCTTAGCGATAAACCTAGTCACAGTATCAATGGGTAACCATCAATTTCTAATCAAAATAAATACTTAGGAAACAATAGCTAGCCTCCGGGACCTCGATTTCTACTCAACCGGGTAGTAGAAATTGTCTCGAGCGCTTAAGTTTGAATTCCCGAGCCTCCCCGAGCCTTAAACTTCATTTTCCCTTAATTTTGTAATTAGGGTCGCGACTTACCCTTGAGAGCCGTGGCCCACCGCTCAAATAGAGATGAAATCCCCCCTGTTGGGGGACATGGGCCGCGACCTTCCCTCCCCAAGTCACGCCGCCCGCCTAGCAAATAAAGGCTCCCAGCCTCAAAACTCATGTGGGCCATAGCACCTGAAGAACAGGGTCGCGACTCGAGCACCTAAACCCATAAAACCTACTTTCCTCAGCGTTTTTCCCCAGGTAACTCCTACTAATTTAACCCCAAACACATTCCCAGACCCAAACCAAGCCTAGCAATGAGTCTAGGACCCTTAGCCAAGTATTTTAAGCATAAAATATCCTAGAAAACTCTAATGAAACCACCAATTCAGAAAACAAAAATTCACCACTAAAGGACCCAAACCAATTGATCATAACACCCATATATTTAACAGAAATCCAAAAAAAAAATCTTACCTTAATGGCTGCTAAACCCTCAACATCAAACCTTCAATTTCAGAGCTTAAATTCCAAAGTTTTCCAGCTGAAGCTCAGCAAAATTCTCATTATCTCCTTCTATGTCTTCAAGCGTACTTAGGTCCTCAAGGGAGAGTGAAAGTGAGAACGTGAGTAGGAGAGAAAGGGTGAGTTTGAGAAGTTTTCCTAGAGTTTCTGATTACTTCCTACACCTCTGAGTATATCTCTTAACCCCTAAAAAGACCTTTTTTCCCTTAAGTTAATTCAACCTTCTAATGATTTCTAAGGGTAGAATAGTATTTTCCTAAATTCTCGCTAACACCTCAAGTGTTCCTAATGTTAACCAATTAACCCTATCACATCTAATCAATTACCAAATACTTATTTAATATCTAATAATTCCCAAAATATTCTCTAAATTCTGAAAATACCCCCCAGTCTCCCCCCGAGTCGGGTATTAAAACCTTGTTGTGACTATTTTTCTAATCCTCTCACTAGGACCGTCTCTGGTCATATGCTGCAAATATATCCATATAATAATGTGGTATCAACCATTTATCACATATAATCACATTTATGCACTCAACGGGCCAAAATTATGAATATGCCCTTATAAGCTATAAAGGGCCCACATGCATATCTAATACTCATAAACATGCATATAACATATTCAAATAATCATATTAATCATGCATGCCACGTAGTCACACATTTAACCAATTAAACATAAGGATAAACCAATTATGCCCTCTCGGCACGCTAACCAAGGCCCTAAGCCCTATTAGCTATTTTGGGTCGTTACACCTCCTCGACCTTGTTGTTCCTCCATAATACCGTAACTAAAGGTATGGTTTTATTCCTCAGGACCTTGTCCTTCCAATCTAATATCTGGACTGGCTGCTCCTTAAAGGATAAGTCTGCCTACAACTCAAGATCTTCATAGCTTAGTACATGAGCCTCATCAGATACATACTTCCGCAGCATCAAAATATGAAATGCATTAGGCATAACTAACAATGTCGGAGGTAAGGCCAATCTATAGGCCACCTGACTAATCCTCTCTAGGATCTCAAAAGGTCCTACAAACCTAGGGCTCAACTTGCCCTTCTTCCCAAATCTCCCCACCCCCTTCAGTGGTGAGACTCTAAGGAAGACATAGTCTCCCACCTGGAACTCCACGTTCCTGTGCTTTGGATCCGCATAAATTTTCTGTCTACTCTGTGATGCGAGCATCCGAGCTCTAATCTTCTTGATAGCCTCATTGGTCCTCTAAACTACTTCAGGACCCAAGTATTTTCGTTGACCCATCTCATCCCAATGAATAGGTGATCTGCATTTCCTACCATACAACATCTCATAAGGAGCCACTCCAATGGTCGCTTGGTAGCTATTGTTGTAGGAAAACTCTATCAGAGGAAAATACTTACCACAGGACCCTTCAAAGTCCAGTACATATGCTCTTAGCATGTCCTCCAATATTTGGATAGTCCTCTCAGACTGAACATCAGTCTAGGGATGATAAGTTGTACTAAATTTCAGGTGTGTGCCCATCGCCTTCTGCAAACTTTCTCAAAACTTGGAAGTAAATATGAGGTCCCAATCTAACATGATCGACCTCAGTGCTCCATGAAGGCGTACTACTCTGTCACATAGATATTTGCATTCTGGTCAACTGTGTATGTCATCCTCACTGGTAGAACGTGAGCTGATTTTGTGCATTGATCTACAATAACCCACACTGAATCGTGTTGACCCACCATCCTGGGCAATCCCACCACAAAATCCATGGTGATGTCCTCCCACTTCCACTTTGGGATATCCAAAGGTTGTAATAGCATCTAAGCTCTAATCTTCTTGATAGCCTCATTGGTCCTCTGAACTACTTCAGGACCCAAGTACTTCGTTCACCCATCTCATCCTAATGAATAGGTGATCTGCATTTCCTACCATACAACATCTCATAAGGAGCCACTCCAATGGTCGCTTGGTAGCTATTGTTGTAGGAAAACTTTATCAGAGGCAAATACTTACTACAGGACCCTTCACAGTCCAGTACATATGCTCTCAGCATGTCCTCCAATATTTGGATAGTCCTCTCAGACTGACCATCAGTCTAGGAATGATAAGTTGTACAAAATTTTAGCTGCGTGCCCATCGCCTTCTGCAAACTTTCTCAAAACTTGGAAGTAAATATGAGGTCCCAATCTAACATGATCGACCTCAGTGCTTCATGAAGGCATACTATCTCTCTCACGTAGATATTTTCATTCTGGTCAACTGTGTATGTCATCCTCATCCTCACTGGTACAACGTGAGCTGATTTTGTGTATCGGTCTACAATAACCCACATTGAATCGTGTTGACCCACCGTCCTGGGCAATCCCACCACAAAATCCATGGTGATGTCCTCCCACTTCCACTTTGGGATATCCAAGGGTTGTAATTGCACCTTTGGCCTCTGATGTTCAGCCTTGATATGCTGACACGTCAGACACTTGGCCACATACTCGGTTACGTCCCTCTTCATCCCAGGCCACCAATATAAATTCCTTAGATCCTGATACATCTTCGTGGTGTCAGGATGCAAAGAGTACGGGGTAGTGTGAGATTCCTCCAGAATCTTCCGTCTGATGACAGTATCCATCGGAATGCAGATCCGACCTTTGTATCTCAGTAAACCCATATCTGATACTGTATAGTCCCTAGTTACTCCAGCTAGGATGTCCCCTCTAATCTTCATTAGTTGTGGCTCTTGAAACTGACTCTCCTTTATCATCTCTAGAAGAGTAGACTGCAGGGTAATGTTGGCCAGCTGGCCCACTACAAACTCTAACTCTGCTCTGGTCATATCCTCCGCCAACTTCTTAGATATCTAGCTTGAACTGTACAGTTGTCTCAAACCTTTCTGACTTAGGGCATCTGCCACCATGTTGGCTTTTCCTGGATGATAAAGGATTTCACAATCATAGTCCTTCACCAGTTCCAACCAACACCTCTGCCTCATATTCCAATCCTTTTGTGTAAAGAAATACTTCAGGCTCTTGTGGTTAGTGTATATCTCACACTTCTCTCCATAAAGGAAATTCCTCCATACCTTTAATGAAAATACCACTGCTAATAACTCAAGATCATGAGTAGGATACCTCTGCTCATAATCCTTCAACTTGCATCATGCATAATCAATCACCTTCCCTGCCTACATAAGGACACAACCTAACCCTTGCCTTAAGGCTTCACAATAAACCTCAAACTTTTCCTGATCTGTCGGAAGACTCAAGACTGGAGCGATAATCAAACGCCGCTTCAGTTCCTAGAAGATGTTCTCGCATCTATCTGACCATGCAAACTTCTGGCTCTTGCATGTTAACTCTGTCAGTGGGGTAGCTATCCCTGAAAACCCTTCCACAAACCTCTTGTAATAACCTGCCAATCCAAGGAAGCTTCCAATCTCAAAGGCATTCCTTGGCCTTGGCTAATCTCTGACAACCTCAATCTTAGTTGGGTCTACCTTTATTCCATCTCTGCTAACAATATGGCCCAAGAAAGTCACTTGAGGTAATCAGAACTCACACTACCTGAACTTCACAAATTATTTGTGCTCTCTCAACCTTTGTAAGACCAACCTGAGGTGCTGCTCATGCTTTTCCTTTGACTGTGAATAAAATAAGATATCATCAATAAATACGATCACAAACGGATCCAGATAGTCCTTGAATACCCTTTTCATCAGATCCATGAAGGCTACCAGGGCATTAGTTAAACCAAATGACATGAGGAGGAACTCGTAGTGCCCATATCTAGTACAAAAGGCTATCTTTGTTATGTCTTCCTCCTTGATCCTCAACTGGTGATAACCAGATCAAAGATATATCTTGTAAAATACCATTTTACCCTGAAATAGATCAAATAAGTCATCTATCCTTGGCAGATGATACCTATTCTGAATGGTCAACTTATTCAGTTCCTTGTAGTCTTTGCACATCCTCAAAGAACCATCATTCTTCTTCACAAATAAGACTGGAGCACCCCATGGCGAGAAACTGGGTCTGATAAAACCCTAGTCTAACAACTCTTGTAATTGTACCTTCAGTTCTTTCAACTATGTTGGGGCCATTCTATAAGGTGCCCTAGACATTGGTTCTATCCCTAGTGCCAGCTCGATAACAAATTCTATCTCTATGTGTGGCAGCAACCCTAGTAATTCCTCTGTAAACACATCTAGGAATTCACAGACTAACCTAGTCTCTTCTGGTCCCACTGGCACGACCTAAGTGGTATCCACCACACTGGCCAGGAATCCTATGCAACCTCCTCACAATAGGTCTCTAGCCCTTAATGTTGAAATCATAGGTATACGAGGTGCATGCTCAGTGCTAACAAATATAAAGTGGTCCTCACCCTCAGGCTCAAAAGTTACCTCCTTCTTTTTACAATCAATGGTCACCCCATCTTTAGTTAACTAGTTCATCCCCAAAATCATATCAAAGTCGGTCATAACCAACTCTATCAAGTCAACTGAAAATTCTATGTCATCCACTGTCACTGGTAGTGATCTGACTCATCTCCTGGAAACTACTATGTAACGACCCGAATTTGCTAATCGGGCTTAAGTCCTTGTTAAGTGTGCTTGGAGGGCACTAAATGATTTATTATGCTTTAATGTGTTAATGGGTGAATTAATGTGGATATATGATAGTGATGCATGTTTAATGAGTTAAATGTGCATGTGGGCCCCGTCTGGATATTAGGGGCATGAATGTGATATATGTTATATATATGTGAAATGTCTGTGCAGCACGATCCGAGACAGTCCTGGGGAGCAGTTAGCCAGAGAGTCACAACGGGGTTGAGATTCCGACTCGGGGCGAGTCGAGGGGTAATTTGGGTACTAGGTGTGTTATGGGATTATCGGGACATGAGAATAAATATTTGGAGATATATTTGAGGATAGAATGTCTAGGCGGGAATATTGGGGAATTTACCATTTTGCCCTCGGGGACGTTTTGGTACCCCGAGCCTTGAGGTAACACTTTAGACTTAAGTCAAATAAAACAAAAAGAGGAATTAATTAGAACCTTGTGGGAACCGACTTATACTTTCTCTCTTATCTGAGATAGCTCTCATCTTCCTCACTCTTTCACTCTCTAAGATAAACACAAGGAAAAACTAAGGGACTCAACTTGAAGGTCTAAGGAGTTCAGCTGGGTTTTAGGGAGCTAGGAGCTTGGGGGAATTAAGGTTCAACTTCAGGGGTTTAACTCAGCAAGAGGTAAGCTTTTTCATGGTAGTTATGCTTAAGTTTCAGCTGTGTTTTCAAGCTTTGTATGTGGGTAGAATTTAACTTGTTCTTGGGGTTCTAATTAGATTTTTGTAGTAGACTTTGATGGATTTTGATGTTGTTACTGAGTTATTTCTGAGCTGGAGTATATGTGTTAAATATCTGGGTTAGATAGGTGAGTTTTGGTTAGGATTGGCTTGAAGAAAAGGTAGAAAACTGATGAAGAATTCTGGGTTCGGTGAGGAGGGCCGCGGCCCGTGTGCGCGTGCGGCCGAGGATGGCCGAGAGTTCATGCGCGTCGCGGCCTGTGTGTGTTGCAGGGGTGTGCTAGCCTCTGTTTTGAGGCTAGTCGTGGCTCTTGAGGGTGGGGTCGCGGCCCTTAGTGCCAATATACATTTTAAAGGGTGTTTAGGCCTGGGAATTCAATGGTTAAGGCTCGGGATGGATTTTATCACCCAGATTGATAGAATTCAAGGTTCCGGAGGTTAGGATTGTGGCTCGAAGTTATTCATTGGATTAGAATTTGATGACTAAATACTGGTGATGTGTTGTGACTAGGGATTTCGACGAGGCTCCAGTTTGAGGACTGTGCTCGGGACATCGGTGCTTAGAAAGCTCGGAACTCAGGTAAGAGAACCCTTGTTCCCATAGAGCTTGTGTGGAGGGCCGAGCCCAATGTGTTTGAACGAACTAATATGCAGGGATGAGCCCAGTGTGATTGAATGGATTAGTATGAGGGTCGAGCCCAAAATGTTAGAACTGTGGGGCGTAGCCCTTTATCTGATTATGCTAGAATTCTATGCTTGCTTGTTATGCTTTGTGAATTATGATGTGAATGGTTGGCTTGAGCCGGGAACGGTGTAGACCAAGAACGGCGAAGGGCCGAGAACGGCGTTGGGCACGTTGAGTGCAAGGCCGAGAACGGCAAGGGGCCGAGAGCAGCGCTGAGCACGTAAAGTGAGAGTTTCCAGGGCGAGTCCCCAGAAGGATACCTGGGATATCCTCACGGCATGGTCTGCGAACCCAGGGCTTGGTAAATGCCTAGGACGGCTAGGCCGTACGTGTTTAGCCATTGGTGGCATGTTTATATGTTCAATATAAATGTTGCATATGTTATCTGTTTGTGGGTTCTCTTGCTGGGCTTCGGCTCACAGATGCTCTGTGGTGCAGGTAAAGGGTACAGAGGTGATCAACCAACCATGAGTATAGCAGGCGTGAGGCGGCGTGTACATGTTTGGCCAGCCTGGCCGCCACGGCCAGAGGATTTTGGGAGATGCTTGTAAATAAACTCTGATTTTGTCATCTAGTCAACTTGGTTTAACTAATATGTTGTAAACATTTCTAAACTGTATTTTGGGATCCCAAGTGTAAACCTTTTATGATTTTCTATGGAAATTAATATTTCTAAGGTTTTTCCTCTGTTTATAGCTTAATTACACTGTTTGATCTAAAGCCTCGATTAGCGAGAATAAAAGCACGTTTTTAAACTCACTTAGTAACGGCTCTAAGGAAGTAGGGCGTTACATACTAACTCCCCAGTGGGTAATACTGTCCCTAACCCCACAACATAGTAATCACATGGCCTACATAGTTTATCAAAAATCCTACTAGAAACATAAGAGTGTGTAGCACCAAAGTCAATTAGTACAATATAAGAAATGCGAGCACTAGAAATTTGACATGTCACTATCGAGGGTCTAGCCTCAGCCTACGTCAGTGCAAACACTCGAGTTGGAGTCGAGTTGTCCACCTTTTTCTATTCCTCTTTATTCATTCTTGGGCAATCCTTCTTGAGATGCCCCACAATCCCACATAAGAAGCAGGCCTTCACCCGACACTCCCCCAGATGACGTCTTCTACATCTAACACACTCTAGATATGTCCTTCAGTTCTCATTTCTGCCCTGGTGGCCAATTTGTACACCTTGTGGCCTCCTATCAAGGCTAGAAGCCTAAACAGTATTTGGGGACTTTCTTTTCTGGTCACTAGGGCCTCTACCCCTACCAGATTCTGTAAAGGGAGGTCCTATCTTCCTTGTATCCCTTCTGGTCGTGTTCTCGCGCCAGATCTTGATCTCAGCACCCTCTGCAGTAAGGGCTCTCTCTACTACCCAAGCGTATGTCGTCACTCCAGGTACTATTGTAATTCTGACATCCTGGGCTATCATGGAATTCAGCCCCCTAAGGAATCTCTCCTTCCTAGTCACATCAGTAGGCACCAAGTCCATAGCAAACTTGGCTAACCTATCAAACTTCAGGGCATATTCTGTTTCTGACATATTCCCCTGAACTAGACTGTTGAATTCATCTGCCTTTACAGCTCTCACTGCATCATTATAATATTTCTCATTAAACACATCTTTGAATTCTTCCTAACTCATTGCGGTTACATCCCTAGTTTGGGACACACCCTCCCACAAGAATTGGGCATCCTCCTGAATCATGTATGTGGAACAGGTCACCCTCTTATTGCCCACCACCCTCATAAAGTCTAGGATCACTTGTCCATTATTCTTCCTTGAGTGTATCTGCCCTACCCTCAAAAACTAAAGGGTGTTGTTTCCTGAACCACTTATATAACAACTCCCAACGATTCTCTATCCCTGACTGCTACTGTACGGTCAGTATTGTAGCAGTAAGTGGGGCCTCTGACGCAGCACTCCCTGTTAGAACCTGATGTTGCCTCAACTGGCAAATCTCTTCTTCCTGTCTTTGCAGACTAGCTTGCATATCAACAAGCATTTGTTGCTAGTTTTCAGGAGCTGGTGGAGGGTTCTGACCCTAGTCATTACTTCCAACTTGATTCTCAGTGTTGGCTGGCTCATTAGATTGTCCTGGAAGCATACTTCCAAATCTATGACTCAGCTTATCAAGGAGTAATAACAATATTCTATGTCAACCCACGGTTCAAAACCGATCAAATAAGCATTCACATGCATCGAAAATGCTAATAAGCATCCCAATAGTTCACATGTATACAATCATGCTAATATGCAAGGTGATTCATATTCATGCTCAAACATGGTTCTCATAATCACTTCCTTGCATTTATAAACAAGTAACGATGCTAATAAGTATTTTTTTGGCACTCATAGACAAATAGTGATGCTAATAAGCATTTCTTTAACATTTAACAATGCTAATAAGCATTTCCTGGCATACATGCACATATAACAGCGCTAACAAGAGTTTCTAACATTTAAGAGCAATAATGATGCTAATAAGCATTTCTAAACCATTTACAAGCCACAAATGTGCTAATAAACACATCTTTAATATGCATACAAAAGTCAAGGGCCAAGCCCTATAAGAATAGCTCATGCTTTCTATGTAGACAAGCAGGTAAGGCATATATATTTTATTTAAGGAATTGCACACATAATTATATTAATAGTTACTAAACCCTGAGTCGAGATTCTCTTTAGCAGAAAGTGTACATTCCCAGTTCATCATTACGAACCCTTAAACGTTTGCAGCTCTGATACCAAGTTGTAACGCCATGCAAATTAGGGTTCGTTATCACATGCATTTAAATTAGTGTTGGACTCGCTAAACAAGTCATTTGGACTAAAACATGTGATTAAACCACTAAAGGTTCAAGTATTAAAAATCTTGGTTAAGAAATAAACATTTCCATTAAAGGAAACTCTAGTCTTTACATGGGATCCCAAAATACAAGTTTAAAAATTCTTTACAACTCAGGGATTACAAAATAGGCCGACCTAAGCGGCAAAACAGGGTCCAACCCTAGTTCCCCTGCGATATCTCGGCCATGGTGGTCGAGCGAGCTACATATGTACACATCGCCTATAACGCTCTCCAACTCATGGTTGGCCAAGCTTTTCCTTAGCCTTACCTGCACCACATAGCACCCGTGAGCCAAAACACTCAGCAAGAAAACATAATCATAGATTCAAATAAGCATCGGAATATAAAAACATGCTTAACAGTAATAATTGAAACCAAGCCAGCACAATGTATAGGTAAGTGATCACAGGAACACACAAGTGCGTGTCACACGTCTATATATTTAAGTGGCATTCGAGCAAGTTAAGTGAATAATACACTCCCGGGGTGGCCTAGCCATAATGTCATGCGCCTAGCGCGCATAGTGTCGACCACGGCTTATAAGTCGAGCCCCTCGACTTATAAGTTGAGCCTTTTTTAACCATATATGCCCTCGACTAACAGGTCGAGCTTTCAGTTAAGTGTACTAAACAGATCCTCGACTTATGAGTCAAGCTTTCTAGTCAGGAACAGACATCCATATAATACATTCATCATATATACAGATACAACGCATACAGTGTACTTAAACAGACATTTACCGACATAATTATAATCCTGCTCATTAACTAGGTCCGAGCCCTAATCGTCTTTACATTTAACAATTGGGTCAAGCCCTAATCATATTACATTTAACAACCAGGTCGAGCCCTAATCATATGTCTCACGTGTCGGATGCAATTTTCTTACCTCATTCCTCGTGCGAATAATGAAATGACCCCAAGCGTTATCCCTAATCCGAGTCTAGCGAAAACCCTAATCACAACACAAGTATGCTCATTAGGAACTAATCCTAGAACCCTAGTTCCAAGCCGAATTCTAATTCCCAAACCATGATTTCCAATTAACGAGGCGCTAAAATGTCCCTCGAGCCCCCAAACGGGCTCCCAAATCGAATTCCCAAGCCCCCTGGCCTAACCCTAAAATTCTACAAACTAGCATTTCGAGGCCCCTAGCGCGATCGCGCCCACTGAAAATTTAGGGCTTCTGGCCCATTGGCACAGTCGCGCCAACCCTTGGCGCGGTCGCACCCCTAGACTTGAGCCCACAAATCGAAACTCAATTTAGCCATTTTCTGGGACACTAGCGCGATCGCGCCAGACCTTGTGTGGTCGCGCGAGGTCACCAGATGCTAAAAATTTGCCCAGAACATGGTGTTCTTCCCCAAATCACAAACTTATGATTTCCAGCCAATTTCAGACCTCCAATCCAGCCCAACACAAAGTTTCTAATAGAATTCCAGCCTCATAAACAATATACTAGGCCTAGGCAACAAAACCCTATACTAAACTCACCCCAAAACACATCATACCACTCAACTTAGAATCAAAATTAGAAAACCCAAAAAGCACCGTAAAGGAGTGATGGAACCAAAGGTTACCTGAATTTCTCTGCCCAAATATGAAGGCCTGCTAAGATTTTAAGCTTAGCCACTCCATTTGCCCCAATACAATCTCCAAACACCACCACAATTACACTTAGCTTGACTTCTAGGTGAAAATCTCCTCAAACTTCAATGTATACACCAAGAGAGAAGGCAGTGAGCTGAAAATGTGAGTGAGCCTTCTCAAGGTTGCTGCCTAATTTGCTAACCCATGTGGTCAAATGACCATTATACCCCTTGCTCATTTTTACCTCAATGATTATTCTAAGGGCAAAATTGTCATTTGGCTTCATTTTTGCTAGTCTCAAATTATCTCATATAATCCCAAATAGGAGATCAAACCAATATTCATCAATTAATTCCCGTTACTTTACAACTCCTAGAAATTTACCAAAATACCCTTAAGCTCACTCCTATCCGGGTATTTTACCCCGCTATGACTTTTCCGCTAACTAGCTCCCTAGGATCGCCTCGTGTCGGGTAACTCAAATATATCCACATAATAATGTGGTCACAATTATATATCACACATATTTACAATTATACCCTCAGCGGGTCAAAATTACGAAAATGCCCTTCTAATAAGAAACAAGCCCACATGCATATTTAATACACTTAAACATGCAAGCATAATCATATCATAATACAATTCACATAATAATATGCTTGTAACACATAAGCACCTAATTAAGTCAATTATTGCCTCCTGGCCCCCTAATCTTGTAACGATCTGCGTTTCGGGTACCTTTAAACGACTCGGGTCGGAATTGTTTTCCCCGAGTTAAGAATATTATTTTAAATAATATTATATTTGTTTGGAATTTATTTCCATGATTTATTGCTAGCCAAATTATTAAGTTTGTGATTAAAAGTCAAGATAAGACTTTCGGTCCTGGACCGACACAAAAACCCTAATCGGGTAAAAATCTCGAAAAATAAAATGAAAAACTATGGCAAATATATTTTGAGCACAAAATACATTCATAAAAATTAAATTTTGGTCAAAAATAATAAACCTAAGTGGAAGTGGAAATGGAAATTTTAGGGCATTTTGTGTTAAATGCTTAATTTTACCGAATTGGGGAATTTTATTCCATAAATGGACCTTAGGTTAAATTGTATTGTGTGATTAATTAAATTAAATGTGAGAGACATTTTAATTTAATTATTATATGTTAAGTTTTGTTTTTAAAACTTTATAGGAGTGAAAAAGGTTATAGAAAAGTGATTTAAAACTTTAATCACATTTAATTGATGTTAATAACACTCAAGTGTTTTAGATATTTTAGAGTTGTCTATGTTCTTCCAACCACCCCAAAACTGACCCCCACCCCCCCCCCCCCCCCCCCCCTTCTCTGATATCACTCTCATCTTGTTCAAAAATATTCTCTCAAGTTTTCTCACCATTTTCAACTACCAAGAACACTAAGAAAGCTTGGAAGCTTAAGCTTTAATCTTGGAAGAGTTTTTCCCTAAGGTAAAAGTTTCAAAAACTTGACATTTATAGAGTTTTTAACCATAGATCCTTCAATAACTAACTATATATGTTGTTGGGGGAGTTGGTTTAAGGTTTTTAAAGAGTCTTGAAGGATCTAAAACTAGTAGAAACATCAAAACCTAAAGCAAGAACAACAAGAAGTAAAAAAGTTAACTTTTTATGGTTGTTTTTGTATGATTTTTATTTTAAGCATTATTTTGTGTATTTAATGCTTAAAGATTCTTATTGATAGTGTAATAAGGCTATGTTAGTTGCTTGAAAATTTTTATGATGCTTGTATGTTGATTTTTAAAATAGGGACCCAAAATCCCCAAGGGTTTTGTTGAAAACCCTAAAACAAAAATACAAATTTTGAGCCGTGACTTCAAAGGGGTAAATCATCCACTATATATTAATTTTGTAAAAATAAATTATACTGTGATAATTTTTAGATGGATTACATGAATTTGAGCTTTTGAAACACTCAAAAACGTTTAGAAATGAGTGAGTTATGCTATTTCAAAGTTTAGGTATAAAAACTGTTTTTTTTTCGTATTCTTAATTTCGGGACCAAGTTTGGACAGCTACTGTATAGGGTAAATGAATCCAGGTTTTACTAAAATTTGGTAGTCATGTTCTTGGAATAACCTAGTATTCCACTGTAAAATTTGGTAACAAAATACTGAACGGTTTGAGATTTAAGTGCCAAAGTTTGGAAAAAAATAAGGACTTGAAAATAAGGTCATTTCTACCTCAATGTTTGGAAAATATTTTCACCAATAAAAAATGCTCCTTTTGACCTAATATTTTACAAAGACCTAAATGGCATACCAAAGATGGAATTGAGAAATTTTGGTAGTAACTGGGTAAATAAATTTGAAGTTATGACCTAACAAAGTATGCAGTTAAAAATGTGAAAAATGAGGTTTTCACACTTAGTGCAAAAATGAGATTTTGGGACTTAAGATTAAAGTGCATTTGATCATATTGCAAGATAAAAACTTGGTAAGTCTTAAAAAATATTTTGATCTAAAATACCATTTTGAGATTATTGAGAATTATTTTTATTAAAGAATTTTTATTCTTTCTAAAAATAAAATATTTAATTTATTAATAAGTTGATAAATGAAAAGAGGGTTTAAAAACCCTATGTTTTGATAAAATAATTAAGTAACTTATTTTTCTAGTAAGTAAACTTGATTAATTGACTTCGGAGAATTAATTAGTCAAGATAAGAAATTATTAATGGTTTTTTTCTTCCAATTAAGTTAAAATTAGGCTAATTTCTTAAAACGACTTTTAGAGATTAAAACCTTAAGAAAAATAAAAGGAAAATTAAGAGATTATTTTCTTGAAAAATAATTGAGGTATTTAATTATTATTTTCTGGATATAATACCAGCTAAAATATTTTATATAATTAACTGACTGGTTGAAAGTACAGATTAATAGCAAAACTTTTAAAGCAAAAGATTTTTAGCGGATTATGAGAAATATCATTGCGATACCAAGCCTAGGTATTGAGACCATAGGATAGGTCTCCTCGAGACTTAGGGTTTAGTCTCAAATTTTTGCATACGAATTTCTTGAATGGGTTTAAAACCAAATAAGGATCTTTAATCCTTAAAAATGATTTTGAAAATGACCAAACTGCCTAAAATTATAATAATGAATTATGAGTGCCATAATTAATCCGAGTATACTGTATGGATAATTATAGTATTGGCTAAGCGTAACTGGACTGTACGTTGGAGGGTGAAATCCTGCTGAGAGCTAAGGACTCCAAGTAAGTCAACTTCTATTGTGTGGCTACAACATGAAACGACTAGTGTATTGTATGTTAGTATAGAGACACATGCACATATATACATTATCGTAGAAAGTTTGCATAGAGACGTTAGTGTAGTAGGTGTTGATTCAGAAAATATGAATGGTAGATATCCAAGACGGCTAATCCCCGTCACACTGCTTGTTTGATTTTATTATGTCTGGTTCACTACCGAGACAAGTGGCTAAGTGGTGAGGATTGCTGGTTTAAACCTAGGGGCCATTATGCTTACTTAATCATTGAATGTTTTGAACCTGAGCAAGTGATCTAATAAGTTATTCTCGGATAGTAGCCGTGAATATTGGCCATTCAGTGAGAGTGCCTAGAGATACTAGGGGTTGCCAAGTTTGAGTGAGGTTGAACACCCTAGGGGCAACTGTTCACCAGCACCACTGATTAACATAGAAGTCTCTGTAAACTCGTGTAACTTCGATTACATTCTTGAATAGTATCAATGCCCTAGGTAACTCGATAGTTACCCTGGATGGGGATATTTATTGGCTAGATCTTAGTGTTGAGACTCGGTTCTTCCATATTGGTTAGAAAAAATTTTGGAGGGCGTGATACACCCGAATTGTTGGAAATTTTCGAGCGTTGGTGTCGAATTATATCGTGATATATTATATCTGCTTGCTTTGGGATTTTGTGAATGCAGGGATTTATCTGTTTATATGAAATAGTTTGCCATTGGTTATCATGCATAACTATAAGTTTGCCAGGATGTTTTTGCGTTCTTGAAATTGATTGCGTAGGGTCCGGAACCCTAATTTTGTGAGCTATTGTTATCAATGGACAGTAACTTGGTCAGTAACCACCTTTCTTCTCTGCATGCTTTTGTTTCAAAGTTGAATTTACTAAGCGTTTTCGCTTACCTAGTTGTTTCCTGTTGTAGGTGAGAGCAGGGGCAAAGCAGAGCAGTGAGCGCTGGAGTCTACTTTGTGGATGTACATGTGGACCAACCTTTTGGGAAGTTGTTTTGTTTTTGGAAATGTTGTTTTATTTTCATAAACTAGGCTCAGTTTACTCTTCATTAACTATGTTTGTATTAAATATTAAGTATGGTCATACGTCTTTGAAAAAGTTTTTTTTATATGGGTTTTTGAGACATTTTGTTACATGAAAACGTTTATATTTCTGCTTCATCG
This sequence comes from Humulus lupulus, assembly GCF_963169125.1. Lineage (NCBI taxonomy): Eukaryota > Viridiplantae > Streptophyta > Magnoliopsida > Rosales > Cannabaceae > Humulus > Humulus lupulus. The sequence continues at coordinate 109,591,774 of NC_084799.1, forward strand.
AGTCTTCAAAACCTAGGACATTACAAATTCAAGCACTAAGCCATATTATGGAAATTAGGGCGTTACAACCCTCATCGCGTCGTCCATATTTATCTCAAATATTATTGGTGCATAAAATAAGGTATATTTCAATTTGAACTTTACCTTAGTGAAAACATTGTTGGGAGAGAGTGAGATTACACCAACACAATATTAAGAATCGACGCACAATTTTTCTTGAGAGAGACCAATAAAAGATTGGGATAGAGAATGCAAACCCTAGTTTGTAGACCAAACTCTTAGATTTTCTTGAATGCTTCAAACCTTTGTTAGAACACCACTTGAACTTTCTTCTTCTTTGACGACAATCAAAACAAAGGCTTATACACGAGGGATATTGTTGTCCAAATTCTCTATTTCCTAGACCTTAATGGATGCTTGAGGCTTTTCTAAGAGGAAATGGAAATTGGGATTGAACAAGTCTTTAAATTCACAAAGACAATAACTTTCTTTATGAATTTTTTGGAGAAAACTCTATAAAAACTCTATAAGATAGTGATCTTGAGAGCTAGAGAGAGAGAGAGATTTGAGATAGTGATCAAATCTATAAAAACTCTATAAGAACCATTTTATAGTGTAGGCACCATCATTAGGTCTAACAAAATAGGATTAGAGTCCTAAAATACATCATTTGGAGCTTAAAACACGTGTCTGTATGGACACGTCAAGCAACGCGTCGCCTGCCAAGTGATGCGTCGCCTACCAACAAGCGATGCATCGCCTACTGGGCATTGCCGAAACCTTAGGGTTTCAGGCGATGCAATGCCACTAGAGTGGCGACACAACACCACCTTGGTAGGTCAAAACTCTCAAAATTGACCTCAAACGCCTCCAAACACTTCCAAACTTTTGGGGAATGCTTAGATACCTCAATGTATCACTTTGGATCCAAAAACACAATTTTTAAATGCCTACAATAGAAACTCAATTTTTACATCTTCACTATGTGAAAATCATTAAGTGATTTACACCTAGCTTGTGTAGTAACACTTGGTCTTTATATTTTAACCAGTCCTAACAAAACACTATAAAGCTTTATCAAAATACTTGGTAGTCTTAAAAGATTGAACCAAGTGTTCCTAGTAATAAAACTGGTAATGCCTCACAGACCTCCACTTGACTACTTATGTTTTCCCATTCTTTACGCTTAACACTTTATTATGGCATTGTGTTCATCCATTCACGAACCTTTTGGAGAGAACCTCCAACTCTCATGAGAGGCGGCACCACCTCTAAGTTCACATAGGTAAAGTTCTTACAATATCTTTGCTACCTTTAGAGATACTTGTTGCTTTTCAACTCAACTTTATTAAAAGCCTTAGGATTAACCCTCATGTTTGGTAGCAATCAACACTAATCACCTTAGATAAGACTCACAATGTGTTAGTGTTATTAAATATTCATTTATCAATGACTAGTTCTTACCCATTAAACTCCACGCTCAATGTAAACAAGCTCTGAGCTTGGTTGCAATCATTGGTGTATATATTTGTCAAGGAGTTTTAATCACATCCCTTGTAACGACCCGAATTTTCTAATCAGGCTTAGGGCCTTGATTAGGGTGCCTGGAGGGCAATAAGTGGTTTAATATGCTTATATGTGAATTTATGTGTATATATAATTATGATGCATGTTTAATTGAGTTAAATGTGCATGTGGGCCCCATCTGGATATTAGGGGCATAAATGTGATAAATTAGATATATGTTGTATATGTGTGATATGTCTATACAGCATGATCCGAGACAGTCTTGGGGAGCGGTTAGCCAGGGAGTCACAACGGGATTGAGGTTCGGACTCGGGGCGAGTCGAGGGTAATCAGGGTAGTTGATAAGTTATGGGGTTATTGGGACGTGAATATATATATTTGGAGATATATTTGAGGATAGAATGTCCAGGTGGGAATATTTGGGAAATTTACCATTTTTCCCTCGGGGACGTTTTGGTACCCCGAGCCTTGAGGTAACCATATAGATTTAAGCTGAATAAAAAAAAATAGAGGAATTGTTTAGAAACTTAGGGAACCAACTCATATTTTCCTTGAACTGAAGAATAGCTCTTGTCTCTCTCCCTTTCACTCTCTAAGGCTAAACTTGAAGGGAACTCAAAGGAAATTGACTAGGAAGTTAGGAGGATTTCAGCTGGGATACTCTAGGGACTTGAAGCTTGAGGATTAAGGTTCAACATCAGGGGTTTAAATTCAGCAAGAGGTAAGCTTTTTCATGGAAGTTATGTTCAAGTTTCAGCTGTGTTTTCAAGCTTTGCATGTGGGTAGAATCTAGGCTGTTTTTGGGTGTTCTAGTTGTATTTTTGGAGTAGGTTTCTGTTGGGTTTTGGTGTTGAAATTGAGCTAGAATGATGGTGTTATTAGCTAGGATTGTTAGCTTGGTTTTGGTGGGAATTGGCTTGAAGGAAGGATGGAAAACTGGTGTAGAAATCTGGGTTCGCTGTAGAGCGCCGCGGCCCTAGGAGGGGTGCGCCGCGGCCCGCGTGCGCGCGCGGCCATGGGAGGCCGAGAGATTCATGCGTGCTGCGGCCCGTGTGGGGGTCAGTGAAGAGTTAGCCTCTATTTCGAGGCTAGCCGCGGCCCTAGTGGGTGGGGCCGCGGCCCTTAGTGTCAAATTGGGTTTTAATGGTATTTTAGGCTTGGGAACTCAAGGGGTAAGGCTCGGGATGGATTTTATCATCCGGATTGATAGAATTCAAGGTCCCGGAGGTTAGGGATTGCGGCTCGGAGTTATTTATTGGGTTAGAATTTGATGGGCGGATATTGTTATGTGTTGTGACTAGGATTTCGGCGAGGCTCACGTTAGCGGACTGTGCTCGGGGCATCGGTGCTCAGGAAGCTCGGAACTCAGGTAAGAAAACCCCTGTTTCCATAGAGCTTGTGTGCAGGGCTGAGCCCAATGTGCTGAATGGAAATGATATGCAGGGCTGAGCCCTATATGCTGGAATTGCAGAGCGTAGCTCTTTATCTGTTTATACTTGAATTTTGTATTTGTTATTATATCGTGTATGATATTATGTGTGTGATCGGCAAGAGCCGGGAACGATGTAGACCGAGAACGGTGTGGGGCCGGGAACGGCGTCAGGCACGTTGAGTGCAAGGCCGAGAACAGAAAGGGGCCGGGAGCAGCGTTGAGCACATGGGGTGCAAGTTGCCAGGGCGAGTCCCCAAAAGGATACCTGGGATTTCCTCACGGCGTGGTCCGCGAACCCAGGGCCTGGTAAACGCCTGGGACGGCTAGGCCGTATGTGTTTTAGCCATTGGTGGCCTGTCTATATGCTTGACTTGTGTATTGCATATGTTATCTGTTATGGGTTTTCTTGCTGGGCTGCGGCTCACAGATACTCTGTGGTGCAGGTAAGGGTAAAGAGAAGATCAACCAACCGTGAGTACAGCTGGCATGAGGCAGCGTGTACATGTCCGGCCAGCCTGGCTGCCACAGCTAGGGGATTTTGGGAGATGCTTGTAAACGAACTTAGATTTTGTCGTTTAGTTGACTCAGATCAGTTTTGTATTGTAAATCTTTTCTAAACTATGTTTTGGGATCCCAGGTGTAAACTTTTATGATTTGCTATGAAAAATTACTTTCTCTAATGTTTTCCTTTTAAATATGGCTTAGTTACACGGTTTGAATTAAAACCTCGATTAGCGAGTTGAAAGCACGATTTTAAACACACTTGGTAACGGCTCTAAGGAAGTAGGGCGTTACATCCCTCTAGTTGTAGAACTAACCAAATCTCTCCCAAGAGGTTTGGTAAATAGATTCGCTAAGTTATCACATGATTTTACATAGGATATTGATATGATTCCTCCTTGAATCAATTGTCTCACATAGTCATATCTTAGACTTATATGTCTAAACTTCCCACTTTACAATTTTCTATATGCTCTAACCATTGTGGCTTGATTATCACAATGTATCAAAGTCATCGATACATCAACCGCGATTAAAGGTATCTTCAACATGAAATCTCTAAGCCACTCGGCCTCTTTGTTGGTTGCCACTAGAACTATGAACTCGAATTCTATGGTTGAGTGAGAAATACACGTTTATTTCTTAGATCCCCAAGAAATTGCACCTCCACTAAGAGTGAACACCGAACCGATTGTGGAGAGATTATCTTCCATACCGGATATCTAACTAGTGTCGGTATATCCTTCAAGTATCTTTGGAAACTTTTAGTAGTGAATGTTCAGTCCTTTGGTTCTCTCAAGATACCCAAAGACTCTCTCAATATCCTTCCAATGGTCGATACTTAAATTGCTAGTAAGCCCACTAAGTTTACAAACCGCATATGCAATGTCTGCTCTAGTACAATGAGTGGTGTATATTTGGCTTCCTAATGCACTTGCAGACTCTAGTTGAGCTACTTCTCTTCCTTCATTCTTTTCAAGCTTTTGACTTGAATCGGATGGTGTGTTTGTCTCCTTGATATTAAGATGACTGAACTTGTCAAGCAATTTCTCAATATAGTGTTCTTGTCTTAAGAAATATCCATCAAAGTTTCTTCTAACTTTGATACCTAGAATAGTATCAACCTCTCCAAGATCCTTCATCTAGAAAGTAGAAAAAAGAAACCTCTTTATTTCTATTATGCATTTCATGTAATTACTCAATATCAATATATCATCAACTTATAAACACACTAAAATGACAGACATCACAAGTCTTAGAATATAAGCACTTGTCCACATTGTTGTGTCTAAACCAATCTGAAATAATGGCTTGATCAAACTTTTCATGCCATTGTTAGGTGCTTGCTTCAATCCATACAAGAATTTAACAAGTCTACATACTTTATGTTCATTTCCTCTTAGGAAAAAACTCTCTGTCGTTCCATATAGACCTCCTCATCTAGATACATATCATTTAAGCATACTTAATCAAACAATCACATGCATTATCACACTCATGTTCATTCACAAGAGCTCGAGTCCTAACCATAATCCAGGGTGCATTTTTCTTACCTCTAGTCCAAGCACTAGCTAAATAAAAATGACCATTGAGCACGATCTCCTTTCAAGCCCTAGCGCTACCCTAGTCACAACCATAATGAAAGATATCCATCAATATCGAATGAATAAAGGCTTTCGGACCGAGTCCTAGCCTCCTGGACCTCGAGTTCTACTAAATCGGGTAGTAGAATCCTTCCCGAGCCCTTAGGTTTGAGTCCTCGCAACTCGAAATCTTACTTGGCCATTCTTTCCCATTAGCGTCATGGCACACCCCAAAGCAGAGAGCCCTGGCATAGTTTTCACTGGACACGCATCGCGGCGCTATGGCAGTTCAGAAGAACCTTAACGCCCCTAAGTTCATACGGGTCGCAGCTTCAAGAGCAGCGCCGCGGTGCAACCCCGTGAACCCAGATTCCAACATTTTTCCAGCTATTTCCTCCGAATTAAAACCCTAAAATCATTCCCCAAACCTCAACCAAACCTAGAATTGAGTTCTAAACTCATAACAACACATCAAAGGCAACATATTAATATAAAAAAAATAAACCAAAACTTCACCACAACTCAAAATCCCAACCTTAAGTTTAAAACTCAAGAACACCACAACTCAGCAAGAGGTTCACAGCAAAACAAAGGTTAAACCTTACCTCAGATATGTAATTACGGCCCTAAGCTGCTCTTAATTTAATTCCTAGCTCCAAACCTTTAATTTCCCAAGCCAATTCTCCTCAAAAATTCAAATAATTCTACCAACTAAGAGGGAGGGAAAGAATACGAGAGAGAGAAAATGGGAGGACTGCTGAGTGTTTTTGATGATTTTTGAAAGCTTCTACTAGCCTAAGTCTGTCCAAGGTTGGGGAAAAGACCAAAATGCCCCTAGGTTTAACTTAGTTCCTTAATGCCCTCAAGGGCAAAATGGTCTTTTGCCACCATTTCCCGCCAATCTCAATTAACACCATATTTCCCAATTAATTATAATATCTCCAAATAATCACCAAATAACTTCCCATTACCTGATGAATCTCGGTAATGTACTAAATTACCAAAATACCCCTAGGTTCACCCCGAGCCGGGTATTTGACCTCGTTGTGACTAAACTGCTAACTTGCTCACTAGGATCACCTCGTGTCGAATAACTCAAATATATCCACATAATAATGTGGTCTCACTCATAAAACACATATATGTACAAATATATCATCAATGAGTCAAAATTACGAAAATACTCTTCTAATAAGAAACGGGCCCACGTGCATGCTTAATACACATAAACATGCTATAATAGTCATATCATAATATAACTCACATAATCATACATATAATCACATAAACACATAATTAATCCAATTATCTCCCTTCTGATCCCCTAATCAAGACACTAAGCCTTATTAGGGAATTTGGGACGTTACATGTGCCTTATAGTATCTCAATTTAACAAGACCAAATGTAGCATTTATTGTGCATAAATTGAGTCAATTTATTCATGCTCCTACTAACACACATTGGGAGGTTGTTAGAAGGCTACTCAGGTACTTAAAAGGTTCAGCATCTGATGGTATTCTTATGAAACCTCCCCCTCAGCTATCTCAAGAAGCATACTCTGATGTTGATTGGGCTAGTTGCTTGGATGATCGACATTCCATTGGTGGTTATGCCATGTTTTTGGGTGATAATTGGTGTCTTGGTCTGCCAAGAAACAACAAGTACTAGCAAGCTCTAGTACAGAAAGTGAATTTAAAGCACTTGCAAATGCATCAGTAGAGATCAAGTGGCTAAGTTCTTTACTCAAAGAACTTCAAGTCACATTGCCACAATGTCCCATTCTTTGGGTGGATAATCAAGGGGCAGCTACTCTTGCTGCCAATCTAGTGTTCCATGCTCGGTCTAAACATATCGAGATTGACTTGCATTTTGTTCGAGATCAAATTATTGAGAAGCAACTTGACATCCGATATGTGCCTTTTGTTGGTCAAGTAGGTTATGTACTCACAAATCCTCTTCCTATTGATCGATTTGTGTACCTCAAGTCCAAGCTCAAAGTTGTCTCAACTCCATTTCGCTTGAGGGGATGTTAGACTATATTGTTAGTTTACTTAGTCTGTTTTGTAGCAACTGATTGTGAGTGGTTAAGCTATTATTACAACTCATTTAGTTAGTTGTAAACATTTTTAATTTGGATTGAGTTGTTGCTTAATTTTCTTGATGTGCAATCTTGGGCTTCTACCCTAGTATAAATAAAAAGACTCTTATGGAGTTTTGCTCAACTTTTGGCAAACTTCCGAGAGCAAAATTCTCAAAGAATCCTCTCTAAATAGAATTGCTAAGCTCAACTTTCGCATGGCCTAATGTTATCAGGGACGGAGCTAGAAAAAAATATTAGGGGGATAGAATATAAATAAAAATATTTGAGGGGCTTGATTGCTAATTTTTTTTAAATTATATTAAAATATTTTTTTACTGATTTAATATATAAATAAATAAAGAATTAAAAAAATTGGAGGGCAAGCCCACCTTCTATTACTGCCTCTGTCTCTGAATGTTATGTATTTAAATTTTTTATATCTTATATTTTGTCATGTTAATCTTATTATGCATATATACTTATAATGTGTCTCTCTTTCCTTTTGATGTATATGTTATTTGATTTTCTCCGTTAGTATGGAAGTGAGTTCAGGACAATATATACTCGTCCATTATGTAGTAGTGGATTTGGGAGGCTAATTCTTTCAAACCAACAAAATTGAAGAATGAACATTCTTACTTTTATGCTTATTTGTGTACTAGTCTGACCTTAATTATAATTGGATGTAAATTTACAAGTCCAAAATCAACCAAATAATTTGGTTTTGGAACATAGATTGAGTTCTTAGTTCAATCAAAAATGGGCCAGTTAGGTCGGGCTGCTAAGCAACAAACAAGCCAAAAACATTGTGTTTTAGCAAATGGCCTTTGGATTATTATTTTGTTCCAAATGATTTTGTTTTTGGTTCCCTCACTTAGCACAGTGGTTAATTATATAAACCCTACCAAGAAGAAAAAATTATGAAATCTCTTCTCCCTAATAAGTCAAAAAGAATTATTCAACTAAACAGATTTTTTAGACTAAGTCTAGACATGTAGAGCCTTTATGATCCCTTTTAGGCAGACCATTTCTTTTTCAGAGAGCATTAATATTTTTTTCTTTCTTTCATATACTTTGTTAAGACTGATGTGATGAAAATAAATATTGAAAAAACTATAAAGCAAAAAGGAGAAATTGCTTATGATCCTTTTGATACTGATGTATCTTCCTACAACTCTACAAAAGGTTGTTATAACATCAGCCTCAAGCATTAGACCCACCACTACATCTGATTTCTCTATCACCTTTATGCCATACCAAAGAGTTCTTCTAATTTTAATGTAATGTTGGTGCAAGGTGATTAGGGGTCTATTTTGGTGGGCCTTAGATTTTCATAAATTATTGTCAATTGATCAAATTATTTTCTTTGTTATAATCCCCATTTCAGAAATAAGACATTCTTAATACATTTTACTCACCATCTTACTCAAAACGTTTTCCAAAACTTAATAATATTATGATGATGATGTCACTTGATTTAGTTTAGAGATCACAACTAAACCAACTACATCTTTCCTTTTGTCATTTTGACTTGTTCTTTTCTTCGGGCAAGTTCAAGTTCAAGTGGTGCTTAACACTTAGTGTACAAGTAAATGTTATCTTAGACTTGACAGAAAAGAATTATAAATCAATGAAAATGGACTCCTCAATCGATCCTCATGTCATAGAAAAATTAATAAGAAGTGGGGCCTCTAACTTTTAAACCTTGTCGATGGGTTTCATGCTTTAATATTCATGAGCACAGTCCTTTGATTAGTTTCCACCAATTCCTTCTTGGGCCTCACTTAATGGTTTGTGGGCCTTCACCATATTACATGTTGCTATTGCCAATGCCATTACCTTGTTTTCTTGATTTTTATCAGCTTCTTCTTTTTAAATAAATTGTTTTCTTCAATTGATGCCCTTCTAATCTTGGATGTTTCATTGTACAAAACATATTATTAATTTTTTTTTTTTTTAGAAAATAAAATAACATTACATCAGTGTAATGAATCTCTTAGTTGATTGACTGTAGGTCCTACTATGTTACAAAAGCTGCCGATTATTATGAGTTATATTTCTTTATTGATACTAATAGAACTATATTACCATTCACAATCACATTAGATATAATCACAACTATTGATATTGTATATAGTTGGTTAATAATAAACTATTTGAATTTTCACACTTATAAAAAGAACTATTCTACAACTTTCTATGGTTTAACAATTTTATGGAATGTACGATAATTAAGCCCCCTCAATTTTTGCTATTTTTTTATAAAAAATTATTTGTAATTACTTCGTCAAAAAAATTTAATATTACCTAAAGAAAAAAGAAGAAAATTAAATCAATACTCCTCTAAAAATTAAATATACAAATAGCTAGTTTCCCATATATGAACCAACGGTAGTTATGTTTATATTAAGAGATGTTAGGTAGTAGTCTTCTTTATTTTATTTTTTGTTAAATTTGTATTTCATTTTTGGGAATTTTACATAAGACACTTAATTTTTTTTAAATTTACATTTTTACGGACCGATAAGTTTTTTTTTTCAATTTCAAGAAAATTTTTATATTTTTACGATTTTGTCTATTTTTCGTCATTTGTTTTATTTTTTAGTTGTTTAGATTTATGTATAATTGTTTTCTTGTTGTTTTTTGAGTTGTTAAATTTTATGTATAGTTATTCTATTGTTGTGTGTTAGGTCTATTTTAGTATTATTTTAGAGTAGATTTTAATGGTGTGTTTTTAATCTTTTAGGATGTTTTAGTGCAGGATTATGTTTGTGTTTTGTGTGTTTTCAGGTTTTAGTAATTATTCAAGGGTTGGTGTTGATGTGGTGTAAGCAAGGACTAATTTGAAGATAAATGGTGGATTTCTTGCGCTAAATGGTGCTTGGTCGTGTCGAGGCACTTTAGAAGAGATCGGGGGTCGAAAGGAAGCTTAAAATGTTGACTTTTAAGATGGAGCTATTTTGAGCCGCGGCGCATGCAAAGTCAGAGAGGATGCTAAATTCTGGAAACGGAAGGGTCGCGACGCTTCAATGCTAACCCGCGACACAATCATTTTGAGCCGCAACGCCATCGAAGTCAGAGGCTCCTCGACTGAGGATTATCATGCTAGGGCCGCAACGCTTGATGGTTGGGTCGCGAGGCTTTAGTCCGTAAAGCATTTGGAAATCGTATTTTTATGAGGGCAAGATGGTCTTTTCACAAGAAATCGCTAGGGTTATTATAAAAATATAATTATGAGCGATTAAAGTGTTGCTGGCCACTGAAGAACAATAGAAACTTGGAGATCAAGATTGAGGAATTCACCAAGAGTTTTTCTTCTTTTCTTCTTTAATTTCTTTTTCTGTGTTATTTTCTAAATCAATGGCTGCTATGAATTTAGTTATGAACTAATTTTATTTTATAAAGGTTTTAATATAGTCTCTTGATATTGTATTATTAGTTAATGCAATTTCTATAATTTCTTCTTTTTTATTGTGATCTATTCAACTTGTGCTTAATGAATATGAGTAATTTGACGTCATTATTTGCATTTTTTATGAATTTGATTCAAAATCTGAGAGGTGAGAGTTACATATGCTATAGTTGAATAGACATAGATTTAGATATAGGACGAGAGTACCTATATGATTTGTGTAGCTTTTAGAATTTCTATTCTTAATGCTTGCCTTATGTTAGAATTTATCACAAAGATGTAGAAGATTCACATATAGGTTGAAAGATTTATATATCCTAATAAGAATATAAATTGTATTAGTAAATCCGCTATCTCAATAAGAGAAAGAATAGAGAAATTATATTGATGAAGTAATAAAGTTGATAAATGATGAAATTAAATACCCTAGGTTTTTATCCATTGAATTAATTTTGTTTTTATTTGTTTATGTTATTAGTTAATAGTTATTTTTGTTAATTCTTGTTTTTGTTCTTGATATTCTTGAATCTAGAATTTATTAGCCAAATAGAATTAGAAAATCAATTATTGGTAGTTAATAAACAAACTCTGTAGGACGATACTCTACTTATATCTATTATTACTTGTCTACAATTGTGTATACTTGTGCATTGAAATTATCGCAACATTGTGTTGATTTCTAAGTAACATTTAGTTGTTTTCATATATATATTTTGAATTTTAAAAAAACGGGTTAGTATACAATGTGTTGACTTCTAATTGTTGTCTAAATATTATTTTTTAGTTATTTTTTAATGTGTTAGTATGCAGTGGGTTGATGTCTAGTTGTTGTCCAATTATTATATTTTAGTTGTTTTTTTGACATCATATTTTTTTAAATAAAAAATTTTGAAAGTCGTATTTTTTAAAAATTAAAGTAGTATTTTGAAGAATAAAATCGAGCACGTAAAAAAAATTGAAAAAAAACCCAAAATAGTAGATTTATAAAAGTGCCCCTTAATTTGTTTTAGGACAAAAAATATTCTTTTGGGAAATGGGTATGATTGTTGGTCATTCTATTAATTGATGATGTCATTGAGAGCAAAATAAAACTAATCAATAATATTTTAAAATGTTACACTTATAGCTCTATTTTTTTTTAATAATAAACGTATTTGAATAAAAAAGGATATTTTTCCATTAACAACTTACTAGTCGGTTGAATTATTCTTTGGCATTTGAAGAATTGTACAAATGAAAATATTTGCCTTGCATATCATATTTATTGATTGATGCACCGAAATTTAATCAAACCTTATGTTATTTTAAAAAAAAATAACATAATGAAACTAGCCTTGTGCTTCTATGAGTTGGCACCTCTTTTATTTCAATTTTTGTATGCTATAATGTGCAAGTTGTGTAATGAATTAAAAGCACGAGAAACATGACCACTCATTTTTTGTAGCATAATAAACTTATATCATTTTTTAAAACTAAAAATACTAGTTTGACACTTGTGTTTTGTCCAAATACTCAATTAGTCATTATGTTTTGTTAAATGATATTTCACACCTTGTATTTTACAAAATAGATTAAAATAGTACCATGAGCTTTATTTTTGTCAAATATTTTTTTCAATATAATTAAAATACCCTCAAATTAAAATAATTAACAATTAAATATATATTAATGAATTTTAAAATATAAACTAAATAAAAATTTTATTTAATATTAAAAAATACAAAGTTATTTTCATCTCTCTCCCTCTCCTCCTCTCTCTCTTTCTTCTCTTTCCTTTTTTCTCCCCAACCCAGTCGGCCCTAAGGAATCTATGGATGCATAATAATGACAATAGAACACCCTCTTTCTTCTCTTTCACCCCTCTCTATTTTCTTCCCGAAGCTACTCAGTCTCCCAACAACCGACTGTAGACGAAATAGCTTTGGTTTCCTCCCCATCCAACCCTAGACAGAGCTTCGTTCACGGAGGTGCTTTGGTGTAACGCCCTACTTCCTTAGAGCCGTTACTAAGTGAGTTTAAAACGCGTTAATCACTCGCTAATCGAGGTTTTAGGTTAAAAGTGTAGCTAAACTGGGATAAAACCCGTTACCCGTCATTAAATATAAAACATATGATAATCATTGAAACCTCATAAAGATTTACAGTTAGGATCTCAAAATATTGTTTAGAAAATATTTACAACTCAAAATACATTTAAGGTCTCCTAAGCGACAAAATTCAAATTACTACATCACATTTCCCAAAAATACCGCTGGCCATGGCAGCCAGGTAGGTCGAACATGTACACGTTGCTTCATGCTCTCCGTACTCATGATTGGTCGACATTTCCCTTGCCCTAACTTGCACCATAGAGCACCTGTGAGCCGACGCCCAGCAAAAAAACTCAACACAAAACAATTAACATATGCATATATACATCCATCAGCATATAACAAAATAGCCAACATGCTAAACACATGGGTCATGTCGTCCCAGGCGCTTTACTAGGCCCTGGGTTTACGGTCTTCATCGTGAGGCTGACTCCAGCATCCGAGAAGGGTCTCGCCCTAACGGCTCGCACTCCACGTGCTCATGCCGCTCTCGACCCTTTGCCGTACTCAGCTTTGCACTTCGCGTTCTAGTGCCACTCCCAGCCATTGCCATACTTGGCTTTGCACTCCACGTGCTTAACACCGTTGTCGACCCTTGCCGTACTCGGCTTCCTGTCGTTCTCGGTCTTTGCCGTTCCCGGCCTTCGCCTTGCAATCACAAATATGCAATACATAGCATATAATCAACAAATACCTAAACAAATACAAAACATAATCAATAGGGCTATGCCCTACAAATCAATCACGTAGAGCCATGCATTGTAATACAAACTATAGGGTCACGCCCTGCTCTATGGGTACAACAGTCTTCTTACCTGTGTCCCAAGCTTTCTGAGCACCGAAATCCTGAGCACAATCCTCTATCCCGAGCCTCGCTGAATACCTAGTCACAATTCATCAACAATTGCGCCATCCATCAAGCTTTAATCCATTAAATAACTTTGGGGATATAATTGTAGTCTCCAGGACCTTAGATTCTACCAATCCAGGTGGTAAAACCTTCGCGAGCCTTAACTTTTGGGTTCCCGAGCCAAGAACCTACAAACGCCCAATACATTGAATTAGGGCCGCGGCCCAGCCCTTAAGGGCTGCAGCGCACCTCAAGAACAGAGGCTTTCCCAGGCCTTCACACACACACGGGCCGCGACATTCCCAGCCTTGGGCCGCGACTCAAACCTCCAAACCCAGAAACCCTCCATTTTTCCTGCATTTTCCTCAAGCCTAAACCCTCTGAAATCAACCCAATTCAAGCTATACCCAATATCCTTGTTCCCATAAGCTTAACATCCTAATCATTTCATAAACAACCCCAAGACTTCTCCAAATAACCAAGAGTAATTCACAATTCAGCTCACATACATATCACTTCCAACAAAATTCAACAAAAAGAATTAAGTTAAAAAGCTTACCCTTGAACTTAACTAAGTCTCTGAATTAGTTCCCAAAGTTCCAAGCTGATAGCCTTCCAAACTCTAGCCTTGAATTCCTGAACTTCTGGTCTAAACTCCTTTAGAAACCAAGCACCATAGAGCAAGAAGGTAAACCAAAAGAGAGAGAGAGGGAAAGCTAAGAGTTCCTCTCGTTCTTCCTTCCTTATGTTTTTGTCCTTTGCCTCACTCCAAAATATGCTAAAGGCTAATGTAATCCCAGCTGCTTAAGTCCCAAAATTCCTAAAACACCCCGAATCCTATCCTCAACCCTCTAATGCCACCAAGGGCATTTCATAATTACAAAACTTCTACCTGTTACTCAATAAATTCTAAACATATATAATATCCCCATAATACCCCTAGGCTCCTCCTGAGCCGGGTATTCGACCCTGTTGTGACTTTTTAGCCAAACTGCTCCTTAGGACTGTCTTGGATCGTGCATCACAAATATATCATCACTCTCACATGGTGTCAATCACAATATACAAAAATATTGCATATATGCCCTCAATGGGCTAAAATTACAAACATGCCCTTAATAACCCAAATGGGGTCCACATGCATATTTAATTCACCTAAACATGCATTTCTAATCACATAATCATCAAATTCATATATTAACATAATAAATAAATTATTACCCTCCAGGCACGCTAATCAAGGCCCTAAGCTTTATTAGAAAATTTGGGACACTACATTTGGTCTCCTACCCAGCCTGTTCATAGAGCTTCGTTGTTGGAGGAGGTCAGTTCGTGGTTTCTGATCTGCGATAGGGCATCTATTCTTCTTCTTCTTCAAGATCATGGTGCACTTGGTGGTTGAGATCTGTTCAGTCGCCATGGCGCACTAGATCTCGTGTCTCCAGTGGTACTCGATGGCGAGCTCGTCTCTCTTCGGTCATTGGAAATGACACACAAATCTGGATATATTGTTTATCTCATATTTGTGTTTGTGAGTTTTGAGTCTCCTTCCTCTACATTTTTTGTGTTATTTTGCAATCTGAACTATTTGATTTTGCTATGAAGTTTTAGTTTAAGTGATTCAGGGTTTTACTTTGATGATTTGTTGGGTCGCAAGGATGAAAAAGGGGAGAGTTGAGAGGTTGGGACTGGGGACAATATTGGCATGGGTCCAGATCTGGGTGTTGAATCAAAGAGGTCGGGACTGATGGTCTCTTGGTTTGAATGTTTTGATAGAAGTTGTTGTATTGGTCCTTGAATATGGGTTCCAAGTATGAACTCAAGAACATGTTTAGATTTAATTCTAGGTTTTGAAGGTAGGTGAACATGTTTTGATTTAATTATGGGTTTTGAAAGTGGGTGAACATGTTTAGATTTGATTAATATTTTTACTATCAATTAATTATGTTTTAAATTTTGGTTTAGGTTTAGGATTAACTATTTTAAAATTTAATTTATTAATATATGTTTTTAAATTATTTCTTAAGTTTTATATCAATTTTTTTATTAATAATGTTTTATTTTATATAATTTAATTCAGTATTGAAAAAAATTTAAGGACATTTTAGTCGTATTGAAAAAAATATTTGACCAAAATAAAATTCATGATACTATTTTGATATATTTTGTAAATCACGAGATCCGAAATGCCATTTAACTAATCATAGAGACCGATTGAGTATTCCTTTTTAAGAACAATGAATATAAGTGCAATAACTAATAAAAATATAAAGTTTTTCCATACATATTTTTTCATTTATTTATATTGTTTTCAACTACCTCATAATTTAATTACAAGGGACCATGACCATACCGATATGATTATGAAAAAACTTTAATTGTAAGTGACCATGACTACACCAATATGATTATGAAAAAAAATATATCATAAAAAAATAAAAATTTAAGTACAATTTGGACAAAAAGATAAAAGAGGTTTTGTTTATCCCATACTAAAAAACCAAATTATTTTATTTTAGGTAGGATTTGGAAGAAATTTGGGGTTGTTCATTACTGGTTTATTGTCAAATTAAAATGAGATATCTTGGATGTTTAGATGGGATATGACTTGAGAGGAAAGGGACCCTTAGCAACCAATTACTTGAGACTTTGTTAATGGTGTACTTAATGGGCTATGAGGCAAGATTTGACATTTCAGGACAATTAATGGCAACTTCAACTGAATTTATCTTTACTTCTTCTTCAGAAGACAATTGACTATTATAGTAAAAATAATTTAGATTTTAGTATATGTTTCTGTTCCTGGATCCAAATCAAATCGGATACATCAAGTGTCAACGTGGAAAATGCCATAAGTTGTTGGGATGGACAATTTTAGAAACATTTTTCTTTTATTGCATTAGATTTTAAAACTATTACAATTTTGCACTTATAATTATAAGTCAAAAAGTTATGTAAATTATATACAAAATTACGGTATTTCCTGCATGAGGCATTAAAATACCAAATCAATTATTCTATCCGAGCCTAGAAACCTATCATCTATAACCGCAATTATATATGAATAATAATAATAATAATAATAATAATCTATGTATGTAGCGATCAAAGATTTCTATTTTATTTTTTGTTTCTTATTTCTAACATTTATATAATGAATTCAACTTATGTATTAAATATTACTAAGTGTTTGCCTTGAAGCCAACTTAGTATCCTATTATTTAGCATTTTATATGTAATAAATTAATGTAAATTTATACATTTTCACTAGTTTTTGTAAAATTTAAAATGTATTTATAATTTTTTTAATCACATTTAATGAAAATATATAATTTTGAACTAATTTATCACATACAATATATTCATTATAATAAGGTATTAAGTTGGTTCCACAAATAATTAAGTAATAAAATAAGGATTAATTACATCATTCAACATGATTTAAATTTTATTTACAAAAATCACATATAAATAATTATTTACACATATACCTTAAAACAAACTTTTTTTATTATTATTTTTTCTCTTTCTTCAAATCTATACATTTCTCTTTTCCATCTCTTCTCCAAAACTTAAAAATAAAATTCCAGCCACACTGCTTGTTGTTTGGGCTCACTGGTGGTACAATCGCGATTTACTCTTCAATGTGATCATTTTGATATATGAGAAGCATATGTTTTTTTGTCTTCGCTGAAAAAAATAACCAAAATTAAAAGTAATAATTTATTTCTTTTACATTTGGTTAACCAAAAAGTTCCTTTTACGTTTTGTTGTATTTAAAATATAAGGAAAATAACTATGTAGTTGATTTCTAATTTGATTAAACAAAAATTCCTAATAAAAAACCAAAATGTATATTTTTTTATTATAAAATAAAATTAACTTCTAAGTTTGTTTTTTTGTTTGATTAATAAAATAAGCACTATTATTTACATGTAAATTACATTAGTGACTAAAAAGTGAATTAAAATTTTTCATTAAAAAGAATAACTTTTGATGATAAGCTATAATTTGTTATACTTTATTGTAGCTCATTAATTCCTAAAACAAGTTTGAATGTAACATAAAAGTATTTTAAATAATAAGACACTAATATAGCCTAAAAAAACTACTCAGTATTTTCAAATAAAAAAGTTTCAACAAATAAATTTTAGAGGTAACCAAAATGTATATGTAATAATATGTTAAAAAAATAGCTTTTTTGTGAATAAGTAACCAACAAGTTTGTTGACGCCGTTTTTCGTCAACAGTGAATAAAAAGCACGAAAACAGTAAATAGTTATGGCCAGAAAAATACAATAAGACAAACATGATTTTTTACGTGGTTCAGCAATTAACTCTGCCTAGTCCACGAGTCTTTGTTATTAGAACTTAAGATGATTTCTGGAAATTCGTCCAAAATGAATTCTTTAGAGTTTCTCTCAAGATCACAAAAATTCGGTCATTTACAATGGTACATGACTTCTCTATTTATAGAGGAGATTTCAAAATACTATCCCACACATTTCGGGAAGTTATTCTGTATATGTAAATAAATTTAATGACATTAAAAGCCTGTAACTCCTATATACAAGGAAACGTCCCCTGAAGATCAGGGGGCGTATAACTGAATAATAAATACCCCTTTATTATAGGGGATTTACAACAATGAATGTAGACTGCGTCTCTCCAAAATGACTCACTAAGATATTCAAAGTTATCGATCTACATCGTCAGTGCCGTACCCACCTAGGTCTCTTAATGACTTTCGAGCTGTAGCACTTTCCCCGAGATCATGTGGCTTCGAGCTCATACTTATGTCAGGCTCGGAACCCCTGATCCGAGGTCATCCGAGAACAGACGTACTTCGATGTCTGCCTTTCGAGCTTGTGGGAATTTCAAGGCTACCATCTTCGAGGTTGCCCCTGCTTTGTAGGTTCGGTGCCTAGGTGGCGGACACATGTTCCAGACATTACGAGCCCATTCCTGACGAATCCAGCTTTCGAGATCACAATTCTTAAGGCTCGAAATCTGGGTGTAACATTTTGCCCCCTCAAAAGTATTTGTTCGAATCTTATGAGAAGGAAACTTTTGAACTACTTTCTTCAGGAACCGCACCGTCACACATACTTGAGGGTGGACACGTGTCAGTTGGGTATTGCTCATCCAAGGTACTCGAGTACCTTGGAAATCCGCCCACGATCGTTCGCCTGCCACCTTTTCGGTGTCATCTTGTCATTTTTCCCTGGCCATCGGATTTTATAAGGATTCTGGCCAATGGCTCAGATTAATCCCTTTTTACCACTTTTTACTATCTTATATAAGGCCCTGGACATCTTCTTCCTCTTATTTTACACTCATCAGAGAAAAAAGAAAAGAGACAAAACCAGAAGCCATCCCAGAGAGCTTTTTGCTTTTGCATGTTCTCCCAGCCAAAGAAACAATGGACCACCAGCTTGTTCGAGACCGTAAGGTTATACCTGCAGCCTCTCCTTCAATCAACGATTTCTCTGCAATCGCCATCATTGTGTAAGTATCTGATGATCTTTTCGTTTTCCTTTATGCCGGTTTCTGTCTGTGTTGTTCTTTTATTTTTGGGAATGTACTGGTTTATTTTTTAGTTTGACATGCTAGGAAGCTTTGGCCGATAGGCATTTAAGTTTAAGTTTCCACGCTAGGTTTAAGTCACTGGTTCCAAATCCAGTTTTGATGTAGAACAAGCTCAAACAAGGTCTCTTTTTTCTGGGTTTTCAAAATTTAAAAGACATATCTTGCACACCAAGATATCGGGTACAAAATCTTGGTTTTAAAGAATGCACGATACCCAAGACTACCATTTCTGAATAACCGTCACCTTTTTCCCTGATATTTCGGGATTCTCAAAAATTTAATCCACTCCCCTCCTTTTTCTCGTAGAATACACGTTCTGACTCTTAATCGGGTTTCCAGTATCGAGCTTGTTTCGTACCCAAGCACTCTCCGAGCTTGTCTTGCCAAGCTCGTAATTCTTGAATCCTTGCATGCATGGCCATCACCATTTTTTCTTTCTCGCTAGATGTCATAAAATCTGGAAAGACGGTGGGGGTCGCTGCTGGCAATTCCGTATTCACCAAAAACTCCGAGCCCAGAATCGCTGCTTGCTCGGAACCAACGTCTGATTCGTGAATACGATCTCGCGCGCGAACAGGAAGAAACCCGAGCCCACTATCACCGCCAAATCGTCGAGGTCATAGAAAAGAAGAGGAGAATCCTTTGAGAGGATCTTTATCCGGAAACTGATTCAGGGCCCAGGCCGATCCCCCTCGACCCTAGGTTAAAAGTGCCATTGCGTACAACCCAGGAGAGCTCCAATTCTCATTGATGGGGGAGCCTTCTACCTCGCAGCCACGGAAGGAGTTCTTCAAGGCCGAGCACTACTAAAGCTCGGTTACCTCGACAGGTCAGATAAACGATGTCCTGGCCTTTCACGGTCTCAGACTGTCAAGCTCCTTAAGGTGTCGAGCCCCTACTCCCAGGGAGCGAAGCTGCCATGCCCCAGGAGATGGAAATCCTGATAACAAGCTGAGGTATGTGGCTTGGAGCCAGGAGCATATGGAGGCAAGAGCGTTACTGCCTTTGAAGTCTTTCTTCAAGGACTTCACAAAATTTGTTGGGTTGGCTCCATTCCTGCTCAACACTAATTCTTACAGGGTTCTGTCTGCCCTGAAGTCGTTGTACCATGAGTTGAAGTGGGAAGGACCGTCACCAAAGGAGATCCTGTATCTCTTCTGTCTGAAAAGCAATCCCTCCCGAGCTCGGGAGGGGACGGCTTCTACTATCTTTCGAGCTACCCCAAGGAGAAAAAGGTGTTCGAGGATCTTCCCAACCATCCTCCTGACTTTAAGAAGGCCTTCTTCTGGACAGATGGCCTATCCCCATCTCGATACTATTCATTCAGACGGATTCGTAAGTACCCCAACCCTCTTTATCTCTGTGCTCGGACTTTTGTCTGTAGGCTCGTACTTAGTTGAAATGTGTTTTATTTTCCAGCCAACTATCATCGTCCTACTCCCACTGACGTGATGAAGGAGCATAGAGAGGCTCTACTCCAACTCCCTTATGGCAGGAGGTCTCTCTCATATCTTTTGCATGAGAGTAAGCTCCGAGCTTGCGGGCTTTTGGGAGATGGCCAGTCCACCTCGGATTGGTCCAACAAAAAGTACGACCTCTGGGAGCTCGTGCCTTTGCCAACAGGCATCCTCCCTCCAAGGAGAGAGGTGAGGCCCCCGCCTCCGGTTCGCCGACGGAGCCTGCAGTCGGGGAACGAGGCCAACGATGAAGCCTCGAGCTCGGGCTCGGATGATCAAGGTACAGTCATCCTAAGCTCGAAAATGTGGTCCCCCACCCTATTAAAACACAAACCCAATAGGTTAGTATTATGTAAGGACGATAGGGACCATTTCTATATATGGACTTGGGTAGATGATCGGGTTCATAGGTTTGATAGTTGGCTCGGGAAGTATGACACTATGTATAGTCTGAACAAGGTGTGGGACGGAATAGCCGTCCAATATGGGACCAATGACTATAGGGACATTTCGAGGTTGACGTCCACCTATAGGGAAGGTACTCCCCCCGCCTCTTTTGAAGATGGGGGAATTTCATGGTCTCTGAGTTCAAGCTCGGAGGAGAGTTCCAGTTAGGTTTCTCTCCACTCGCCCTTTCATTACTTTGTATATCTACGCGATGCTGAGTCACTTTATATACTTTTTCTTTTTTGTTATAACTCACATTGGGGTGTGACTGTGTAGGTGAGATGGATTCCGACCTCTACAATATCCTCGAGAGTGGCGGTGCCAAGAGGAGCAAGCGCCCCAGAGGGTCGCGAAAGGTTGACCGGCCTACCAAGGTCCTCAAGAGGACCGAAAAAACACCTCCTCCTCTGGCTCCGCCTGCCATGAGCTCCACTGTGGTGCCGACTTCACAGGTCGGTGCCTCTGTTATGGCCGAGCCTCAACCTCCTGTATTGGTTCACCTGACACTCGGTCCACCTCCCAAAAATACTTGTGCTTCTCTAACTCACAAGCTGTCAGTTTCTACTCACGTTGAGGAGTATGTAATTGACAATGCTGCTGGATCCCTTGGGGCTACGCTGGGCTTGAATTTCTTGTCCCGAATCGGCCAGAGCTTTAGCAGTTTCGACGCTCCCCAATGGCAATTTTTGAACAACGCCCGAGACTGCACCGCCCTCTACGAGAAGAATATCGAGCTTGCCGCCGCGGTAACTTTTCTTCCCCCTTTTTTTTCTTAGTTATATTTATAGACGGTCCGAGTGTTAATGATGATTTTTTTTTTTTTTTTTTGGTATCAGACTCTTGCTGTTTCTGCCCAGCTCAACTATAAGCTGAACAACGAGATCCATTCGAGCAAGTCCTATGCTTAGGAGGCGAAGGATCTTTAACTCAAAGTGAGTGATGACCTGAAGGCAGCAAATGCAAAGCTCGAGGCAGGAGCCGAGGAGCTTAAGGCCAAGGCATCCGAGCTTGAGCAGCTGAATGCTAGGCTCGCGGAGCTTGAGAAGGAGAATGCCAGGCTCGCGGAGCTTGAGAAGGAGAACACTCGGCAAAAAGCTCAAAGAAGACCAGGCCGCCACTTTTGATATAATTGATGGTGAAAAGGCTCACCTCCTTGCCGAGTATAAAGAGAAGAAGGACCAGGCGGTCGATATGGCAATGTACAGAATATGGGCCAATAACGACGACCTCAATACCAGCTTCCTAGGCCCTCTTGAGGCAAAGCTCCTAGATAAGTGGAATGCTCGGCTTGAGGCGGAGGAGGCTACTCGGGAGGCCGCCACCGAGGTTGTTCAGAAGGATAGTCATGCTATTCGTCCTGAGGGGTCTAGTGCCGCTGATGCTGAGAAGGCCAAGGAGACTGCTCCTTCTTGAATCTCATCCTGGGGCTACGTCCCTTTATTTTTGTAATTGTTTTATTTTATGCCCGTAGGGCTGATACAATTTCTTTTTTCTTTTAATATTCACGCTTTTCATTTCTTGGTTTGAAATGTTTTGCACATTTTATATTAAAGAATCGCGTATGTTTATTTATTCGTATAAACATAGTTTGGATTTAGGCTCGAGGCTCAATGCATTCATGCACAGTTTGCTCGAATTATCCGCTTGCGATCTCGTTATTCATCAAGGTCAGATATTACTTTAACCATGAACCTGAAAGTACTTGTATGGTGTGTAATGTAAACGGTTTAGTTATATCTTATTGTTTAGTTACTTTTTCTCGTCCTCGGTTATCTCTCCGAGGTTATGAGTTCGAAACTATATTTTTTTTATAAGATACTCCAGCCTCGATCTCGACTTACCTCGAAGTAGGTTTAGGTTCCAACTTATCGTTGATTAGTTCTAGCTGGTTTGCTCCAAACCTTTTAAGGTTGTGATTGGTTTGTGATCCATACACTTATATGTTTTTGATAATTTGGTTTTACCCAAACTTCCTTAGCTCGCGCATTTGGTTATATCCAAACACTTGTATGTATTTCATATATGTTACATTATTTTTCAAGCTGGTGGTATTTATATATACCAATGATGCCCCCTTAATATCCTATGAATGTGACCATAGGTTATTAGATTAAGAGAGATTGCAAAAATAAATTATATCAGACGAAATAACTCTTATTTAACAAATTCCAAAAGTAGGCAAAACAGTACAGATAAACAAGCATGGTTACAGGCAACATCCTTCCTACACTATTGATAGTAAGGTCTTAGGTGTTCGCCATTCCATGATCGCGGTACCAGGCTCCCATCCAATCTCACTAGCTTGTAGACACTGGGTTGGATGACTGACTCTATCTGGTAGGGTCCTTCCCAATTTGGCCCGAACACGCCAGCTGCTGGATCTCGCGTTGCCAAAAATACACGCCTTAGCACCAGATCTCCCACACCGAACTTTCGATCTCGAACCCTCTTGTTGAAGTACCTGGTAGCTCGTTGCTGGTAGGCAACATTCCTCAGCCGAGCTTCGTTTCTTCTTTCTTCGATCAAGTCTAAGGTTTCTTCGAGTTTAGTGTGGTTCGAGCTTTGGTCATAAATGTGAGTTCGAATTGTTGGGATTTCGACCTTGATAGGCAACATAGCTTCACAACCGTATGCTAGAGAGAACGGGGTATGGCCCGTTGATGTTCGAGCTGTAGTCCTATATCCCCATAGGACTTGGAGAAATTCTTCGGGCCATCATCCCTTTGCTTCCTCCAACTTTTTCTTTAGCGAACTCTTGAGAGTTTTGTTTACAGCTTCGACCTGGCCATTTGCCTGAGGATGGGCTACTGACGAAAAACTCTTTATTATTCCATTCTTGTAACGACCCAAATTCACTAATTAGGCTTAAGGACCTTGATTAGTGTGCCTGGAGGGCATAATGGAGATTATATGTGATTTTAATGATTAAGATGCATGATTATGATTTTAAGCATGTTATATGACTATGTGTGTATTACGTTATGTGATAACTATGCTATGTGATTTGTACCGCATGGGTGTGGTGGTATCAATGTGATGCACGTGCCGAGACGGTCCTAGAAAGCTAGATAATGGTAACTGGTGATTTGGTAACTTGTGTAACTGTTAGTAACCATAGAGAGTAACAGGTTTTATTGGAAAAGTGGTAGAATTGTAATGTTAGTAAAAGGACAAGTGTGCCCTTGAGGTTTAGTTAGAAAGGGATATTTATGGAGGGATTAAGTGGTCTTTTGGCAGTGAATAGGTGAGTTTCAGCTGAAGGGAAATACAATTACGTATAACACTTTGGAGAAATTAGTTTATGCTGAATTTAGGAGACCTAGAAATAGAGCAAAAGAAAGATAGAAGAGGGCAGTTGAATTTGGCTCTTGGAAGGAGAATCAAGGGGGTTTGAAGTTAGCAATCAAGCCTAGGCCAAGAATACTCAGAGGTAAGGATTTATCTATGATTTGTCTAAGTTTCAAGTCTGGTTTTTAGAGGATAAGCATGAATTGAAACAAGTTGGTGGCTAGTTTTGAAGGAATTCAGAGTTGGAATAATCAAAAGAGAAGGTGGTTTGAAGCTGGAGGTTGGACTCTCCATTCAAGGTAAGGATTCCGTGTAATTGTAAAGCTTATTTCTGTTATGGATTAGGGAATTTGAAGTGTGGTTTGGGTTTGGGTTTAAGTTTTTAACTTTCTGGTTTGAGTTACTAAGGCATGGAACTCAAGAGTGAATTTTGGGAATGATTGTGTAATTGAGCTAGGGTATGATGTTTCTAGGTTGTTGTGAGGTCTATTAGGAGTTTTGGGTTGGTTTTGGGGCTTAGGCATGAGTTTGGAAAGATTTGGAATGGTTTGGGTTCGGGAAAAATGTAAGAGAAAACCTAGAATTCTGGGCTCGCGAAGGAGCGCCATGGCGCTGTTCTTGCGCACCGCGGCGCAAGGCTGTTTCAGGGCAGAGTGTGTTCTCTGACTTGCTGGGCGCCGCGGCCCTATAGGGCTGCGCCACGGCGCTAGGCCAATTTCAGGACATGGGATTTTGCAATTTTGAGCCTTTGCTCCAGGGGTTCGGGGGATGCCTTCGGTGCATTGTTTTAGGGATTTGGGGGGTCCAAGAGTGTGGGATTGGTTCCGGAAAGTAGTTTTGGACTAGTTAATGACAAAGGATGTTTCATTTATGTTGTGATTAGGTCTTTGGAGAGGCTCGGGGTAGTGGACCGTGCTCGCGGCTTCGTGGCATCAGAAATTAGTATATTGAAAGGTAAGAAACTGCACCCGGTGGTATGGTTGTGATGGGACTAAGTGCTCCCGAAGGTTATATCGTGTCAACGTTGGTATTACGCCATGGGACATGTCATAACGGTCTAAGAGTGTCGTACATGAATTTAGCGCACAGGGCGCAGATTGGCCACTGGGAGCCAAGAACAAGGGGATAACAGAGGGAGCAGCCTGAGGGTGCTAGCCCTAAGGATGGAAAAATGGGGCGGCGGGGCGAGGCCCCGACCCGACGGGGCATCTTTGCCCCGGTAAAAACGGGGCGGAATTCGGGGCGGGGCGGCGCCCCGCCCCGCCCCGCTATGAATTTAAACGGGGCGGGGCAGCCCCGACCCACTAGGAATTTAAACGGGGCGGGACCGCCCCGCCTCAATTTTTTTTTTTTTTATACTCTAACTCAATTCTCTCATGCTACTTATATACATAGTACGTAAAATTGATATTTTATATGTGGTTTAGAATATTTTTAATTCTATATAGACTAGAAAGAATTATAAATATTGAAAAATATGTTTTATATAATTCATCCTTATTCTTGTATTTATTTTGTAAATGTTAAAATAAAAAAACAAAATTTAATATTTGATGGTGTAGTTGATACCAAGTGTAAAATATAAAAATTACAATAAAAAATAATATTTAGGCTTGGGGGAAATTCTAAAATTATAATTTAATGTTTCTTAAAAAAAAAAAAGTTAAATGGGGCAAATGGGGCGGGGCAGACCCGCCCCGCTCCAAGAAACTAATCGGGGTGGGGCGGGGCGGGGCAAAATTTTCGCGGGGCGGGGCGGGGCGGAAGCGGGGCGGGGCAGACCCGCCCCATTTACATTCCTAGCTAGCCCTGGTTATCGTTTGTGAATTGTGTATATTGTGAATTGAAATGCCTAGTATGTGGAATACTTGATCGTATTGACTGATGATATATCTGAGTTTATGTGATGCTATGTGAGATGTTGATTTGTTTGTTAGTTGTTCATGCTCTGTTGTTGTTATGTTTTCTTGCTGGGCCTTGGCTCACGGGTGCTACGTGGTGCAGGTAAAGGCAAAGGCAAGCTGGACCAAGCCTAAGGTGGAGAGCTCCGAGGTGGAATGTACATAGCCAGCGGTTCGACCGCCACGGTCGAGGAGTGGACCAGGACAGGGATCACCTAACAGCTTATTTTGCCTTAGTATGGCCGGTTGTTGTACATGAACCTTGTGTCTTTTGTAAACGGTCTTTGGATTTAATATTTTTGGGATCCCATGTTACAGATGATACTTTTTAATGAAAATGTGGCTTTTGAGACCAAAACGTTTCTAACCCTAGTTCCTTTATAGTTTCAATGACACGATTTTATTTAAATGACTTGATTAGCAAGTCTGGCACTTTATAAACACACAATGTAACGGTCTTGGCTATCCAGGGCGTTACAATTCTTCTCGCAAAAGTTGGTGAACAAGTCGCTATCGAACTGGGTTCCGTTGTCGGATACAATTTCCTCGGCATCCCATATCGGCATATGATGTTCTTTACCACAAAGTCAAGGACCTTTTTGGAAGTTATTGTTGCCAACGGTTCAGCCTCTGTCCACTTTGTGAAGTAATCTACGGCAACTACAGCATACTTCACACCGCCCTTGCCAGTTGGGAGAGAGCCTATGAGGTCGATTCCCCATACCGCAAATGGCCATGGGGAAGTCATCATGGCCAGCTCAGATGGTGGAGCTCGAGGAATCATGGCAAACCTCTGGCATTTGTCGCATTTCTTTACGTACTCGAAAGAATCCGATTTAATGGTAGGCCAGAAATAACCTTGGCGTATGATTTTCTTGGACAGGCTATGCCCCCCAGTATGGTCTCCACAGAACCCTTCATGAATTTCTTCAATGATCTTCTTGGCTTCGGGTGGGGTCACGCACCGAAGTAATGGCATGGAATATCCCCTCCTATACAGCTTTCTGTCCAAAATGGTGTAACGGGGAAGTTCGTACATTAACTTTCGAGCCTGGTTTCGATCTTTTGGAAGGACTCCAGTCTCGAGATATTCCACTATCGGGGTCATCCAGGTAGGCTCGGACTCAATCATACACACGTCTTCCTCCTCCGGCTCTTTAATGCTAGGTGCCGAGAGGTGTTATATTGGCACAACGTTTAGCTCATCATTCTCAGCGGAAGTAGCGAGCCGAGCTAAGGCATCTGCATTTGAGTTTTTCTCTAGGGGAACCTGTTCGATCGCATAAAACTCGAAATGTTCCAATGCGGTTTTTGCCTTCTCTAAGTAAGATGCCATTTTTGTGCCACGAGCCTGGTATTCTCCCAAGATTTGGTTAACCACAAGCTGGGAGTCACTGTAGCAATGTATTGCTTTAGCTTTGAGCTCTTTGGCTATACGAAGTCCCGCCAGTAAAGCCTCGTATTCGGCCTTGTTATTCGATGCATTGAAGTCGAATCTTAAGGCAGAATGAAATCTGTTCCCCGCGGGAGTAATCAAAATGACCCCTGCCTCCGATCCATTTTCATTAGATGACCCATCGACGTAAAGTTTCCACAGCTCGTGGGCTGGGGTTATAACTTCATCGTTGGTCATTCCAGTACACTCCACTATAAAGTCTGCCAATGCCTATGCCCTAATGGTCGTCCTCGGGTGGTAGGTGATCTCGAATTGTTCGAGTTCTACCGCCCATTTAAGAAGTCGACCCAAAGCCTTCGGTTTAGATAGGACTTGCCTAAGTGGTTGATCAGTCAATACATGGATGGGGTGTGCCTGGAAGTAGGGTCGAAGTTTACGAGATGAATGAATTAAGCTGAGAGCTAGCTTCTCCATCAAGGGGTACTCGACTCTGCCCCCAGTAATCTTTTGCTGATGTAATATACGGGTCTCTGTACCTTTTCTTCTTCTCCCACGAGCACTGCAGTTATTGCGTGTTCGGTAGTGGAAAGATATAAGTACATTACTTCTCTCGTAATAGGTTTTGATAAGATGGGGGGTTCTGCGAGGTGCTTTTTAAGCTCCTGGAAGGCCAGTTCGCACTCTTCCGTCCATTCAAATTTCTTGCCTCCCCTCAAAAGGTTGAAAAACGGAAGACAACGGTCTGTAGATTTTGAAATAAACCTACTTAGGGCCGCCATCCTGCCGATCAAGCTTTGGACATCTTTGTGTCTTCGAGGTGAGGGCATGTCGATCAGGGCCTGGATCTTGTCTGGGTTAGCTTCTATTCCACGAGCGTTTACAATGAAACCTAGGAATTTTCCTGATGATACCCCGAAGGAGCACTTCTGAGGATTTAGTTTCATGTTATACTTCCGGAGCACGCCAAAGCACTCTTCGAGGTCGTCAACATGGTTATTGTTAAGTTGAGACTTGACTAGCATGTCATCAACATAAACTTCCATGTTGTTCCCAATCTGCTCCGAAAACATCATGTTCACGAGCCGCTGGTATGTGGCCCCAGCATTTTTGAGCCCGAATGGCATGACATTATAATAGTATATCCCCTTGTCCATTATGAAGCTCGTATGTTCCTGGTCGGGGGCATGCATGGGAATTTGGTTATATCCAGAATAGGCATCCATGAACGGCATCAGTCCATGCCCTGCCGTGGCATCCACGAGCTGGTCAATCCTTGGTTAGGGAAAACAGTCCTTCGAGCAAGCTTTGTTGAGGTCCGAATAGTCAATACAGGTTCGCCACGTCCCATTAGATTTTGGGACCAACACTGGATTGGCTACCCAGTCAGGGTAAAAAGCATCCCTAATGAATCGGTTTGCTTTTAACCTGTCGACCTCCTCTTTCAGTGCCTTCTTCCTGTCGTCATCTAGCTGTCTTCGCTTTTGTTGCTTCGGAGGGAAGCTTTTATCAATATTTAGCGCGTGGCTCGCTATGTTCGAACTTATTCCTACCATGTTCGAATGTGACCATGCGAAGACATCGTGGTTTCTCTTCAGAAAGCAAATTAGTTGCTATTTGGTTTCTTCCTGGAGGTGTTTTCCAACCTTTACCTTTTTCGAGGGATCGGAATTTTCGAGCTGAATCTCTTCGTGCTCTTCTAAGGGTTCGAGGTTAACCTTCTCCTCAACCCTTGGATCGATTTCTTCATCAATCTCCAAGACCGTCCCTTCTTTATTCTGAACAATGACGAGTGCTTGTGCGCTCGTCTGTTTCTTTCCTCTTAAGGAAATGTTGTAGCATTCTTTTCCAGCTAACTGATCTCCCTTCAATGTCCCAATGCCACTAGGGGTCGGGAACTTAACGGCTAGATGCCTTACAGACGAGACTGCCCCCAGCCCAACCAGGGCGGGTCTCCCGAGCAGCACGTTGTAGGCTGAAGGTAGATCTACTACTACGAACTCCATCATCTTGGTTGTTGAGACTGGGTAGTCTCCCAAAGTCACGGGGAGTTCGATGGATCCCATGCAGGCGGTTCCTTCTCCTGAAAAGTCGTATAGTGTAGTCGCACATGCTTTCAGGTCGCGAAGGGAGAGTCCCATCTTTTCTAGGGTTGCCTTATAGAGAATGTTAACTGAGCTCCCATTGTCTATGAGAACTCGGTGGACCCTTTTATTTGCCAGCTGGAGGGTGATGACCAGTGGATCATGGTGAGGAAACTGAACATGGGACGTGTCTTCCTCAGTGAAGGTTATTGGTTGGGATTCAATCTTTTGATTTTTTGGAGCTCTAGGTTCGGGTTCATAAGGAGACCCCTCCCCAGTCTTTAGCTCGTTCACATATCTTTTTTGGGCACTTCTGCTCATGCCCGCGGGATGAGGCCCTCCCGAGATGGTTATCACGTCTTCTCCATCAATTGGAGGGGGCCTATCTTCTTCCCTAGCTCAGGAATTGTTGCTTTGTGCGGGCTGTGGTGCGGCCGCCCTCTGGCTCGTAGACGCCTGATTAGTATTATGGTTTTTGACATATTGTCTGAAATAACCTCTTGAGATCAATCCTTCGATCTCATCTTTCAGCTGCCGACATTCATCAGTAGTATGCCCGGTGTCTCTGTGAAATCGGCAATATTTGCTGGAGTCCCTCTTGGACTTCTGATTTCTCATTGGGTCTGGACGTCTGAAGGGGACCTGGTTTTCATTAGCCAGATATATTTTCTCCCAAGACACATTGAGCTCGGTGTACACTCTGTACACGGAGAAATATCTCTCCCCTTTCTTTTTCTTTCCTCCCTCAGCCTTGGGGTTACTCCCTTCGTTCTTTTTTCTCTTAGAAGGGTTTTCCGCAGCAGGCTTTGAAGCTGGTGGGTCCGTCGAAGTTGAGGCAGAGTTTACGTTTATCATTGTAGTTATAGGCTGGGAAGTCACATTAAGTGTCGACCTCGCTTCCTCTACATTGACAAACCTTTGTGCTCGTTTGTTAAACTCGGTTAGGGACCTCACCGGTTTTCTTTGCATGTCTTCCCAGAGAGCACTTCCTGGCATTACTCCAGCTTGGACAGCCATTAGATGACCGCTGTCATCCACATTCCGAGCTCGGGCAACCTCCAAGTTAAACCTTGTAAGGTAACTTTTCAATGCCTCGCCTGGCTGCTGCCGAACGTTAGTCAGAGTTGATGCCTCGGGTCTAACCCCCTCATGGCTCTTAACTACTTCTTGAAGTCTTTAGACTACTGATCCCAAGAAGTTATTGAGTGTCTTCTATATTTTTCGAACCAGCTTTTGGCTGGTCCTGTCAATGATGCTGGAAATAACATGCATCTGAGCTCGTAACCCACGTTACTCGCTCTCATTATGGTATTGAATGTACTCAATGGCTGTGGGTCAGACTTTCCCTCAAATGTTGGGAAGTGAGGGATCCGAAATCCTTGGGGAAACGGAGTGTTGGAAATATGGGGAGCAAACGGTTCAAGCTCCTCGTCAGAGTCTTCATATCGACCTTGACCTTGCTCATTTTTCAAGAGCCTGAAGGCCTTTTCTAATTGATCAATTCTTTCCTGGACCGGATCCGCAAGGGGTATTGCCTGAAATTGGTTGTCGTCGATCACTATTCCAGGTTCGCGTCTTCGCAGGGGGACTTTACACCTATTTAAGCGATCCGTCATGTCCAGGTTTATCGGGTTAACATTACCCCGACTCTGATTCAAGTGTTCCCGTAGGTCAGAGCGATTCCTGCGGCTCCCAGTATTCTTTCGACCTCGATCATGCATGCTGACCGATCTGGTATATCCAGAGTCGTCACTAGTAAAACTTGTCGCATGATTATTTCGAGATGGGTCTCTTTCATGCCGCCTCGTTTCTGCAGTGCGAGATCGGGACGTTTGACTTTTTTCAGATAGGGCGCCTCTCCGCTCCCGGAAAGCCTCCCTATTCCCTTGTCTCCTCCCCGCACGTCTTTCATCCTCATCTCGTACTGGTTGAGCATTCCTGTGAGGAGGTGAAGGATATCTTATAGGCGATGGAGGGAACCGTATGGGTGACGGTGGCTGCCACCCATTTCGCGGCTTGGACGGTCCGGAGTTTTCCCGAGATGGGTTGGTTGCATTCTGTGTGTTCCCAGGGACTAGAGTCCAAGCCTCTGTAGGGGATCGGTTGTTCTCAGTTCTCGTAGGTACCCCCACAGGTGGATTAACCGGGGCCCTAGCTCGAGTACTTCTCTGGGGTCTTGAGGGAGCGGATGGCTCTGCTGGTGCCGGAGGTTGTTCCGGCCTTCTTGTGGCAGCATTCTTTCGTGGACGCCCACGAGGCCTGCAGGGAGGAACATGCACGTCCCTCGGAGGAGGAGCTTGGTTTTCAAGCAGAGGCAGGGGCTGAGCCGCCTGCGCCTCTGCGGCTATCCTTGCTAACTCCTCATTCCGCTTGTTGGCTTTTGCCAACTGCTGTTTCAGTTGCCGGTTTTCAAGTTCCACAATGGGAACGTACCGCTCAGGATTGTAATACATATCCTCATCCCTTGGTGGTGCGGGTGGTCCCCGAGAATCGAAGGATTCGCTTCTCTCTTCATCATCCGGGTTTACCATTAGCTGTTTCCCAGGGCATCTCGGATAATTTTCTTCAGGAACGTTCTGATCGTTAGCAGCCATAACTTGTTTAGGGACTGAATGCTTAAGGCTCTCAATGAAAGCACCAAACTGTTGACGCCGTTTTTCGTCAACAGTGAATAAAGAGCACGAAAACAGTAAATAGTTATGGCCAGAAAAATACAATAAGACAAACAGGATTTTTTACGTGGTTCAGCAGTTAACTCTGCCTAGTCCACGAGTCTTTGTTATTAGAACTTAAGATGATTTCTGGAAATTCGTCCAAAATGAATTCTCCAGAGTTTCTCTCAAGATCACAAAAATTCGGTCCTTTACAATGGTGCATGACTTCTCTATTTATAGAGGAGATTTCAGAATACTATCCCACACATTTCAGGAAGTTATTCTGTATATGTAAATAAATTTAATGGCATTAAAAGCCTGTAACTCCTATATACAAGGAAACGTCCACTGAAGATCAGGGGGCGTATAACTGAATAATAAATACCCCTTTATTATAGGGGATTTACAA
The DNA here is from genome assembly GCF_963169125.1 of Humulus lupulus. Classification (NCBI taxonomy): domain Eukaryota; kingdom Viridiplantae; phylum Streptophyta; class Magnoliopsida; order Rosales; family Cannabaceae; genus Humulus; species Humulus lupulus. The sequence goes on from NC_084799.1 coordinate 109,624,471, forward strand.
CAATGAATGTAGACTGTGTCTCTCCAAAATGACTCACTAAGATATTCAAAGTTATCGATCTAAATCGTCAGTGCCGTACCCACCCAGGTCTCTTAATGACTTTCGAGTTGTAGCACTTTCCCCGAGATCATGGGGCTTCGAGCTCATACTTATGTCAGGCTCGGAACCCCTGATCCGAGGTCATCCGAGAACAGACGTACTTCGATGTCTGCCTTTCGAGCTTGTGGGGATTTCGAGGCTACCATCTTCGAGGTTGCCCTTGCTTTGTAGGTTCGGTGCCTAGGTGGCGGACACGTGTTCCAGACATTACGAGCCCATTCCTGACGAATCCAACTTTCGAGATCACAATTCTTAAGGCTCGAAATCTGGGTGTAACAAAGTTACTTTTGAAAACCCAGAAAAATGAGAAATTCGGAATTTCGAAAATGTTTCCAATTCAGGTAGCTTATTTTTTAAATCCGTTATTTTTTGATGATATGGAAATATATTTTTGTTAATAAAATTAGATAGGTGATTTTTGTAATTATTTTATATTATATGTATATAATTGCAAAACCCCATAAAATAATATATTACATATTACTAATCTCAAAATATCTTGTTTAGTAAACTGAGAAAAAAAAATCAAAATTATTAAATTATTTTAAAGTTTTCCAAGTATATACAATAAAGAAGAGTATTTATGTATACTAAAAGTAGTTTTGTGATCAAATGATCCATTTATAAATTATACTAAGTAGAAACAATATGCAATACATGTTTGCTTAATTTTAAAATTGTAAACATGCCTATTCAAACATGTATTTATTTTTATTATATATTTTTTATTATCATATAAATTTTAAATAAATAAACAATATTATAAAATTATAATCTTAATAAAAACTATTGGTTCACTTTTTTTTAATATATATATATATGTATATAATATAATAAATTACAGTTCTATAGTATATATAAATATTTATATGAATAATCTGTAGATATATGACATATATATAAATTACAATAATATTGAAAAAGAAATTAATAATAGAATAAAATAATAATAGAAAAAATCATAGTGTAGAGCAGTATATATGCATCAACTATTTCTAGTTTCTTATGTATCTCACAATGTCTTTTGGTGAATTTGATGATGAATAAAAAGAGTTATAATCACTTGATAAAAAACAAACTATTACATAAATTTATAAGATAAAAAAATTATATGTATTGTTTATTATTTTTAAATAAATATGATTTAATTATTTAAATTATCATAAAATATTTTAAAAGTTTCCTATTTTAATTAATGTAGTTTCGTTAAGTTTATATTTGTTATAATTTTTTAATTTGACAGTGACAACAAGAGATTATATATTACATGTTTAATATGATATTAATATTTACATGAATTTTAAATTTATGTTTGTTGCTATTTTTTTTTTTGAAAAGAAGTTTGTTGCTAGTTAATAGTAGATTATATTATATGTTTAATATGATATTATTCTAACAGGTGAAGTTTATGTTTAAGTTTAATTAAATTTTATTTAAGTTATAAAACGTATGTTAATATTAAAACATGAATATTTATACGACACTAAAATTATATATAATAATTAATAAAATTAATGTTGTTGTTAAGTTTGTTACTGTTTGGATTTTATTATATATATTAATCATATTAATATGGTGTACGCCCTGAATATCAACACGTACTTTGTTGAGGCAGCTCGGGTAAAGCGAACTAACAAAAAGTCATAACCAATGCGCCACGTGTTCACCATTCATCCAGGGAAATTTTGTACGATCCCCTAAAAAAATAGCTCGAGCTGATGAATCATTTAGCAGCTTATCACCTGGAACCATTGTATAAACATGGCACCAAAAGACACGAGCTAGCTTTAAATTAAGCTCGTGGTACATCAGAGGTCTCACATACCCCAGGATCTTTGTAAAGTTGACCACACAATATAACGTGCCTATAACAAACATCACGTGTCTGTTTAATTCCCGAATTCCCGGATACGCAATTTAAATGTGCGTGATCAGACATCACGCACCTGATTAAGGCCATGCGGCCCATTACTTTTTTTATCTTATTGATTAGACCGCACCTCAGTGTAAAATTTATATGTTAATCATCAATGTCGCATAAATAATGTGAAGGATCACGAGATGTGATTAGTGCCCAAAAATACACATTTGTTGATTTTAATAGTCAAAATAAATTAAGTTTTAATTAATATTTTCATCAAATTAATATGATTTATTTTATAAATGAAAATATTTAATTATGATTTAATTTATTGTTATTTTGTAGGAATTAAAGATGTATTTTGTCATAAAGAAAAGAAAGAAGAAGGAAATAAATAAAGTTGAAGAAATGAGGAAAAGTTGGCATTTTTGAAGAAAGTTGGCCCACAATTTCGGCCCAAATACCCAGGCCTGCCTGGTATCTTCCACCCCCAGCTGCCAGGTGGCGTGCCCTCCTCGCGCCATGCGTCCCAGCAACATTCCAGCCAGCCACCAAGCTTGCGCCACATGTCCGCCACTTCAGCAAAGCATCTCACGCCCAAGCCTTCTTCAGAAGCTTGCCTCCTGCATTGACCATTGACCGGTCAAACCATCAATTTTCCTTCTCCTTCCCAGCAGGCCCTTGCCTCCTTTAGCCGAAGGCCCAAGCAATCTTCAATTTCCTCATCAGCTCTAAAGGCCCAATGAAAGCCCAGCCGAGTTCACCTCTCCTAGCAAGCAGGCCCAACGTTGGCCCAGCAATCCCAGCTGCCTACGTGGCACATTTTCATTGGCTAGAAATGGGTCAAAACCCACATCTGCCACCAGCCACCTTCAACCCATATTTTGTGGGTATTGGGCCTTACAAAATTGCCATTTTGAGCTTTAAAGCTCATCTTTTTTGGTGCTTTAGAAAAAGAGTATTTTGACCATACACCAAAATAACTAGGTTAATATTTATAATAAGATTTGATTTTCCAATATCATATTTTATTATTAATATTTCATATTTATTTTGTAAACCCTAAATTGTTGTTTAATTTCCTTTTAGTCATTTTCTCCATTTATAAATAGGGACTCTCATTTCACATTTTGTAAGTAATTTTTAAGTAGCAAAACTCTGCCAAATTTTAGTCTCATCTCTCATATTTTCTCTCTATAATTTTATGAGAATGTCTAGCATAATAGGCTAACCTTCTTGGGAAGGTTAGGATGATCCTATATGCACTATGACTTTGTTTGGTATTTTTGATTCACCGTGTATTTAAAATTTATATATTTGAGTGATTTATTTTCTTTCATCTCTATTTCTTCATCTTGTTATCTATATTTATGTTTACTAATAATATATAGATTTTGTCAAGCACTTTCTATGTATTATTAAATTAGTGAAAATAATATAGATAATATATTTATCATTTTCTCCATCTCATCCATATATATTTACTTTGGCTAAAATCTATATAGAATTAGTCATGCTCTTTCTATGTATTTTATAAATGGTAAAAGTAATATTTGTGTTAGGTTTTATGTCCAATCTTTTATTGAATTATTGCCAATGGTATAATGTCATTTTTAGATTTCTCATAAGATTTATCTCATCTTTTCATGGTAAAAAATAATAATCACTTGAATACATTTTTGTTAAATATATTTGCGCTTTAATGTTAAATCATCCAAATGAATAGTTGGGATGTGAACTATCCATTTGTGTAAATTTTGTGAATCAAAGATTCAAATAAATAAGTATACATTTTGGTAATTCTTGATCCATCCTACTTGTTACCTATTGTTACATCACATTTTAATCTATCTTTATTTCTAATTTTTAAATCTCAAAAACAACAAAAATATCACTTGTTCTATTTTCTTCATATTATTTATCTCTAACATTTATTTATTGATTAACTTGTTTCTTTACTTCATTGTGGAATCGACCGCCCGATCTATACTACGACTACTGCTAAGTGGAAGTCACATTTGGGCGTTAAACAAATTTTGGTGCCGTTGCCGGGGAGGTAATAGTGAAAAAAAAGTTTTTCTATAAATTTTGGAAAGAGGTAAGTAATTCTATCATTTTCTTTTTGTGGATATTTCTCTAGGATTTTTTTTAGATTTATCTTATTTACCCTTTAAAAAAAAGTAAAAAAAAAAACATTCACTATCATTTTTTTTATTGTTCATTTTTAGTTAGTTTGTCATTGTTGTACAAAAAGGAAAAAAAAATTGCTATCATTTATTTTCTAGGATTTGTTAGTTTTATTCTTAGTTTATTTTGTTATTATTTTTCTTTTGTTGGTTTTCTTTTTTTTTTTCTCTTTTTATTTATTTTTGTTTTTTTAAAAAAAAGCTTGTTGTGTTGTAGTTAGTTTCTTTTTTTTTTTAATTTATTTTTTGTATTTTATTCTATTTTTCTCTTTTTTTATTGTAGTAAAAAAAAATAAAAAAAAACAAACTAGAAAAAATAAATATATAGATTGGTTGCTTAACTATTTGTTAGTTTAGTTTTAATTTATTTCTTTTTTATTTATTTTAATTATTGGTTCCTTAGTTTATTGGTTGCTTCTATTTGGTTAGTTTAGTTTTGTTGGTAAAATATTTCTTTTGTTTAAATATTTTTTTTGTGTTATTTTCTATTGTTAGATTTGTATGTTTATTTTATTTTTTTATTTTCTATTTTTTTTGTTATTAGTTTTTTTTAATTTTCAGGTTTTAAATCTTAAAAAAAAAAATCATAAACTACAAAAAAAAATATAATAATAAAAACAAAGCTTGTTTTGTCAACATAAGTAATTTTCGCTTAAATGCCAATTTGAGTAAAAGTTCCCTCCATGCTTACTCAATAACTTCGGGGAGTTCTAGTAAGTATTGGTTGTAAGAGGACCGTTTTTATGAATTGTGACCCCTCCACAATTATCTAGCAACCTCGAGGAGTTCTAGATAAAGTGTGGGTTTTAAGTGGGGCCGTTCTAAAAACCTCAAATCGACCTGGAAACAAGTAAAAAAAAAAACTCAAATAAAAATAAGAAAAATCATAAAAACAAAATTAAAAAAAAAATTAAAAAAAAAAAGAATGATGAAGAGAAGAAACGTTTCGAGATGTATTTTCCAATGTATTATATTTCATTCAGAAACAATCGTAATTCTAGTGCTACTGAGGGTACTAGCCGTTTTAGGAGTGCATGCAAACTTAGTGTAAGAGAATACTGAGAGCTTGAGGTTTTAGAAACTAAGTTTGAAAGAGAAAATTACGAGGTTCCCGAGGTAGATTATGATGAACGTTATTGTGACTTTGAAAGAGTCGACCATAGGAATCATAATTCTAGTTGGCCCAACCTCGTAGATTTTAGTTGGAAGCCCGAGTACAACTACCATGCACCACCTCCCATGAATTTTATGCAAAATTTTCCTAACTTCCCACATGCACCTCCATATAATGTCTGCACTAATACGACTTCTTTAGAGGACATTTTACACACATTTATAGAGGAGCAAAGAGAATTCAATAAACAATTTGTTGAAGATTTTAGGGAAACTAGTACTCAACTTTCAGAATTGACCAACGCTATTATTTCACATAATTTAAGTCAATTCCCGTCCCAACCTGATGCCATAACACCATCCCCTACTCTCAGTTCTAAACCAGATAAGGATGATGCTATTACCATTTGGAGTGAAACTCTTTCCCATACTGAAATTCTTCCGACCACTCCAAAGAACAATGGAAGCTATCATACTGATGTGATAGACTTAATCATTGAGGAAATCATAAACATATTTGCAATGAAACATTCACCTAATTTCCTCAGTGATTTTGAACCCAACCATTTTATTTATCCTGAAAATGTTACTAACGCTTATATTTTTGAGACGCAGGATAAAAGAAAATTCATTTTTGATACAGGATAGTACGCAAATATGCAATTGGTAGACTTACCTGAGACCGATGCTTTTGTCTACCAAAGACTGATCAGGTTTTATCTTTCTTTTTAGTGTGTTTTTATTTTAATTTGTGTCTTTATTTTATGTTGCGAATTTTACTTTTTGGGTTTTGTTGTTTTTTTTTTTTTTGTGATCATATTCCCTTTTTCTTGCACAATGCGCTCAACGTTAGACATTGAGGATAATGTCTCAATTAACGTTGGGGGTAGTAGGCATATTCATGCGTTGACATATACTTTGTTTACCATTTTGAAATTTTGAGTTAAATTTTTGCAAAATTCATGACAACAAAATCTTGGTGAGATAGTTTTTGCTATTTTTACTATTAGGAAGTAATTTTTGAAGAGTAATATCATGCACAGCCAAATATAAAAAAAAAAATAACACATTTAGTTGAGAAAAATCCTAAAGTTTAAAGCTTTTAATTTTTGTGAGATGTGAGAATGAGAAAACAACTTTGAAAACTTCTATTGATCATTTGAGTTGGTAAAATTAATTTTTGGGATTTAAAACATGACATTTACTAGAGGGATAATTTTTTGTTTTAAAGAGCCTTTGTTGTATTATATTGTAATTTTCCTTTTAATTTCTTGTAATTTTTTCCTATGTTGTCTCTTGTCAAAAAACAAATTATAAAAAAATAAAAGAAAAAAAATTATAAAAAAAAAGAAAAAGAAGAAATATATATAAAAAATAGAATGAAAAAAGGAAGAAAAAGAAAAGAACAAGAGCAACATTTTTCATCTTCATCTTTTGTACTTTTTTTAAAAAAAAATTGTCAACATTACTACATTTGTTTTCAATTTATTAAAAAAAATAGAAAAACAAGTTTTGTTTATTTTATTATCTAATTTTGTTTTGTTCTTTATTTTGACTCTTAATATCATTTTGAAAAATTTCGAAGGTTCTTATGTCATTTAGATTTCAATTAATTGATTAACCTATCTTTTGATCAATATCCGTTAACATTGTTTGTCCTAAAATGATAACATCCATTTTTTAGTGTTAATTGATTAATTTCCAACTCAAAGAGTGTCAACCATCTTCCATAAAAATACTTTCAATACCCTTGTGAGGATTTGGAGTTGAGACTTTATTCTTTGGTGATTTTTCAATATTGTTTGTGTTAATTTTGGAAAGAACGATATGGTTTGGTGCACACACACAAAACTCTTGAATTACAACTTTGATAGTTTTAAATAGCGTTTTCTAAATTCTCACTAAACATTTTGTTAAATAATTTTGCATAATTTAGTTCACTAATTCATCATCTAAGTTCGGCACAAAGCCCTCGAGCCACCCCGCGAACCAACCTTCGAGATCGCCTCAACTCATAGAAGGGAGATTCGACCAGAAATACGTGACAACGAGAATGTCCCACCAAATCAAGCTCAAGCATGGAGGGACAATAACCCGCCTAACGCGTACAATGGGACGGGAGCTGTTGAACAGCCCCAGAACAACCCAGGGATCAAAAACCAAACCCTCGAAAGGCTAGCTCAGATGGAGAAACTAATGAAGAGGCTCCTATCAGAGAAGGAAAAGACGAATAGGGCTCGGGGGACAAGCTCGAGCTTTTTGCCCCCAACATCACAGCAACGACGTACCCGCCGAGTTTCAGGATGCCCTATCTGTCCAAATTCTATGGGGGCGGAGATTCGTCGGATCACTTGGGGATGTTCAACACCCTAATGATGGCCCATAATATCGGAACTAAGCTGAGATGCCTGATATTCCATTCGACTCTGATCGGGCCAGCTAGAAAATGGTTCAAGCAATATAAGAAACATTCTATCAGCTCGTGGAAGAGTTTCTCTGCCAATTTCAAGAGGGAATTCTGAGCCTCTCAAGCAGTTCGCATCAAGGAAGATTCCCTGGAAAACGTGAAGCAACAGCCCCGAGAACCCTTAAAAAGCTTATCTGAGCAGGTTTGCCAACGTTGCTGCCCGAGCTAGAGATGCGGACGAAAGTTCCAGACTCATGGCTATGAGAACTGGAATCCTTGTTGGGGACGATCTGTGGAAAGAAATCCAGAGGAAAGGTGTCAGCACCGTGGATGAATTCTTGAACAAGGCCCAGAGATGGATAAACTTGGAAAAAGCGTGAGCATCGGTCGCGGGAACCGGCGAAGTCTCTGACCAGCCCGCTGGAGCGGAAACGGACGTCATAACAACGACTCAAACCGTTCCCCAGAATAACCAAGGGGGATGAAGCAAGAGAAAGAGAAGTGGTGAGGGTAGCCATCACGGTCCAAAGAAGAACAAGCCTGTGGAGAAGTTCAAACCGGTCTACACGGCTTATACCGACCTCACAGACACTAGAGAACGCATTTTCCTAGCGAATTCTGCCCGCCTTCCCTGGAAAAAACCAGAGCCCTTGAAGAATCAGAAGGCAAAGAAAGACCCTTCCATATTCTGTCGATTCCACGACGACATCAGTCACAACACTGATGATTACAGACATTTGAAGGATGAGATCGAGACACTCATCCGGGCTGGACCCCTGTCTCAGTATGCCCAGAATCGGGTCACTCCTAATCCACATGCCAGAAAAAACATTCAATCAACTTTGGAAGTCCCAGCAAATCCGACCGGAGCCCAAGTGGGTCAGGACATCCCTCCTCCAATAATAGGAGGAGAGATAACCACCATTTCTGGAGGCCCTCTTCTGGTAGGCTTGAGCAGAGGTGCCCAGAAAAGATACATCAACGAATTAAGGTCGCACAACGGAGTCGAGTTTGTCCCAGAGCAGTACATACCTAAACAACAGCGACTGGAGAGACATCCAATCAGTTTTACCGAAGAAGATGCTAGTCATGTCCAGTTCCCGCATAACAATCCTCAAGTCATAACCGCCTAGCTCACCAATCGGAGAGTTAGGAGGATACTAGTTAATAATGGGAGTTCAGTGAACTTGTTGTTTCGGTCCACGCTAGAAAAAATGGGGTTGTCGGTAACTGAGCTGAAGGCCACCTCCATCATGTTGTATGGGTTTTCTGGTGAAGGGTCAGCAACGATTGGAACAATCAAGTTAATAATAACCTTGGGAGAGGGACCCCGAACTGTCTCCAAGCTCCTTGAGTTTGTGGTCATCGATTGTCCCACCGCGTACAATGCAATTTTGGGTCGGCCTACGTTGATGACATTTGAAGCCATAACTTCTATCCGCCATCTCACAATCAAATTCCCCTCCTCTACGGGGATATGTACGGTCCGAGGCGATCAACTCACTGCCAGGGAATGCCTTAGAATTTCCATGAAGGGAAAATCACAACCCGGGCATCAGACGATGGCCATTCAGGGCGGAAGCGAGGAACCCCAGGAAGTGAGAGCTGGCCCCGGGATAAAGGAATCTCAGCTAGCTGACGGTGTAGGTACCACCCTGAGTGACCATATCGACCCTAGAATTGGCGAAGATAGGTCCGAGCTCCAAGCTATCAAAGAGCTCAAAGAGGTAAATATCAATCGTAAAGACCCTTCGAGGGTGGTTAGGCTCAGGAAAAACCTTGGTGATGAGAGAAAGGTGGAGCTGCTGATATTCCTGCAAGGAAATCTAGACATTTTTGCCTGGTCTCATGAAGACATGGTAGGGATCAGCCCGAGCATCATCATGCATACCCTCAAGTTGGACAAAAGCATGCCTGCGAAGTCGCAGAAACAGAGGCGTCTGGGCACGACCTGAGCTGCGGCCCTGGAAGAGGAAGTCGCTCGACTTTTAAAATGCAGCTTTATTCGCGAGGAAAAATACCTGATCTGGGTCGCCAATCCTGTTCTGGTCCCAAAACCTAACTGAAAATGGTGGACCTGCATCGACTTCTCTGACTTGAATAAAGCATGTCCCAAGGATTGCTTCCCCTTACTAAGAATTGACCAGTTGGTGGACGCCACAGCAGGGCACGAGCTCATGTCCTTCATGGATGCGTACTCTGGTTATAACCAGATCGCTATGAATCTCGCGAACCAGGAGCATACCAGCTTCATGACTCCAACCAACATTTATTGTTACAAAGTCATGCCCTTCGGACTGAAGAACGCGAGAGCTACATATCAGAGATTGGTCAACATAATGTTCGCTAATCAGATCGAGAAAAACATGGAAGTGTATGTTGATGACATGTTGGTCAAGTCAAAAACTACCGATGACCATGTTCCCGATCTGAAGGAATGTTTTGAGATCCTGAGGAAGTATGGTATGAGGTTGAATCCCCAAAAATGTACCTTTGGGGTGGCGTCAGGAAATTTTTTGGGTTTCATAGTCAACACTAGGGGGATAGAGGCGAACCCTGACAAAATCAGATCGCTACTCGAAATTCCATCGCCCCGGTCACGAAAAGACGTCCAGAGTCTGACAGGAAGGGTGGCAGCCCTTAATCGGTTCATTTCCAACTGACAAGTGTTTGCCATTCTATAACCTGCTCCGGGGGAATAAAAAGTTTGAATGGACCGAAGAATGTGAGCGGGCCTTCCTCGACCTAAAAACACATTTAGATGAGCCGCCAGTGCTGTCTAAGCCAATGGCAGGAGAGCCTCATTTTCTTTACTTAGCTATTACGGAAGATGCGGCTAGTGCCGTGCTAATCCGGGAAGAGGACCGGGCTCAAAAGCCAGTCTATTACATTAGCAAAAGGCTTCTCGGAGCTGAATCACGGTATCCGTTAATGGAAAATATGGCTTTTTGCCTTATCACGGCCTCCAGAAAGCTTAGGCCGTATTTCTAGTCCCATTCAATCCACATCATGACCAATCAACCTTTAAGGCAGGTACTACAAATAACTAAGGCATCGGGACATCTTTTGAAATGGGCCATCGAACTCAGCCAATTCGAAATATTGTACGTACCACAGACTGCAATAAAAAGCCAAGCCCTGGCTGATTTCATGGCTGAATGCATTGGATTCCAAGAGGAACCTGGGGAAGAACTGGTGCAGGCGTTGTGGAGAGTCTTTGTGGATGGTTCATCTAACGAGAATGGGTCCGGAGCTGGAATCATTTTGATATCCTCGGAGGAACATCGTTTCCACTCCGCGTTACGGTTCGGATTCAAGGCGTCCAACAATGAGGTCGAGTATGAAGCCCTATTGGCTGGGCTTAGAGTGGCCAAGGAGCTGAAGGCCAGGGCCATCCAGTGCTACAGTGATTCCTAGCTCGTGGTAAACCAAGTATTAGGGGAATACTAAGCGCGAGGAACCAAGATGGCGGCCTACTTGGCCAAGGTGAAGAAGGAGTTGTCTGAATTTGAATACAGCCTAATCGGGCAGATCCCACGTGAGCAGAATGCCAATGCTAACGCTCTAGCAAAACTCACCACCTCCAGGGAAGCCAAGACCTTGAGCCTGATACCGGTGGAATTCTTGGAAAGACCAAGCGTGGTAGAGGATACAAGGGAGATCGAGATGATCGATGCCAGGCCAACCTGGATGACTCCCATAGTCGAGTACCTTACAACAGGGAAGTTACCCGACAAGCAAAATAATGCAAGGAAGATACTCTATCAAGCTCCGAGGTATACAGTCATGACGGAACGTTGTACCGACGTAGCCTCTCTCTGCCTCTTCTGCGATGTGTTCTGCCAGAGGATGCTAAAACTATTTTGCAAGAGGTGCATAAAGGCTTTTGTGGAGATCACGTTGGGGGGAAAAACTTGGCCTTGAAGATATTGAGGCAAGGATATTATTGGCCCACTCTATCAAAGGACTTAATTTCCTACGTCCAAAAATGTGACAAGTGCCAACGGTTTGCCACGATCGCCTGAGCTCCACCAGTCGAGTTGAAGATAATCTCGTCCCCATGGCCATTCGTGGTTTGGGGAATTGACTTAATTGGAGCCCTGCCCACGGGAAAAGGAGGAGTTCGCTATGTAGTAGTGCCCATTGACTATTTCACGAAATGGGCAGGAGCAGAGCCCCTAGCAATGATAACGTCAAAGAGAGTCCTCGATTTTGTGGTTAGGAATATCGACTGCCGGTTCGGACTGCCAAGGAAGATCATGTCAGACAATGGAACCCAGTTTGATAGCGACCTCTTCACCGAATTTTGTGGAAGACACGACATAATTAAGAGTTTTTCCTCAGTGGCCTACCCCCAAGCTAATGGGTAGGTCGAAGCTGTGAGCAAGACGCTCAAGGAAACCCTTAAGAAGAGGCTGGACGAAGCCAAGGGAGTTTGCCCCGAGCAGCTCTCGCAGGTGCTATGGGCGTACCGGACCTCACACCGAACTTCGACGGGGCACACCCCTTTTTCCCTGACTTTTGGAAGTGAGGTCGTCCTTCCTGTCGAAACAAAGATAGCCACGCATAGGATCCAGACCTTCAGCCAGGAGCAGAATGACAAATTGCTCAGCACGTCCCTCGACCTGATTGATGAAAAGCAAGAAGATTCACAGCTGCAGCTCGCGCATTATTAAAAGAAAACCACTCGTTACTTTAATTCAAAGGTTAAGAAATATGTCTTTGGCTTAGGAGACCTGGTACTTCGAAGGGTGTTTCTAGCGGCCAAGGACCCCAAAGATGGTGCCTTAGGTTCGAGCTGGGAAGGGCCCTATCAGATCATTGAAATCGTATAGGAATGTACTTTCAAATTGGCCCGACTTAATGGAGAAATGGTACCACGGACCTAGAATGCTATACATTTGAGAAAGTATTATCAGTAATCAAACCTCTTGTCTATGTTAGGCTTGCATTTAAAAGCCAATTAATTATAAAAAAAATATGAGGATGTGTATCGTTTCATTTGTGTCTGTGTACAGTTTCATTTGTATGTTAGTTCAAAGTAACTCATCAAGTCCACTTCCTGATTACTTGGGGGGCAGATCATCCGACGACCAGGTTCCAAAACTTAGAAGTTGGTTAAATTAACTATCCAGTGTTTTTTCTAAAAAAAACACACGGTGTCGATAAAACTAACATGAACTAAGTTTTTAAAATTAAATATCCTGGATACGACCAGGTTCCAAAACTTAGAAGTTGGTTAAATTGATTATCTAGTGTTTTTTCTAAAAAAAAACACACGGTATAGATAAAACTAACGCGAACTAAGTTTTTAAAATTAAATATCCTGGACACAACCAGGTTCCAAAACTTAGAAGTTGGTTAAATTGATTAACCAGGGTCTTTTCTAGACAACACGAGGTGTCGATAAAGCTAACGCGAACTAAGTTTTTAAAATTAAATATCCTGGACACGACCAGGTTCCAAAACTTAGAAGTTGGTTAAATTGATTATCCAGTATTTTTTCTAAAAAAACACACGGTGTCGATAAAACTAACGCGAACTAAGTTTTTAAAATTAAATATCCTGGACACAACCAGGTTCCAAAACTTAGAAGTTGGTTAAATTGATTATCTAGTGTTTTTTCTAAAAAAACACACGGTGTCGATAAAACTAACGAGAACTAAGTTTTTAAAATTAAATATCCTGGACACGACCAGGTTCCAAAACTTAGAAGTTGGTTAAATTGATTAACTAGGGTTTTTTCTAAACAACACGAGGTGTCGATAAAGCTAACACGAACTAAGTTGTTGTCTGGCACATCATAAAGGACGATAGATTGGAAAACAAGCAAAACTTGGATAACTGAAGTTGATGTACAAATTGTCTCGAGGAGAATAACCTCGTGCTTAGCATTTAAATAAAAGCAAATAAAAATAAAATTACAAAAATTCTAAGCCCCCCAGGCCGCTCTAAGGACGTCACCTCCTCAGTCTCCTGCTCGCCCGCAGCGGAGGTCTCCCCAGTCTGAGTCGGCGCCTGCAGCTCCTGTTATAGCCGAACCTTGAATTTCTCAAGGTAGTGCCCCCACGCATCGGAGGCCATAAAGGAGAAGTTTCCATCTTGATTGAAGGCCCAGCAGTGGTAAAGCATGCTCTCCATGGAGGAGGTCGATGCCTTTTTCTCCTCCAGAAGGGCTGCCTCGACCTCCAGCTGTTTTGCCTTGGCCCCCTCGAGCTCGGCCTGAAGGTCTATCGGGAATGCCTTCGCCGCCTACTCGCCTTCCTGAGCAATGGTTAAGGCAGCCTTCGCCGCCTGTTCACTCGCCTGGGCCGCCACCAAGGCAGCTTTGGCATTCTGCTCGTTGTGTTGAGAAGCGGTGAGAGCAGCTTGGGACGCAGTCAGCTCGGCCTGGAGTTCATCATTTCTAGCCCTTGCCCGAGATATGCTACGATGGTGAGCCAGGGACGCCTGCAAAGAAGCAAAGAAATAGTTAGGCGCATACCAAGGGGAATAATAAAAAAAGATCAGGTCAAGAAAAGTGCTTACCGTGAGGTTCATTCCTAGGGCTGACTCCATGACATTCTCCGGGCTCCTCTCCTCGATCGCCCTCAGGTCGTTAGGTTTGGCCTTGTAAAAATGTTCCACCACGTAGTTCACCTTCCCATAGGCCGTCCCCCAAAAAGTGTTTGGAATTTACTCTAGGTTCTGGGGGTTGACAGGAATGCAGACGGAGGCGGAAGGGATCGCTGGAACCGGGGGACCAGTTGGTGCTACCTGGTCCCGAGCAGGAGCTGGGGGAAGGCGAGGAGGGGGTGCAGCCAGACCGCTCTTCTTCGCAGGGGCGATAGGCGCAGCTCCCGAGCTCATGCCTGTCCCTTTGGCTGAGGATTTGGAAGTAACCGCGGCCGGAGGAGTTTTCTTGGACGTGGGTCAAAGTTTCTGGACCAGGGGGCCATCGCTGGATCTCCCTTCCTAGAACATCAACCAGATGTCAGGTTCCCCTCATTGTGCCATCTCCTCAACTGAAAAAGAAAGGAAAATTTGTTAGATAGACATGCATACTCATCAGTTTGCAAGGAAAGTACATACAAAGTTTCAAAAAATCCTACCCTCCGAGCTAGAGGAGGAGTCTATTTCCATGACCTCCGGCCTCAGAGCTGCTACGGGAGAAGAAGAGTCTAAGTTAAACACTTCTTGTATTAAGGGAGGTTTTGGGTCAGACTCTACCTTGGGGTTGGACTCCTCTACATATTGCCTAAGTCTTGGGGCTATAACACCTTGGAGAAGGGACGACCACGACCTAATGTTGGTTCCATACTCTTCAAAGAAGGCCGACCTAAAGGATAAGGTATTGTCCACCACTACAGTCCCCCTAGGATGGCCCATATCATACTGGAGAACCAAGTGGTCCACACACTGCAGCAAGGTGATATTGCGATTTGGGTCATCAGGGTTATGGTGTACGAGATGGTTGGGGTTGAACCTAACTAGCCTAAGGTCGGCCACGACCCTATCTAAATCCCTAAAAGGATATGGGTTACCTTGGTCAGAGGGGCCGATTACTGCCCCCGACGCGGCTCGCTCAACAATGGGATCCCCAGCGGCCTCAGGAGCTCGCCTCTTCCGCACGAGGGGTACCTCGTCCTCCTCCGATTCCTCGCCGTTGGCCTCACCATTCCTTTCGGGAATGGGAGGGATCTCGTGGATTATGGGAGTAGTGGCCCGTGTCCTTCTCAAGGCCAGGGTCTGACCTTCGGCAATTAGCTTGCACGCTAGCATCGTGTCATCAGACACGAGCTGGCGATAGTCCTAATCATTGGACAGAAGCCCCGCCAAAGTCTCGTACTGACCCCCAAGGGTCACTGATCTAGCCGTCCTCGCAAAAATGGTTGCACGAATACATTGCAATCAATATACGCACAATGAAGACTAAGTATGAAAGAAATTTTATGCAAGTTGAGAAAAGAAAACTTACGGGGGCGGTTGAAGTATCAGTGTTCGCAATTGTGGAACCCGTTAAACATGAAGAATTAATCTTTGAAGTCATTGGGGTGGCTGGGCAGCTCGATGACTGCAGGCGAGTTCAGAAATCGAGTCAAATAATAGAACCCGTCCCCTCGTCCTCTCTGGTCCGGGCTGGCTTTGAGGCAGAAGAAGTAGAGGATGTCTGCCAGAGTGGGGACCTCCCACTCATGCTTCAGGAACATGTATTTCAACCCCGCCAGCAGCCGGTACGAGTTGGGGGGAGCTGGAATGGTGCCAACCTCACATAATTGAGGAAGTCCGCAAAATATTCGCTGAGGGGGAGAAAGGCCCCGACCTTCAAATGTTCATCACTCCAGGTCGCGAAGTCGTCCTGGAGTGGTGAACAACTCCGCTCCCCCTTGTAGGGAGGTCGAGCGATTCAGGTCCCTTTCCCAGCCTCAATGTTGTGGGACAAGAGGATTTTGTTGACCCTTCCTTGGGTCGTTATCTTGGAGATGATCCTCTCGGCCTTGAAGAAGGCGTCAGGAGCAACCGTGACCTCTGCCTCCACCACGGGACCAAACTCAGGAAGGGGGAGTCGGGGACGACCTCCTTCCCCTTGCGGAGCTGCTGAGACGACGAGCCAACCGCATTCTTCTTAGATGCTCCTTTCTTTGGTGCCATCAGATCGCCTATCGAATAAAAATGACAGAGTTTTTAGTGGGCGACGTAGAACTTTTGAACAGGAAAAAAAAAAGGCGAGGTATCCTAACACACGAGCTGATGCAATATCAGCCTGTGTGATGCCACGCGTTGCCTGTGCCACGCGCCTAAGTTTTCCAACAGACCCCTGATATTCTGGGATTCGTGTGTCAGGCGAGTCAGGCCACTACTTACCTTGGGAAGAGGGTTTTAAAGAAAAACTTCCCAAGAAACGTGACCCTTAAGCTGCCCGGTTTTATAACCTAACAACCTCTCGCCTTCCATACCCCGAGTGGGTATTTCTTAAGTTTACCTAGAAATTTACCTAGAAATCTCTCAAGCCTAGACATGTTTTAGGATCTACTCAACACGCCTAAAATCGAAACCTATGCACCAAAGTTATTCAGGAACAACCTACTGTTTACGACTATGAAATGTAAATTTGCATGGCAAAGAAAAAGGAAGTTGAAACACACAAAAAATAGGAAACTTACAATATATTTTCCAAGCGAAGGTTGCAAGCAGCGTAGAGGTAGAAGTCCTGGAGAAATCCTCAAGATTGGGCTTCCGAAGGGTTTTTGTGACAAGAATGTAGGGATTTCTAGGATTTTAAGCAGAAGAAGAAGAAGAAGAAGAAGAAGAAGAAGAAGAAGAAGAAGAAGAAGAAGAAGAGTTTTTGAGACTTGGAAGAGAGGAAATGAAGAAAATTTTCAAATAAAAGGTGATGAGTACTGAAAATGGCCAGCTCTATTTATATGTAAAAGGCATTAGGAAACGAGGACCGTCTGATCAAAAAAATACGATATACGAGGGTCATGATTCGGAAGATGAGACGGCGGCAAAAAGGTGGCCAGGCCATTTAATGCAATCCTCGAAGCCCAAGCAGACGTCAATCATGGCGTTCCACGTGTCCAGTACTCAAATGGTGGGCAGGGGATGGATAATCGAAAAGGGAGTTTAAAAGCCCCCACCGTGAAAGTCAAAAGTGACGTCATAGATCACGAGCAGGGGCTTGGGAGGAAAATGCACGCCCTAAATATCAACATGTACTTTGTTGAGGCAGCTCGGGCAAAGCGAACTAACAAAAAGCCATAACCAATGTGCCACGTGTTCACCATTCATCCGGGGAAATTTGGTACGATTCTCTAAACAAATAGCTCGAGTTGATGAATCATTTAGCAGCTTATCACCTGGAACCATTGTATAAACATGGCACCAAAAGACACGAGCTAGCTTTAAATTAAGCTCGTGGTACATCAGAGGTCTCACATACCCCAGGATCTTTGTAAAGTTGACCACACAATATAACGTGCCTATAGCAAACATCACGTGTCTGTTTAATTCCCGAATTCCCGGATACGCAATTTAAATGTGCGTGATCAGACATCACGCACCTGATTAAGGCCATGCGGCCCATTACTTTTTTTATCTTATTGATTAGACCGCACCTCAGTGTAAAATTTAGATGTTAATCATCAATGTCGCATAAATGATGTGAAGGATCAAGAGATCACGGGATGACCCCAATACCTACCCAGAGATCAATCTCCTATAAATACCAGGATTCTGAGTAGTGCAAGGGGTTGGATTCTTTTTGTAATGCAAATACTCTGTAAAAATAGCAAGAGAGAGAAACAGTAATAATATTGACTCGTGGACTAGGGAGATTTTAACCTCCGAACCACGTAAAAAAGAGTGATAATTTTTCTCTTCGTAGTTGGCTTCCAACATCCTTGAGTATTATCATTTTCTTATTACGGTTTATCATTAAGCACTAATTCATCCTATTATTCATATAATTCACTGTTGGCGAAAAACCGTGTCAACATATGGTATTAATAGTATATATATATATTATACATGTATTTTAATTAAATTTAAATTTGTTGCTAGTTTTTTTTGTGAAAAGAAGTTTGTTGTTAGTTGATAGTAGATTATATTATATTATGTCATTTTTAAATAATTATTATTGTAAAATATCAAAAAAAATTCTCATTTTAAATTATTTAATTATTTATTTAATTCATTTTACTTGAGTATAAGTCATATTTGCAATTTATAGTTAAATATAAGAATATTCTGTTAAATATAAGAATATTTTATTAAAGTTAATCGAAAAAAAATAAAAATCTCTTAAAACTAAGAATTTATATTATTTAGACACTTTTTATATAAAAGAGATATATATGCACTTTTGATTAAATATATAAAAATGTATTTATATTGTGGAATGATAATGTAATGTAATAGTTATAAATTAATATATATTAATTGATTTAAGTTAATAATAATATATTGGTAACACATTACATAACAAAACTAATAACTTTAGTGAATAATTCAATAAATTAGCAAAAAAAAAAACTTATCGCACTTAAATGGATAGCTATTTTAGTAAGATGATGGAACCGTTAGTTTTTTTTTTTTTTGGCAACGAACCAAATAATTCAGTAATTTGCTATAGCCATTACCAATTTAAATAACCAAACGAGTTATCATTTGTTATAAATGGATCACTCTTTAAAGTAACAGTAACTTATAGTTACAAAAGTGTTTGGGATTAATACTTATCAATCAAATTATTAGTTACTCAAAGTTACAAAATTACTGGCGACCCATTTGATAACTCCGTGGATCCATTAGTAACTCATAGTCATTCAAGACGATTTCAAACATATAGTTACAAAATATTAATGATTAACCTAATAACTCTTAAAAAATATTGATTACTCATAGTTAACATGACCAAAATAAAATGGTGTAAAGTGAAGTGGTATCAACTATTATTTGTAACTATAAACAAAATCAGCAATAACAAACTTCTGATAACTAATTAATAACTTTTGTGGAGTATTAGTAGCTCATGGTTGCATTATTGTTGGTAACTAATTAGTAAGTAGATCAAACTTTTGGTAACTTATAATGATAATAATTATTATTCACTAATCTAATAAATCTTCAGCACAGTTAACAATAACTATCTATTACTATTTTGAATTTCATTCCTACTATATTAGTCACTATTCATAATTTTATTAGTAATTTAACAGAAAAATTGCGTAACTAATTAGTAACTATTATAACCATACTAGGAACAATCATAAATACGTTCAGCTTTAATTATGAGACTACTCACTTAAAAAAAGAAAAGAACAAAAAACAATAACAACAACAGCGAAAATTATAAATGAAAATGAAATTGCATTGTTCTAGTTCACATTTACCATTGAACTAATAATAGTAAAAAAAATTGATGTAAACGACAAGATCTACTAATTTCATATCGTCTCCATCAAATCTTACTAAAGCGACAAACCTTGACTGATAATGATCGAAGATCATAAATGGCATTACTTTCATTCTTTATTAGCTAGAACAGAGAAAACCAAAGGCTAAATCTGGAGGACTTGCTGCAGTTATGAAGTGATATACTAGCTTAAAACATACATATTTGTATATTTAAAACATGTATGTATATATATATACATTTATTTATGTATGTGTAAAGGCATTACACTACAAAATGCTATATCCTTACCATGGCTACCACTTGCAGCTATGAGTTTATGGCGTTGTGTCAAATTATAAAGAAATGTTCCCAATAAATTAAATAATCTGAAGATAGGAGGAACACTTCAAACTCTTTTTCTCTTTTGATACATATTCTTGCAACAAAGAAAAATATTACTGATCTAAGATTAAGAATAAAGCAACCTGTATTGAATATTTTTATACAATTGTATGTATAATAATAATCTAATAACACAGAGCCAATATCAAAAAAGTGATCTTGTCGTCTAGAGATCCATAATATATATGAACTCACATAGGTACTACAATGGACTTTGTGTATGATTTTTTAATTAGGGGTGTTGATCTGATCTGATCTAATCTTTTTACCCTAACCAATCCAATCCAATTAAATATTGAATGTTAGAAATCATCATCCAATTCAATCTGATTTGACCCAAAAATCCAATCCGATTGTAATTGGATTGGATCAATTATTTTAACTTTGAATCTAAATTTTAATAGTAAAAAAATTAACAAGTAGAAAAAACGTACAAAAAAACTAGACACTATGTAGTAAAAATACTAAATTACGTCTTTACAATTACCACATTAAATCATTGAAATATTAAGTTTACAACATTAAGTTCATTAAATTTTTATTACTAATTTCTCAAAACTAATAACTAAAGTGCTAACATGAAAACAACAACAATAACATCTCCAAAATGCTAAAAACTATGAAAAATGATAAGAAAATTAAATATATTTATAATTAATATGATATATATATATAAAAGAGAATATGCATTTTCATAAGTTGTAATTGGATTTGATCGGTTTTCTAATTAGATTTCCATAGTCTCATCTGACATCTGATCCAATCAAATCCAATTGTAATTGGATATCCAATTTTTTGTAATTAGATTGGTTTGGATTGTTCAAGATATTAGATTTGTTTGGATCCTCATCATCCCTACTTTAATTTATTTGGGTGATAGATTTCAAAATGATTGCAACACTAGGCAATCTTGAAGTAGTGTTCATTTGCTTATTTGAGACTAAATGACCAATATGTAAGCTTGTTGAGAAAGTTAAGTAATCTGTTAGAGTTTGCATCAGTTAATATGTATATGTAATACATATGTAGTTATGATAGCCCTACGATCTAGGATTCCTGTTAGAAGTTGTACTTGTATTATTCAGCTCATTTACAAATGTAGAAATTACATTTTATATGGACTTTTAATTGATATTTTAAAAAATATGGCTTTTTTTTTCAACTTAACTTTTTTATGGCTTTTTATACTTTTTAATCACTTTTGTGGTTTTTTTTCCCATATTTTTGTTAAGATGTCTTATTTTTCCATATGTTTGTTTCTAATGATTTTTTTTTAAACTCAGGGGTAGTTATGTAATTTTCTTTTATTTAATTTTTTAAAATTTTACAAAGGCATTTAACTTTTTCAGTTTTACTTTTACTTTACCTTTTTTTTGTTCAGTTTTTTTCCTTTGTTCCCGAGTGTTCTTTTTTTTCTTCTTCAGTTTTTTGCATGCATTTGGGTTTGGTGATCTGTGCTGTTGATGAGTATTTTGGGGTGATCAGAGTTGTTTTCGGTCATCAGAGTTGTTGAATAGAAGTTTGGTCGGCTGGAATTTTCGGAAATTTTGGCTAACGGTCTTGAACGCTGTCGGTATGCGTCGTTCTCCTCGAACCACGACGGTTCCTGCCGACAATGCAGGACCTAACGTTAAGGTATCTGGTTTCTTTTAGTGTTTTGGTTTGGTTGTTAGTTTGATTTTTGTTTATTTGAGTTGGAATCGTATATTTCTTTGTATTTTTTTTTTCATTTTTAATATTTTCATTTTTTGTATTTATGTTTATGTTTTTTAAGGGAGGTAATGTTGGTTCTTCATCAACAAGTGTTGATGGCGGTTTGCGTTCTTCCCCTCAAGTTAAGGATTCATCAAGGATCAAGAGAACTACTGCTGGGACAAAGAAAGATCGTCAGAGTAAAGTTAAGGTACCTAGTTACCTTGATTTTTGTTTTCGATGTGTATATGTATGTTTTTACCTTTTTGCTGCATCTTTCCCCTTGAGGGGAAAACTTATATGATATATGTAATTCCCACATATATGATTAATATCATATGCCTTCATCTTGATATCAGATTATGATGAAACTGGCTCTGGCTTGCTGTAACTTCAAGTTTAGAGCATGTATTTATATATATATATATATAAAAATATATAAATGTGTGTTTGTGTGTGGTTTTGTCAATGAAATAATGATAAAACTTGCTCATACTCCTTGACGTATACTACTAGTTTCATACATTCACAATTCTACATTTAACAAAGTTCAAAGTAACTAGGTAACTAGGAAAACATACATATAAACAAAGTTCAAAGTGCATTCTACAGGTATTGTTTTCTTTTTGTGGTCCCTTGTTTCTTTGATATGGTTTAAGTGTATGATTATGTTTAGTTTTTTTGTCATGTGTTCTCATGTGGTCCCTAGTTTCTTTTCAATTGATTTACTTTTATCATTTGTTATTATTTTAATGTTTTAAGTTACACTATTCTGTATGTTATCCACTTTTCTTTTTCTTTTTTTATAATTTTTTTTGGCATTTTTAGGTTCCTAGTTAGTTGTTGATGTTTAGTGTTTTTTTTTTAAAGTTCATAGTTTATATGTGTTTGGCATTGCTTTTCTTTTTGTGGTTCATGTTTACTTTTTATGGTTTAATCGTATTATTATGTTTCCTAAGTTTTAGTGTTTTGTAATGTGTTATCATGTGGTCCCTAGTTACTTTTGTGTTGATTTTCTTTTATAATTTTTTGTTATTTTAATGTTAACTTTTCATTGTTCTGTATGTTTTCCATTTTTCTTTTTATTTTATTTTTTATAATTTTTTGTTGGATTTATAGGTACCGAGTTAGTTGTTTATGTTTATTGTTTTCCCTCCCTTCATATTATTCACAGTTTGTTTATTCTGTTTAGTGTTATGTTATCAATGTGTAATTGATTCCCATGTTTGTTTTTAGGATGCGCATTTCAGAATTAAACCTAATAGGCGTTTTGGTAGTAAAGTCCAATAGTGGAATAAGCCTTCTGTTATTAGTGAGATTAATGCAGTTTTAAGTTCGAAACAAAAAGCAATGTTTCGAAGAACTCCATTCGGTCACTTTTTGGATATGCCTGATATTACATTTCAGGCACAGTTATTTCATAGTGTTTTGCTCAGGGAGGTTTATAAAAAAAATGAAGAATCCGAGTTTTGGTTTAACTTGGGTGGCACATTAGTTAGGTTCTCAATCAGTGAGTTTGCCCTCATTACTGGTTTGAAATGTGTGGGCAGTGTTGACTTTGGCATGTTCAAAGAGGCTGATTTAGGGCTTAGGAAATCTCTTTTTCCGTTGTACGAAGGTAAACCCAGGAAGGAAGACAAACTTAGGAAAGAGGAGGTTGCATGTGCGTTTAATGATAAAAACTTGAAGAAGAAAGGTGATGAGGTTGTCGTTAAGTTGGCTATTGTTCATTTTGTTATCCAAAAAACAGGCATGGATGACATGGCAGGCATTTAATACACGTGACTGACATCTGGCAGAATTCATGCTCGACTATCGACCAGGACGATATCTATTGGCACGACGTTCGATCCCTATCTACGACCAGTCTGGTCGCATACACACTATACACAGAGAAAATCTTATGCAGTTATGATTGAATCCAAAATTATCTCCCATGATTTCCTGAGTATCCGATTATTTAGGAAAGAATATCTGTAACAAATTAATGTAATTTTTCCTTGAGCCTATAAATAGAGAAAGATAGCTCAAGGAAGAGAGATTTTTTGCTTTTCGACGGTCTGAGATTAGAGTGATTCTATTTCATATATTTTCTTGTTCTTCAGAGGTTGGTGAAACTCATTAAACCCTTGTTCTTTGATCACTCCTTTGAATCCTATATCAATAACAGTTCAAGTGGACGTAGGTTGTTACCAGACTCTGGGGCCGAACCACTATAAACTCTTGTGTTCTTTATTGTTTTTGTCATCACATTCATTTCAACGCATTTGCCCACATCAAGCATATTTGACTCCGTGTCAGTTGGCCAAAATCAGGTCAACACATTTGTTAGCCAATTTTTTGTTCGGGACACAAACTAAGACTCGTGTTGAAAACTCCTTCTTTGCCATGGTTGATACTAATTTCGCTGAGATGAAGAAGTTTGCTTTTGGGAAAGTGTTGTGGCAAAGAACTAGGTGTGTGATGCGAGCAGTTTTGAAAGATAGGAACGCCATGTATGATTATGTTCCTAGGAAAGCTGATGGGTCACTGGATAACTATAGTTATAAGTGCTATGGTTTCCCTATTTCTTTCCTTATATGGATATATGAGACAATTCCTTCTTGTTCTCAAGCGTTGTGTAGACGGGTTAATTGTTTGTTTCCAAGGATTTTGAATTGGACAAGCAGGGGAAGTGTGTCATATCAGTATTTGGTTGATAATGTTCTATTGGAGGAAGAGGTAATGATTTTGTTTTTTTTTGTTTTTTTGTCATTCTCTTTCTATTTTTTATTATGTTTGTGTTATAGTTGGGTAACTAGTTACTTTGTTACAGTTATATTTTGTCGTCTCTTTAAAAAAAAAAATTGATTCTTGCAGTATGATGTTAATGTCATAATGCCTACTACTGAAGAAATGAGACTGCCTATTATGAGAGGGTTGTCTTTTGAAAGCAAGTTTTTGCCAACAGATCCACCTGATGACGATGCTGCTAGTTCCTCAGTTATGCATCAGGATCTTATTGCCATTCAATCAAAATTGGCTGAAGTGCAAGATTCCCAGAAGTCTATATTGCTTGCAATTTCTGAATTGAAGGCATCCTTTGCATTTGATTTTGCTTCTGTTATATCTTTGTTGGATGGTATTAAGGCATCTGTGGCAGCTGGTAATTATAATGTTGGTGGAGAGTTTGAAGATCCTATGCATGCTGAGGCTTCTTTTGAGGTAACTGGTTTCCATTGTTTGTGTGTTTCCCTTTTATGATGTCTAATTTGGTTCTATTTTGTTTACAAATTGCTGGTTTTTGTATTTGTAGGATTTTTTTGATGGCCATTCCTCTGGGGGTTACCAAAATGTTGATATTGGTGAGGAGTTGGGGGCTGATTTGGAGCATTCCGTTCAGATTTCTTCACAATTTTTTACTACTGTTAAAGTAAGATCTTATTTTCCTTTTATTTGTTTAAGCAATTGGTTTATTTCCTCCTTGTTTTCTTGTTTGTAATGAAGTATTGGTTGTATATTTTTATTTCTTTTTTAGAAGCCAATTAAAGTTGACTCAAGTGTATGCTCAAGTCCTCGAACTCCCACATTTCATGTCTCTAATGCAATATGGAGAGTTATTAATGATTCGGTTGAGAGACCACTTAAAGAGAGTAGTTCTTTGGAGGATAAAAGTAAGTGGTCAATTGTGATGTATGATGATGCACAAGCAGTTGATACTAGACTAATTTTGGGAAGGAAAAGGCAAACGAAGCCGAAAACTGTTGTAAAATCTCATTTCTTAACAAAATTTGGATCTTCTGAAGTTGGAGTGAAACAAAAAAGAAAGAGGACGATATTGGATAATATTTGTCCCTTTTCCAATGAACTTGGTGATAATCACACTAAAGAACAACTGTCTGAGTTTGACTTCTGGATTAATCGTGATTTGAAGAAAAGGAACAAGTATGTACAACCATTATTTGTTTTAAAGTTTGTTATATGTGTAATATGTATGATTAATTTGTTAACTTTTTTATTTTGTTTTTTAATGTATTGTTCAGGTTCAAAAAATATGATGATAATTCTGTGGACCCACCAATTAACTTCACTTTTGTTCATATTTCTGAGAAGACTTGGTTTCATAGCCTTTATTTCTCTGGGCAATTCGTTGATTCATCAGTGAGATTCTCCCTTTTTAATTTATCTGGTTTTTCATGTTGGAGTTTTTTTTTTTTTTTTTACAAGGTAATAAGTCTAGTGATCTATTTATGCTATATATTATGATGTTATTGGGTAACCAGTTCTCTTACTGTTTGCTTTGTTGTAGTTCATTGGGTAACTGGTTACCCAAACATTGTAACTGTTTTTGTGTTGATGATGGTCACTAGTTACCCTTGTGTGACAAAGTTTTCTTGACTGTCATAGTAGATTTGTTTCTACCCATATCATTTTATAATCATGTATTTTTTTATTATGCAGCATATTGATGTGATGATGTATTACTTGAGGAGAAATGTTAAATTGTCTAAAGATTTGAAGAGGAGAGTATCTACGACTGACACTTGTTTTGGGAAAAACATAGTGTTTATGTATGAAGATTTTAAGAAAAAAGGTAGTGGTGCATTTAAAATAGATGAGAGTTGCGTTGCTTTGAAGATAATGAAGGGGGAATCCATGTTTTGTGCAACTCATTGGAATTTGCTTGATGATGTTGTCATGCCTGTTAATGTGAAGGGTCTTATGCACTGGATTTTGTTGCACTTTAATGTACAACAGAGATCTCTTACGGTGTATGATTCAATGTCTGGTGCAAAGCATGAAAATCAGACTTTACCTGTCGTTGAGGCATTTGCTGTTTTGATTCCTCTTCTATTGGAGATGATTGATTTCTATGTTCGTAAATATATTAATCTTGATGTTAGCCCGTATGATGTGGCAGAGAATGAGGCTTTGAAGTTGAGCATTGCTAAAGGCATTCCTCAACAAATTAATTGGTTAGTTTGTTTATTTGATTTTAGTTTTTTTTTTTTTGTGTTCTTTTTTGTTTATATGTTCTTAGTTGTTTTTTTTTTTACTTTTTTCTATTATGCAGTGATTGTGGGGTGTTTTCTTCTTATTTTGCTGAGCAAATAATTCTTGGGAAGGAGAAAGAGATGCCTAAATATATTGATGTTCGTCTCCTTCGCAAAGACATTGCTGTCAGCTTGTACTATCATGGAAAGAACAAAGAACTTGAGGGATACTTAACTAGCGATGAGTTCACTGAAAAGCTTCTAGAGAGGAGATAGAAGAGAATGAAAATTGCTGCATAGGCTTTTAGTGATATTATATTTCTTTTGCTTTTTTATTTTTGCTACAATTGTGATTAAATGATGAATCAATTTCTAGTTTAACAGTTAGCTTTTTAAAATTTTTGCTTATGTAAAACATTGGGGATTCTTAAGGTCATTTTATATATACATATTAGTATATCGTTTTGTTAATTCTTTTGTTGTAAGCGTTTGGAAGAATGATTTAGAGGGTAACCAGGTACCCAGGTTGTTTATTTGCTAACATACCGAGGGTAACTGGTTACTTAATTGTTTTTTTAATTTTTTCCCCATTGGTTTGTTGTTTGTTAATTGCAATTATTAATATATATTTTAGATAACACTTTAAAGCAGGTAGCTAGTTTTCTATTTGTTTTTGTATTTTTTTCCACTGTCTTATGGAATAATTTGAGGGAAACTAGTTCCCAGTTGGGTTGTTTAACTAATTTTATTGGTGATATTCGAGCAAGAATGATTTTGAGGGTAACCAGGTACTCAGGCTGTTTGTTTCCTAATATACCGAGGGTAACTGGTTACTTAAGTGTTTTTTTTTTAGATTTTTCCCCTAAGCTTGTCTTTTTTATAGTTATGCAACCAGTTTATTAAGTTAATATTAAAGTAACTTTAATATTATATATAGAGGAGTTTGTGATAGAAGAAAGTAAAGGTTTTAATTTTTTTTTTTTTTTGGCTTTTAGATTGATATAGTGGGGTAATTTATCTTGTATTGAAACTTCAGGGTAACCAGTTACCTATATCGTTGTTTTTGTTGTTAATTTTTAGTAACTGGGTACGATCATTTTTTTTTTCGTTATGGTTTATTTATAGTGATGGTAGCATTGAAAAATAAGAAGCAAACAAATCCAAGAAATTATTTTGAAAGGATTTTATAAGTTTGCATAATCAATCAATGTGTTTCATTTTGAAACAATCTTATTAAAATACTGAATGATACTTGATGAATATGAAAGTCTCTCTTTCAATGAGTAAAGCTATGAAAGGTTTGTTTTGCTGTAGAATATGAATCTATGTCTTTGGCTTTTTCTGTTTGTTTGGCTTCTCAAATGGAGGATTCCTGCAAGTCTTCCTGTTATGTCCTGGTTGTGCACGTTTCCCACAGGTGATTATTACTTTATGTTCCCCTCTTGATCTTATTCGTTTCTTTCTTGGTCTTCCTGTAGGGATTGTTGCATTTGGAGGCAGCACTATTATGTCCAAGTGTTGTGGGAGATTCCATTCATCTTTATGGGGGAAAGGATGAACATTTTCTTGATACAATGCTTTCAACGTTTCTGTTCTGTAGAATTTTGTACAATAATCATACACACTCAAGTTTCTCTTTGCAATGACAGCTACTGCATGGCCACAAGGTATTTCATCTTCTTGGAACCTATTGCAAGTACATGTTCTATTATGCATATTTACTGTGAAATTTATCCTCTTTTGATCACGAACTTGTTATTCTATTGTGTTGAAAGGCAAGACCTAAAAATAGTTTTGTCATGAAATAGAATCAGATAATAAAAATTTTAACTAGACTTAAGATTTAAAGTAACTAGTTATGCTTCTGTGTAAATTTATTTTTTTCTGTTCTTATGGAAGGTAACTGGTTACCATCTATTGACAGAATAAGGATTTGTAAGAATAAGTTTAGTTGCATACCTCATACTTCATTTTTGAAACAATGTCATGTCTCAATTCATTCTCTGTTGCTGTAGAGACTTTTGTGAATGTTCCATTTGCATTATTTGAGTTGTTCCAAACCCACTTTTGAACCAAACTTCTAAGGCATTCAACCAAGATATCAATGGGGAGATTTCTTGCAGCTTTTAGTGCAGCGTTGAGTGATTCTGCGATGTTGGATGTCATCATGGTGTATCTTTTTGTTGGCGAGTATGATCTTGCCCAAGTTTCATACTTGGCTTTTTCTAAATAGGGCCTAATGCGTCTATCAATTCTATCAAGGCCTCTCATGTAGTGTTCACATTCTGTCTTTGTGTATGCTTTTGCTGCTGTAATGAATTTCATTTGTAGCTCTTCTCCATGGCTCCCATACTTGCCTTTCAAATTATTGAGTAAGTGAAACATGCAAGCTCCATGGAAAGCATTTGGGTACACCATATGTACTACATTGTCTATGCTCTTATGTCTGTCAGAAACTATAGCCAATCCTGTGGAGTACAAATATTTTAAAATAAAAAAACAAAAATGAAGTATTTTTCAATTTTTTTTTAAATTTTGGTGAAGGCAACCAGTTACTTTGTTCAGATTCTAAAAGAAATAGCATGTATTTGTGTATTTTGTTTTGGTAAAATGTTCCTATTTGTTTGTATACAAGAATATATCGTTGAAGCTATCATACCTTCGAGTTCTCCATAGGTGTCTCTCAGTTTGGAGAAGAACCAAAGCCATGAATTATCATTTTTAGAGTCTGCTCTTCCAAAAGCCAACACGAAAATGTTGTTGTTTGAATCTAACGTTGATGCTAAAAATAGGGTACCACCATGTGCATTTTTCAAGAAAGTTCCATCAACAACAATTATAGGCCTCAAGTATCTCCAACCCTTGATTGAGTTAGAGAAAGTTATGTATAGGTATTTGAATCTATCTTCCTTGTCTGTGAGTAGGTGTGTTATTGTTCCTGGATTTGCTTGCTTCAACATGTAAAGATATATTGGAAACTTTTGATATGAATCATCGGGGTTCTCTCTTACTAGACGCAAAGCTTTCTCTCTTGATCTCTATGCTTTTGTGTATCCCATAGTTACTCCGAAGTCATCATTCATGATGTCATTTGGAGTGTAATTTCTTTTGATTGACTTGTACTTAGTCTTTATTAATTCCCCAACTACGATGCTTTTTGCTTGCCTATGGTCTTCCAAAAAAATTTCAACAGAGCAAGTGTGATTTAGATTGCATTTCCGTACCTTGAATAAATCTTGATTTCTGTACTTAGATGCTCTCACCAACCAGTTGCATGTTTCATCTGCGCAAGTAACTAGGTACTCTCTAGGTTCTGATCTTTTTGTTTTGAACTGGAAGTTATGCAGCATTGCATAGTAGCTAAGATCTGATTTGACTGTGTTCTTATTCTTGTAAATTTGCCCTTGTTCTATTGTGTTCACTCTGTAATTAGATATTACTAGTTGGATTTCATCCAACTTCTTTTTTCTTTTTGTATTGTCCTCAATTATGAAATCATCTACTTTTTCAGCAAAATGAGGTATGTATGACACATTTATGCCCTCATTTGTTGTGCTTGACATTCCTTCTTCAAGTAACATTTGTTCATTGATGGAAGCTTGATTTGCTTGCATTAATAATGTCCCCACCTCCATTTCTCCTGCTGTAGCTTTTTGATTTGCTAGTAGAAGAAGGTCATTTTCATTGCTTGATTCTTGAACTATAGTGACACACAATGGTAAGTCTGTTATTTTAGCAGCAACTTTTTTCTTTATTTCCAGAAAGAATAACACTGAATTGTCTGTTACAACCTTCATTGGTGGTGTTCCTTTTCTACTTGATAAGAAACTTCAATAGTTGCTGTTTTTTCCTTTATCTCATTTTTTATCAAATTCACCAAGTTGTCAAGAGAACAATTTGGTGGTATTAATATCCCAGTCATTGTGTACTCTTGGTACTCGTTGTTTTCATTCCAATTGCCTCCATATTGAACCAAAGAAGTAATATTGTCCATATCTGTAAAATTTGGCAATTTTTTAAGCAGTTAGTTGGTTCTAAATGGGCTAGGTAACTGGTTAACTTAATATTTAATCATATCTTCTTCTGAAATATTTAGCTTTTATAGGGTAACTGCTCACACTTAGTTTTACATATTTTCTGTTTTTCCAATTAGTTATATATATTGACTGTTGTTGCAGGGTAACTTATTACACTTAGTTTTACACATTGACTTTTTTTTTTTTTGCAGGGTAACTGGTTACCTTAATATTGAATCATATATTGCCTATTTTTATACTTAGTTTTATATAGTTGTAATTTCCTCTTAGTTTTATATATTGGCTGTTTTTCAGGGTAACTGTTTACCATATTGTTACTGATTATTTTTGCAGTAAATCTTCATAGCTACATCAAATAATTTGTTTTTGTTGTAAAGAAAAATTAGAATGTAAAATTTTTAGAGTTCTTGTTTCTTGTCTATTTTTTTGGGTAAATCAATGTACACAAAACAGTGGGAAGGTAACTGGTTCCCTTAATCTGTAGTCCCATACCCTACTGAAACATTTAGTTGAATTTATTGATTGTTTTTCCAAGTAACTGGTTGTCCTAATGTTTTGGCTGTTAAAATTCACACTAATATCAAATTATTCTTTTTATTGTAAAGACAAATTAGGATGTAAAAATTTCAGAGTTCTTGTCTCTTGTTTTTTTTTTTTGGTTAATCAATGTACACAAACCAGTGAGCTTCGATAATTTTTTTTCAATTTTTTAGTTTATAAATTGTTTGTGTTTTTCAGCAAGAACATTATGATCATGATCATTTTCATTATAATCAAGATAATAGTTCATCTATAATTTTTGATTTTGTATGCAAATAATATAGTTTTATGTAGAAGATTTAAGATAGTTTGCTAAAAAAGAAAAAAAGAAAATGACAATAGAACAGAGTTGACAGAGGAGATTGTTTCTTGCAAACCTTGTTTCTTGATCGTGTAGTGGATATGCAGGTCGCCGGAATCTTCAAAGATTGCAGCTCGTATGATTGGAAGAATGTTGGAATTTTTTTTATTTCTGCAGAAAGGGACCAGTGCTTTAGTGATCAGATTTTTCTTAAATTTTTTTGGCAGAAGCTGAGGTCAAACCTTTGCTAGAGTTGGTCGATTGTTGTGGTGATCGCCGGAGATACGAGTTGTTGCCGGAGAAGAAAGCTATCACCGGAGAATGGAGTGCCGGAGATGGAGGGAATCTGCATATAGTTACGTGGTTTTTGGAGAAAAGTTTGATCGTGTTTCAGGCATGGGCAGATGAGCAAATGAGGATTGAATTGGTAATTACATTTGTACCCCTAATTTGTGCTGATGTGTTGTTGTTTAAATTTCAATTGTGGTATGTACTTATTTTTCCCATAATCTAAGTTTTTCTTATATAAAATCTTCCATGCATATTATAAAAAGATTGATTCCCATATTTTTGCACAATTATGACTAAAAAGCCATATTTATGAAAAATCCCCTTTACAAATATCATTGACTCACTCTCAAAATCATTATTTCAGGATCCACCTTGGGTTAAGGCGGGCTAGGCCCATGCCTAGGGTCCTCTTAGACCAATGGTCCATTTTTTTAAAATTTTGAAAAATACTTTAGGTTTTAAGAAACTTCATACAAAAGGCCCCAATACCTATTTTTGTCTAAGACCCAATACCATTTAGGTCGGCTTTATATGAGAGCATATATTTCACACTTTTCTCATTGTCTTTTTTTGCATCCTTCATATATATTCTCTCTTGGTATCAAAAGTCATCCATTGTGACTTCGTGTTTCTTTGTTAAAGTTTCCTCTAGATCTCAAGTCTTTATCTCAATGTTTGCATCTACTCTAAGCTCAAAATTTTTTGTCAAGCTTGACAAACACGATTACATTGCATGACATTCTTAACATGAAGAGCATCTATGATGTTCCCTTCTTCTTACTAGTTGTAAGATTCCAAAGGTTATGTACATCCTTGGTAGTTTATTTATGGAATATAATGGTGTGATCAACAACACTTTCAATCAACAACAACATATGAATTTGCAAAAGGTTATATCTCTTCAGTTAAACTAGGAAAATTGTCTTAAGGTGTGGTCTTTCGCTAGTCTTGTTGACATTTAGACACATTCTGCCAACCTTTCTCTAACTATTAATTGAGATTGTGTATTTGGTTTTTCTCGAGGTGGTGGAATGAATGGATCTTGTGGTTTGATCCAAGCCTATTTGCTATATTTGTAGCAAGCTTGGTCAGACATCCTTAGTGTGTTTGCATTGCATGGATGAAGATTACTAGCTCTCCAGCACAAGCTCCTTTTCAGATTCTGTAAATGCCAATCCAAATATATGGCACACAAGATTAGGACATCCTAATTCAAGAGTTTTAGAGCAATTGTCACCTATGCATATTGGTTGTACTGGTGATTATAAAGTTAATAAAATAATGTTTTGTATTGCATGCAAATATGGGAAAATTCATGTTTTACCATTTACCTTAGCACAAACCAATTCCACTAGACATTTACAATTAATACACTCGAATTTATGGGTACTAGCTCCCATCATGTACACATTTGATTTTCAATATTATGTTTAATTTATTGGTGATTTTACTTGATACATATGAATTTAATCATTAAGAGCAAAATCTGAAGCAGTGACTGAGTTTAAATTTGTTCAAAATTGTTGTGTAATTTCTAAACTAACACAAGTGCACTCTATCGCAACAAGTAATAAAGCGTAAATATAGTATCGATCCCACAAAGAATTTATCAAGTACTAAAATTGTGTCTTCTTGTTTTTATCCAAACAATAATAGAAATAAAAATCAAAGAGAATTAAAATAAGAAATTTAAAAATAATAATTAACCAAATTTAGAGTAACATAGGATTGCAATTTTTCCTCAATATTTCACTTGAATATAATTATTCTCACTTAATTCTATCAATCAATACAAGATGTTAACCAAGAATCCATAAATATTCACAAGCCTCTCCCGATGGTCATGCAAAAATATCTTATCTAATCAATTATTTATATTCCTATGATAATCAAATTAGCATAAAATTCATTAAGCACATGTTCATTTAACAGTTATATATGCCCCACATGTATATTCCTATCCTATGTGAAACTCAAAGATTTTACTCAGTGGTCATACATCATTCTACTCATTGTCAAACACAAAATTCCCTTTTCCAAGTTCCTTAAGGTTCCCTAATCAATCTAATTAGTGGTCAATTAATCAGAAGTATTAAGCATAGAATAGAATGAACAACTTAATATTGAATTGAGAATTAAGATCAAATAACAAATTCAAGCTACATATCAAGTTCCAATTGCAATCCTAGAATAAGAAATTAGCTCATGATAAGACTAGTGTAAACCACATAAAATATCATAATTAAATTAAACATCATGGAGTTTACAAGCAAAAGCAAAAGGAAAAGAATATAAGAGATAAAAACTCTTGGTAGAAAACTCCTCTACTCTTCAATTCTTGATTCTCCTCTTTCTCATTCTTATTCTAGGACCTTTTAATTTGTTTCTCTCTCTAAAAGTCTGCTAAAGTTGGTGCTCCTCACAATCATTTATAGCCTAGGTTGAAATTTTCAAGAAGAATAAGCAAAATAGGTAGTTTCACGTTTTTGAATTTTCACTCAGCGTCGCGACACTAACTGCTGCTTTTGCATTAGATTTCTTATTTCTTCTTCAAATCTTCTTGCATCCCTTTTGCTTGCTCCAATGACTCTCAAAACTACAAAACACACTTAAATTAAGTAAAATAAACTCTAAAACACTATCAAATAATAAATTCTAAGGTAATTAATTATAGTGTTAACACACGATATCAAAAATCCACGTGGAGAAACTTCTTGATCAACCTGTCAAAGTTTTTCTTTTAAAGTGATTGCGGAGGTGATTTTAGTCCCTTAACAACCTTTTTAGAACAAAGTGGCAGTTTCTTTAAGAAATCATGTCTACTTATTCTCCAACAAAACAGACGTGTTTAAAGAAAACATTACCATATAGTTGAGTTTGGCATAACGTTACTTGCTCAATATCTATGCTTCTCATATTTTGATGGGAAACATTTCAAACTTCAGATTTTCTCATTAATAGACTGGCTACCCCAATTCTCAATGATAAGTGTAACGCCCTACTTCCTTAGAGCCGTTACTAAGTGATTTTTTTTTTAGACAAAACCGTGTGCAAAGAACTCGCTAACCGAGGTTTTGAGACAAAAGTGTGACTAATTAAACTTTAAGGCTGTAATCTTAGAAAATGCGTCGTTTCATTTAAAACTGCTAGTATTAAACCTTTGGGATCCCAAAAATAAGGTTTGAAAACTATTTACATCTTGAAATAAGTTTACAGTTGATAAATCATAAAATCATAGATTATTACAGCCATTTTCAAATAAACCCCCAACCAAAGCAGTCGGGCAGGCCAAACATGTACGCGTCGCTTCACGCTCTCCGTACTCATGGTTGGTTGACTCGGTCTTTGCCCTACCTGCAACACGGAGCACCCGTGAGCCGAAGCCCAGCAAGAAAACCCATGCAGAACATAACATATGCAATGTATACAGTTTTATCATAACAGATAATCCACAGATAAACAAGTCAACCATTAGACTAAGCAAACACATGTATCCACCGGGCCCCGCCCTGATTATAGCATAACACATGAATCCACCGGGCCCCGCCCTGATTATAGCATAACACATGAATCCACCGGGCCCCGCCCTGATTATAGCATCCCATGTGCTAGGTGTTACTTTCGGCCCACGGCCGCCCCGGCCTACGCCGTACTCGGCCCTTGCCGTTCATTTCATCATAATCACACATATAGTACATTTGAAATAATCATTCACACACATCATGATTCATTTAAGGTTTAAACATTTGCACATAATACAATCTGGGGCCATGCCCTACAATCACACAGTGGGGCCATGCCCTATTCTCGGGTGTTACGGTTTTCTTACCTTAATTCCAAATGCTTTAAATAGAAAAATGACGGCCCCCGAGCACGATCCACTTCCCGAGCACTAGCTTAACACCTAGTCACAACCAAGATAATGGATACCAATAAGATTAATCTCCAATGAGTTTCTAAACCAAGTTCTAGTACTCGGAACGTTGAAATTCACCAAACATTGTAAAAGACTCAACCCCGAGCACCCTAGGTTAAATTCCCAAGCCCAAATTCTCAAAATCCCAAAATTCCTTAAGCGCCCCGGCATGGCCCAACCATGCCGCGGCATGGCCCCCAAACAGGGCCACAAAAACGCCCAGAAACAGGTAAGGGCCGCGGCCCTACAAGGACCATGCCGCGGCCCGCCCTCCATCCTCAGCACAACTTAGCCTTCAAGGGCCGCGGCCCTCCAAGAACTATGCCGCGGCCCGACCCTTCGAACCCAGAAAAACCCACCATTTTCAAGCTTAAAACCTCACCTAAAGCCATCCCAAAGCTCCCAATTCAAAACCAATTAATAATCACAACATTAGGATGGTTTAAACAACACAATTCCACCAAAAATCCAACCTAACACTCACCAAGATCCAAATTTCTGAAATTTCAAACCTAAAACTCAAAACCAACCATAGAAATTCTCAATTTCAACCATCAAACTTTAATTTAAACCATACCTCAGTTGTAGAATCGTTTCCCAAAGGATCCCATGACCTATCTTCAAAGTTTCAAGCCTCAAACTCCACCTTGAATATCAAAAACCCACAAACATTCACAACCCAACAAAATCTCAGAAATTTAACTTGAGAAAAAGACTTAATTGCTTACCTTTACCCTGATTTGTTCTTGGTTAACTCTTGAGCTAAACCTCCAAATCCCACCATCAATTTTCAGAAATTCAAGCTTGATTTCTCCTAAGATTTCTGTGGATTTCATGAAAGAAAGAGGAAAGAAAGAAGAAGAAGAGAGGGTGGAGGCTGGGTCGGTTTCTCTAAGTCTCCAAATGGTTTATTTGTTTTGTTTTTATAACTTAAGTTGGTTACCTCAAGGTTCGGGGTACCAAAATATCCCCGAGGCAAAAATGGTAAAATCCCCCAGTATTCCCGCCTAGACATCCTAACCTCAAATATATCTCCAATTATTTATTTTCATAACCCAATATCAAAAATACTCCTTGACTTGCCCAAAGTCAATTATAATGCCCCGTTGTGACTTTCCCCGCTATTCAGCTCTAGGATCGCCTCGTGCCGAAAGTTACCAATCACGGAAATACCCACATACCACTGTGGTCTCAACAATCATCACATATTAATACAGTTTTGCCCAACATGGCCAAAATTACAATTATGCCCTTCAAACACAATCCGGGCCTACATGCATACTAATATACATAGTCATGCATCTCAAATAATCAAATAATCAAATAGTCACATAACATGCTTTAAATCATAATCATGCATTTAATTCCTAAAACCACACATAAATCCCAACCTGCCCTCCTGACACACTAATCAAGGCCCTTAAGCCTTATTAGCGAATTTGGGTCGTTACAATAAGTGTCCTCATTCAAAATCTTTCATGAAAGTCCTTACTATTCCTTCTTAAAGGTATTTGATTTAGCTTGTTCTTCTCATCTTAGATCCTCAACAAACAAAAACTTAAATTTTGGTTAGGTAAGTGTATTTCTAGGCTATAGTTCAAACTATAAATGTTACAAGTGTTTTCATTCTTCAGCAATTGTCACCTTTGATTAATTTGGTTTAGTTTTATGATCATGAGTTTTGTTATTCCTCTTTATTCCCACAATCCAAGTCTACTTCAGACTCTAGCCTACGATTTATCAATTCAACTATGATGTTTTTTTCTTAGATTGGTTAGTCTTCTCCCCAAATTTAGTCCCAATTTGAGTTTGATGTGGCAAGGTCCATCTTACCAGCTAAATCTTCCCCGACTCAATCTTCTACTCACACTTTTGTTGACACTACCAATTTTTCTACATCTTTTCCTTTGGTTTCATATTAGTCTTCTATAGAACATTCTTTATAAGACATATCATATATTGCATTCATTAGTGACCATTTTCCAACTTCAAATGTTGATGGTCTTAGTTCATATGTAGCTTCTAGTGCTGAACCTATTGTACAACTATTGTACTTATCCACGTGAATGCTCTAACTCATTATTGGCTTTTTGCTGCATTAACTCATAGGATGCAAACGAGAATTAGATATGGGATAGCCAAACCAAAAGTATTGGTAGCAACAAAATACTCCTTCTTGTTGAATGTGGACCACAAGAACTTCAGTCTGTTTATCAAATTTTAGCTAATGACAAATGGAAAAAGACCATGATGATTGAATATGATGCTTTAGTTTTAGCCAGTCATTTCTGCAATGTAGTATGTAATAAATGAGTTTTATCCTAAAATTGAATCTTAATGGTATGATCATAAAGCCTAGTTGGTAGCCAACGGATTTAACTATTCATTTGGAAAATTTTGATATACCAATAAGTTGTAATATGGCCTCACTATAAATAAGTGGCCAATGATGTATAAGGTATGATAGAATTTAATATCTTGATACTTTGTCAAATTTTTGCTAGAATTTAGACTTAGAAAGAAACTCATTGAACTCAGTCTCTTTGATTCTCTTGAATTTGATTAATAAAACTATTGCTTGGGCATAGACTTTGTTAATAATTCAACCACGTAAAAATCCTCTTTGTTCTTGCGTTCATAGAATATTTCTCAAAATTACTTGTTGATTTTTAAGTTACAAGTTGTATTATTTGAATAGAGTTGTTGACAAAAAAAAATGCATTAACATTTTTGTGCTTTTATTGAGAGTCGAACTCTTGATCTTACAACACTAGTAAGAAAAATTCCTCCATGAAAATTTACTCATCTCAAGAGTCTTTATGACTAGAACTTTTCTTTGGTGGCTATGGATGATGTTGAGACGTCAGTTAAAAGGACGATAGTGTGCCCCCATCGGATAATGGTGAGTTAAGCTCCTCTACATCAACACCTTTAATAGAGGTTGAACTCATGAGACGAGCCATGATAGAAGTTCAAGAGGAGGTCCATGGAATGAAAACATTGTAGGAAAACACCGTTGTTGCTTTAGAGGAAGCTCTAAAAATGGCACCTATAGATCCTACGATGCACACCAACAATGATAACTAGCCTTGTAATGATGATTTGCCTCAACTCATCAAGAATAGATTTACGCTCTCAAAACCCTCTGCTCATGTTTTGGCACATGAGTCATACTATCAAAATGGGTGAGATAAAAATAGGCCAAAAGATCGATATGAAAACGGAAAGATAGGTCAGCCTGATAATAAATGCAAGGTAAATAGGAGAGTAGACGACTGTTGTGTAAATTTGATAGCACAAGTATAAGTATCGTTTCAAGTAATAAAGTGCACAAGCACAAGTATCGTCCCACGAAGACTGAATTACTAAGCGCCAATATTTAATTCCTAATCTCTATTTGGCTAATGAAAAATTGTTGATAAGAGAAAACTAAAACATAAACATAAAAACTACAAAACAAAAATAATTAAATACTATAAACTCTAAACAAATAATGATGAAGACAATTAATTAATGGATAAAAATTAGGGAATTTAATCTTATCATCTTCCCACTCTTTATTTCCTTAATGCAATATTCTCATAAAGATTTTCTTCTAATTGAGATAGCAAGTTACAAAAGTATTCTATATTCTTGTTAAGATATATAAACCATATTGATACTTTCGTTCAATATCAAAATCTATGTCTAATAAATTATAGCATGTTTGAATCTCACCTTTCAAATTTTGAAACAAATTAATATATATATCATGTAATAGATGTCCAATCAATCCCAAACAATAAGCATAAGTTGAAAAGATCTCAATAAGAAGAACAAAATATAAAATTGTATTAATTCATAGAAGAGTTTCAAGAGACTCTATTAAAAATCCTAAAACTAGATTTAGTTCATATTCATAATAGTCAAATCCATAAAACTAACAATCAACATAAACTAGAGAAGAAAGAAAATAAAGAAAAAAGAAAAACTCTAAGTATTCCAATGTTTCTCCAAAAGCCTTCATCCGACTTTTCTAAGTTCCAACTCTGAAAAAAAAACTAGGATTTTATAATGAAAATCATATTAAAATACGTAACCCTATATTTTCCTCATGTGAAATGACTAAAATGCCCTTCATTAAAAATCTTTAGAATTTCCTCATTTCCAACCACCTAGCGCGGTCTGAAACACCAATTTTGCTAGAATTTTGTCTTTTTGTCGATTTTGACCTCTTTTTCACTCCAAAGCATCATGAGTCATTCAAAACCTACAAACAAA
Organism: Humulus lupulus; assembly: GCF_963169125.1. Lineage (NCBI taxonomy): Eukaryota > Viridiplantae > Streptophyta > Magnoliopsida > Rosales > Cannabaceae > Humulus > Humulus lupulus. Next base: position 109,664,427 of record NC_084799.1, read on the forward strand.
CCCAAAAAAACGTTAAATAGAGAAAAATAACCATAAACAACTAAAATAGTTCCTAAAAAGACACACTAAAAATGAGTCTAAAACTTGTTTATCATCCAGATAAGCTAGAAAATTGCCATGCATTCCCTAGTCTCAACGCATCAGAACTAACCACGATGATGCTTGTAGCATTACTAGATGACCAATAAGCATATTTATCAATGGTAGTGCATTCACTTGACTTAGTGGACGGGCATGAAAGAATATAGAGCTTGGCTCAGGTGACTAGTAGGCAACCAAAGGTACAACCATCTACCATATAGAATGATGTGGAAGAAAGGTTTGAGCAGGTGGATTATGAATTGTGATTAAAAAAGTGATGTTTGGTCGGGTTGGATTGTAGTCAGTCAGGTTGGCACCAACAGTTATATTACTTAAAAATTTTATTGGATATGTTGAGAATGTGCTCAGTTATTTGAGTTTCAATTTTTTCAGGTTGTGTTCAATTGGAATAGTTAGGATAAATAATTTTTTGTATAACCCTAGCAGCTATTGAGATTGGTTAAATATAATAGTTAAGTTCTTTACAGAATATGGGGTAAAACACTCAATAGTTTCACTTAATTTGAAGTGAAAATATGAGTTTTTCTTGTAAGCAACTATAATTGACTTTTTAGGGTCTAAAGTGATACAATGAGATATATAAGCATTTCTAAAATGTTTGGGAATATTTGTAGTTGATTTAACATGATAACAAGGAGGTTGACCAGCCCTAGTGGTGACTTGCCACCTAAGTAGAGACATGTTGCTTGAAGCTTGAAAGAAGCAAGTTGGTTTTTTGCAAAACGACATGCTACCTACTAGGGGGGACATTTCACATGTCATTGAGCAAGGTTATGCAAAATGGTTCAGAATGATGCGTTTAAGTGGTGCTTTCCTATTGGTTAAACCTAATGATGGTGCCTACACAATAAAATATATCTTTTAGAGTTGTGAAACCTTGATAACACTTCTTAACTCTCTCTCTATCTCTAACTCTCCAAGAATACCCATTTTCTTCAAGAAATTCTTGATGAATTTCTTGACATGTATGAGTTTTAAGGCATGTTCAATCCCAATTCTCATTTCATGTTTGCAGAGGCTTCAAACAACTTTGAGAAGCTAAGCTTAGAATAGAGGATTTATACACTGATCTTCATCGTGTATAAGCCTTTGGTTCTACATTTTAGTTTTGCGACATAGGCATTTGATTTTTGTTTTTGAGTTTCCCATCATTTTACGTCTTTTCTTTTGTGATAGTTGTAATTTATTTTTTGTGCAGATTCCAATTATCTAGGTGGTATAATCTTACTTTCTAATTAATTGTATTTTATAGATTAAACTTTAATCTTTAATTTCTAGATTTGCATTCTTACTATGCATGTGATTCTTTATTAGTCTTTAGAGTTAGTATTAATGAGCGAATTACCATTATTCATTGTTAATTCAAAGTTTGTGAGCATTAAATTGTCAATAGTAGCAGTTGGGAGTATAGATTATTATCACAAAATTAATATGATAATTAAAAGGAATTAAATTCTAGATAATCTCATAAACAATGGAAGAATAACACAACTTAAGATAAGGGAAAAATATGATCTTTCTTGAGAGAAATCCTAGTTACATAAAATCACAAAGTTATCATTTAATGTAATAAATCAATGGAGATGAAAATGAAGGCTTGACACAATAGAATTTTTGTCCAAAAAACTCTATTCCTATCCTCCCACAAAAGATTGCTTAAAGCTACTACAATGGTGGAATAAGTCTTGGGATTAACAAGACTTGGTCTTCAAACAAGTCAACTTTCTTGATAAAGATCTTGGAGAAAACTAGTAACCTTTGTGAGTTAAAGAGAGAGATGGTTTATATATATATATATATAGAGAGAGAGAGAGTGGAGAGTGATCAGTTCATCAAAGTCTCAAATGAACCCCTTAAATAGTGTAGGACCAGTCGTTAGTGTTAACCAATGAGATTAGACCATTTGAAACTAAGTTTTGGAGCAAAAACACGTAACTATACGAGTCTCTACGAACAACCCACGCGATGCATCATCCTCATGCAGGTGATGTGTCTCTTGTCTGGACATTTGTAAGAGAAGCGATGCAACACCTCTCAATAGGCGACGCAACGCCTGTTGCACTGACTTTTGACCCTGTACATCGGTCCAAAACACCTCCAAATGCCACAAAATTTTTTGGGTACTCTTGTATACTCAAAAGAAACACTTTGGACCCAAAAATATAATTTTAAAATTTCTACAACAAAAATCAGCCCGCTCATGTTAACTTTAGTGAAATAGTTTATTATTTTGTGTTTAACTTATTTCACTGTGTATTTAACCGATCCTAACAGTAGCTTTAATTTGATATATAGATGAGCTACATCCATTCTTGACAATGGCTATGCACAATCATTGTTGACTGGTTTGCTAACATCAATGTCTTTTGTATGGCTAATCAAGATCTTACTAAAAACAGATCTAGCATTGAGTGAGACAACAATAGAGTCAAAACACAACATATTTTAACAAAATCATCATTTATAAATACCATCCATGTTTTTTATATTTTACTTTTGTTTAAAAAAAACACACAATTTTCCAAATAATAAAAACAAGGACAAAATGCATATTTATCCCCCTAAACTATTGCATGTGTCTACTTTTTCCACATGAATTTTTGTGTGACAAAAATCTATTATGAACTATTACAACCATTTGACAGTGCCCCTTTTGTTAACTTTTATCAAAATTTAGGGGAATTTTTGCTACATGCAAAACTTTTTGTGGCAAAAGTAGACACATGTAATAGCTTAGGGTTAAATATGCATTTTTTGTTCTCTACCTTATTGTAGGCTACAGATTTCATCAACCACAAATTTACTTTTGGCAGACAGCGGGTTGTGTATGGATTATGAAATACTCAAAGACTTATAGTGGTTCGATATCAAAAAGTTATCCTATAACCACTGAAGTTTTCTATCGATATCTTTTTTTTTTTGTGGTACAAATTTAACAACATTTTTGCATGCCTAAGATGTAATTTCTTTGAACTGTAAATGACCTTTATTTAAATTAGCACATGGAGCCAAAATCCTGCTTCCATAATAAATAGGATATTTCTAATTATTATTACAATAATAAACTCTAATTATTTAAAATTAGAAAACTAGATATATATTTAAATAATTTTAACTTCCTAATTTCACACCATAGAAATTTATATCAAAATTAATTAAGGAATCACTACTACAAAATTGTGCTTTCCCGACACCCAATCACGACAGTCAACTCTGTTGACTATCGTAATTACTTAACGGGACTCTATGCCGACAGTTAAAAATTGTAGGCATAGAGACCAACGCCGACAACTAATAACTGTCACCGTTGCTTTTGACTGTCGCTATTGACTCCAACGCCGACAGTTAATTCGAGAGCAATGCCAACAGTTAAAATATGTCGCTATTAACACCAATGCCGACAGTTAAAATGTGTCGCTATTGACCTCAATACCGACAGTTAAAAGGCGTCGCTATTGACCCCAACACCGAAAATTAATTCAAGACCAATATCGACAGTTAAACGTTGTTGCTATTGACTCCAACGCTGACAGTTAATAAAAGTCCAATGCCGACAGTCATAAAATGTCACCAAAATTCAAATAAAAAATTATAATTAATGAATATAATTTTTAAAATAAAATAAATTATGTAAATATATATTTATAAAAATCATGTATTTATTACTATTTATGAGCTGTTGATAATCTAAAGAAAAAAAATAGGTGTTAATAATTGATTCTTGGACTTGTATATGAATCTACTGTAGCTTTATCACTTTTCTGAATATTGTAAGGCCTCACAATCCTCGCTTCTATACTTAATTGTTATAGACCTATGTACTTCAAAGTTTTAATAATTTTCTTGAGAAATTGTTATGCTTTGTATTGAATAAGAACCAATACAAATCTATAAATATGTTTGAGATTGTTGAATACGTGGTTGAGATTTTGTATTATTGTATACTTTATGTTATATGCATTCTTTCTTTGTTTAATTATTATATAATTTGTGTTTGAGGGGCTTGGTATTTACGAGGATGCCCAACAGAGACTTTGAAAATTTGACTGGAAAATTAAATTCAAACTTTGAATCTTTAGGGATTATGTTTTATGGGGTATAGAGCTAATCTAGTGTAGTGATTGATTTCAATATGTGTTTGATTATGGTTCTTTGATAGGAAAAATGTGTTGAATAACCCATGTATTCTTGAAGCATTTTTGAAGTGATTGGATACAAATTCCATTGCTAATGTCAAGTGGTTGGTCATCTGTTTCAAGTCTGAAACAAACTAGTTAGTTGCGGCTTACAAACATTGTTAGTTTTTTGAGTTAAAACATTGTTAGTTTAGAATTTTAAGAGAGATTGCCATTATTTTATTCAAAGCATTTTATATTCCAATTCTTTCAGTATTTTATATATGTTATTTCAAAGCATTTTATATATGCTCTATTTCTATAAATAATTTAGGGAATATTGACTACTCTTTCCCCGAGCAATGGCAAGTACATGTATGACTATGCAACTATTTCATTTCTTGCTGAAGTGTTCAAGGTACTTCTCTTAATTTAACAAGTAAAATCATTTTCACTTTTCCTCTTGGTTCGTGGTTGAAAAGTAGTTTTGGTTTTCCAGCTATCTAGTGATATTTTTTTTCCCTTTCCACCCATACACCACATATACTGATTTTCTTTTACGATTTTGTCTTTTAAACTGTAGCTATTAGTCTCTAGTTTACTACTATGGAGAGAATGCCGAGCATCACCTTAGTTTAAAGAACTAAGACTTTTAAATTGAGATTGACAGGTATGTATTCCTTAGTTTAAAGAACTAAGATTAACTGCTTATGTCATGTGGCTATCCAGTTTGATAAGAAAAATACAATTTTTATATAAATTATTTTTGTGACTGAAAACCACATCCATCCTTTTTATTTCTTCTGCAACCTTAAGTTCTCTATTTATTTTAGTTTTGGTTTGACTTTAATGGTTTTTATTCTGTATTGTAGGCTAAAACTCTACTTGGATATAAGAGAACCAAGGCAACAAGAAATTCTTCTTCAAGTTGTTGGGTATCATTTTCTTTCTTGCTTGTAAGAATTATATACATTGAGGATTTAATGTATTATTTACATGAGAATAATGAATTTTTATTGAGAATTATAATGAGTTTTTATTGAGAATTATTTAGTCTCATGGGGATTTGATGTATTTACATTTCAATTGTATGAATAAATGTTGTATGTATATGAATTTTTATTATGATAAATATAATTTTTTTTTACAAGTTATGGTAATAATAATTAATTATGTGAGTAATTTTTTTATTTAAATTTATATCAAACTTCAATTGTTAAAAATATAATTAAAAGTTTTAAAAAATATATATTGAAAAATTATTATATATATATATAAATTTAATGTTACGACGACACCTATTAACTGTTGGCGTTGCCAGCAACGGCGACACATATTAACTGTTGGCGTTGCCAGCAACGCGACACGTATTAACTGTCGGCGTTGCCAGCAACGGCGACACCTAATAACTGTCGGCGTAGCCAGCAACAACGACACTTATTAACTGTCGGCGTAGCTACCCCTACGCTGGCATAGACAAATACGACAGTTAATCGACTGTCGTCATTGCTCAATAGCAACAGTTAAAAACTGTCGCGAAAACCCATTTTTGTAGTAGTGAATTATTTTGTCTTTATCAATTCATTTAAAATCTGTAAGCTTGCTTGAAATGTGTATATGCTTGTCGTCGTGCAAAGCAAACACCTCCTTCTACAGTAGATATGAGCACCTCCTTCTACAATGCTACCCTTCGAAACTAGAGCAAGAACATAGCTCTTAGGAAAACTCAAGGTTGGGGTCAAACCAGAATCTTCTACACCAGTCGTATACAAATTTCTCATTCCTACTTGTGGGCCTAGATGATCGATGGGCTTCCTTGTCATATTGTGTGCGCTAAAAATAGGCACAACACCTATAATAATAAGGATTATATGATTTTAGTACATTATTGTTTATTTTAGTGCCAACATACACCTCTATAGTTAGTGGCAAACCTATGATTTTAGTATAGGAGATGCATGAATATATAATATATAAATTATTGGGTACAAATAATAGAAAAAAAAAACATTTGGGTTTGCCAGAACTTCTAGTTTAGTTAATACCAAAACAATATCCTATATTTGGAAACCAGTATAAAACATTCCTTAAACACAATTTTAATTAAATTTATTTTTAATGTTATCAAAATATCCTTATTTTAATAACATAATATATATTAAAAAAGATAATATTAATTTTTAAAAATTACAATCTAATATTAAAAATATATAAATGATTTTAATTAAAAATCTTAGAAAAAATAAACCAAAATTGTTAATGTTTTAAAATTTAAGATATTTAATTAATTAAAAATTAAAGTTGAAAATTTTGATTTTTTGCTATATTAAATATATTTTGTAGGTAAAATATAGATATTTTAGTGATATTTGTTAGCCCGAGAATGACTTTCAAGAGGGGGTGAATTGGAGTTTAAAACTTTTTGTGAAAACTTTAAAACTCAAATATCTAGTTCTATCAATTTATGAAACTTTATGCAATAGATAGGTAGACAACAATAGGGTAGAAACTATTTTGTAGGTAAAATATAGATATTTTAGTGATATTTGTTAGCCCGAGGATGGCTTTCAAGAGGGGTGAATTGGAGTTTAAAACTTTTTGCAAAAACTTTAAAACTCAAATATCTAGTTCTATCAATTTATGAAACTTTATGTAATAAATAGATAGACAACAATATGGTAGAAACTAAATGTAAATGAGTTTAAGGATAGAAAGATGCACACTCTATTTTTACGAGGTTCTGTGGAACTAGAGTCACCTACGTCCTTTGTCTGGATTCGTGCCAATCTTACTCTTACAAAGATAGATGAAGTTTAAGTACAATAAAACACACTCTCTAAAGACGATAAATACAATGTAAAAACATATAGAGAGAGATTCACACACATAAATGAATAAACACAAATTTGGCTCAAGTATGTGAAAAGTGTTTAGATGTGATTTGAACTATGTAAGAACTTATTACACTTTGGATAGCCTAATACTATGATATATAACTGATGTAAGGTCTATATGAAGCTTAGAATTAGGTATATTTATAGGAAAAATCAAAATATAGTCGTTAGAAGCACATTAGTGTAATTCGCGCTTCTAATCTAGGCACAACCAGTTCGCCGTTTTCCCAAACCGGCTCGCTGCTTTTTTTTTCTTCGAGTTATTTATTAAAATACCACTGATAGTGTTTTGTTGATAAAGTTCGTTTTAAAGCTTCTTTTTAAAATTTGATGTTTGTGTTTGTTATCCCTGAAAAATCCAGGGATGACGTGGCGAATGAGAAAGCGGCACGTGACATCACAAATCAGGGAAAAACGACGAAGTATTGAAAAAAAACCAATGAGCAAAAAATATAGGTCCAGGACCTATAGAGAAGTCGACTAGGCCGAAACCCCCTAGGGGTGGTCGGCCTGGCCCTAACCCCTAGGGGTGGTCGGCTTGACCCCAACCCCTAGAGGTGGTCGGCCTGACCTACTCAAGAGCCACATGGATGGTCGGCCCACCCTATTTTTCATAGGGTGGTCGGCCTAAACTCCCAAATACACTTCGCTGGATAAAGTTCACGTTCGTTCAAGCTAAAGTCAACAGGCCTAGCACCCAGAAGGTCATTAGACCTAGCACCCAAAAGGTCATCAGGCCTAGCACCCAAGCTCTAAAGGGTCATCGGGCCTAGCACCCAAGTCTCATAGACCAACCAAGACTTAACGTTTTCCCGATGGTTTCAATCGTGCATCGTCAACCACGATCCAGAGAAACAACGAGAAAACCCGTGATCTCATAATCATGGGGAGGTTGACACGTATCTCCACTACCCAATAATCGTGTACCAAACCATGATCCCAGTATTATTGATCATGTAACCATCCCAGGGTACTATAATTAAAGGACCAGGGATTCATAAAGGGGATTGCTTCTTTTTTGATCTTTCTGGGAATGAGTTTGAGAGAGATATTTTCTGGAGAGGAATTTTGGGAAAATTAGTAATGAGTGAATACTTCAGTTCATCCGTGTAATTGTCTATCGAGAGATTCAATACCAAAGACTAAATGTATTAGGTTATTATTGTTCATCACAATAGGGCTAAACTACTATAAAATTTCTGTTTGTTTATTTAAGATATTTGTACTCTTTCGTATATTATCTTTATTTCGTTCAAAAGGTGTCGTATACTGTACATACGACCGTTGCCCAATTTCACAGGTCAATATTTTCGTGCTTTCATTGAGAGTACGAAATCAAGAAACAAACTTTCATCAGTTTTATGATGCCTCCAAAACCCAGCCAGACAAAGAAGACGACTCCTAAGGATTCCACCACTCAAGATCTCATCCATCCCGTTAATGAACCTCATGTGGAGGTTGGAGATCAACCTGATGTGGAAGATCCACAAGATGCTCACCAGGAGGAGATGGCGCAATTTCTGGCAAGGCAGGAGGCCTTTGCTGCAGAAATTTCCCTCCAGAGGGCGACTATGGAATGACAACGGCGAGAGATAGATGAGAAGGTCCAAAGGATGATCCAGAGGGAGCAAGAAGCTAACCGGAGGCACCAGGAGGCTGCTGTGGCCCTGGAGGCGGCTACCCAGTTAGCCCGAGCTAACGCTGAAGCTGTTGCTCAGACAGTAAGGGAGGCTCAGGCCAAAGCAGCAGGGATGCGAGACACAAGTAATAGGGAGTCCCAGGGGAGGAGTCGAACCGCAAAAACACTCTCAGAGCCACTTTCCCAGAGACAGGATGAAGAAGCGCAATCCAAGACTGCCTCCTCCATGACTAAGAAGAATAACACTTCATCTCGAAGAATGTTACCAACCCGAAGGCCCCCTCCTAGAGGGACAGACGAAACGACACATGAGAAGAAGGTCAAACATCTGAGAGGCGTCACATGAATGGAAATGGCCGCTCAAAGTCTCAAAGTCATGTAGGAGGAGAGGCTCGGGGGCAGGGTCGCACCGGCAAGGCAAGGCGGACCTACCACCCCTATACCCTCAGTCTCGCAAGGGAAAGGAACCGATGAACAAAAATAATACCATGTTTGATAGACTCGAGAAAGATGCACAACCTCAGGATATGAGGGAGGTCATCAACAGGAGGACCAGTGCTCAGGAGGGGGTACCAAGGACATCTACCCCACCTGAAGCAACGATCCCACTAACAGTGCAGGCTCAAATAGATGCACTTGTCATGGTTGTTCAGCGTCTGACAAAAAAACCTTCCAATATTGAGCTGGCTCATAGAAGTGGGAGTCCCTTCAGTGCCAAGATCCAAGTTGCTCAACCACCACCGAAATACAAGACCCCAAAACTTCCAACATACGTTGTGAAAGAGGACCCAATACGACACATTGGAAAGTTCGAGGATCAGATGTAGTTACTCAGTGTGGAGCAAGATTACAGGTGCAGGGTATTCCCTACCACTTTCTCTGACTCAGCTCAGGAATGGTATTGGAAATTCAAACATGGATCCATCACTTCTTAGGAGCAGTTCAGGAAGGAATTTTGCAAGGTCTTCAATGCCGGACGAATTCAACCAGTTTACGCCAATCAACTAGCTGACATCAAGCAAGGGAAGGATGAATCTCTGAAGGACTACATCCAAAGATTCATGAGAAAGACAAACTGGGCGTCCACAGTAGGAGATGAAGGGAATTTCATTGCCATCTTGGTAGGAATAATTTATCGTAGTCCCTTGTGGGATATCATACACAGGAACCCCATCAACACCTTGCAGGAGTTCCTGGACTGAGCAGAAAAATACATGAAGCTAGATGACACTATCATGAAGGAAGAAAAAGGCATAAACAATCCGACCACTATCAAGGCAGACAAGAACGGTGCAACCCCTCCGGGGAGCAATGGGGGCAACAGTAAGTTAGGAGTATCTTAGGGGTCGAGCAGAGTGGAGAAAAGAAGGCTAAGTCAGCACCAACTGACAAACAACCTAATCATCAACCTTACCAGCCCAGGTTTACCAACTATATTGTTTTGACTACATAAAGGGCTGAGATTTACATGGAAACATACCAGGAGGTACCATACCGAAAGCCACAACCCTTGCGCTCAGAAGGAAAGAAGGACAAGAACAAGTTTTGTTGTTTCCATAATGACTATAGGCACGACACAAACAAGTGCAAACAATTGAAGGATAATATAGAGTTTCTCCTCCGATCAGGAAAACTCTCGAGGTACCGAGTCAAGACCGAAACCCCGAGCAGGAATCCAGAGTTCCGAAGGCAGAGGAGTCCACCACTGGAGCCAGCGGCCATAGACTTCACATTGGATACCATATGTGGGGGGCCTCACATATCAGGCAACAGTAATAATGCTCATGAGCGATATGCAAGGCCCCTAAGACATGAGGTAGGGGAGTCTTCCCAGTGCATGGCAGTCGAGGAGTGGTCTCCAAAGAATTCAAAGTATGAAAGTGAAACTCTCACTTTTACGAAGGATGACGCCAGGCACGTGAAGAGATACTTGGTGGATACGGGAAGCTCAGTAGATATCATCTACAAATCATCCATCGAGAAGATGAAGCTCACAGTCAAGAACATGACACCGTATTCCTAAGTGATATATGGGTTCACGGGAGAATGCCTAGCATTAGCAGGAACTATCAGACTACCAATCACGGTGGAGGATTCCCCTGGGCATGAGACTTTGACGACATAGTTCCTAGTTGTAGATTGCACATTAGCTTACAATGTAGTGCTCAGGAGACCCTTCCTGATGGAATTACACATAGCAGTGTCTATCTGGCATCTGTCTTTGAAGTTCCCCACAAGCACAAGGCAAGGATGCGTACAGGGTAACCAAAGGGAGGCACAAGAATGCTATAATGCGTCAGTTGTCAAGGCAAAGAAAGGACCATGTGTAAACAACATGGTAGTAACGTGATAACTCTACAAAATTGAGTTATTTTACCACATTTTTATGCTAATTGTTGCTTAGTCTATGAGTTTTTAAGTAACTTATTAAGTTTTTAAGTAATTTTTAATTTATTAGTCTTATTGTAATTTTTTAGATTTTTATATGTTTCTATAGATATTTTATTATAACTTGTTATAGTTTAATTATTTGAAATTAGTATTGTTAAGTTAGAAGTAAAAAGATGCACTTTTGAGCTTAAATGTTTAAGTAACTTAAGTTTTAATTAATATTTTCAAAGAATTATAATGACTCATTTTATAATTAAAATTATTTGATTATGATTTAATTTATTTTGTAGGAAAATTATTGCATTTAAGGTGCTTGAAGCGGAAAAAAATAAAGAAAAGAAAATAAAGTTGTGATAAGAGGAGAATTATGACATTTTTGAAGAGGAAATAAGCAAAAATGGCACCTGGCCCATGCCTTATTCAGCCCAGCAGGAGCAGCCACCTAGGCTCGTGCTGCCCTGCCACCTCTCGTCCCGCCTGCCCTCTCCCAGCCCTGGGCCTGATGCCTCCATGCCCACTTGCGCTTGCCCCTCCAGCCAGGCCTGATGCTCCTCAACCCAGCACCTGGGCCCACGCCTCCCAGCTGCCAGTAGCCCCATGACCCAGCTCCCTTCTCCTCATGCCTGGGCCTGCCTCCAGCCTTCAGCCCTCCTTCCACCAGCAGCCAACCAGCCACTTTCTCACACTTCTTGAGCCCATTTTGTCCCTTTGTCCCTAAAATGCCAATTTTTACCCAATTTTTCTACACATTTCACTACAAAATTCACCACGACACCCTAGAATTTACCCCTACTTGCCATATTATTATTAATTTAATTAATCTAATCAATTTAATAATTTTAATTGATTATTTTAATAATCTCATTTTGGCTATAAATATGTAATTTCAAGACCAATTTGGGGTGCTTAATTTTTTGTTACCATCTTTTTTTCTACCATTTCTCTCTACCATTATGTCTTCCATTTTAATGTTTTTCAAGAGCATTTTTCAAGTATGTCGTCTCTTTATTTTGTAATTTCTATTCTAGTTATGAGTTTCTAATATTTTTAAGATTATTTAGGTGATGATGAAACAATATGTAACTAAATAGTATTTATATTGTATTTTGATTTCCCATTTGTGCAACAAAGTTTATGGATTTTTCTTCTTCAAATATCTTCTTTCATCTTCAATATCATGTATTTTTTATTGTTAGCACATATTTACACTTTGTTCTTCATTAGTGCAAAATCATAATATTCTTTGATTAAGGTGTGCCATTAAATTGTGCACATCAAATGTTTATAACAAAAATATTGTGTTTTGCCTTATAAATAATATTAATTGATTTATTTGTTGTTTCTTTAAATTGATTCACACTAAATACTTTGAAATTATATCTTAAAAAGTGAAGATAAATCTTATATTTTTATAAAAACTTGTGCTTAAATAGAATATCTAATTTGAATAAGTGATGGTTTGATTAATTTCTATTATTACTAAAACTTGGGAATCAATGTACTTATAAATATTATTGAACTTATATTTTGTGGATTCTATTATCTTAATAATCTTTCTTCTACAATCTTGTTTGCAATTATTAATTTAGTTATATATATTGTCTGTAATATCTTTATTATTATCTTTTATTTTATTTTCTTGATACAAAAATCTCATCAATCTGTGGAGCTAGATTAGAATATATTAATTTTGGTTTAAAATAGTTTTCTTTTTGAGTTTAGACAACTCGTTTGGGTTCGAAATCCTTGCTTACACGATCACTATTCTATATGAACAATTTGTGCGCTTGTGATATAAATATTTAAAACATACCCATTTTGGATCCAACATAACCTACTGCGAAGGGAATGAAGGAACCGATGAGGTTGTCAACATGGAAGTTGATGTTGAAAGAAACACTAGAGCTGGGAACTCCTTTTAACGAAGATTTGTTATTATAGCAAGTTTACCAAAACGAGGGAAACAACATCAATCCTCGCTTTGGGATGACGTCATGGGGATAGGACCAGTCGAAGATCTTGACAAAGTCCTACCAGATGGGGAGGACCTGACTAGAGTAATTAAAGTTGGGAAGGAGCTAAAGGTGGAAATTAAGGCACGGTTGGTAGAAAGAACTAGTATGTCTTTGCTTGGTCACATAATGACATGGTTGGAATTTCTCCATCCATGATAAGCCATGTCCTCAATGTGGACATGAACTACCCACGGGTGCAACAAAAGAGGAGACTGCTTGACAAAGACCAATCTCAAGCCCTGAAGGAGGAGGTCGAGCGACTCAAGGAAATTTTTTTTATAAACGAGGCCGACTACCCAGATTGGGTATCAAATCCCGTGCTGGTCCCAAAGCCAAACAGAAACTGGAGAACATGCGTGGACTTCACAAATCTTAACAAGGCCTACCCCAAAGACTACTTCCCACTACCTATAATAGACCAACTGGTCGATGCAACTATAGGACATGAAATACTCTCATTTATGGATGCGTATTCTAGGTATAATAAAATAAGTATGCACCTTCCCGACGAGGAACATACCAGCTTCTGGACAGACAAGGGATTGTACTGTTATAAGGTGATGCCATTTGGCTTGAAGAACGCAGGAGCCACCTACCAACGTTTAGTGAATGGCATGTTCCAAAACTTGATAAGAAAAAATGTGGAGGGATACATCGATGACATGTTGGTTAAGTCCAAAGAAGCTAGAGGGCATGTTCGAGACTTGGAGGAATGCTTTGCAATACTTAGAAATTATAACATGAAGTTAAACCTTCTCAAGTGATCATTTGGAGTTGGTTCTGGTAAGTTTCTCGGATACATAGTCAATTCACATAGAACCGAGGCTAACCCCAAGAAGATCAAAGCATTGATCGACATGAAGTCACCTACCATAATCAAAGAAGTGCAAAGATTAACAGGGACAGTAGCTGCACTAGGTAGGTTCATATCGAAGTCAACAAACAAGTGTGTCCCATTATTTAACCTACTCAGGGGCAGTAAGAAGATACAATGGACCGTAGAGTGCGAGAAAGCTTTCCAAGCCTTGAAGGAGCATCTTGCTCAACCTCCTGTCCTAGCAAAGCCAATATATGGTGAAGTACTATTCATCTATTTGGCAATCACTGAGCATGCAATCAATGCTACTTTGGTAAAAGAAGAGAACAGGGTACAACACCCTGTGTACTATATTAGTAAAAGGCTAGTAGATTCAAAGTCTAGGTATCCCCCTCTTGAAAAGCTAGCCTACTGTTTAGTAATCGCCTCTCGAAAGTTACGTCCATACTTCCAAGCTCACTTGATCTGAGTCCTGACCGATCAACCGCTGAGACAAGTTCTTCAGAAACCCGAGGCCTCGGGACGATTACTCAAGTGGGTAGTGGAACTAGGATAGTTTGATATCACTTATCATTCGAGAAAGACGATAAAAGGACAAGCATTGGCAGACTTCATAGTCGAAGGCACCAACCTTGAAGATCCTTCCTACCAATCGGAGAATAAAGATACCGAGAAGGAATGAGATACTCCCGTATGGAAGCTATATGTTGATGAAGCATCCAATGAACACAACTCAGGCACTAGAATCATATTGATCACTTTGGAGAATCATCAAATTCACTGCGCTCTCTGATTTGGATTCAACGCTTCAAACAACGAGGCTGAGTACGAGACATTATTAGCAGGATTACGCTTATCTTAGGATGTGCATGCACAGTCCCTGGAGATATTCAGTGATTCCCAACTAGTGGTGTACTAGGTACTGGGGGGGTATCAAGCCAAGGGACTTAGGATGGTGCAGTACCTGAACAAGGTGAATGACTTGTTGACATAGTTCAACAGATACTCGATTACATAAGTCCCGAGGGAGCATAATGCCAATGTTGATGCCTTAGCCAAGCTTGCCAGTGCCAAAGATGCAGACACCCTGAACGTCGTTCCCGTCGAATACTTGCCAGAAAGAAGCATAACCAAGCATGAGGCACTACTTATTGAGTTAGTAGATACGTGGATGACCCTTATTATTAACCATCTCAACCAAGGAGTAGTACCAAGTGATCAGAATAAAGCAAGGAAGTTGGTGAGACAAGCTGCGTGATATATGATAGTCGAAGGGGTTTTATACTGACGAGGGTAATCCTTACCACTACTAAGGTGCGTTGCACCCAACCAGTAAAAAATGTTAATGATCGAGGTACACGAGGGGTTTTGTGGAGATCACGCTGGGGGGCAGAGCCTATCAAAGAAAATCCTAAGACAAGGATACTTTTGTCCAACGATGAACGAAGACTCGATTGAGTATGTCAAAAGATGCCACAAATGTTAGATGTTCTCCAAGATATTCCGAGCGACACCTAATGAATTAACACAAATGCAAAGCCCTTAGTCCTTCGCTGTATGGGGAATCGACCTGATCGGAAAGCTACCCACTGGAAGGGGAGGAGTCCAATATGCTGCTGTAGTGGTAGACTACTTCATTAAATTGACTGAAACAGAACCACTCGCCACCATTACCTTGGAGAAAGTCTTAGACTTTGTGGTGAAAAATATTATATGTCGATTCGATCTACCAAAGAAGATAGTCTCAGACAATGAGACTCAATTCGACAGTGATATGTTCACCGAATTTTATATGAGTCATGGAATCACAAAGAGATTTTCCTTGGTAGCACACCCCCATGCTACTGGTCAAGTAGAAGCAGTGAACAAGACTATCAAAGACACTCTGAAGAAACGCCTTGAACATGCCAAATGAGCCTTACCAGAATTGCTTCCGGAGGTCCTATGGTTACATCGAATGACGGCATGAACGGCGACAGGCCATACGTCATTTTATTTGGCATTTGGGTATGAAGCCAAGTTGCCAGTTGAACTCACTCCCCCATCGCATAGACAAGAGACATACGATCAGGGGAGGAATCATTAACTAATAGAAGAGTCACTCAATTTAATCGAAGAAATACAAGAAAAGGCAAGTCTGGAGTAACACTACATCAACAAAAAGGGGCCAGATACTTCAACTCTAGAGTGAAAGATCAAAGATTCCAAGTTTGAGACTTAGTACTCAAGAGGGTGTTCATAAAAACTAAGGACACTACAGCAGGGGTACTAGGACCTAATTGGGAAGGGCCATACCTTGTGGAGGAGGTGATCCCACCAGGGACATACAAGATAGATCGACTGAGTGGAGAACTAATAAAAAACTATTGGAATGCCAAACACATCCGCCGGTACTATCAGTGAAGCTGTTCAGCAGCGACAGAAGTTTTAATTTGCAAATGTAGTATATTCAAATTATCTATGTAACGACCATTGTGCTTCAATGAATGAATTTAATTTCTTAAGTTTCTCTTAATTCTTTAAATTACGTTCAACAAGAGATAGGCCCTAGGACCTTGTCGCCATTATGGATCATGTTCGATCTTGGTTCTTGAGGAGCCTATCGACCCATACGATCCAAAAGAGAGACAGATCCTAGGACTTTGTCACCAAATTAATGGATCATGTTCGATCTTGGTTCTTGAGAAGCCTATCGACCCATACTATCCAAAAGAGAGACGGGTCCTCGGACCTTGTCGCCAAATTAATGGGTCATGTTCGATCTTGGTTCTTGAGGTGCCTATCGACCTATACGATCCAAAAGAGAGTCTAGTCCGAGAACCTTGTCGCTAAATTATTTGATCATGATTGATCCTAGTTCTTGAGGAGCCTGTTGACCCACATGATTAATAAAAGAGATAGGTGCTAGGACCTTGTCGTCAAATTATGGATCATGTTTGATCGTGCTTCTTGAGGAGCCTATTGACCCATACGATCCAAACAAGAGACTGGTCCAAGGACCTAGTCGTCAAATTATTTGATCATGATCGATTCTTGTTCTTGAGGAACCTATTGACCCACACGATCAATAAGAGAGATAGGTCCTAGGACATTGTCATCAAATTATGGATCATGTTCATTCTTGGTTCTTGAGGAGCCTATTGACCCAAATGATCCAAACAAGAGACTGGTCTGAGGACCTTGCCGCCAAATTATTTGATCATGTTCTATCTTGGTTCTTGAGGAACCTATCGACCCATACGATAAAAAAAAAGACTGGTCCGAAGTCCAGTCGCCATCATAGGATCATAATCGAATTTGGTCCTTGAGGGACCAATCAATAATTTGATCTAAGACTCGTTACAGGCTCTATTAGCCCATCCAGACCCGCTTCGTCCAACTTAGACACTTATGTCCATCCCTAGAGCCAAGAATGCGCCTAAGGTCCAGCACCTCTTGGCAGACAACTTCAAGTTCAGAGCGAAGGTTGGAAAGCGTAGAGGTATACTCTACAGACCTATCACAGACATGGGAGACCAACATCAGCTCCTGCAAAAAACATACAATTGTTAGATAATGTCACCACACAAGCTAACCTGAGAAAAAGAATACTGTAGAGGTCTTACACTCTAAATGTCAAAGGAGTGACTTTGTGAGGATGATGCTCAAGTCCTCATTCTTAATCCCATTAAAAGCTGTTGTCGTCTGCTCCAGATGGGATGCTCGGTCCATGATGGCACCTAAATTCCGTATGGCAGACTGGTGTGGCTCAGATAAGGGAACAGGCGCAGAACATGAGGCACCTGCATCAGTGAAACTGGGAGGAACCAGCGTAGGTAAGAATGGCTCTACCTCTGCGACAGGACTAGATGCCAAAGGAGTTAGAGAAGACACCTCAGGAGGAACCTCCGTTATCAACTCAGGCTCAACCCTGGCCCTCTTGGCCGCTCGGACGAAAGGGCTAGTCTTGATTGGAGTTGACCTCTGTTGGATATGAAGAAAGTTGAACATATCTGAACCTGCAAAAGAAGATCAAATATTAGCGGGATATCAAATACAGACAAAAAATAAAGTAAAGATAATAAAAGTGTCAGACCTTCTGAATGAGATTCGGATTCGAACGTGCCTTCATCAAAATCATTCGCAGCAAGTAGCGAGTGTGCGGAAGCACCCACCTCATCAGCGCCCTGTCCAGCTAGCACGGGCAAAGAGGGTACCTCGTCAACATGAATAGGTCCCAGGGAGTCTATCGCGTTCACGGGCTCGGGACCATCTTTATCTGAAACATCAACTATATTAGAAGGAAACAGCCCGACCTTCCTAAGGTTCTCTGAAGTAATGAGGGTCTTGACATTCTTCTCCTCAGGGGTCATGTCAATCAACGCCTTGGCCCTAACAATCATAGCCTGGGTCGGGAGCGGTCTTTAAAAAGGCCTAACACTCTTAAACTTGGAGTAGTTTTCCTCTGCATCCTTTGTGAAGAAATAGTTGTCGGCATATTTAAACGCCTTGCTATTTCCAGAGATCTCTTCCAAGAAGGTGTCGGTACCCTTGCTCGTATAATGGTGGAAGTGGAATTACCTTGAGTTGCACTGAGAAGGGTTCGTCTTCAGATCAAATAAGTAGTGGATCTCATGAGGTACTGGAGCAGCCTATTGTCTACGATGATAGATAATGTACAACGCAGATAAAACCAAGATCGCGTTGGGAGCCAGTTGAGGACTACTACCAAAATAATTTTCCACGCTCCGAAAGTATGGATGAAGAGGAAGTAGGGCACCAGACTTGATGGCAGAGCGTGTCTAGGCACACATACCCAAAGGTGGGTCCTCAGCTCTGTCGTTTGGACCAAGGATAGTAATAGATAAGCCAGAGAGGTTAAATGTCTTCCTTAAGTTCTTTACCTTCTCTTCAGTCATGTCAAAGGCATCCCCCTTGAACCAAACAACCTCGTAATCAGCAGGGTGAGGCTTCTCAACCAGTTTCCATATGATCTCGTTGGCAAAGATGGCCCTAGAATCTGATGAATAGAACTCTTTTTGTCATCTCTTCTTTTACTGCACAGCTGGCGAGACTGTCTTGCTCTTGGGAGAAGGGTGAACAACCTTAGGTCGAAACCTGTGAATAGAACGCTCCTGAGGGTAAGTAAGCTGGCAATTAAAGCCCTCGGTATGTTCTCGCTGAGAAGAAGAGTGATGGGGAACCTGACTAGTATTCTAGTTCAAAGAGTGTGCCAAGGTGTCCCGCTGAACGGACAGACTCCATTGAGAAGAGTGACTTCGCTGAGATGTGCCCTGAGAGCCATGAGGAATACTATTTTGAGACGAGATCTGCGAAGAGCCAGGAAAAGAGCCTTGAGTGATGTGCCTGAAAATCTAAGGATTATCTTCAGAGGGTTGCCGAGTTGTCTGTTTAACTCTCGCCATTGAGCTATAGCTTTTCAAGAAGTCTTCCTCACTGAACAAATATAAAGCAGAGCGAGGCAAAATCCTTTTCACCCTTTCCAAGAACTCCTGTGGAGTACGCTCGCTTATAGACTTATCTAACGAAGAGGAGTTGGACATCTGCAACAAAGAAAAACAAAGAGTAAAGTTAGTATATCCACATAACGAAGCTCCCTACCACGGACCAGATAGGCTAGTAGCTGGGGGTATGTCTATTACCAAAGAGAAAAAAATGAAGAAATCAATGGAAAAATCTATATAGGGAGTCGGCCAGTGAGACTAAGCTCAGGCCGACCACCAAAGGACTCCCCTAGACTTGGAAAAATTGATCGAAGTCTCAAAGTAGGGGTCGGCCTAGTGGAATTAAGCCTAGAACGACCACCCTGAGTCCCTGAGCTTACAAAAGAAAAAGAAAGGACCTAGGTGGTCGACTTAGGCTAGGATATTGGAGACCCAATAACGTGCAAAAAAGAAGACTAGGTGGTCGGCCTAGGCTTAGGTCAACCACCCTAGGGATTGGTGAACACTTTGGCACATCTAGGAGACAAATAGGAGCTAAGCCTTAGGTTGACCACCCTAAGGATTTAAGCTCCAGAAAATCACAAAATGGCTAGGGTTCAAGTCTCATAAAAAAATGGTGCAACACAAGGAGGATCTAGTGTAAACCAAAATTGAGGATTTGATACCCTGGAAATTGCCTACACCTAGGTTGTGAAACCTTGGAAATCGCCAATCATAGGGCACATAGGCCTGGAAATTGCCTAGCTAAGAAAACCCTATTAGGTGTAGTCAGCCTAAACTCTAATCCCCTAACTTGGAAATCGCCCAGCTAAGAAAACCCTAGGGGTAGTCGACCTAAACCCTAATCCCCTAAGCTTGGAAATCGCCTAGGCTAAGGAAAACCTAGGATGGTCAGCGTATGAGGGAGTTTGAAGACTGAGAAATTTCCTATGGCTAGATGGGGAACCTTGGAAATCACCCAACCCTAATTTCCTAATCCTGGAAATCGCCCAGGCCAATGAATCTAAAGGGTGGTCGACGTATAGGCATCTAAACCCTAAGCATCACGCAAAAGAAGCAAGGAACAAGCCAATTTTTTATTAAGAAATATTTTTGATTCAAACAAGTCAATTATTTTGGATCAAAATAAAACAAAACAAGGAGATTCAGACAGATTCATCAAAGACGTAAAAATTGGGAAAGAATACTTACCAAAGAGGAGATATGCAGAGTTGATGAAGAATTGGAGAATTCCACAGCTCAAAACTTTCTGAAGGAGGCGCATGGGTCAGGAGTTTGATGAGTGAGGCCCTACTTATAGCCTCTCAGGCTAACCATATTTTTAGGAATTCAAAATCCTTGAAAATGTCTGTTATGGTTAAAAATTCAAATTCCTTGAAAAATATTTTGTATTTTTAGTAATTAATATCCTTGAAAAATATATTATATTTCTAGGACTTCAAATTTCCTTGAAAAATATACAAGATTTTTAGGAAATTAATTTTCCTTGAAAAATATAATTATTTTTAGGAATTACAATTATCCTTGAAATCGATAGTTAATAAAAGTACTACTTAATGTCCTGAGGGACTTTGCTGTTAAAGTACTACTACGATATGTTTCTTGGGCCAAATCAAGTTTACCACAATGTTGAACACATTACGATAAACTTGGGGGGAAAATGTTATCCCTCAAAAATTCAGGGATGACGTGGTGAATGAGAAAGCGGCACGTGGCATCACAAATCAGGGAAAAACGACGAAGTATTGAAAAAAGGCGGATGAACAAAAAAGATAGGTCCAGGGCCTATAGAGAAGTCGACCAGGCCAAAACCCCTAGGGGTGGTCGGCCTGGCCCTAACCCCTAGGGGTGGTCGGCCTGACCTGCTCAAGAGCCACATGGGTGGTCGACCCACCCTATTCTTCATAGGGTGGTCAACCTAAACTTACAAATACACTTCATTGGATAAAGTTCACGCTCATTCAAGCTGAAGTCAACAGGCCTAGCACCCAGAAGGTCATTATGCATAGCACCCTGAAGGTCATCAGGCCTAGGACCCAAGCTCTAAAGGGTCATCGGGCCTAGCACCTAAGTCTCATAGACCAACAAAGACTTAGCATTTTCCCAAAGGTTTCCATCGTGCATTGTCAACCATGATCCAGAGAAACAACGAGAAGACCCACAATCTCATAATCATGGGGAGGTGGACACGTATCTCCACTACTCAATAATCGTGTACCAAACCACGATTCCAGTATTATTGATCATGTAACAACCCCTCAGTACTATAAATAAAGGATCAAGGGCTTCATAAAGGGGGCTGCTTCTTTTTTTATCTTTCTGGGAACGAGTTTGAGAGAGATATTTTCTGGAGAGAAATATTGGGCAAATTAGTAATGAGTGAATGCTTTGTTTCATCTATGTAATTATCTATCGAGAGATTCAATACCAAAGACTAAGTGGATTAGGTTATTATTGTTCATCATAACAAAGCTAAACCACTATAAAATTTCTGTGTGTTTATTTAAGATATTTGTACTCTGTCGTATATTATCTTTATTTTATTCAAAATGTGTCGTATACTATACATACGACCGTTGACCAATTTCACAGGACACTAGTATTTGCATAATGTATATTTATACTTTAAATATATGAATACTTTTCTCATTAATTTCCACCAAACAAAATTTATTTATATTCAAAAAGGGGTTTTGATATATGTATTGTCGATCCTAAATTTTTATATCATAATAATTTAATTAAAGATAGTTCAAAACAAGTGAATCATCTGTTAGAGTTGGTGTCCTAAAAACATGTAGTAAGACATTTTATTTGAAATTAAATATAAAATATTTTCTTTAAAGTTGAATGTTTGAATTATTATTATAAATATAATAAAATTTCATATTCATTAATGAGAGTATGAACTTGTATGAGTATGAGAAGATTAAGCTCATAGATAATGAACAATTTTTTTTGCAACATATTAAAGTATGGAATCTTTAATCAATGGTTGCTAGTACGCTTTTCTGAGCATTTTTTTAATGCACGTTGTTTATCGAGTTTTTTCAGAAACTATAAATATATCAAGAAATAAGAGCTAGTATGAAAGGAAAATAAATAAACAAGATCAAAGTTTTTACGTGGTTGGGGCGTTAATGAGCCTTAGTCCATGAATCAATTGTACTGAGCTTTAGAGAGTTTAGCAATGAAGTTTTTTAGCAAGTTCAGCAACGTTTTTGCATGCATGGAAAGTTGGATCCTTGCTATTGTGCACTAATGACCCTATTTAGAGATGTCCATGTAGCTTGGGCCAGACTAATCCGGGCCCAATAAAGATATAAACATAATTGCTCTCTAACAGAGCTATAATACAATTGTATAATGTGATTACAGAATGTCTAGTCTAGGCCAACTGGGCCGGCCTAAGCGTGGTAGAGCATTACAGCTGCCCTGTGTACATTAATATGGAGTGGTGCGCATAAGCCATCAGGGGGATTCGGGGGACAAGATCTGTCAGAGTAGTGGCAGTACCGGTCCCTAGGAACATTGTACGTTCCGTCCATACCTCTTTTGCAGGTTAATTGAGGAGACCAACTGCCGAATTTCTTAGGGACACACAAGACGTATGGTTCAGGTTCATTTACCAAGGCGGACATCAATAAGTGACAATGGACTGAAGAGTATATCCTGGTGATGAGTTGTAATGTGAGGATGGATCTGGAAACTCCATCCGGATCCCACATGATGGGATCCACCCCTTGGACTGGGATATCCACCATAATGATCTACATCCCAGAGGATCGAAGTTGTGTGAGCTCATGACGCTGGTTCGGGCCCTCATCTCAGGTCCGGGTTCTCGTTATACTTGGAATCATTCTCCAGTTACTACACCTAGGATGGGTTTGGGCCTTCAGCCTTCTGATAGTTTAGTGTTTGATGGGCCCAGGCCTCTCCAGAGAATTCATGATGACCACTTGACAATGCCATGTGTCCTTGGTGGAAAATATGGACAATACACGTGAACTAGATCTAGATTGCAGATGTGGATAGACATCTTAGTAAATGTACTTTATATATTTAGATTATATATGAATTGACTGATGTGAATTAATTTCTTTATAAACATACCGTTTGCCATAAAGATTTAATTCATATCATAATGATGATCATATGTAGATCAGTCTGAATCCTGAGTAGTCATAAACTCCTGTTAATATCTATTGGGTCTTTAGTTCACTCGTTAAGGTCTCTTAGTATAATGAGGCTAGTGACTTTTATTTTGGAGATTCAATAGTATGAATGGCAGGGAACATGAACTTACAAGATTAGAATCCAAGCTTTCCTAACACATCGAATATTGGTTCCCTTAAGGGTTAATATTGGAACTGAATAATTATTGAGCTCAAATTTATAATATGATTATAAATTAACTATTTATTAGTGAATTAATGGCACTAATGGAGCAAGAGGTAATGTTTTGTTGTTGGAACGATTCGTTCATTAAAAACACTAAAGAAGTTTGATGGGAACCACAGGAGGGGGTCTCTCCCTCAGGCAAACACCAACATCATAGCTAGCAACACTAGGAATTTTAGCCAGACCATCAATGATTACATTCTGATTATGGTTAATAAAAATAAAACAACAATTATCAAGTTGATTAGACAACTCTAGGACTTCAACAAGCACACTATAAAGTGACCAATTGAGAGGAAAATTCCTCATGTTCAAAGCAGCTACCGCTATTGAGAGTCAGACAAGATGCCAATTTTTATCCACAGTCCATCTCAAAGCCAATTTAATTGCTAATAATTCTCCTTCCAGATCCTAGCTAGCCACTGTTTTCTTTGAATTAAATTCCCAGTATGATGTTTCCATGTAGACCGTAATTGAAGCTAGGCATGCTACTCCTTCCTTTCAGGACGTGTATGTGAAGATCACCCTGTTGACTTCACGAGGAATTTTCCTGCATCATTGTGGAGGTTGAGGGTGTACTTCTTCTAATGTTGATTCTTTAACATAAACATTTAACTCTTCCCATTTTTCATTTATACTTCTCTTCATGACCATTAGTGGAGTTTGCCGACCATGGAACAACATGGCATTTCTCTGTTTCCAAATGCCTTCAAATAAACAACTTGTGTAAGAAAGAAAACTAGCCAGAGCATTACCTTAAAATTGGCTGGAAACTTTCTTCGTGAACTCAACCATCGAGTTGGCTGAAGTATTGCTTGTCACTATTAGATAAGGGCTAGCAAACTAGAGAGCCTGAGCCAAAGAACACTCTTTAAAAATATGCAGAGATGTTTCCTCTTCTTCATGGCATAAAAAGCAGTGTGTGTCCTGAACAAACTCCAATTATGTCTAGTTGGGAGTACATCAACCATTACTCTCCATAGGATTATGCTATTCCTCGGTTGTATTTTTGGTAGTCACAACTTTCTCCATATTGACTTATCTTCTTCAAACATGTGCTCGTAGTCCTCCAAATAGGCTGTCTTTGCTATAAACATGCCATTTGAAGAGGCTTTCCAAATTCAAATGTCATTATGTTATGGTAGTAATCTCTCAATGTTAGTGATTCTATTTCCCAATTCTTCTCCAAATATATCTAACACAATGCTTTCATTCCTTTCATTATCATTGGTTGAAAGATATTCCATAGACTTCATATGGAGTGCTTTCAGTCGACACATTTCCATGATGTCATGGAACTCTCTATAAGACAACCACGGAATCCAGGGCTGCCTTCAAACATCAACACTAGTACAATTACTTACTAGGGAGAAACATCCTTTCCTCAAAATATTTCTTGCTTCAAGAATACCTTGCCACATAGGAGTATCACTAGGTCAACTCTCAACATCCCAGAATGAGTTATTACCACAATATTTCTTTGATAGGCAATTCACCCATGGTTTTCCTTCTTTTGTGGCCATACTCCAAGCCAGCTTTGCCAACAAAGCTCTATTGGTATTTGAAAATCTTCCAAAACCCAATCCCCATTCTGTTTGGGTTGGCAAAGGTAATCCCAAGATTTCAAGGCTCTGAATCTCTCATTTCCATTTTACATGTCCACCAAAATTTTCTAATAGCTGCATCTATTTCTCTACAAATAGTGAAGGGAGCACGACAAGTAGACATCGTATATATGCGAATATTCATGGCTACCGACTTTATCAAAGTCATATAACCTACATAGGAGAGTAGTTTTGCTTTCCATCCTTCGAGGCTAGCAATTAGTAGGGCCGAGCATTGGGCGGGTTATAAGAATTTTAAATCAGTTTATGTCATAATTGGTTTGGGTTACCTAATTTATATTTTGGCCAGATAAGGAAATTATTTTTTAACTCGTCCAACGGTTTGGGTGGGTTGGTTGGATTAACTCACCCAAACCGTTATAATTTTTTTCTACAATATGTTGTCAGTGTAATTGTTATATATCAAGCTTCAAAATTTCAAAACTTTTTGTAGCTTTTCAAATTTTAATTGAATCAACATTAACGCGTTAAACAAACATTCATTCTTAAAATAAAAAAATATTAAAGCTTAAAGTCCAAGAAAATATTAAAAATAAGATTTTTAACAAATAAAAGTTTAATTTGGCGGGCCAGTTTTAATTGGGCGGGTTGGACCTATTTTTCAACCCGCCAAATTAACAGATTGAGCGGGTTAAATTTAACTTGGGTTTTTCGGGTTGCATTTTTTTCGGTTTTTTTGGCTTGGTTTGGGCGGGTTGCAATATTTTTTATGCATCCCTATCTTTATCTCTCGTTAAACTCACTACCTTAGAACTTATTGAATTAAAATTTAAGAACTAATTGGTGAAATATCTATTAATTTTAACTCTAGTTGCCTCTTTGGGACATTTTAGAATGTATAGGGCCACAATTCATTTCAATCTCTCCCTAATACCTTTTTTTTTCACTCGTTAAACCCACAAGTCAATAGCTTGTGATTTATTGAATAAAATTTGAAAGAAAATTGGTGAAGTATCAACTAATTGGAATGCTAGTGGCTTCTTTGGGACATTTAAAAAATATATAGGGCCACGATTCGTTTTATCTCTCCCTAATATCTTTCTTTATCTCTTGTTAAACTCACAAATCATTACCTCGGAACTTATTGAATCTAAATTTGAGAAGTAATTGGTAAAGTATTCACTAATTGGAATGCTAGTAGCTTCTTTGGGACATTTTAGAATGTATAGGGGTACAATTCATTTTATCTCTCCCTAATACCTTTATTATTCACTCGTTAAACCCACAAGTCACAGACTCGAGATTTACTTAATCAAATTTGAGAACAAATTGGTGAAGTATCTACTACTTGGAATGCTAGTGGCTTCTTTGGGACATTTAAGAATCTATAGGGCCACGATTCATTTTATCTCTCCCTAATATCTTTCTTTATCTCTCGTTAAACTCACAGCTCACTACCTCGAAACTTATTGAATATAATTTTGAGAACTAATTGGTGAAGTATCCAATAATTGGAATGCTAGTGGCTTCTTTGGGAAATTTTACAATCTATAGGGCCACAATTCATTTTATCTCTCCCTAATACCTTTCCTTTTTACTCGTCAAACCCACAACCACTAACTCGGTAATTATTTAATCAAATTTGAAAGAAAATTGGTGAAATATCCACTAATTGGAATGCTAGTGCCCTCTTTGGGGCATTTAAAAATATATAGGGCGACAATTCATTTTATCTCTCCCTAATATCTTTCTTTATCCCTCTTTAAACTCACAACTCACTTCCTCTGGACTTATTGAATCTAATTTGAGAAATAATTTGTAAATTATCCACTAATTTGAAAGCTAGTTGCTTCTTTAGGACAATTTAGAATGTATAGGGCCAAAAATCATTTTATCTCTCCATAATACCTTCCTTTTTCACTCGTTAAACTTACAAATCACTACCTCAGAACTTATTGAATCTAAATTTGAGAATTAATTGGTAAAATATCAGCTAATTTTAATGCTAGATTCTTCTTTGGGACATTTTAGAATGTAGGGCCACAATTCATTATATCTTTATCTAATGCCTTTCTTTTTCACTCGTTAAACCCACAAGTTACTAACTCGAGATTTATTGAATCGAATTTGAGAACAAATTGGTGAAGTATCCACTAATTGGAATGCTAGAGGCTTCTTTGGGACATTTAAGAGTGTATAGGGTCACGATTCATTTTATCTTACCCTAATATATTTCTTTATCTCTTATTAAACTCACAACTCATACCTCATAACTTATTGAAATTAATTTGAGAACTAATTGGTAAAATATCCAATTATCCTTTAATTGGAATGGTAGTTGCTTCTTTGGGACAATTTAGAATGTATAGAGTACAAATTTGTTTCATCTCTCCCTAATACCTTTATTTTTCACTGGTTAAACCCACAAGTCACTTGGTCAGGATTTATTGAATCAAATTTGAATGAAAATTGGTGAAGTATCCACTAATAGGAATGCTAGTGGCTTCTTTGGGACATTTCAGAATGTATAGGGCCACGATTCATTTTATCTCTCCCTATTGTCTTTCTTTATCTAGGGTTGAGCATTGGGCGGGTTGGGCAAGTTATAAGAATTTTAAATTGGTTTAGGTCATAATCAATTTGGGTTACCTAATTTATATTTGGCCCAGATAAGGAATTTTTTTTAACCCGTCCAACGGTTTGGGCGGGTTGGTCAGGTTAACCCACCCAAACCGTTATAATTTTTTTTTCTACGATATGTTGTTAGTGTACTTGTTATATATCAAGCTTCAAAATTTCTAAACTTTTTGTAGCTTTTAAAATATTAATTGAATCAACATTAAAGTGTTAAACAAATATTTATTCTTAAAATAAAAAAATATTAAAAATTAAAGTCCTAGAATATTAAAAAAAGATTTTTAACAAATATAAGTTTAATTGGGTGGGTTGGACCTATTTTTCAACCCGCCCAATTAACAGACTGGGTGAGTTAAATTTAAATTGGGTTTTTTGGGTTGCATTTTTGTTTTCGGTTTTTTCGGGTTGGTTTGGGAAATTTATTTGGGTTGGTCAGGTTGCAAAATTTTTTGCACAACCCTAGCAAATAGCTTCTCCTTAAGCGCCTTGAAAGCCTCTTTCTTCCTTTATTTGAAAATA
Organism: Humulus lupulus; assembly: GCF_963169125.1. Lineage (NCBI taxonomy): Eukaryota > Viridiplantae > Streptophyta > Magnoliopsida > Rosales > Cannabaceae > Humulus > Humulus lupulus. The sequence goes on from NC_084799.1 coordinate 109,692,966, forward strand.
AAGGTATTACCTAAGTGCTTTTCTTCAGTTGCATTTCGGAGACATCCAAAATCTTGTGAAGTTTGCCTTTCTAGCATCTGCAAATTGCTTGATATCAGTACACTTGATTTATGCTTGCTACATTTATGCCATGACCACTTCTCATAAGTCTTAATACAGAAAGCAAGGTTGTTGGCTTCTTTCTCATTTCCTCGAGTGAAGAGGATCATGTCATCTGAAAACATTAGATGTAACACATGCAATGCATTGCGACCAATAGAAATTCTGTGGATATTGGCTCTGTCTTGTTTCCTCTTAATGATCTTTGAGAAAACTAATTGCATAATAAGAAAAGGAATGGCGATATCGGATCTCCCTGATGCAACCCCCTCCTTGGGAAAAACTTCTTCAGGGGAAGTCCATTGAGCAATAATGAATAGAACGTAGAAGAAACACAAGCCATAATGAAATTACAAACGTGGTGTCCAAATCCATTTGCTTTCATAACTCGTAGAAGGAAGTTCCATTCTACTCTATCATATGCCTTATGCATATCTAGTTTAACAACCATCATACCCCCATTTCCTTTTTTTTCTTTTTATTGTGTGCACCAATTCTTGGGTGAGTATGGAAGATTCCACAATCCAGCAGCCTAGTATGAAGGCCGATTGGAAGGGGGACACCAGGCATTCCATCAAATCCATCTACCTGTTAGATAGAATCTTTGACATAATCTTGTATATGAAGTTACAAAGTCTTATGGGCACAAATTATCCACTGTATTAACATTTTCACATTTTGGGAATAAGCATATGTAATGTAGTTCAACTTCGACTCCAAAATTTCTATGGAAATAAATCTTGAATGCAACGAGTAACACTCTCAACCACAATATCCTAGTACTTTATGAAGAAACATCCCGACATATCGTCTGGACCCGATGCTCTTAGAAGATGCATACTTCCAATGATAGACTCTATTTCTTTTATGGATGGAATTTGTATAAGCCTTTGGGTTTCCTCATCAATTACTTTGTTATGAAACAAGCTATCAAACTCCTCAAGGATGGTTGTGTGATTAGTATCATACAACTGACTGAAGTTCATTTACCACCCAACTTCTCCTGGGGGAAATTATAACATATAGATCACCTATAATCATCCTAGGGTGTTCGACCCTAAGAATCCTAGATTTAAGATTGTCCCAAAAGACTCCCCTATCCTCTTCATACGGGAAGCCATAAACTGCAAATAATGACCAAGTTACCTCATTTTGGTGATCCCAAATTATGGTTTTAATAATATTGTTGCAGGCTTCCATGACTTGAGACCTTAACTCATTTTTCCACATTAAACAAAATCCCCATGTAATCCCCAGTGAGGGGTGTATAAAATATTGTTTTATTTTCTGTTCTTATTCTTTATTATTACAATATCATCTAGAATGAGAAACCAAGTTGTATAGAACTTTTTGTTTTCTTATTTAGGTGATTTTAGGTTTATTGTAATTATCTCAGAATATATGGTATTCAATACCAATTCTGTGTATAGGTTGTACAATGTCTACTTAAATGGCATAGCTCTTAAGAAATAAAATATCAAAAGCTATTTTCTACATGGTATCACAGCCAATACCTTCACCCAAGAAATTGAAGCCTCCTTCTTTTGTCCATATCGAAGCTTTCTCTTATTTCTAATGGCCACCTTACCCAATTCCACAAAACAACATACCACGACCTCCATCACTGCTGATAACTCAGTCGACTCCACCCTCAACAAGGGCTCTTCTGATGCCTGTAATGCCTCTTCCTCTCCATTTGATCACCAAAACTCTCTAAAAATCAACATCCATAAGTTGAATGGTCCCAATCTGTGAAGATGTACGTGGGTGGACTTGGACGTTTGGGATATCTAAATAGTGCTATTGCTGCTCCTACACATGTCGATCCATCTTATGCTAAGTGGGAGTCGGAGAACTCTCTTATAATGGCGTGGTTGATCAACTCCATGGAAGTGGACATTGGTAAGACTTATTTGTTCATTTCTACTACTAAAGAAGTATGGGAAACTATCCAGGAAGCTTTCTCGGATTTGGAGAATTCTGCTCAAGTCTTTTAACTCAAGTCTAGGCTTTGGGACCAGCGACAAAACACTATCCGGTAACTTAGTATTATGGTTGTTATCCCTCAAAAATCCAGGGATGACATGGCGAATGACATAGCGACACGTGGCATCACAAATTAGAGAAAAACAATGAAGTATTGAAAAAAATACCGATGAGCAAAAAAGATAGGTCCAGGACCTATTGGAAGTCGACCAGGCCTAAACCCCCTAGGGGTGGTCAGCCTGACATTGGCCCCTTAGGGGTGGTCGGCCTAAGCATGCCCAAGAAACCCTTGGGGTGGTCGGCCCACCCTATCCTTCATAGGGTGGTCGGCCTACATTCCCAAAGACACTTCACTGGGTAAAACTCACGCTCGTTCAAACTGAGATCAACAGGTCTAGCACCCGGAGGGTCATCAGGCTTAGCACCCAGATGGTCATCAGGCCTAGCACCCAGAAGATCAACAGGCCTAGCACCCAGAGGGTCATTAGGCCTAGCACCCAGAAGATCAGTAGGCCTAGCACCCAAGCTCTAAAGGGTCATCGGGCCTAGCACCTAAGTCTCATAGACCAACCAAGACTTAGCATTTTCCCAAAGGTTTCAATCGTGCATCGTAAACCACGATCTAGAGAACCAAAGAGAAGACCCCACGAACTCATAATCATGGGTAGGTCGACATGTATCTCCACTCATAATGATCGTGTACCAAACCAAAATCTCCAGTACTACTGATCATGTAACAAGCCATGGGTACTATAAATAAAGGACCTTGGGCTTCATATAGGGGACGTTTGAGACTTTTTTTTTACCTGGGAGGGCTCTTTTTTTTGGATTTTTTGGATCAATCTTTTGGACGAACTTATGAGGAGTGAACTCTGAGTTGATCTTTGTAATTGTCTATCGAGCGATTCAATACTAAAAACTAAGTGGATTAGGTTATTACTGTTAAGAAGATATTTGTACTCTGTCGTATATTAGATTCATTCCATTCAAAAGGTGTTGTATATTGTACATATGATCGTTGGCCAATTTCATAGGGCAAAATTTTGGTGCTTTCATTGAGAGTACGAAATCAAGAAATACACTTTCATCAGTTTTGTGATGCCTCCAAAATCCAGTCAGACAAAGAAGATGGCTCCTAGGGATTCCACCACTCAGGATCCCATCGATCATGTTAACAAACCTCGGGTGGAGGTTAGAGACCAACCTAATGCAGAAGATCCACAAGATGCTCACCAGGAGGAGATGGCGGAATTTCTGGAGAGGCAGGAGGACCTTGCTGCAGAACTTTCCCTCTAGAGGGTGAATATGGAATGGAAATGATGGGAGATAGATGAGCAAGTCTAGAGGATGATCCTGAGGGAGCAAGAAGCTGACCGAAGGCACTAGGAGGTTGCTATGGCCCTTGAGACGGCTACCCAGTTAGCCCAAGCTAACGTTGAAGCCGCTGCTCAGGCGGTGAGGGAGGCTCAAGCCAAAGAAGCAGGAATGCGAGACAGTAGTAATAGGGAGTCCCAGGGGAGGAGTTGAACTGCAAGGATGCTCTTAGAGCCACTTTCCTAGAGACAGGATGAAGAGACATAATCCAAGACTACCTTCTCCATGACTAAGAAGAATAACACTTCATCTCAGAGTAAGATTGCTACCAACCCGAAGGCCCTTTCCAAGGGGGAAAGACGAAACAAGGCAGGAGATAAGCGTCAAACATCTGAGAGGCGTGATAGGAATGGAAATGGCCGCTCAAAGTCATGTAGGAGGAGAAGCTCGGGGGCAGGGTCACACCAACAAGGGCAAGGCAGACCTACCGCCCCTACACCCTCAGCTCGCAAGAGAAAGGAACCGATGAACAACACAAATACCGTGTTCGATAGGCTTGAGAAAAATGCACAACCTCAGGATCTGAGGGAGGTCATCAACACGAGGACCAATGCTTAGGAATGGGTACTAGGGAAGTCCACCCCACCTGGAGCAGCGATCCCACCAGCAGTTCAGGCTCAAATAGATGCACTCGTCATGGCTGTTTAGGTTCTGACAAAGAAAACTTTCGATATCGAGATGGCTCATAGAAGTGTGAGTCCCTTTAGTGCCAAGATCCAACCTGCTCAATTACCACCAAAATATAAGACCCACAAACTTCCAACATACACTAGGAAGGAGGACCCAGTACGACAGATTGGAAAGTTTGAGGATCAGAGGGAGTTACTCAGTGTGGAGCATGATTATAGGTGTAGGGTATTCCCCACCACTCTATCTAACTCAACTCAGGAATGGTATTGGAAATTCAAGCCTGCATCCATCACATCCTGGGAGCAGTTCAGGAAGGAATTTCTCAAGGTCTTCAGTGCTGGAGAGATTCAACCAGTTTATGCCAATCAGCTAGCTTACATCAAGCTAGGGAAGGATGAATCCCTAAAGGATTACATCCAAAGATTAATGAGAGAGGTAAACTGAGCATCCATAGTAGGAGATGAAGGGAAGTCCATTGCCATCTCAGTAGGAATAATTTATCGTAGTCTCTTGTCAGATAGCATACACAGAAACCCCATCAACACCTTGCAGGAGTTCCTGGACCGAGTAGAAAAATACATGAAGCTAGATGACGCTATCATGAAGGAAGAAAAATGCATAAACCATCCAAACACTATCAAGACAGACAAGAACGACTCAAACCCTCAGGGCGGCAATGGGAGCAACGGTAAGAAGAGGAGTACCTTAGGGGCCGAGCAGGGTGGAGAAAAGAAAGCTAAATCAGCACCAGCCGACAAACAGCCTAAGCATCAGCCCTACCAGCCCAGGTTCACCAATTATACCATCCTGACTACATCAATGGTTGGGATTTACTTTGCAACATAACATGAGGTACCATACCGAAAGCCACCACCCTTGCATTCAAAAGGAAGGAGGGACAAGAATAAGTTTTGTCGTTTCCATAATGATTACGGGCACGACACAAATGAGTGCAAACAATTGAAGGATGAGATAAAGTTTCTCGTTCGATCAGGAAAACTCTCGAGGTACCGATTCAAGACCGAAACCTTAAGCAGGATTCCAGAGTTCTGAAGGTAGAGGAGTCCACCACTGGAGCCAGCGACAGTAGAATTCACATTGGATACCATATGTGGGGGGCCCCACATAGAAAGCAATAGTAACAATGTTTTTGAGCGATATGCAAGGAACTTAAGACATGAGGTAGGGGAGTCTTCCTAGTGCATGGCAGCCGAGGAGTGGTCTCCAAAGAATCCAAAGTATGAAAGTGAAACTCTCACTTTTACGAAGGATGACGCCAAGCATGTGAGGTACCCCCACAATGACCCTCTAGTCCTTACCATTCAAATCGCCAATGCCCAAGTGAAGAGATGATTGGTGGATACGGGAAGCTCAGTAGATATCGTCTACAAAACATCCCTCGAGAAGATGAAGCTCACGGTCAAGGACCTGACACCGTGTTCCCAAGTGATATATGGGTTCACGGGAGAATGGCTTGCACCAGCAGGAACTATCAGACTAATGGTCACGGTGGGGGATGCCCCCAAGCACGAGACTCTGACGATAGAGTTCTTGGTGGTAGATTGCTCATCGGCTTACAATGCAGTGCTCGGGAAATCCCTCCAGATGGCATTACACATATCAATGTCTATCTGGCATCTATCTTTGAAGTTCCCCACAAGAGCAAGGCAAGGATGCGTACAGGGTAACCAAAGGGAGGCACGAGAATGATATAATTCGTCAGTGGTCAAGGCAAAGAAAGGACCAAGCGTAAACAACATGGTAGTAACCTACTGCGAAGAGAATGAAGGAATTGATGAGGTTGTCAACATGGAAGTTGACGTTGAAAGAAACACTTTACTAGAGCTGGGGGCTCCTTTTAATGAAGATTTGTTATTATAGCAAGTTTCCCAAAGCGAGGGAAATGACATCGATCTTTGCTTTGGGGATGACACCATGGGGGTAGGACCAGTCGAAGATCTTGACAAAGTCCTACTAGATGAGGAAGACCCGACTAGAGTAATTAAATTCAGGAAGGAGCTAAAGGTGGAAATTAAGGCTCGGTTGGTAGAAAGAACTAGGATGTCTTTGCCTGCTTAGATAAAGACATGGTTGGAATTTATCCATCCGTGATAAGCCATGTCCTCAATGTGGACAAGAGCTACCCACTGGTGCAACAAAATAGGAGAATTCTTGACAAAGATTGATCTCAAGCCCTGAAGGAGGAGGTCGAGCGGCTCAAGGAAAATGATATTATAAAGGAGGACTCTTACTCAGATTCGATATCAACCTCCCATCCTAGTGAAGCCACTATATGGTGAAGTACTATTCATCTAATTGGCAATCACTGAGCATGCAATCAGCGCTGCTTTGGTAAAAGAAGAGAATAGGGTACAACACCCTGTGTACTATATTAGTAAAAGGCTAGTAGGTGTGGAGTCTAGGTATCCCCCTCTTGAAATGCTAGCCTACTATTTAGTAATCGCCTCTCGAAAGCTGCGTCCTTATTTCCAAGCTCACTCAATCCAAGTGCTGACCGATCAATCACTGAGAAAAGTTCTTTAGAAACTAGAGGCCTCAGAACGATTACTCAAGTGGGCAGTGGAACTAGGACAGTTTGATATTACTTATCATTCGAGGACGGCGATAAAAGGACAAGCGTTGACAGACTTCATAGTCGAAGGCACTAACCTTGAAGACCCTTCCTACCAATTGGAGAATGGAGATACCAAGCAAGAAAGAGATACTCCTGTATGGAATCTATATGTTGATGGGGCATCCAATGAACATAACTTAGGCGCAGGAATCATACTGATCACTCGGAAAAAATCACCGAATCCATTGCACTCTTAGATTTGGATTCAACGCTTAAAACAACAAGATTGAGTATGAGGCATTATTAGCAAGATTTCTCTTGTCTTGGGATGTGCATACACAGTCCCTGGAGATATTCAGTGATTCCCATGTAGTGTTGTACCATGTACTAGGGGAGTATCAAGCCAAGGGACTTACGATGGTCCAGTACTTGAACTAGGTGAAGGACTTGTTGACACAATTCAAGAAATACTCAATTATACAAGTCCCGAGGGATCAGAATGCCAATGTTGATGCCTTAACCAAGCTTGCTAGTGCCAAAGATGCAGAAACCTTGAATGTCATTCGCGTCGAATACTTGGTGGAAAGAAGCATAAACAAGCAAGAGACACTACCTGTTGAGTTAGGAGATACAAGGATGACCCCTATTATTATTTATCTCAACCAAGGAGTAGTACTCAGTGATTGGAACAAAGCAAGGAAATTGGTGAGACAAGTTGCACGATATATGATAGTCGAAGGGGTCCTGTACCGATGATGGTACTCCCTACCACTGCTAAGGTGCGTTACACCTGACCAAAGCTGCTAATGATCGAGGTACATGAGAGGTTTTGTGGAGATCACGCTGGGGGGCAGAGCCTATCAAAGAAAATCCTAAGCCAAGGATACTTTTGGCCAATGATTAACGATGACTCGATGGAGTATGTCAGAAGATGCCGCAAGTGTCAAATGTTCTTCAAGATACCCCGGACGGCACCTAATGAATTAACACAAATGCAAAGCCCTTGGCCCTTTGCTGTATGTGGAATTGACCTGATTGGAAAGCTACCCACAGGAAGGGGAGGAGTCCAATTTGCTGTTATAGCCGTAGACTACTTCACCAAATGGACTGAAGTAAAACCGATCGCTACCATAACCTCGAAGAAAGTCTTAGACTTTGTGGTGAAGAAAATCATATGTCAATTTGGTCTACTAAAGAAGATAGTCTCAGACAATGGGACTCAATTCGATAGTGATATGTTCATTGACTTTTGTACGAGACATGGAATCACAAAGAGCTTTTCCTAGGTTGCACACCCCCAAGCTAATGGTCAAGTAGAAGCAGTGCACAAGACTATCAAAGACACTCTGAAGAAACACCTTGAACAAGCCAAAGGGACTTGGCCAGAATTACTTCCGGAGGTCCTATGGTCACAACGAGCGGGGACTCGAATGGCTACAAGCGATACCCTGTTCTCTTTGGCATTTGGTCATGAAGCCATGTTACCAGTTGAATTCACTCCCCCATCACATAGGCGAGAGACATACAATCAAGGGACGAACCATCAACTAATAGAAGAGTCGCTCGATTTAATTGAAGAAAGACGAGAAAAGGCAAGTCTCAGAGTAGTAGCACATCAATAAAAAGTGGCCAGATACTTCAACTCCAGAGTGAATGATCGAATATTCCAAGTTGGAGACTTAGTACTCAGGAGGGTGTTCCTAAACACTATAAGTACTGCACCAGGGGTACTAGGACCTAATTGGGAAGGGCCATACCTTATGGAGGAGATGATCCCACCAAGGACATACAAAATAGCTTGACTGACTGGAGAACTAATCATAAACTTCTAGAACGACAAACACCTCCATCGGTACTATCAGTGAAGCAGTTTAGCAGCGACATGAGTTTTAATTTGCAAGTGTATTATTTTCAAATTATCTATGTAACAACTACCATTGTGCTTCAATGAATGAATTTAATTTCTTAAGTTTCTCTTAATTCTTTAAATTTCATTCAACAAGGGACAGGTCCTAGGACCTTGTCGCCAAATTAATGGATCATGTTCGATCTTGGTTCTTGAGGACCATATCGACCCATACGATCCAAAAGAGAGACAAGTTTTAGGACCTTGTCGACAAGTATTAGCAAGATTACGCTTATCTTAGGATGGTCATGCACAGTCCCTGGAGATACTCAGTGATTCCCAGCTAGTGGTGTACCAGGTACTGGGGGAGTATCAAGCCAAGGGACTTAGGATGGTGCAGTACCTGAACACAGCGAATGACTTGTTGACATAGTTCAACAGATACTCGATTACACAAGTACCGAGGGAGCATAATGCCAATGCTGATGCCTTAGCCAAGCTTGCCAGTGCCAAAGATGCAGACACCCTGAACGTCGTTCCCGTTGAATACTTGGCAGAAAGAAGCATAACCGAGCATGAGGCACTACTTGTTGAGTTAGTAGATACGTGGATGACCCTTATTATTAACTATCTCAACCAAGGAGTAGTACCCAGTGATCAGAATAAAGCAAGGAAGTTGGTGAGACAAGCTACGTGATATATGATATTCGAAGGGGTCTTACACCGATGAGGGTAATCCCTACCACTGCTAAGGTGCGTTGCACCCAACCAGTCAAAGCTGTTAATGATCGAGGTACACGAGGGGTTTTGTGGAGATCACGCTGGGGGGCAGAGCCTATCAAAGATAATCCTAAGACAAGGATACTTTTGTCCAACGATGAATGAAGACTCGATGGAGTATGTCAAAAGATGCCACAAATGTTAGATGTTCTCCAAGATACTCCGAGCGACACCTAATGAATTAACACAAATGCAAAGCCCTTAGCCCTTCGCTGTACGGGGAATCGACCTGATCGGAAAGCTATCCACGGGAAGGGGAGGAGTCTAATTTGTTGTTGTAGCGGTAGAATACTTCATTAAATGGACTGAAACAGAACCGCTCGCCACCATTACCTTGGAGAAAGTCTTAGACTTTGTGGTGAAAAATATTATATGTCGATTCGATCTACCAAAGAAGACAGTCTCGGACAATGGGACTCAATTCGACAGTGATATGTTCACCGAATTTTATATGAGTCATGGAATCACAAAGAGATTTTCCTTGGTAGCACACCCCATGCTACTGGTCAAGTAGAGGCAGTGAACAATACTATCAAAGACACTCTGAAGAAACACCTTGAACATGCCAAATGAGCCTTGCCAGAATTACTTCCGTAGGTCCTATGGTTACATCGAACGACGACATGAACGATGACAGGCCATACGTCATTTTCTTTGGCATTTGGGTATGAAGTCAAGTTGCCAGTTGAACTCACTCCCCCATCGCATAGACAAGAGGCATACGATCAGGGGAGGAATCGTCAACTAATAGAAAAGTCGCTCGATTTAATCAAAGAAATACAAGAAAAGGCAAGTCTCAGAGTAGCAGCACATCAACAAAAAGTGGCCAGATACTTCAACTCTAGAGTGAAAGATAAAAAAATTCTTAGTACTCAAGAGGGTGATCATAAAAACTAAGGACACTATAGCAGGGGACTAGGACCTAATTGGGAAGGGCCATATCTTGGGGAGGAGGTGATCCCACCAGGGACATACAAGATAGCTCGACTGAATGGAGAACTAATAAAAAACTACTGGAAGGGCGAATACCTCCACCGGTACTATCAGTGAAGCTGTTCAGTAGTGACACAAGTTTTAATTTGGAAATGTAGTATTTTCAAATTATCTATGTAACGACCATTGTGCTTCAATGAATGAATTTAATTTCTTAATTTTCTCTTAATTCTTTAAATTACATTCAACAAGAGACAGGCCCTAGGACCTTGTCGCCATTATGGATCATGTTCGATCTTGGTTCTTGAGGAGCCTATCGACCCATACGGTCCAAAAGAGAAAGTGGTTCGAGGAACTTGTTGCCAAATTAATGGATCATGTTCGATCTTGGTTCTTGAGAAGCTTATCGACCCATACAATCCAGAAAATAGACAAGTCCTAGGACCTTGTCGCCAAACTATTTGATAATGTTCGATTCTGGTTCTTGAGGAACCTATTGACCCACAAGATCAACAAGAGAGACAAGTCCTAGGAACTTGTCGTCAAAATATGGATCATGTTCGATCTTGGTTCTTGAGGAGCCTATCAACCCATACGATCCAAACAAGAGACTGGTCCAAGGACCTTGTCGTAATTTATTTAACCATGTTTGATCTTGGTTCTTGAGGAACCTATCGACCTATATGATCAACAAAAGAGACTAGTTTGAGGACCATTCACCATTATTTGATCATGTTCAATCCTGGTTCTTGAGGAACCTATCGACCCATACGATAAAAAAAAAGACTGGTTCGAAGACCAATTGCCATCATCGAATCATAATAGAATATGGTCCTTGAAAGACCGATCAATAATTTGATCTAAGACTCATTACAGGCTCGATTATCCCATCTAGACCCGGTTGGTCCAACTTAGACACTTCTTTCTACAATCATTATAACGAGTACAGGAGAGATTACGTAGATCGTGATCGACACTTGCTACACAATCAACATCTGTGTATATGTATCATTACTACTGAGTATGAAACCATCACCCAATTACCAATGAGAGACAAACATTTGCTGCTTGCATCATTGGGTGAACGGGATAGTACTATGTGTCTATACGCTCAAAGCAAGGCATGGTCAAGTAGCAAGTGACCAAGTCTTTTAAACCCATGATTACTTGGGGGGCATATAGTACATACCGATCAGGGTATACACAAGCAATGAGGACGTGACCTCAAATACTAAGAAACCTCAAGTTTTTCTAGGCATTTGTTCAACATATATTCTGAAAATACATAAAACAAAAACAAAAAAAGGCATTGGTGAGGAGACTTCTTTTCATGTCCCTTATAGGGTGGTCGGCCAATCCATCAACCTATAGGGTGGTCGGCCTATCACCCATGGGGTGGTCGACCTGACCTGTTTTGTTCATGGTACTTGGTGAAGTATCATACTACTCACATTACCATGGTTGTTAGCATGGAAAACATAAAAGAGTAAGGTTAGTATGGCACGTGAAATACATGTGTTCGGAGTATACTGATACCTGAACTAATGACGGTTGTGAGTTGATATACTTAGTAAGCATTGGAAATAAAAAATTTCAATCAATACATTGAGTACTCATAACAAAAAAAGCAAAAAGGCATAAAATTTCATATGTAAAAATTGTCAAGTAAGGTGCCCCACCAATGGGATGAAAGGAATGACAGAGTAAAAGACCAAAAGAAGACTAACTAGGGTAAGGACTATCATCTAAAAGACCACCCTGAGCCTTGACAGCCTCACGAGCCAGACACTTCCTAAGCTCATTCACTCGCGTCTTCTCATGAAGGAAATCCAAGTTTAGATCTATGTTGGACTTCCAATCAAGAAGAAGCAAGAGAAAGCTGTCTCTAAATACTCCTCTCGAGCCTTGTCCCATGAAGCCTTGACCTCTTGATCCTTCTTGACAAGAGCTTCCTTCCACAGTTGGTCCATGTCAGCAATCAACTTCTCTTTCTCAGCTTCAGACTGTTGGAGCTGATTGGCAAGTTTTCCCTCCATATGGGTTATCCTGAGAGTCAACTCGGTCACTTCCTGCTGTTTGAGCTCCAAGGTACTGTGGAGAATGTCGATCTCTTCATCCTTCACAGCAATGTTAGCATCCCTAGAGCCAAGAATGCGCCTAAGGTCCAACACCTCCTAGCGGATAGCTTCAAGCTCAGAACGAAGGTTGGAGAGCGCAGAGTTATAATCTAAAGACCTATCACAGACATCGGAGACCAATATCAATGCCTGCAAAAAACATACAAGTGTTAGATAAACATCAACACACAAGCTAACGAGACAAGAAGAAAACTATAAAGGACTCACACTCTGAATTTCAAGGAGTGACTTCGTCAGGATGGTGCTCAAGTCCTCATTCTTAATCCTATTAAAAGTTGTTTTTGTCTACTCTAGATGGGACGCTCGGTCCATGATGGCACCTATGTTCCGTATGGCAGATTGGTGTGGCTCAGATAAGGGAGCAGGCATAGAACAGGAGGCACCCGCATCAGTGAAGATGGGAGGAACCGGTGTAGGCAAGGATGGCTCTACCTTTGCGATGAGACTAGATGCCAAAGGAGTCGGAGGAGGCACCTCAGAAGGAACCTCCATTATTGATTCAGCCTCAACCTTGGTCCTCTTAGCCGCTCGGACAGAAAGACTGGCCTGGGCGGGAGTCGACCTTTGCTGGGTATGGACAAAGCTGAACATGTCTAAACCTGCAAAAGGATATCAAGCACAGATGAATCATAAAATAAAGGAGATAAAGTGTCAAACCTTCTGAACGAGATTCAGGCTCGAACATAGCCTCATAAAAGTGTTTTGAAGGAAGCGATGAGTATGCGACAGATGCACCCACCTTATCACCCTCCTGTCCCGCTAGCACATGCAAAGAGGGTACCTCCTCGACATGAATAGGTCCCGGGGAGTCTATGGCGTTCACGGGCTTAGGACCATCTTCATCCAGAACATCGTCTAGAGTAGGAGGAAACAACCCGACCTTCCTAAGGTTCTCTGAAGTAACGAGGGTCTTGACATTCTTCTCCTTAGGGGTCATGGCAATCAACGCCTTGGCCCTAACTGTCATAGCCTGAGTCGGCAGTGGTTTATAAAAAGGGCTGACGTGCTTAAACTTGGAGTGGTTGGCCTCTGCATTCTTAGTGAAGAAATAGTTGTCGGCATATCTAAATGCCTTGCTATTTCCATAGAATTCTTCCAAGAAGGTGTCGATACCCTCACTCGTATAATGGTGGAAGGGGAAATACCCCAAGTTGCGCTGGGAAGGGTTCGTCTTCAGATTGAATAAGTAGTGGATCTCGTGAGGTACTGGAGCAGGCCATTTTTTGTGATGATAGATAATGTTCAACGCAGACAACACCAAGATCGCATTGGGAGCCAGTTGAGAAGGACTAATATCGAAATAATCCACTACATTCCGGAAGTATGGATGAAGAAGAAGTAGGGCGCCATACTTGATGGAAGAAAGTTTTCAGGCACACATAGCCAGACGGGGGGTCCTCAGCTCTGTCATTTGGACCATGGATAGTAATAGATACACTAGAAAGGTCAAATGTCTTCCTTATGTTCTTTATCTTCTATCCAGTCATGTCAATAATTTTGGATCAAAATGAAACAAAACAAGGAGATTCAGACAGATTCATCAAAAACGTCAATATTGGGAAAGAATACATACCAAAGAGGAGATACACAGAGTTGATGAAGAATTGGAGAATTCCACAGCTCAGATATGCAGAGTTGATGAAGAATTGGAGAATTCATCAGGTTAGGGTTAAAAGATTTTGATCATAAACCTTTAATTTTCATTAAAATGGTGGATCCCTAAAACATGGTATAAGTGATAATTTATAATCTCCAAAAGATAATACAACCAAAAGCCACTTTAATGGAAAAACACATGTTTTAGGGCTCTGTCCCTGCACTTTCCCTCGACCGTGGCGAACGAGCAGCTGACTATGTACACTTCGCCCCCAAAGCTCTCCAACTCATGGTTGGTCCAGCTTCCCTTTGCCTTTACCTGCACCACGTAGCACCAGTGAGCCAAGGGTCTAACAAGGAAACCAAAAACATCAAGCTCATTTAGCAACAGACATATTCAGTCAATCTTAATTCAACAAGTTTAATTATTTAACAGAATTCGAGTATAAAATTAAACAGTGGTACTCATTTCATCTCAAATAAATATCACAATCAATTACAAAAATGCTCAGGGTTGGCACACTTAGGCCGAGCCCTCTGTTTATCCACCTGACCTCGACTCGCTTAGGCCGAGCTGCGTTCAGTACACTTATCATCAGCCTCGACACCCTTTGGCCGTTCATTCTCAAATAACATAACAATCGTACAATTACATAGTACATGTATCCAATTATTGGGAATCTCAGTCCCGTTCACAACCACAAGGGTGCAGTTTTCTTACCTCAAATCCCTAGCAGTGAATTAAGAGGACAGTCCCGAGCACGATCCTCAATCTTGAGCCTTAGCGATAAACCTAGTCACAATGTCAATGGGTGATCATCAATTCATAACCCAAATAAATGTTTAGGAAACAATAACTAGCCTCCGAGACCTCGAATTCTACTAAATCAGGTTTTAGAAATTGTCCCGAACGCTTAGGTTTGAACCACCGAGCCTTCCCAAGCCTAAAAACTAACCTAGGCCAAAGTTCCCTAGACGGGCTGCGACTCGACCCTGAGGGTCACGGCACACCCCAAGTTAGAGGTGTGGCCCTATGCCTTTTGTGGAGGCTGGCCACGACTTGCCCCCATAGGGCCGCGACGCGCCCTCAAATCAGAAAACCCTCCCTGGGCATTCTGGGCATGCGGGACGCAACACCCATGAGCTGGGTCGCGGCGCGCCCCCACAAACCTAGAATTTTATGGGTTTTCTCAGCATCCTTCCGAGCCAAAACCTCAAAATTCAACTTTAACATGTATCCAAGCCAAAACCAGGTTTAGTTACAAGTCTAAAACCCTTAATTACATATCTTATACATAAAAACACTCAAAACCCTTCTATATTTACCATCCCAAATCACCAATTAACTATCCCTCAAGACCCTAGACCAATTTTCCCCAATAACCTAAATTCCCAACAAAACAAGACATGGTTCTTACCTCAGCATACACTTAGTTGATCCTAGCTTAATTTCCCCCTCGTTTCCAGCTCTAGTTCAAGCTTAACTCCTTGAATTTCCTTCTTCTAGATTCAAGTTCTCCTTAGGCTTCTAGAGAGAAAATGTGAGATGGAGGGAGTGAGAGAGAATTGAGTGTTCTCAGCACTTGGGGTGGTTTCTAGCTAAGTCTAGAGTTTCCCCTACTAAGTTAATATTTTAACTCAAAATGACCAAACTACCCCCTTGGATTACTTGGTCCTTTAATTTGTTCTAGGGGTAAAATAGTCTTTTCCCCAATTCCCGCTAATTCCTCAAGTGTTCCTAACATTTACCAATTAATCATGTCGAATCCAATTAATTAGCAAATACTTATTCAGTCCTTAATAAATACTAAGATACTCTCTAAATTCCCAAAATACCCCCAGGCTCTCCCCGAGCCTGGTATTTAAACCCCGCTGTGACCGATTTGCTAATCTGCTCACTAGGACCGTCTCGAGCCATACACTGCAAATTTATCTACATAATAATGTGGTCTCAACCATATATCACATATAATCACATTTATGCCCTTAACGACCAAAATTACAAATATGCCCTTATAAGCTATAAAGGACTCACATGCATATAATGTACTCACATAATCATACTATGTTAGGAACGAGTTTCCTAATACGCAGCGGAATGGTGGTGTGGTTGGCCCAGTGTACAACAAAATTTTTGTAACATATTTAAACTACCTTTAAATATGCAGATCCATTAATATACATACATTAATCATAAACAAGATAAGGATAGAATTCATACCTCTTGAAGCCTATCAAGTATCCTTGCTATCTTTTCATATTTAGAACGATCTTCCTATCCAAGCCGCTCCCACGTACTCACACCAAGATCTTCCAAAGCGTTCTCTACACCTCAAGAAATGTGTGGGCACTTAGAGAATGAAGGATAGTTTATTTGTGATTCTACTTGATGTACTCAACACATGAGATCGAGAGAATAGGCATGAGAATTGGTTCTTTATTTTCAGGGAGAGAAAACTATCGTTCTGTTTTTCACAGAGCGAATGTTCAGAGTTGTCTCACACACACATCTGAATATTTTTCTGATTAGTCATACTTAAAAGAAAATATTCAAAATTTAAAAAATAAATCTGTAACCATTTTACAATTTACTTTTTAATTAATTAATTATTCTATTAATGAAAAAATCCAAAAACCAATTTTTGAATTATCCATTAATTAATTAATTAAATAGATAAAAATGAGAATCCCATCCCTGAAAATTTCCCTACACGCCACACACAGTCCATGGACTGTGTGTGCACGTGTAGCCTCCCTAATTTTAGGGATGTTGTTTTTTCAAATTTTATTTAATTATTTATTCAAACTGTTTTATCAGATAAGTTCTAACAACCTGATAACTAATTCAAATTTAAATTAATTATCTTTTTAATTAATTATCAAATATAATTAATTATTTGAATAAATATTAATCTTTTAAATTCAAATCCAATTTGAACTTATCAGATTATTATCTCCCACTCAAATAAATATATTTAATTAATTCTACCAATTAATTAAATCCAAAATTTTCGAAAATAAATATTTAATTTATTATAATTTCGAAAATTATAATTAATTATTTATTTAATTAAATTTCAAAATTACTTTAATTATTTAATATAATTTCGAAAATTATACAATAATGAATTAATTTTGTTAACTACAACTAATTTGTAATTAATTAATTAATCACTATTATCATATAATTGCATATTTGGCGTGAAGAACAAATTTCTTCTTAAATATGTCTTTAAACTATTTTCCCTTCATATCAACTCTTACCTTGAACAGTGTTGATAGAGCCGCTATGGGGACCTATGAACCTATAATTCTAAGCTCCAATAAATTTGAGATTATTAATTAAACTCTTTAATTAAATAATCTTAATTTATTAATCTCATGATTATTCCACTATAAATATGAGACTACACTCTTGTAATTATAGACATTTCATTTAGGGCTGAGCATTGGGCGGGTTGGTCGGGTTACAAGGCATTTTTACCCGTCCAATGTCATAATTGGGTTAGCAAAAGTGACCCGTAACTTGCCCAATTAAGAAAAAAAAAATTTAAACCCGTCCAATAATTTGGGCGGGTTGATCGGGTTAACCCGTCCAAACTGAAATGGTATTTTTTTTTTGGCGGATTGGGCGGGTCAACCCGCCCAAACAAAAGTGGTATTTTTTTTAAAACATTTTTGTAATTTTTTTCTTTTAAATACTAGTACTAATAGTGTGAAGTTTATATTTTTAAGCTTAAAACAATATTTTAAATTTATAGAAAAAAAATTAAAACAAAACTTAATTAATTTATATATTTATTTGAATATATTAAAAATAATAAATTTTTAATTGGGCGGGTTGGGTTATATTGGGCGGGTTGATAATTATTTTCAACCTGCCCAATGTAACAATTGGGCGGTTTAAATTTTGGTCGGTTATTCGGGTTACGTTTTTTGGCGGTTTTTTCGGGTTGGTTTGGGCGGTTTATTCGGGTTGGGCGGGTTGTAAAATTTTTTGCACAACCCTAATTTCATTTACTGAGTACTTTATGATCATAAAGCGTCCATTGATATAATCATTGCATACAACTTGACCCTCTAATAATGGTTCATAATTAATCGGGAAGGTTAATTCATAACTAAATTATGAATTTGAGCTCAATAACCTTTCAGTCCCAAAAGTCAACCCTTAAGAGAACCATCATTCAATCTCTTGCGAGAAGGCATAGATTCCATATCTGTATACTATGTCCCCAGCTATCTACATCAATGAGTTCCCAAAACAAAAGCTTTTAGCCTGATCATTCTGACAGACCCTAACAAGTGAATCAAAGAACTCATATAACATAAACAGGAGTTCATAGTAACTTCAGGATTAAGATCTATTTGTATATGATCATCATTTGATATATTTAATTAATACTTCGAAACAGTATTTAACTAAGTATTAAGAAACATATCTGGTCCAGTTCTATAGATTCTCTAATATATAAAGCACCTCCACTAAAGTGTCCTACCACACTAGTGATCCGGATCTAGATCACATGTATTCATAATACTAGTAGGCCGTGCTTGCAGTAATTAATCTAAAGATTCTATAACTTTATTTTATTGCGAACTATTCAAGTTCATTTATCTCAAACACAATCCTCCCGTACCAATACATGTTTGAGATCACATATATGAACTTAGGAATTTTCCTGATATTTACTTAATATTATCACAGAATAATATAGTCTATAAAATATATGCATAAAAAATTCAATTCATTTATTTATTTCATAAAAACAATGTCTACTACATATGCTTTCAGGGCACATTTCCAACATATTAATCATGCATGCCATGTAGTCACACATTTAACCAAAAAACACACATATAAACCAATTATGCCCTCCCAGCACGCTAATCAAGGCATTAAGCCCTATTAGCAATTTTGGGTCATTACAGTTTATTTAAGATATTTGTACTCTGTCGTATATTAGATTCATTCCGTTCAAAAGGTGTCATACATTGTACATATGACCGTTGGCCAACTTCATAGGTCAACAATGGTGTTCTTTATAATCTTTGGCAAGAGATAAATCTATTTTATGTTCCTGAATGGAAATGTTCTAGTGATGCTTTTTTTCTTTTCAAAAAGTGCTTGATTGAGAAAGACTTTTTGATTTTCTTCATAGACTTAACCAAGACCTAGATGAGGTGCATCGTCGTCTCTCGGGAAAAAACTCTTCCCACAATTCGTGAAGCTTTTGCAGAGGTTTGTAGGGAGGCGAGTCATGATGGGTTCTCCTCCTGCTGCTGAAACTGAACAATCTGCCCTTGCTGCTCGACATTCTAATGATGGTGATAACTCTTGAGGGACTCGCGGTGATCATCTCTGGTGTACAAACTGAAGTAAAGTTGGTCATACCAAGGAGACATGTTGGAAGATTCATGGGAAACTTGTATTTTGGAAGCCTTGTTCCTCTACTCATAACTATTATGATAGCTAGGCCATGACAACTGCACCATTCAAGCGTTTCCCTTTCTCTCTGGCCCAAATTACTCAACTCCATCAGCTATTGAACCCGACAACCAATGCTTCCACATCTGATCCTTCATCTAGTTCAACTCAAGGTACCTTCACTGCCTTCAATGCTAAAAAATATGCCTGGATAATAGACTCAGGGGCATCAAACCACATGAATGGTCAGACTAGTCACTTTACCACTTATGCTTCCTACCCAGGAACTCAAAATATTAAAATTACTTATGGTTCTCTTTCTTTTGTGGCTGGTAAAGGATCTATACAATTATCATCTTCCATTATATTGCATGATGTTCTCCATGTTTCCAATCTTTCCTGTAATATTCTTTCAATCAGTAAAATTGCCCATGATCAATAATATTTTTCCTTTTTCTCATCACTTGGTTGTAATTTTCAGGATATATCCTCGGGGAAGATAATTAGGAATCCGAAGGCATGTAGTGGTTTGTATTACTTTGATCTGTCTCCTTCTGCTCAAGTTGATAAAGATTTTATTTTTGGTTGTATTTCCTCACATAATAATGATATTATTCGGTGGCATTATAGGCTAGGCCACCCTAGTTTTTCATATTTGAAAAATTTATTTCCTATGTTATTTTAGAATGAAGACTTGAGCTTATTTCATTGCGACATTTACCTTACAAATCAACTCAGCCTTTTAATCTCATTCATAGTGATGTATGGGGACCATCTAGAATAACAAATACTACAAATAAAAAATGGTTTATCACTTTTATTGATGATCACACACTTGTTAGTTGGGTATTTTGCTTAAATCTAAATGTGATGTTGCCTTGACTTTTAAAAGTTTTCACTATATGATAAAAAATCAATTCAATACAAATCTCCAAGTCTTATACACAGACAGTGGCACTAAATATTTCAACTCAATATTAGGTGATTATCTTCTTTCTCATGTAATCGTTCATAAAATTTCATGTGCAGGCACACCCCAACAAAATGGGGGTCACTGAACGCAAAAATAGACACATATTAGAAATTGCTATAGCAATTATGTTTGCAACCTTAGTTACGAAACACTTTTGGGGTGAAGTTGTTCTTACGGCTCCCTATCTTATCAATAGAATGTCCTCTCGAGTATTGAAATTTCACACTCCTCTATCTATACCTGTAACGCCCTTGATAACCAAGATTGTTGCACTGCGTGTTTAAAATAGTGCTTAACCTATTAAGTAAGTCGCTTGAACTTCAAATCCCTTATGCTATGCATTCACTTCTAACTCATGGATGCCTACACTGTACTTTAATCGTGGTTATCCAGCATCACCATCAACTTAATGTTCCATATATACCGATCATGTTCTCATTCTTTCACCTACCACAAAGCACAATCCACCATCCCTTCAGTCTATATCTGGACGCGTCTCAGCCTTTGATGCACCGCTTTACAACTTCATGTCTTAAACAAAGATAATGTCCTTCATGTTACCCTTCCGTATCCATCCATTACACATGGATTCCAATACCATAGGGTGCTACCAATCCTAATTATTCCTTCCGAATATCTGATACAAAATTATCCATTCAGTCTAACTTTAGGGTTTTCTATCATCCCAATCTCGGGTGTAGCTGTCTTCGAAGATACTTCAGATAATAGATAATGTGTCCACCGATCTTACAATACTTCTCACCCCTTCGACACTCTTCAGTAATTTATTTGTAGCTTCTGATTGAATTTGTTCATACTTGATCCTTTCTCTTCCAAAAGCCTGACCTTGAATACCCTTGGAGAAATCGAAGCTGACACCTTCTGGAGCCTTACCCGAGACCCTGCTTCCTCAGTCTTAATATCATCAATGTAGTAGTCATTCACATTCTGCTTCTAATTGGGAAGTAGTCCAACACATCCCTAACGAACTTGGATGTGACTCATTCATGTTGTTCCTGTACTCTCTGCTTGTCGAACTTACCTGTGTTGTTTGAAGCATAGGTCAGTTAAAAACCTTCACTGGTAATCCATCGCATCCCACTTGGTACAAGTAATGATTCCTTAAATGTCTCTTTCCTTGATCCTCAGCTGGTAATAACCAGATCGAAGATCAATTCCTGAAGACATTGTCATGTCTTGTAACCGGGGATTTAAACTCTTCATCCTTAACAGGCGATGTCAATGAATCCCATGATATGATGCTCCGTCTAATCTATCCCTAAGTTTAATACTTCTTTAACTAAACTATTATTTCTTTTTGCTAAGCTAATATCATTCTTCATGATATCCCTGATATTGAGTCTATCCATACCCAAAGCCTGAAAAATACCCAACAACTCCTTGCTTTCCCATCTGAAACCCTACTGGCCAACCCAGTTTCCATTCAGTCCAACTAATATACTTCAAGTGATGTCCCCTACAATCCATGGTTGTCCCTTATCTAACAAATTAGCTCCTGCTCAGGCTCATATAAAGGCTCTCATATGAGCCCAATCACTTTCACTACGAACCCCTTTTCTACTTGTATTCCAATTCTTCTTTTATAAATTGCTAACTCTCCCCCAATAGGCACTAATATCTAAATCCCCTCCGTATAACACCCTTGAGACATGTACTTCATATTTGAATCTTTCTTGGGAGATACACAACACCGAACTCTTCCAACTCATTGTATAATAAAGAGCGGGGACTACCAAGTCAACCGGTCACCTCCGAGGAGCTAGCCTCGGGCTCTAAATACAACAAGGTATTCTAGTCTTCCCGTATCTAATCTCAGGCAATCCGCCCTAACGTACTGAATTGTTCCATGTAGAAAACATGCACTTACTTGGCGTCTTCCTAGATGGCGTCTCCCGCCTCTGGCGCACACTAACTAACTTCACCAAACTTCATCACCGCCCTGGCGGTTAACCTGTAAACTATACCCCTTCTTGCCAGAACAAGAACTAGGAGTAGAAGAGCTATTAAGGGTCCTTCTTTTTCTGGTTACCAGACATCTGCTCCCTACTCAATTCTGCAAATGGGCATACCATCATCTGCATTTCTTGCCCTATGACATTCGTGCTCCATACCTCATCTCTTATGAGTTTAATAACAGGGCCTTTCTTGCTGCCCAAGCACAGATGAAAATCTCATGCACTGGAGCGACCTTAATGCTCTGGGCCATCCCAGAGTTTAATCCTTAAATGATTCATCATTTCTGGCTACATTCACTTGTATTAACTTCCAAAGCAGATTGACCAACCCACAAAACTTATTGACATACCTTGTCGTTGTCTTACCATTCTAAACCGAGTTCATAAACTCATTAGTCTCCGTAATTCAAACTACGTCATAATAATATCTTTTATCAAGTCATTGTCTGAATTCCTCCCAACCCCTCATAACAACATTTTGGGTCTGAGTAGCACTCCCCACCACTTCCAGACATTTTTCTGCCGCATATGCATGGTGCAACTACTTTATCACGACCTACCATCTTCATAATATCAAGGACGGAATCAACTATGCCCATCCACTAATCAAGTCTTGAGCAAACCCAAACCTTTCTCAAAACTAGAGGATAATGATTTTAAAGCCTTCCATACATTAATTCTTATTTGTCTCCATCCTCAGATTAAACTGTTGATGGTGAAATCTCGTCAACAAAATCAGATCGGAAAACTAAAAGATAAGTATGAAGATATTTAGATTTAGATAAAAACTTAGAATAAGCTTAAGGAAAGGTAAAACACAGATCAAAAATGGAGTAAGCCTTTGTATATTGCTCAATAGCCTGAGTGTACAATGAGTTTTTCCAACCTCTTTTCTGGAGAGGAAATGATCTATTTATACTAGAGCTCTAATGGCTCCTCATACATTGTGGTCCCAGGGGACAAGACTGTACATAGGTACATTGTCTGGGTAGTGGCACAGGTCGTGGTGGAGCAGAAAGTCATGGTGTCGGCCTGGTATGTGGTCAGAGGTGTTCACATAGTGCTTCCACTCTCTGTACCAATCTTTACCTCCACCACGTGCGTGATATAGATGTCAAGGTCACGCTTCTGTCCTCCTCATGGTCGTACGTCCTGCACCCGTACACGTACGGGTACTTTTATCTGATGAATATGTTGGTGCGTGGTGTGAGGCCCTTGCACATGGGTGCATGAGGCCCTTGGTGCGTGGCCGATGGGTGTTTAGTGGAGGCCATGTCTCACGAGGCCCCTAGGGGTGCGAGACGCTTTAGGGGGCCGCAGGACCGTGAGTGCCCGAGGCCTTGATGCCCAGGTGCGTGAGGCTGGTGGCGCGAGACGCCTTAGGGGGCCGTGGGACCATGAGTGTGCGAGGCCCTTGCACATGGGTGTACGAGGCCCTTGGTGCGTGGACGAGGGATGTTTAGTGGGGGCCATGTCTCGCGAGGCCCCTAGGGGGGCGAGACGCTTTAGGGGGCCGCGTGACCATGAGTGCGCGAGGCCCTTGTGCATGGGTCCGCGAGGCCTTGATGCCCATGTGCGTGAGGCTGGTGGTGCGAGGCACCTCGGTGCGTAGGGGCATGACATCTCTCGAGACACTTTGGTGCGCGGGGGTGTGAATGTCTCGCGAGGCACTTGGGTGCATGAGGGATTGGCGTCCTGCAAGGTGCCAGGTGCGTGGTAAGTGAGCGAGGTTTGGCGAGGCATGGAGTGCCTCACTACGCGTGACCTAGAGCACCTTGCCACGCGAGGCTGGGTGAGGGTTGGTGCGCCTCCCTGTGCGAGACTAGGCGCGGCAGAGCGAGGCCTGGAGTGCCTCGCTGCGCGAGGCTGGACGGGTTTGGCCGAGGCATGGAGAGCCTCGCTATGCGAGGCTGGGTGAATCCTAGGGCACCTCGCTACGTGAGGCTAGGTGACACCTGGCCGAGGCACGAAGGGCCTGGCTACGCGAGGCTGGGTGTGGCATAGTGCGGGACACCATTCTAGGCATGAGATCCATCCGAGGCATGAAACACCTTGATGGCGCGATGCCATTGGCCTAGGGAAATACTCACCTATAATTTCCATACTTCCATCGAGGAAAGCTTTAAGAGAAATTATCCCATATTCACTAGACCCATAGGTCCGAGCCTAATAGCATGAATACCCAACCTTTAACCACGTAGCCTAACCAGGGACCAGAGGTTTTTTCCTTGGTCAATTTTTTGGCATCCACAGTTGCCCCCCAGTCTATAGGGAGGCCTTTAGGCATTCTAGTAGACTCTTCTCTTCCTTTCTATTATTCCCTCTTTTTTTTTTTTTTTGTATTTATCATGCTCGAGGTCCTTTGGAACCCACATGAAAGGTGTAGAGTCCAAGAACTTTACTTAGCTAAGATAGATAGTAGTATTATAGTATTTATAGCATTATCTTTGTAACTGTGGATTTTTGGTTCAGACCGGGATTTATTTGGACACTCATAGTAGTACTTGTAGATTTTCTAAGTTTAACCTATAGTTTAAGAATATTAATTTTAACCTAAGGTTTGAATAATATGACTGATATTTAGGATAATATTTATTATACTATAAGGTTTAGATAAGAACCAATAGGATTTTAAGCACATGTTATGTATGGGTGATTAAGGATTAAGTATTTTGAGGATTAAATTTAATAAGGGGTAAAGTTTGAATGCTATAAGGCCAGTCAGCAGCTTTGAATACGTTGAGGGCTTAGTCAAGGCTGTTTACTCCATTCAAATTTAGCTAAAAATGTGTAATTTCGTGTTTAAATAATCAGCGTGTGCCGATATATCGCAGCTATAGGGGGCGATATATCGCAGCACGTAGATACGGAAAACACGAAGCGATGGACGACTGCCTCTAGCATACTGGCCCAGGCGATATATCGCCTCCTTCAGCTTATTTTGAAAGTTTTTGAATTTGTTTTCCATTCAGCCATTCAACCTCTTGATAAGTCTAGTAACTTTTTGAACGAGTCTTCAGCCTCTGCTGAACAACAATTCAAATTATTTTCACCTAAAAAGCCATTATTTTTATTCAAGTTAAATTAAGATCCTTTCATTCCTAAACTCTATAAATAGGACCTAGTACCCAGCCATTATTCACCTTTTACTCTAAGTTCAGAGGTTGCAAGTTGCTAGGTGAGTGTGAGAGTGTAAACACTTGGGTGGGGAAATCATAAGCTTGATCATCATAAGCTTATCAAACACTTGGGGAAGTAAGGTTTCATAGTATTTCGGTTCGAGGTTTAGATTGGTCTACAAGTCTTCAAGGTATTTCTACACCTTAGTTCATTGGTATTATTTTATTTTAAGTTCTCATAGTCTTCTACTCAGCCTCTAACCTTAATCTTTATTTTGGTTAGGAAATCTAAGTTCTTGAGCAAAAAGGTTTTGGTAAGTATTTTTCTCAATGGTTTAGTCCTTCCATTTCCTTTCATTTCTCTTCTTCTCTATACTCACTCTTTTTCAAATGGTTCTTAGGAGTGTTCCAAAGTCCCACCTCTGTCCTCTTATCCCGGTATTTTGGTAAGGAAAATAAGATAGAAATTCATATGTTATATGTTTTATATGTTATCTTATGTTTCTTATGTTATGATAAGTGTTATGATATGTATGTTTGTAGGCTTGGGCATATGACCCATATGACTAACAAGACCCCAAATAGATTATGGGCATATGACCTGCTTAGCTAGTAGGACCCCACTAATCTCATGGGCATATGACTTGTTTAGTCTATGGGACCCCAAGTAGTAATGGCCATTATAGTATGTGTATGATATAAGTGTAATGTTATGTTATGTTATGTTCTTATGTTTCTTATGAAATTTATGTATATGAACTATGTGGTAGATTTTCCTTGCTGGGCATTAGGCTCATTCCTTTGTGTTTATATCTGCAGGAAAATAGCTATAGTGGCGGTAAGGTTCATGGATGCTTGAGGAATGTGTATCGGTGATGAATGGATTCAAGGAGTCGAGAGTTCGATTTTCGAGGATGTAGTCTTCTTTTTATGGTTTTACATGTATTTTTCTGCACTTGCTATGTAACTCCTTTTTATTTTAAATTAGGTTTTGTTTTAAAACAATGGGATCCCATATCCTACTTGATATTTTATGTAAGTAACTCTTATTTTTACAAGTTTCCTAATAAAGTTATGGTATTTTCGCAATGTAAGTTTTATTAAGGATTAGTATGTATAGTTTCGTTAATGGTCCAAAAGTCTAGAGTAGTTGGGTCATTACAAAAGGGGGTTCGATAGGTCTCTCTTTGGTGCACCTTGATTGTGTCTATAAGGATACATTTACCCCTTGGGTTCTAGTTATCCTTTTACATACTTTTTTGCGCGCTTATTATTTCTTGCGAGAAGCGTCCTTCTCGTCATTAGGCATAGTACTATTTTTGCAAGCATCTTCTTTGAGACCCTTTATGCAAGCGTCTTCTTTGAGACCCTTTTTGGAAGCGTATACTTTGAGACCCATTTTGCTAGCGTCTACTTTGAGACTCTTTTGCAAGTGTCTACTTTTGATACCTTTTTTGCAAGCGTCTACTTTGGAGACCCTTTTTGCAGGCGTCTACTTTTGAGACCCTTTTTGCAAGCGTCTACTTTGGAGACCCTTTTTGCAAGCGTCTACTTTGGAGACCCTTTTTGCAGGCGTCTACTTTTGAGACCCTTTTTGCAATTTTTGAGGTGATCTCCCCTTGGGTGAGGACTTTCATGGCTAGATGGTCTTCGTTCAATCTCAAACTAGGTAAGCGACCCCTCTAGCACGACGCCCCCCTCTATATGGAATCTTCAGACGTATCGGTTGTAAGGCGACTGGAGGAAGGTTTGCTTTCTTCAACATGCGAGTTCTTACGACCCTCTTCCACGTGTATGTACTTCTGTGCTCACTCGAAGAAATCATCTAAACTTGAAACTTCTCTTTTGAGCATATTACCCCATAACTTGCTTCCTGGACGAACTCCGGCTGTAATAGCCATCTTGAGCTCCGCTTTCGTTAAACTTCCCACCTTTGTTGCTTCTATACTGAACCTATGGATGTAGTCCTTCAGACTTTCATTCTCGCCTTGTTTTATGTTAGCGAGGCCGGTAGCTGGCATGACGTAATCATAGGCTGCATGTTGTAGCTGATGAAATTCATTAGAGAATTGTTTCCATGACTCGATTGTTCCTGGCCTTAACCTCTTAAACCACTTGTACGCTACTCCTTTAAGTGTAACGACAAAGAAATGACACTTTGCCCTGTTGTTGACCCCTCTTAACCTCATCAAGTTATTGAAGGAGTCTAAGTGATATTTTGGGTCTGTAGTACCCTCGTACGGAGTCATGCGACACTCTCTGAAGCCAGTGGGAATTTGCTCAGTCTGGATCTCCCTTGTGAAGGGCGAATCATGGTCAAATTATTCATCATCCATGTGCCCCCCCAAGTGCATTAGTGATCTTTCCTCGTGGGCTTCGCATTTTGGTGTCTAGTCCACTCCTCTTTTTGCATAAGGAGTCTTGCGTGTTCTCGGGCTGATCCCTTGCCTTGGTTGTGTTCCTCAGGGGAACTGCGGGGGGTGCATTTCTTACTTCTGACCAATTCCCATGGAGCTCTTTTCTTAGGCCAGGGGGAGCCTCTTTTGAGGGGACTTCGACCTCGTTCTTATGACCATCATTTTACCTCCGCCTTTGCTCCTAGGGACATTTTTTTGGGCTAGGTCCCCCATGGTACTTTGTCTGGGGGGTTTTACTGGTGGAAAGTTGGGTTCCCCCATCGTCTATGGGGACAGTGTTTTCCCCTTTTTCATGCTCCTTCCCTTTACGCTTAGGGAGGGGTATGCTTGACTTTCCTTGCAGTAGGTCGTTTAAAACCTCCTGCATGTTCTCTATCGTGGTTTCCAGCCTTCGAGTCTTTTTATACAACTCGTGTATCTCATCCTTGTAGAAGCGAGTCCTTGAGCTGGAACTTACAGAGCATACCCCGGGACCCTTTCCTGGCCGGTGCGTCGAGGGACCTGGGTCTTGGTGGCCTGAGAGTGGTGTCAACAGGGGTCGGTTAAGCGGATACACTGGCGGCTCTGAATGACCTCTGTTGGGCCGGATAGCTGGGGACGATGCTTCCTTCTCCTTCCATGCGGGAAGAGGTTCCTCTGGTCTACCTCCATGCTTAGGCGGAGGGGGGTCTTTCTTGGAAGCCCTCCACTCTACTCCATCCCGACGAACTTCATCATCTTGCATTTTCCGTAGGCGTTTTGAACATCTTAACATCTTTCTATGTTGGAAGTGATGAAAGAACGTTGGCCTGATGCTTGTTCTTCCCATAGACGGCGCCAAACTATTGACGGTGAAATCTTGTCAACGAAATTAGATCGAAAAACTCAAAGCTAAGTATGAAGATATTTAGATTTAGATAAAAGCTTAGAATAAGCATATAGAAAGGTAAAACACAGATCAACAATGGAGTAAGCCTTTGTATATTGCTCAATAGCCTGATTGTACAATGAGTTTTTCCAACCCCTTTTCTGGAGAGGTAATGATCTATTTATACTGGAGCTCTAATGGCTCCTCATACATTGTGGTCCATTGTACAACACCAGGGTACAAGACTGTACATAGGTACATTGTCTGGGTAGTGGCACAGGTCGTGGTGGAGCAGAAAGTCATGGTGTCGGCCTGGTATGTGGTCAGAGGTGTGCACATAGTGCTTCCACTCTCTGTACCAATCTTTACCTCCACCACGTGCGTGATATAGATGTTAGGGTCACGCTTCTGTCCTCCTCATGGTCGTACGTCCTGCACCCGTACACGTACGGGTACTTTGTATTTGATGAATATGTTGGTGTGTGGCACCTTGGGGGACCGCGAGACCATGTTGGTGTGAGGCCCTTGCACATGGGTGCGCGAGGCCCATGCACATGGGTGCACGAGGCCCTTGGTGTGTGGCCAATGAGTATTTAGTGGAGGCCATATCTCGCGAGGCCCCTAGGGGCGCGAGACGCTTTAGGGGGCCGCAGGACCGTGAGTGCACGAGGCCTTGATGCCCAGGTGCGTGAGGCTGGTGGCACGAGACACCTTAGGGGGTCGTGGGACCATGAGTGTGCGAGGCCCTTGCACATGGATGCACGAGGCCCTTTGTGCGTGGCCGAGGGATGTTTAGTGGAGGCTATGTCTCGCGAGGCCCCTTGGGGGGCGAGACGCTTTAGGGGGCCGCGTGACCATGAGTGCGCGAGGCCCTTGCGCATGGGTGCGCGAGGCCTTGATGCCCAGGTGTGTGAGGCTGGTGGTGCGAGGCACCTGGGTGCGCAGGGGCGTGACATCTCACGAGACCCTTTGGTGCGTGGGGGTGTGATGTCTCGCAAGGCACTTGGGTGCGTGAGGGCGTGGCGTCCCGCAAGGTGCCAGGTGCGTGGTAAGTGAGCGAGGTTTGGCGAGGCATGGAGTGCCTTGCTGTGCGTGACCTAGAGCACCTTGCCACGCAAGGCTGGGCAAGGCTTGGTGCGCCTCATTGTGCGAGACTGGGCACGGCAGGGCGAGGCTTGGAGCCCCTCGCTGCGCGAGGCTGGACGGTTCTGGCCGAGGCATGGAGGGCCTTGCTACGCGAGGCTGGGTGAAGCCTAGGGCGCCTCGCTACGCGAGGCTAGGTGACGCCTGGCCGAGGCACGGAGGGCCTCCCTACGTGAGGCTGGTTGTGGCATAGTGCGGGACACCCTTCTAGGCATGAGATCCATCCGAGGCATGAAACACCTTGATGGCGCGAGGCCATTGGCCTAGGGAAATGCTCACCCATAATTTCCATACTTCCATCGAGGAAAGCTTTAAGAGAAATTATCCCATATTCACAAGACCCATAGGTCCGAGCCCAATAGCATGAATACCCGACCTTTAACCACGTAGCCTAACCAGGGACCAGAGGTTTTTTCCTTGGTCAGTTTTTTGGCATCCACATAAACCAACACTGATACCCTTACTGTCAAGATATGCAAAACAACTTTTCCCCTAGCAAAACCCACTGTTTCAACCATCTAATCTCCTATATCTGACTTCACAGCTTTACTCGCACACCAGCAAACGTCTGCTACAAATTCTAGGGGTAGATGGAGGATTCCAACCCTAGCTATCATCTACAACCCTCACTATAACAATACCAAGTTTATTTAACCATCTTCAGCACATATAATCTGAATTAGTCCACAATCACCGGCTAAACCCCTCAGCCCTGATGTTCATATCCAGAACCATCCCACGGGCAGACCCAAACAACCACAATAATCATACACACATTAAGCATATCAAACACCAATCTACATTACTATGCATTAGTTATCAAATTTCATTGCAACCAAATATACTCATACACATCATGCTTTCCATTTACCAACAAGCAAATAAGGCATATAAATTCAATTTAAATAATTAATCACTTAATCATGTCATTAGATACCCAAACGTGAGTTGAGCTTATCTTTAGCGGCGAGTGTACACGCCTAGCTAGTCTTTAGGAACCCTTAAACCTAGACGGCTCTAATACCAAGTTGTAGCGCCCTGGATAATGAGGACCATTATATTGTGTGTTTAAAATAGTGCTTAACCTATTAAGAAAGTCATTGGAACTTCAAATGTGTAGTAATAAAAAAAAACTAATGATAAGTAATAAAAGTTTTGGTCAACAAAATGGTTATTTTTCATTAAAATATTAAGTTTGTACACGGGAACCCAAAAACCAGTTTGCAGGTTAATAGAAGACAAACAGATACAATTTAGCCATCCTAAGCGGAAAAAACAAGGTTTAACCCTAGTTCCTCCCAAGCTACCCCGACCGTGGCAATCGGGTAGGCTGCATATGTACACACCGCCCCTGAAGCTCTCCAACTCATGGCTGGTCCAGCAATCAACTCCCTTACCTGCACCACGTTACACCCGAGAGCCAAAGCCCAGCAAGAAAACTTTAAACAACATAGCATCATAAATAATGATAATTAAATAATTCACAAGATAGTTAACCAGAGACTAAGCAGGCCATAGCAGACCCATAATCAGTAATGACAATCAATGAATCACCAGCCATTCATTCAGATATTCAACAAGCCAAAGCATCAGGTTAACAACATTAACCATATCTATATTTGATAGTTTATCAAAATCATCATACATTACTCAGGGTCGACACCCTTAGGCCGCACCCTCTATTTAACCAACTGACTCCGGCTCACTTAGGTCGTGTCCAGTGTTTATCTAGCTGACCCTAGCTCTCAGTAGCCGAGTCGCGTCATGTGCGCAAATTATCAACCCCGACTCTCTTAGGTCGTATATTTCATGCTCACATGGCATTATCACAGTCATACAACATATGTATTCAAATACACGGAATCTCAGTTCCAGCACAGTCACACAAGGGTGCAGTTTTCTTCCCTTTAATTCTGAGTGGAGAAAATGAAATGGTTCCGAGCACGATTCTCAGCCCCGAGCCTTGGCGATAAACTAGCCAGAAAGGCCAATGGGCATCCATCAACTTCCAATCCAAATAAATATTTAGGAGATAAAAACCAGCCTACGAGACCATAATTTCTACTAAACCGGGTAGTAGAAATTGTCCTGAGCACCTAGATTTGAACCCCTGAGCCTTACCAATTATAGAAACCATTCTAAGGCTAAAATCCCTAGGTGGGTCACAACTTGGCTTAGTGGGTTGCGACTTGCCCCCAAGTCAGAGAGCAAGCACCCAAGCCAAACGGGAGGCGGGTCGCGACTTGACCTAGTGGGTCGCGGTGCACCCCCAAGTCAAAGGCCATCCCAGGCCAAAAAGGCCACACGTGCTGCGGTGCACCCTCCACTAACCCAGAAAATCTGGGTATTCTCTTCATTCTTCCTAGCCAAGAACCTTAACACTTAACCTAGAATTTTTACCAAAGCAATCCTCACCAACCACAACCAAACTAGCTATGAATTCAAGATTAATTTATCCATTTTAGACAAGAAAACCTTAGCTATTATTCTTTAATTACTGTTTCAATTTAACCAGAATTCATCACTCGATACATACCCAAGAACCCAAAATTTGACCTACTCTAAGCTTCAAGATTGCTCAGCTCAATTCTACTCAATTAAATTAAATTCATCAAGAAATTAAGAGACCAAAAATTACCTCAACTATGGCTGAATCCACACAAGTTCCATCTTAATTCCTAGCTTGAATCCTCCCCAATTTCCTTTTGTTTTCCTTCAATTTTGCTTCCAAAAATTCCCAAATTTAGCCTAAGTTCTTAGCTTCAAAGCACACCAAGTGAGTGAGAGAAATGTGAGAAAACGTGAGTGAGATGAGAGCGGGAGAGAGAGAGAGCCTAAGTTGTTTCCACATATTTTTCCCTTAATCCTAAATAATTATGAGCATGTCCCTTTTATGAAAAGACTATTTTGCCCTCCCATATAATACTTAGTCCTTTAATTAGTCTAAGGGTAAAATGGTTATTTTCCCATGTTCCTGCTAATTCCTCAAATGTTCCTAATATTTACCAATTAGCCCCATCATCCAATTAATTACCAATTATTTATTAAATATCTACTAATGCCCAACACATTCTCTAAATTCCCAAAAATACCCCCAGGCTCCCCCGGGCCGGGTATTAATCCCCGCTGTGACTATTTCGCCACTCCGCTCACTAGGACCGTCTCGAGCCATATACTGCAAATATATCCACATAATAATGTGGTCTCAAAAATTTATCACATATAATTACATTTATGCCCTCAACGAGCCAAAATTACAAATATGCCCTTATAAGCTATAAAGAGTCCACATGCATATCTAATACTCATAAACATGCATATAATATATCCATATAGTCATACCAATCATGAAAGCAACATAATAATGAATTTAACCATTTAAACATATATATAAACCAATTATGCCCTCCCGGCATGCTAATTAAGGCCTAAGCCTTATTAACAACTTTGGGTCGTTACAATACTTCTCAAAGTATATCAAAATACAACGCTGGTATCTAATCTCCCCTTGAAAACATTTGGTTGTGTCTATTTTGTTCATGTTATTAGCCCAATTTCATATAAGTTTGATCCTAGAGCCCTTAAATGTCTTTTTTGCGTTACTCTTCTACTAAAAAAAGATACAAGTGTTATCATTATCCTAGTCATCGTATGTATGTCTCAATAGATGTTTCATTCCATGAAGAACAAAAATTTTATCTAAACCTTTCACTTCAAGGAGGGACAGTGAGTGAAGTTTCTAGTTGGGATACTTGTCTTCCAAAAGCTATTCTTGAAATTTCAGAGTTTCAGAACTCTTCTGAGCAGCAACAATCTCAGCCACCTAAGATTAAGGAACTCTTAGTCTACTCTCGACAAAAAAACACCCATAAAGTAATACAGTCAACTAATGTTCCAACATCTCATGAATCTGATCCACAGACTACTCCTGATGTAATTAATCATTCTCTTGATCCTATTTTAACTGATAATATTCCTAATGTTGAGTCTTCCAGTATGGTTGAACCTGAGTATGACTTACCTATTGCCAAAAGTAAGGGAATTCGGAGCTACACTCAACACCAATGTCCAAATATGTCTGTTATAGGAAACTTACTCCTCATTACAAAGCGTTTCTTTTAAAAGTTGAGAAAGTGGAAATTCCTAAGGATATTACTGAGGCACTTGCACAGAAATTATGGAAGTAAGCAATGTATGAGGAAATTGGGACCTTAGAAGCCAACACCACATGGATAGTTGTAAATCGTCCTAGAGGTAAACATATGGTGGGGTGTAAATGGGTGTTTACAGTTAAACACAAAGCTGATGGAACAGTAGACCGGTACAAAGCAAGATTAGTTGAAAAAGGGTTCACTCAGACATATGTCATGGATTACAATGAGACATTCGCTCCTGTTGCAAAATTAAACATTGTGAGAGTCCTATTATCTATTGCTTCCAACCTAGATTGGCCCTTACAATAGTTAGACATCAAAAATTCTTTTCTTAATGGACATTTAGAGGAAGAAGTTTTTATGAAAATTCCTCCATGTTTCAAAGACTATTATGGAATATAGAATGTATGTCATCTAAAAAAATTTATGTATGGCCTAAAACAGTCTCCAAGAGTATGGTTTGAATGATTTAATTAAGTGATAAAAAGGCATGGATACAGACAAGCTCAATCAGATAATGCCCTGTTTTTCAAACACCCACACGAGGGTAAGGTGACTATCCTCATTGTTTATGTCGATGACATGATATTAACAGGTGATGATTATGGAGAGCAAACCAAACTTAAAGGTACGCTAGCACAGGAATTTGAAGTAAAAGATCTCAGACCTATGAAATACTTTTTAGGCATGGAAGTGGCAAGAAACAAAAAAAGGATTCCAGTATCTCAGAGAAAATACATTTTGGATATTCTCAAAGAAACAAGAATGAGTGGTTGTAAACCTGTAGCAACTCCAGTTGAACCAAAAGGCAAGTAAAAGAAGAATATGAAGGAAAAGTCAATTGACAAAGGAATGTATCAAAGGTTTGTAGGAAAACTGATCTATTTGTCTCATACAAGACAAGACATTGCCTTCGATGTCAGCTTGGTTAGTCAATACATGAACAATCCTCTAGATGAACATTTAGCAGTTGTGTACAGAATCCTACGCTATCTAAAGAAAACAACTGGAACTAGATTATTGTTCCAAAAAAATGAAGAACGAGGTATTGAAGCCTTCACAGATGCTGATTGGGCAGGATCAATTGAGGATAGAAGATCAACCATTGGCTATTGTACCAAAGTGTGGGGAAACTTAGTTACTTGGAGAAGTAAGAAATAACCAGTAATAGCTCAAAGTAGCCTTAAAGCAGAACTTAGAGCTCTTACTCAAGGAGTATGCGAGTTAATTTGGATTAAACAAATATTTGAAGAGTTGAAATTTCAAAGAACGGAGCCTCTAAAGTAATACAGTGACATCAAGTCTACAATCAACATTGCTCATAACCCCTTTCACCATGATAGAATGAAGCATGTGGAAGTGGATAGACACTCATTAAAGAAAATATTGAAGAAAAAGTGTTATGTGTTGTATATGTTCCCAACTAACAACAACAATTTGATATTTTGACTAAAGGCTTATCGAAAGACAATTTTAATGACATTGTGTGCAAGCTGGGCATGTGGAATCTCTATGCACCGGCTTTAGGGAGGGTGTAGAAAATATTGTTTTATTTTCTATTATTATTCTTTATTATTTCAGTATCTTTTAAAATGGGAAACCAAATTGTATAAAATATTTTGTTTCCTTATTTAGGTGATTTTAGGTTTATTGTAATTATCCTACAATATATTGTATTCAATACCAAATCTATCTATAGGTTGTACAATGTCTATTTTAATGGCATAGCTCTTAAAAAATAAAATATCATAAGCTATTTTCCACAAGGGGATACAAGAAAGACCATCGAATCCCAATCTTATTCCTAAAGACTCAATCTCTTCCTAAACCTTAGTATCCATTAAGAAAATACACTCCGGCTTGTATCTCCTCTCCCAAGCCACAAGAGCTTGGTTTGCTAGGGCCCTTACTATGCCCCGACAATCCCACTACAAGATTCTCATTGGGGGAAGGGGGCCTGATAAGGGTCGCCTTCTCGCCCAATTGAAAAAGTGGATCAAATGTGACCTCAACTCCCACATAGTTCTGGGTATATTACCTTGCATTGTATCCACATCTTGGATACTGAACGTGAACGCACACACAACTGAAGTACTTCTTTCAGGATTACGCCTCTTGCTGGATCTAGTGCCAGACCCATTCTTTGCTCTTTTGACTGGTTTCTTTGAAGAAGAACCCGCCTCACCTTTTCCTTCTGAGAATGGCGTTGGCCTAGAAGGTGGAACAAACACGGGTGGGTCACCTGTATTCTTCTAGAACTCAAAGTCATTTGAGCCTAGTTGAATGATTGGGGTGATACAAAGTTGGGCTTTAACGTTTCTTTGGGCCCGTATCACTATGAATTCTATCTGACAGATCCATTGGGTCATGGACTATGGTGTTCTGAGCTTCAAATTTATCCACCTTAATTGGTCCCATCATCTTTACAACAAATGAGTCCATTATGATGTCATTGGGCTATGGAAGGAAGGTGGGCTCAAGATGTGGGGGGGGGGGGGGGGTGTTCTTGACTTACATAGCTTAAAATGGGGTAGCTCGATTGTTTGCTCCAAAGATGGGCCTAAAGTGGCCATCAAACTTCTGATAACACCTGCATCTCTGGGGTCCTTACCAATTTTTGCTATTGGATGTATTCTTACCCCTCAGTCTGAGCTTTCTCCCTAAATAGGGTTTTGATTTCCCAATTTGGTATTTGCAGTTGTATTCAGACTCGTCCCAACACTTTGAGACTATATTTCTTTCCCTTTATTTTAGCGGCGATTGGGTCAGAGACAACTGTATCATTTGTAAATTTTGTCATCCTGTCTCCACTGTTTTTGTTTGAATTATCCAATGAGCTTACAATCATTGGCATGGTCTCAGTATCAAAGCAGTTTTATATCTGGACTTTAGCTTTTATCCAAGGGCAATACAATCATTGGCATGGTCTCAGTATCAAAGGCCTTGCTCTTTGTGCGTCTTTGGTATGAATGGGCTAGGTATCTGTAGTTGCAGCACAACAATACGATTTTGCAATACTTATAATGAATCCATTCTTTTTGGTCTTTAGAGATGTTTCGGAAGAACCCTACCAGAATCTGTTGCATTATCAGTGTATCCGCCTTGAATTTCAGGTAGCCCCTTCTAACTGTTTCTCTATGGCTAGCCTTGTTTATGCCATGGTAATCTCCAAACTTGATGGAGATCGTAGGCGCATTCTCCTAAATCAAATAAGGAGTTGGGAGTCTGTGAACTTGAAGCCAGAACCTTCCTTTTTCTAGTTTCACCTTCTGCCACACTCCGTCCTCCGACCCCTCCACTAAGTTCAACAACTGCCACTTTATAATACAAGGCCTTTTCTAAAGAATCGCTTAACGGTCCTCCTCTAGGTCGAAGAAGATTCCCCACAACCCCTCTCGCAATGCCTTTAGTCACCAACTTCCTTTAAGCACCCAAGTTGAGGTTTAGTGGTTAGATTAGAATGCTGGGAAGACCATAATTAATTTATCATAACATTAAATGATTGTATGCATGTTTATGTGAATTATATTATTATATGATGTTAAATGCATGCATGTGGGTCCACATTTCATGATAGGGGCATTTTGGTAATATGGCCCGTTGAGGGCATAATTGTGTATTTGCATGCATGTTGGTGATTATTGATGAGACACATTATAATGTGGATTTATTTGAGTCATTCAGCATGAGACAATCTTTTAATGTAGGTTAGCAGTTTGGTCATAACGGGGTTGATTTAGGGGCTCGGGGTGAGTCCCAGGGTAATTTGAGAATTAGAACATTACCGGGAATTAAAGGGTAATGAGATATGACTTATTAGTATTTGCCAATATTGGGAATAATGGGAATTGGAGGGTGTTAATTATAATTAACGAGAAAGGTAGAAAATGACGATTTTACCCTTGGAAGCCTTTAAAGGACTTTAAATGACCTAGGGGCAACATTGTCTATTTACCTAAGGATTATATCAACCATCGAAGGCTGTAGAAACTTGGAAAAATAAAGTATGTTTTCTTCTTCTCCTGTGCACCATTTCTCCATCTTTTCTCTTTGAATTTTTGAGCTCCCTTTGAGGAATCAAGCTAGGGAAATGAGTCTTGAGGGCTTAGGGTTGTGTTGCACCCTTGAAGAGTGTTCCATACTGCGCTTGAGGTAAGTTTCTAGCCAATAAAACTTTGGTTTTGCTATGTTTTTCTATTAATATTCACCTAAGATTTTGAAATGGATAGTTGGGGATTCAATGAGGTTTTTGGCAAAGATTGACTAGGTTTTGATGCTTAGGACTTGTATATATGGTTTTGGGGTTCTTTTGTGAGTTTGGGTGAAGTTTAGAATCAATTCATGAAGGTTGGAAATGGAGAAGTCAAAGGAGGGAAAAACCAGGGTTGAAAACCCTGGTTGTAGCGCTACAGCGCTAGCCAGGGGCATTTCCACTCTGCCTGTAGCACTGGGGCACTAGGGGGGCAGTGCTACAGCGCTACCCTGCTTTTCTAGATTCCTATTTTGAGCACTTTTGAGGGTTTTTGGCTCAGGGTTTCAATTGCTAAGGCTCGGGATCGAATCTACTCACCGTTTGGGTACGATTTGAGGTCTCGAGAGTGAGGTTTAGGTCAAGAACCTTTTATTGCTCATTTTCATTGATTAAAGTTATATTTGATTATGATTAGGTGACCACTAAGGAATCAAAGGAATCGATCGTTCTCAAGGGTCGTTCTTATATTATTTCTTTCTCAAACTAGAGGTAAGAAAACTGAACCCCATATGTGAAATGCATGGTTATTCATAAGGCATGTTGAGTGATGTATATGTGGAAATTGATTGCATATCAAATGCTTAGCAAATCTTGCTTACTTGT
This sequence comes from Humulus lupulus, assembly GCF_963169125.1. Taxonomy (NCBI): domain Eukaryota; kingdom Viridiplantae; phylum Streptophyta; class Magnoliopsida; order Rosales; family Cannabaceae; genus Humulus; species Humulus lupulus. The sequence goes on from NC_084799.1 coordinate 109,731,835, forward strand.
GTATGGCACTGACCTATGATTCAAGAATCGGCAATGGTGTCAGTATTGACTGTGAAGTTATGATTCATTAGTCAAGTTCGGCAGTAATACTGATCACTGGTCGTATGGTATTGACTTATGAGTCAAGAACGGTATTAGCGTGCTTAACGCAAGCAGAAAAGATTAGATCTAATCGACATAAGAATTATCGTCCTGACCATGAAATGCTTGACCGACCTTAAGTTTGATGAAAAAAAAAAGTGCTTATCTAGTCTAATTGCTAGTTACATAGAGTCAGGGCCAGAAGGCCCAGGTGACTTCATCGTCACATGGCTAAGGGTGCGGAGCCCAAGTTAGTGACTGACTCATCAATCACTCATCTGATTCAAGTTAGTGACTCATTCATCAGTCACTCATCTGATTCAAGTTAGTCACTCACTCATCTGGTTTAAGTTAGCGACTCACTCATCAGTCACTCATCTGGTTTAAGTTAGCTACTTACTTATCAGTCACTCATCTGATTAGGGCTACCAGCCCCAGCATGGTTACTAGAATCTTGTAGTGATATTTACTTATCTGTTTAGGACTACAAGCCCAGTATGATTATCATAATCATCATTTGAGATTGTACACATGCAGTAATGAGTTTGCTTGCTGAGCCTTGGCTCACGGGTGCTATGTGGTGCAGGTAAAGGGAAAGAAAAACTCACCTAGCCTTGAGTGGAGAGCTTACGTGGCAATGTGTACAAATGTGGCCGCTTGACCACCACGGCCAAGGTTTTCCTCAGAGGAACTAGCGGTTAACCCTATTTTCACCGCTTAGGTCGGCGGGTTGTAATTTTTACACTATAATGACTGTTTTGGATTGTAAATAATTTGTAAACACTTTTATGGGCCAATATACATTCTTATGTTTTAAATAAAAATATATCGTTTCCTTTTGATTAAGTTTTTCACCATAGTCTATTAATAACTCCTAGATGCACGTTTATAACTAAATGACTCGATTAACGAGTTAAGCACGGTTCAAAGCTCACAGTAATGTTCTTGGAGTAACCAGGGTGTTACAACTTGGTATCGGAGCATGTCAAGGTTTAGGGTTCTTGTAGACTGGCTGGGCATGTACACTCGCCACTGAAGACAAACTTGACTCATGGTTTGGTAACTATTTATGTAGTTATATAATTAACTACTTAAAATAAAGTATAAATGCTTTACCTGTCTACATGAGATACATTGATAAGGCTGGGTCTTGACTACTTCTTCATCAGCAAGAACGTGCTTATTAAACTGATATTGCTAGAACATACTCATTAGTATTGTTCATTGTGAATTATCAATTGATACATGTTAAATGCTAAATGCTATGATCATGTATCCATTTGTATATATGTATAATTTTGGAATATGGGTGATTATCTGTTGATCTTGGATCATGAGGCGACAAGAGGTTTAGTTATCATTGCCTAACTGGCCGCATTGACTATTGCAGCAAGGTTTAAGTTGATAAGAATGATTCCAAGATAGACAGATTCATCAGCTAGCCAGGATAATCAAGGCTAGAATAACAGTTAGGGTCAAGAGAATGACCACAACCAGCTATTGATAACTAGCAACAGTTGTTTAATGACTTGCAGGCCAGAGTTTCGAGGCAGGAATAAGAAATCTGCCTCCTGAGACAACAGCAAGTTCCTGCAGGGAACGTTTTGCCTGAGGCACCACCTATAGCGGTGCCAACAATTGAGCAGCTGCCTGAGGTTGGAAGTAAATGGGATCCTCATTATGAAAGGTTCAGGAAACAAAAACCTCTAGTTTTTTAGGGTAGTGAAGATCCTGCTAAGGCAGAGCAGTGGAAGAGTATGATTACCACCATCCTTGACTTCATGAGGGTGTCTGGTAATGAGAGGGTGGCCTGTGCCACATACATGTTTTGGGAGGATGCTTGAATTTTGTGGGAGGTTATATCCTAGACAAGAAACATCAATGCCCTGAGTTGGGAAGAGTTTCAGACTATGTTCAATGAGAAGTATTACAACGATGTCATCAGGGCTGCTAAGGCTGAGGAATTTATTAGATTACTTCAGGGGATTTTATCAGTGACTGAATATGCCCTAAAATTTAATAGATTGACATAGTTTGCCATGGAGTTGGTGCCCACTAATGGGACCAAAAGGGAGAGGTTTCTCCAGGGGCTACAGCCTACATTAGCCAGGGATGTTCGTATCACCACTGTGGTTGGAGTTACTACTTATGCACATGTGGTGGAGAAGGCGCTCCTAGCTGAGAGCGTAGAGAATAAGATCTGATGAGACAATTCATCCAGAAGAGAGTTTAGGAGGACAGGTCCTCCATTTGTGGGTTCAGGTAGCGGTGGATGCCCCAGTGATCAGAAGAGGAAGGTTCCTGACACCTTCCCAGCTCCAGATCCTGACAGGCAACCACATGGTATTACAATGGGTCGTCAGGGTGGCAGTGAGGCCTGGAAGACTTATCTAGAATGTCCTAGGTGCAAGAGGCGCCATTTGGGAGAGTGTAGGGCAAATGACTGCTTTTTATGTGGGGCAATGGGTCATTTCAAGAAAGACTATCCAAAGGCAAGAAAGGAAGAACCCAGAAAGGCGGATAGCTCGGCCCTAGCTCGAGTGTTCACATTGACACAAGCAGAAGCTGAGGCTTCACCCTCTGTAGTTACAGGCTAGCTTCTTAGTGCTGGAACCCCTTATACTATTTTGATTTATTTTGGTGCTACACATTCTTTTGTTGCAAGTATACTTATTCATAGACTGTGTAGACCATGTGATTATTATGATGTGGGGTTCGGGACCTTATTACCCACTGGGAGTTAGTAGTATTCAGGAGATGGGTCAGATATTTGCCAGTGACAGTGGAGGGCAGAGAGTTGTCAGTGGATTTGATAGATTTAGTTATGACTGACTTTGACATGATTCTAGGTATGGATTGGTTAGCGAAGTATGGGGCAACCATAGATTGCAGAAGGAAGATGGTCACCTTTGAGCTTGAAGGTGAGGATCCTTTTGTGTTTGTTGGTACTGTGCATGGACCTCACATACCTATGAGTTCTGTTTTAAGGGCTAGAGACCTATTGCAAGGGGGTTGCATAGGATTCTTAGCCAGTGTGGTGGACACCACTCAGGTCATGCAAGTTTCTGGATGTGTTTCCAGAAGATTTACCAAGATTTCCACCGCATAGAGAAATTGAGTTTGTGATAGAATTGCCACCAGGGATGAAGCCAGTCTCTAGGGCACCTTATAGAGTGGCCTCAACAGAGTCAAAAGAATTGAAAGTGCAATTGCACGAGCTATTGGATTTGGGTTTTATCAGACCTAGTTTCTCAACTTAGGGTGCGCCAGTTCTGTTTATGAAAATGAAAGATGGTTCTCTGAGGATGTGCATTCATTACAGAGAAATGAATAAGTTAACAATTAAGAACAAGTATCCTTTGCCAAGGACAGATGATATGTTTCATCAGTTGTAAGGTAAAATTGTATTCTCAAAGATAAACCTTCGTTCTGGTTATCATCAGTTGAGGGTCAACGAGGGAGACATACCAAAGACTAATTTTTGCACTAGATATGGGCATTATGAGTTCTTAGTCATGTCCTTTGGATTGACTAATGCCCCAGCTGCTTTTATGGATTTGATGAACAGAGTGTTCAAGGATTATTTGGACCAGTTTGTGATCGTCTTTATCGATGATATTCTGGTTTATTCTCAATCAGATTCAGAACATGAACAACATTTGAGATGTTCTACAGAGACTGAGGGAGCATAAATTGTTTGCAAAGTTCAAGAAGTGTGAGTTCTGGTTATCTCAGGTATCTTTCCTTGGGCACATTGTCAGTAAGGAGGGGATTAAGGTAGATCCAGCCAAGATTGAGGCGGTCAGAGATTGGCCAAGGCCAAAGAATGCTTTAGAGGTTAGAAGTTCCCTTGGATTCGTAGGTTATTACAGACATTTCATGGAAGGGTTCTCTAAGATTGCTACTTCATTGACTGAGTTGACGCGCAAGAATTAGAAGTTTGTGTGGTCAGAAAGGTGTGAGAACAGCTTCCAGGAACTGAAACAGAGATTGATTACAGCTCCAGTTTTGAGTCTTCCAATACACCAAGAGAAGTTTGCGATATACTGTGATGCCTCACATTAGGATTTGGGTTGTTTTTTTATGCAGTCAGGAAAGGTGATTGCTTATGCCTCACGTCAGTTGAAGGAATATGAATAGAGATATCCCACTCATGATTTAGAGTTGGTGGCTGTGGTCTTTGCTATAAAGGTATGGAGGCATTACCTTTTTGGGGAGAAGTGTGAGAACTACACTGACCACAAGAGCCTAAAATACTTCTTCACGTAGAAAGACTTGAATATGAGACAAAGGCATTTGCTAGAGTTAGTAAAAGATTATGATTGTGAGATTTTGTATCATCCAGGAAAGGCCGACGTGGTAGCTGATGCTTTAAGCCGGAAGGGTTTGGGACAAATTTATAGTGCGAGGCTGATAGCTAGAGAGTTAGCAGAGGATATGGCCAGAGCTGGTATAGAGTTGCTGGTATGCCAGTTGGACAATATTACGCTACAGTCTACGTTGTTGGAAAAAATAAAGGAGGGTCAGTTGGGTGATCAACATCTGACCAAGATCAGAGAAGATGTTTTGGCTGGAGTATCCAGAGATATGTCTGATTCAGGCTTGCTGAGATACAAGGGTCGGATATATGTTCCGTTAGACACTGCTTTGAGACGAGAGATTCTGGATGAATCTCATACTACACCTTACTCTTTGCATCCAGGCACCACGAAGATGTATCAGGATGTGAGATCCCTATATTGGTGGTCGGGGATGAAGAGGGTTATAGTGAAATATGTGGCTAAATGCTTTACATGTCAACAGGTCAAGATTGAGCATCAGAGGCCAGGAGGGTTATTGTAGCCTCTAGATATCCCATAGTGTAAATGGGAGGACATCATGATGGATATCGTGGTGGGATTACCCAGGACTGTTGGTCAACATGATTCAGTATGGGTTATTGTGGATCGCTACACCAAGTCAGCTTACTTCTAACTAGTGAGGACTACATATACAGTTGATCAGTATGCAAATCTCTATGTGAGAGAGATCATGCACCTCCATGGAGCACTGAGGTCGATCATGTCAGATCGGGACCCCACTTTGACTTCCAAGTTCTGGGGGAGTTTATAGAAGGCCATGGGAACACAGTTGAAGTTCAGTACTGCTTATCATCCTCAGACAGATGGACAATCTGAGAGGACGATTCAGATATTAGAGGACATGCTTTGCTGGACTTTGGTGGATACTGGAGTAAGTATCCACCTTTGATAGAGTTTTCCTATAACACAGTTATCAGTCGACCATTGGGGAGCACCTTATGAGATGATGTATGGTAGGAAATGCAGATCTCCCATTCATTGGGATGAGACAGGAGAAAGGAGATACTTGGGTCCTGAGGCAATTTAGAGGACCAGTGAGGCCATTGAGAAGATTAGAGCTCGAATGCTCGCTTCTCAGAGTAGACAGAAAAGTTATGCAAATCCCAAGCATTGGAACTTGGAGTTCCAAGTGGGAGACTATGATTTCCTTAGAGTTTTTCCATGGAAATGGGTGAGAAGATTTGGGAGGAAGGGCAAGCTGAGCCCTAGATTTGTAGGTCCATTTCAAATCCTGGAGAGGATTGGTCAGGTGGCTTACAGGTTGGCCTTACCACTGGCATTGTCAGCTGTGCATAACGTATTTCATGTTTTAGCACTTCGGAGGTATGTATTTGATGTGACTCATATCTTGAGTTATGAAGATTTGGAGCTTAAGGAAGATACTTCACAGAAAGGACAAGGGCCTCAAGAATAAGACGATACCTTTGGTTATGGTATTATGGAGGAGCAGCAAGGTTGAGCAAGTGACCTGGGTGCTGAAGTCAAATATGCAGAATTAGTATCCAGAGTTGTTCAGGTAAATTTTGAGGACGACATTTCTGTAAGAAGGGGATAATTGTAATGCCCCAAAATCCCTAATGAGGTTTAATGGTTGAATTAGAAGGCCCCGAGGGCCATAATTAATTTATTATGCCCTTAAATTATTATATGCATGTTTATGTGAATTATATTATTATATGACGTTAAATGCATGCATGTGGGTCCACATTTTATGATAGGGGAATTTTGGTAATTTGGCCCATTGATGGCATAATTGTGTATTTGCATGCATGTTGGTGATTATTGATGAGGCCACATTATAATGTGGATTTTTTTTAGCCATTCGGCATAAGACGATCTTTTAATGTAGGTTAGCAGTTTGGTCATAACGGAGTTGATTTCGGGGCTCGGAATGAGTCTCGGGTAATTTGAGAATTAGATCATTACTGGGAATTAAAGTGTAACGGGATATGACTTATTGGTATTTGAGAATAATGGGAATAATGGGAATTGGAGGGTGTTAATTATAATTTACGAGATAGGTGGGAGAGGACGGTTTTACCCTTGGAAGCCTGTAAAAGACTTTAAATGACCTAGGGGAAATATTGTCTTTTTACCTAAGGATTATATCAACCATCGAAGGCTGTAGAAACTTGCAAAAATAGAGTATGTTTTCTTCTTCTCCCGTGCAACATTTCTCCATCTTTTCTCTTTGAATTTTTGAGCTCCCTTTGAGGAATCAAGCTATGGAAGTGAGTCTTGAGGGCTTAGGGTTGTGCTCCACCATTGAAGAGGGTTCCATACTGAGCTTGAGGTAAGTTTCTAGCCATTAAAACTTTGGTTTTGCTATGTTTTTCTATTAGTTTTCAGCTAATATTTTGAAGTGGATAGTTGGGGATTCAATGATGTTTTTGGCAAAGATTGACTAGGTTTTGATGCTTGGGACTTGTATATATGGTTTTGGGGTTCTTTTGTGAGTTTGGGTGAAGTTTAGAATCAATTCATGAAGGTTGGAAATGGAGAAGTCGAAGGAGGGAAAAACCAAGGTTGAAAACCCTGGTTGTAGCGCTAGCTAGAGGCCTTTCCATTCTGCTTGTAGCACTGGGGCTCTAGGGGGGCAGCGCTACCCAGCTTTTCCAGATTCCTATTTTGAGCATTTTTATGGTTTTTGGCTCGGGGTTTCAATTCCTAAGGCTGAGGATCGAATCTACTCACCGTTTGGGTACGATTCGAGGTCCCAGGAGTGAGGTTTAAGTCAAGAACCTTTTATTGCTCATTTTCATTGATGGAAGTTATATTAATTTATGACTAGGTGACCGCTAAGGAATCAAAGGAATCGATCGTTCTCAAGGGTCGTTCTTGTATTATTTCTCGCTCAAACCAAAGGTAAGAAAACTGTACCCTATATGTGACATGCATGGTTATTCATGAGGCTTGTTGAGTGATGTATATGTGGACATTGATTGCATATTAAATGCTTAGCAAATCTTGCTTACTTGTGTATGGCACTGACCTATGATTCAGGAATTAGCAATGGTGTCAGTATTGACTATGAAGCTGTGATTCATTAGTCAAGTTCAGCAGTAATACTAAGCATTGGTCGTATGGTATTGACTTATGAGTCAAGAACGGTATTAGCATGTTTAACGCAAGCTGAAAAGATTATATCTAATCCACATAATCATTATCGTCTTGAGCATGAAATGCTTCGTCGACCTTAAGTTCGATGAAAAACAAAAGCGCTTGTCTCATCTAATGGCTAGTTACTTAGAGTCAGGGCCAGAAGGCCCAGGTGACTGCATCGTCACACGGCTAAGGGTGTGGAGCCCAAGTTAGTGACTCACTCATCAGTCACTCATCTGATTCAACTTAGTGACTCACTCTTCAGTGACTCATCTGGTTTAAGATAGTGACTCACTCATCAGTGACTCATCTGGTTTAAGTTAGTGACTTACTCATTAGTCACTCATCTGATTAGGGCTACAAGCCTTGGCATGGTTACTAGAATCTTGAAGTGATATTCACTTATCTGTTTAGGGCTACAAGCCCAGTATGATTATCATAATCACCATTTGATATTGTATACATGCATTAATGAGTTTTCTTGCTGAGCCTTGGCTAACGGGTGCTATGTGGTGCATGTAAAAGGAAAGAAAAGCTCACCCAACCTTGAGTGGAGAGCTTAGGTGGCAATGCGTACATATGCGGCCGCTTGACCACCACGACCAAGGTGTTTCTCAGAGGAACTAGGGGTTAACCCTATTTTTTCCACTTAGGTCGGCAGGTTGTAATTTTTACACTGTAATGACCGTTTTGGATTGTAAATAACTTATAAACACTTTTATGTTCCCATGTACAGTTTTATGTTTTAAATAAAATATATAATTTCTTTTTGATTAATTTTTTCACCCTAGCCTATTAATAACACCTAGATGCATGTTTATAACCAAATTACTCGATTAGTGAATTAAGCACGGTTGAAAGCTCACAGCAACGGTCTTGGATTAACCAGGGCGTTACAACTCCTTATTAAACTCATCATTTGTTTTTTCCATTACTGTTTCTTCAGGTAAATCCACAATAACATTAATCTCAGATTCTAAGTTATCTTCCATTCTTTTGCTCCTAACTTCTTGGAAGAGACGTGGTGGTCTTGACTCAAAGGAAGGGATATAACGTGAAATACATCTAGAAAAGTGTAACGCCCTACTACCTTAGAGCCGTTACTTAGTGAGTTTAAAATAGAAATCGTGCTTTTGACTGACTATAAGTGGTTTCTAAAACCAAAAGTGTGGATAAATCAGAATTTAAGGCTGTACTCTGTTAAAATGTTTAACTTCATTGAAAACGTTAAGTATAAAACATCTGGGATCCCAAAATAAGGTTTACAAAATATTTACAACTCAAAAATAGATTTACACTTGATCAGTTATCAAAAGAATGGTTTAATAGAGCCATATACAAAATGCCCCCAACCAAAGCCGTCGGGCAGGCCGAACATGTACGCGCCGCCCCCACGCTCTCCATACTCATGGCCGGTTGACTGACTCCTTGCTTTTACCTGCCACACGGAGCACCCGTGAGCCGAAGCCCAGCAAGAAACCCAAATAGTACATAACATATGCAAATCATATAGCTGGCATAATTCACTCATAAATAGGAAAACCATCATAATAAACAAGTACGGCCATGCCGCCCCAGAGGCCTTACCAAAGCCTGGGGTTTCGGTTCTCACCGCGAGGATAACTCATGTATCCCTTGGGTCCCACCCTGACTATAAGCATCCCATGTGCTGAGTGTTACTTTCGGCCCCACGGCCGTACCCAGCCTACGCCGCACTCGGCCCTTGCCGTTCATTTCATTATAATCACACATATAGTACATTCGAAATAATCATTCACACACATCATGATTCATTTAAGGTTAAACATTTGCACATAATACAATCTAGGGCCATGCCCTGCAATCACACAGTGGGGCCATGCCCTAGTCTCGGGTGTTACGGTTTTCTTACCTTTAGATTCGGTAGCCTTGATCAACCTGACTCCTTGAGCACGATCTTACCCGAGCCCTAGCGCTTACCTAAGAAAAATCCATAAGTCAAAGTCATCACCAAATCCCAAGACCAAAACCTAGCCTCGGGACTAATCCCGAGCCCCCGGGAAGTCCTAGATCCCCAAAACAAAGTGGCGGAATCAAGCCCCGAACCCTAGGTCAAGATCCCTTCACAAAAGTCCAAAAATCCCCTCTGTGAATAGTGCAGCGCTACAGCGCTCAAAAGAGGGCGCTGTAGCGCTACAAGCAGAACCACCCCACCAGAATAGGGGCTAGCGCTACAGCGCCCCCTGACTAGCGCTGTAGCGCTAGTTGCAGCCAGACCAAACCCAAAATCGCATTTTGCGATTTTCTTCTCCCATTTCAACTCCAATCTTGCCCAAACCTTTTCCAAACATAAAAACACACATAACCACACCTCACACTCATCCCAAGCACCCCATGAACTCAACCCCAAGCTCAAGCAACCCATAACACAAAATCTAACTCAATGAACCCAAAAACCAGAAAATCACTCAAACAACAAGGATAGGGTCATAGAAATCATACCGTGGGTGGAATTTCGACCTTGAATCGAACCCTAGCCTCCTTGGCTTGCACCTTCACAACCTTGCCCTGTTTTCCCCAAAAACCCCATCCATTTAGCTCAAAACACAACTCAAAACCAGTCAAGCCCTAAAACAGAAAATCCCCAAGAACTTACCTCAAATTCAAATGTGATCTTGCTAACCCCTTGCCAATCCTCAAGCCTAGCTTAGGATCCTTGATGCTCAGCCTACCCTAGCTCTCCACTGAGCTTGACTCCAAGAAAAATGAAGGAATTAGGTTGGGAGAGCCACAAACCGTTCTTGGACAAAACCCTTCAGCTTTCCCTCTCTTTTCTTTTCTCTTCTTTCTTTCTTTCTTTTCAGCCTATAACTTTTCTCTACTAAATCCACTAAGTATAAAGCCCCTCTTTAATTTATCTCTTACAAGCCTAATGACCAAAATGCCCTCCCTTACTAATTCTAAACCTTTATGTCAATAAAGGGGCATTTTAGTCATATTACCCAAATTCCCACTAATTCCTCAAGTGTTCCTAATAATTCCCGCTCGCTACCCAACCTGATTAATCATCAAATATATTCCCAAATTCTCAATTAACTCCCCAGGCTTAACCCAAGCCGGGTACAGGTTCCCGCTTTGACTTTCCGCTAACCCGCTCATTCTAGGATCGTCTCGAGTCATAGATCACAGGTATCAACATAGTCATGCCAAACATGGCCAAATTACAAATATGCTCAATCAGGTCTACATGCATACTAATTCACATAGTCATGCATCATAATTAATCAAATAGTCATATAACGTGCATTAAATCATAATCATGCATTAAATTCATAAAAGTCACACACAGAATCCCATTATGCCCTCCAAGCACACTACTCCAGGCCCTTAAGCCTTAATAGCGAATTTGGGGTCGTTACAAAAAGTCTATAGTAGTTCCAAAGAAATGAGATCTAGTGTTGACACCAATGACACAACCACCAGCACCGTAGCTAGAGTAAAATTGTGAGAAGCCAACCAAAAAGACTAGGAATCACGGAGTACGAGACACAAACTAGAATCAAAGAATGATTCCTTCGAGGAATAAATAATAGAAAACGCCAGGTCCCAGTAAAGAAGATCAGTAGTTTGCAATAACACAAGACTAACAAAACAATGATTTGAACAAAAGTAGCAGAAATCCAACTAGTGAAACTAAGAAACACTTTTCGAAACAAAAATATCTAAAATGATACCATGACATTATCACATCAAAGTTGGATAGATCAACTGATAGGATAGATTTATGTTGCTTTTTAGTCTTAGTTTTTTAATGTTTTATTCTTATTATTTTATATTTTTAGTTCTTTTTATGTGTGGTTGTTGTATTTTTATGTTAGTTATATGTTATTTGAGAAATATTTCAAAATTTATTTGAAATCTTATTTTCAATCAAGAGAAAAATAATAGAAGATATTAATTTGAATTGATTGGAGAAAATTAAGGAGAATTTAAAATTAAATTGTTGGAAAAAATCTTAGTTATTATAAATCTGAAACAGTCTCGGTATATTTACCATATCTCATTTCTAACATCTTCTATTTACGTGTTCTTAGTGGCATTGGAAATCTTATTCAAACCCCTACAAAAGTTTGTTTCAAAAGTAAACTCAAATTTGGAAGTTTATTAGGAGATATTTGACCTACAAGATTATGCATCCTAGAGATACAAGATTTGAAATTGAAATGAAGATATTTTGGACCATCATCAAGTAACAAGTGGAAACATCTAGAAAATTCTTTTCACAACCTTATCACTATAAAAAGAATGTTTTAGATTATTTTAAGTACCTTTCCTTCTTCTCTTACTTATTTTTTTCTATTATTTTCCATGAGTTTGCTTATGATTTTTTTTTTTTATGATTATGAAATAATTATATTTTCTAGGGTTTTAATGTAGTCTTTTGATACTTTATCATTATTCAATGCAAGTTTTATGATTTTTTGATACCAAAAATTTAGCACTTCCACTTGGTGGCCTGCGAAGTAATGACATGTAAAGACAAAGCCCCAAGGCATGACAATCACCGCAAGCCAGCGTAAAGAGTGGCCTTCGCCACTTCCCCAATGCACAAGAAGAGGCAGGACTCACTAGTGTCGAACTAATTCTCCCATTGCATGAAGCCAAATGATCCCAAAATGGCCATGCCAACACCAATCGTAAGAAGAAAAGGGCCTTAGCTAATCTCCCTAGCCAATTGCACAAGTCGGACGAAGCCAAGGGTTTCAAGATTTAGCCTGATCTGGAAACAAGGAGCCCTTGTCAGCCTTACCCATCTCCACGATTATAAAGAGTGCAACCTGTACGGTAGAAAGAGGATGGAACAATCGAGAGAAAAACAAGTTAGTATCTGTTCATTTCTATATAGAGCATCTACTCTCCATTATTGTAATTGCCCTAAGAGCATGATTAAACTTAGCTTGCTCTTGATGGTTCAAAGTTCGTAAATAATACTGACTAAAGCGGACATAGGTCATCTTTTTAGGGACGAAACACTATAAATATTTGTCTCATTCATTTATTGTTGCAGCAATTTCTCTTTTCTTTAGCTCATTGTTCATCATTATAGAACTTCTCTGAGATATTACACAAAAACGAATCTTCATTTATCATTCTCTATGAGTCGACGAAAAAATGATTCAACATTTTGGGGCTTTCATTGAGAGTGCTAGATTTGGAGTCAGGTCTTCTATCCTACCACCCAAGGTGTAACGCCCTGGATAGCCAAGACCGTTACACTGTGTGTTTATAAAGTGCTGGACTTGCTAATCAAGTCATTTAATTAAAAACATGCTATTGAAACTATAAAGGAACTAGGGTTAAAATGTTTTGGTCACAAAAGCCACATTTTCATTAAGAAACATTATCAGTTTCGACGGGATCCAAAAAACATTAAGTTTTAAGATCGTTTACAAAAGACATAAGGTTTAAGTACAATCTCAAGCCATATTAAGGCAAAACAGACAGTTAGGCAATCCCTGTCCTGATCCACTCCTCGACCATGGCGATCGAACAGCTGGCTATGTACATTCAACCCCGCAGCTCTCCATCTCAGGATTGGTCCAACTTGCCCTTGCCTTTACCTGGACCACGTAGCACCCGTGAGCCAAGGCCCAGCAAGAAAACACAACAACAGAGCATAAGCAATCAATAGAAAAATCAATATCTCATATTGCATCACAAGTTCTCAACCACATAATCATTCAGTATAATCAAGTATTCAACATACTAAACATATCAACTCATGTCATATATCACTTCACAAATGATAACTAGGGCTAGCGCTCTTAGGCTGCTCCCTCCGTTATCCCACTGACTCCGGCCCGCTTAAACCGAGCTCGGTGAATATTAAGTTGTCCTCGGCTACCAATGGCCGAGTCGCGCCCTGTGCGCAAATATAATGTACGGCACCCTTAGGCCGTTTTTACATGTCCCATGGCATAATACCATCATTGACACGATACGAATATCGGGAGCACTTAGTCCTATCACAAACATATAACCAGGTGCAATTTTCTTACCTTTCGATTCGCTAGCTTTGACCCCTCGACTCCTTGAGAACGATCCCCCTCGAGCCCTAGCGCTCACCTAAACACAACCATAGGCCAAAGTCATCATCAAACCTCAAGTCCAAACCCTAGCCTCGAGGCTAATCCCGAGCCCCTGGGAAGTCCTAGTTCCACCAAACAAGGTGGTGGAATCAAACCCCAAACCCTTGGTCAAAAACCCTTGCAAACAACCCTAAAATCCCCTTCAGAAGAAAAGGTAGTGCTACAGCGCCCATGGGAGGGCTCTACAGCGCTACAAACAGAAGCAAAATCCCCTCAGCATGCATGGCCTAGCGCTACAACGCCCAAAGGCTAGCGTTGTAGCGCTAGTCACAGACAGACAAACACCAGTTTTCCCTTCCTGTGATTTCCTCGAACCAAACTCAACCAAAACCTCTCCAAACCTTTGCCAACCTCAAAAACAACCTTATAAACATACTCCACTCATCCCAAGCACCCCAAATACCTAGAACTCAAGCACATGCATCCCCAAACTCAAAATTCACCATAGCCACTTCTAGACATTAAAACTCAGCAGAAACCAGTTAAACATCAAAGTTAGAAGCTTAGAATTCTTACCTTTAATGGAGTTTCAATTTGAAGACAACCTCTACACCTCCTCAACTTGCTTTCCCTCAACTCTTGGCCTGAATTCCCATCAAACTCAGCTTATGCACCATAGTTCAAAAACCAAAACCAGAAACTGAAGAAACTATAGAACTTTACCTCAAGTGTTGGTGAGTTCTTGCTAAACCTCTGCCAATTCCTCAAACCTAGCTTAGGATCCTTGATGCTCAGCCTAACCCAGCTCTCCTTCCTAAACTTTGCTCCAAAATTCTCAGGAAACTGATGGAAAATGCATAAACCGACCTTAGGAACTCTCTGTTTTCTCCCTTTCCTTTTTCTTTCTTTTCCTTCTTTTCTTTCCAAACTTCTACTACTTTCTAAAATCCCCACTAACATAAAGCCTCAGCATATCTATCCTTTGCAAGCCAAATGACCTTAATGCCCTCCTTATTAAGTCTAAATCCTTTAATCCACTTAGGGGCATTTTAGTCATTTTACCCAATTCCCGCTAACTCCTCGAGTGTCTCTAATATTTCCCGCTACCTAACTAATCTCCAACTATGTTCCTCGATGTTAAAAATAGACTCCAATATACCTACTAAATTCCCATTTATACCCCTAGGCTCACCCCGAGCCGGGTATAAATTCCCGCCATGACTTTTTCGCTACTTTGCTCACTAGGATCGTCTCGAGTCACAGATCACAGATATATCCACATAATAATGTGGTCTCGATAGTTATCACATATATCAAAGCAGCTATGCCCATAATGGCCAAAATTACGATTATGCCTTTCTAACCTAATCAGGGCCTACATGCATACTAATACACATAGTCATGCATCTCAAATATTCAAGTAGTCACATAACATGCTTTAAATCATAATCATGCATCTTACTCATTAAAATCGCACATAATTCCCATTATGCCCTCCAGGCACACTAATCAAGGCCCTTAAGCCTTATTAGCGAATTTGGGTCGTTACAACTATCCCCTCCTAATGAGAATTTCATTCTCGAAATTTACCTGAACAACTCGGGATATTGCTCCCACATCGTTGTCTCAAGCTCCCAAGTTGACTCCTTGACCTTACTATTCCTCCACAACACTTTAACCAGAGGAATCGTCTTATTTTGGAATACTTTATCTTTTCGATCCAGGATCTGAACTGGTTGCTCCTCATAAGCTAATCTGCCTGCAACTCCAAATCTTCATACCTCAACACATGAGTCACATCCGAGACGTATTTCCGAAGCATGGAAACATGGAATACGTCATGAACTCCAGACAACGATGGTGGCAAGGCTAACCTGTAAGCCACCTGACCAACCCTTTCCAGAATCTCGAATGGTGCAACGAATCTAGGGCTTAGCTTACCCTTCTTTCCAAACCTCCTCACCCCTCGTAGAGGTGAAACTCGAAGAAAGACATGGTCCCTAACCTGAAACTCCACGTTTCTACGCTTAGGATCAGCGTAGCTTTTCTGTCTGCTCTGAGAAGCGAGCATCCTAGACCGAATCTTCTCTATAGCTTCACTTGTCTTCTGAACCATATCTGGCCCCAAATATCTCCTCTCACCCATCTCATCCCAATGAATGGGTGATCTACACTTCCTCCCATATAACATCTCATAGGGAGCCACTCCAATCGTTGATTGATAACTATTGTTATACGAAAATTCCGTCAACGGAAGATACTTACTCCATGAACCCTCAAAATCAATCACACATGTTCTGAGCATATACTCCAACACCTGGATCATCCTCTCAGACTGTCCATCAGTCTGAGGAAGAAAGGCTGTATTGAACTTCAAATGAGTCCCCAAAGCCTTTTGCAAACCACCCCAAAACTTGGAAGTGAAGATAGGATCCCGGTTTGACACTATAGACTTAGGAACCCCATGGAGACATACGATCTCCCTCACATACAACTTAGCGTACTGATCCACAGTATATGCCGACCTCACTGGAAGAAAATGAGCTGACTTGGTGTATCTATCCACTATCACCCACACCGAGTCATGAAGTCCTACTGTCCTAGGTAAACCTCCCACAAAATCCATAGTAATGTCCTCCCATTTCCATTCAGGAATACCCAAAGGCTGAAGCAACCCTGCTGGTCGCTGATGCTCAACTTTCATCTGCTGACAGGTTAAGCATCTGGCAATGTACTCTACCACATCCTTCTTCATCCCGGGCCACCAATATGAAGTCCGTAAATCCCAATATATCTTTGTGGTACCCGGATGAAGTGAGTACGGCGTTGTATGAGACTCATCTAGTATCTCTCGTCTGATCCCCTCATCAGCTGGAACACAAATCCGCCCCTTATACCGAAGTAATCCAACCTCAGAAACAGAATAGTCCTTAACTACTCCTGCTAAGACATCCTCTCTAACCCTCCGTAACTGAGCGTCTGCCAACTGCCCTTCTCTAATCCGTTCTAGCAAGGTCGAATGCAGAGTAATATTGGCCAATCGACCTACCACAAACTCTATCCCCGCCTTGACCATCTCATCAGCTAACTCCCTCGAGATCTAGATAAAACTATACAACTGACCTGGACCTCTCCGGCTCAATGCATCCGCCACCACATTGGCTTTCCCCGGATGGTAAAGAATATCACAATCATAATCCTTTACCAACTCTAGCCAACGTCTCCGTCTCATATTCAGGTCCTTCTGTGTAAAGAAATACTTCAGGCTCTTATGTTCAGTGTATACCTCACACTTCTCTCCATATAGATAGTGTCGCCAAATCTTCAGTGCAAAAACCTGCACTACCAGCTCCAAATCATGAGTAGGATACTGCTGCTCATACTCCTTCAGCTGTCGTGATGTATAAGCTATAACCTTCTCATTCTGCATCAACACACAGCCTAAGCCCAACCTCGATGCATCGCAGTAAACCACAAAATTCCCCTCCCCCGAAGGAAGACTCAACACTGGCGCTGTAATAAGTCGTCGCTTCAACTCCTGGAAACTGACTTCACACTTTTCCGACCAGATAAACTTCAGACTCTTCCGTGTTAGTTCTATCATCGGTGCTGCTATCTTTGAAAAGCCCTCCACAAACCATATGTGGTAACCTGCCAACCCAAGGAAGCTCCGCACCTCCGAGGCGTTCCCTAGCCTCGGCCAAGCCCTAACTGCCTCTATCTTAGATGGATCCACCTTAATCTCATCTGCACCTACGATATGTCCAAGGAATGTCACTTCGGGTAGCTAGAATTCACACTTCTTAAACTTAGCGTACAACTGATGCTCCCTCAACCTCTGAAGAACCTGTGGAAGATGAAGCTCATGCTCTGCCTCTGAACTAGAATACACCAAGATGTCGTCGATGAAAACTATAACAAACTAATCTAAGAAATCCTTGAACACCTTGTTCATTAGATCCATAAAGGCTGCTGGGGCATTGGTCAAACCAAAAGACATGACCAAGAACTCATAGTGCCCATACCGCGTTCGGAAGGCCGTCTTAGGTATGTCCTCATCCTTGATCGTCAGCTGGTGATAACCAGATCGAAGATCAATCTTTGAGAACACCGTCTTACCTTGCAGCTGATCGAACAAGTCATCAATCCTTGGTAGGGGATACTTATTCTTGATAGTTAACTTGTTCAATTCTCGGTAGTCGATGCACATTCTCAAAGTCTCGTCCCTCTTCTTCACAAACAAAACTGGAGCACCCCATGGCGAGTAGCTAGGTCTGATGAACCCCAAATCCAGAAGCTCCTGCAGCTGTATCTTTAATTCTTTCAGTTCCGCCAGTGCCATTCTATATGGTGCCCTCGACACTGGCTCTGTCCCTGGCGCCAACTCAATAACAAACTGAATCTCTCTACGCGGCGGCAACCCAGGCAAATCCTCAGGAAACACATCCAAGAACTCGCAAACCAATCTGATCTCCTCCGGTCCTACTGGTGAAACTCTGGTGGTATCCACCACACTAGCCAAAAAGCCTACACATCCACCCTGTAGCAAATCTCTGGCTCTCAAGGCAGATATCCTGGGTACGCGGGGTCCATGCACCGCTCCCACAAAAACGAAGGGATCCTCGCCCTCTGGCTCAAGAGTCACCATCTTCTTCCTGCAGTCAATGGTAGCTTCATATCTAACCAGTCAATCCATACCTAGAATCATATCAAAATCCTCCATGCTCAACTCAATCAAGTCTACTGACAACTCCCTACCATCAACTACCACTGGCAGTGCTCTAATCCACGTCCTAGATACTACCAGTTCTCCTGTAGGAAAAATAGTCCCAAACCCTGAAGTACTATACTCACTAGGTCTACACAGTCTATCAATCACCTTATCAGATACAAACGAATGCGTAGCACCAGAATCAATCAAAACAGTAAAAGGAATGCCATCGCTAGAAAGCTGACCTGTCACTACCGAGGGACTAGCCTCAGCCTCCGCCTGCGTCAGGGTGAACACTCAAGCTAGAGTCAAGCTGTCCACCTTCCCTGTCTCTCCCTTCTTCACTGTCGGGCAATCTTTCCTGAGGTGTCCCACCACCACGCACACATAGCAAGCCTTAGCCCGACACTCGCCCAAATGGCGTCTCTTGCACCTCGTACACTCCAGATAAGTCCTCCACATGTCACCGCCTCCCTGACGGCCTTCCTGAGTACCCCGACCACTCCTATCAGGACCAGGAATGGTCGAAGCCTCAGGGGTCTTCCTCTTCAAATCACTGGGGCCTCCGCCCCTACCAGAACCAGAATATTGAGGCACCGCCCTATGGCTCTCCCTCCATACTGCACTCTCTCTCCATATCTTATTTTCCGCTTCCTCAGCGGTAAGAGCCTTCTCCACAGACTGGGCATAAGTTGTTCCTCCAGGAATTGTGGTAATTCTCACATCTCGGGCTATCATAACATTCAGCCCTCTAATAAACCTGTCCTGCCTGGCTGCATCAGTAGGCACAAGATCTGGTGTGAACTTCGCAAGTCTGTCAAACTTCAGGGCATACTTTGTAACTGTCATACTGCCCTGAACCAATCCCACGAACTCATTTATCTTCGCTGCCTTGATGGCCACATTATAATACTTTTGACTAAACAAGTCCTTAAACCCTTCCCAAGTCAATGCAGAAACATCTCTAGTCTATGATTCCACCTCCCACCAGATTCGGGCATCCTCCCTCAGCATATAAGTGGCACAGGCCACTCTGTCATGTCCTTCCACCCTCATAAAATCAAGAATGGTAGTGATCATAGTCATCCACTGCTCAGCCTTCAGTGGATTTGGTCCCCCCTCAAAGATCGGGGGCTGCTGCTTCCTAAACTGCTCATACAACGGTTCCCACTTGTTCCCAACCGCTACCGGTACCACTGCAGGTGGCACAACAGGGGCAACACTCCCAGATGGAGCCTGCCGCAGAATTCGAATCTGCTCATCTTGACTCTGAAGTCGAGCCTGCATGTTGGCCATTAACTGCTGCCAGTTCTCAGGGACAGGCTGAGGGGTCTGGCCCTGGTCATCATCTCTAGCCCCAAACCTGTCGGCTTCACGTGGATTTTCTTGAACGCATAACTATTCAAGTCAATCTGCAATCAACGACTCGACAATTAGGCTATGATGACAGGGTAATAATCTTTCCATGATCCATCACTGGAACTCCAACCATTCACAAACAATCAAAATATAGCAATTTATCCAAATATTCATTCACATGCACAGCAGTGCTAATAAGCACGCCTCAATAGCATCATGCAATAGTCAAGGGTCAGACCCTATCAGTAACTCATGCTCCCTACTCATCAAACAAATATCAACAATCATATCTCACTCAAATCATTTAAACACATAGTCATGTATACACAATTACCAGACCCTGAGTTAAGCTTGTTTCTCGCGGCGAATGTACATATCCAACCAATCTTCAAGACCCATAAACCTAGGACGCTCTGATACCAAGTTGTAACACCTTGGCTAGCCAAGACCGTTACACTGTGTGTTTATAAAGTGCTGGGCTTGCTAATAAAGTCATTTAATTAAAAATGTGTTATTGAAACTATAAAGGAACTAGGGTTAAAATGTTTTGGTCACAAAAGCCACATTTTCATTAAGAAACATTATCTGTTTACACGGGATCCCAAAAACATTAAGTTTTAAGATCATTTACAAAATACATAAGGTTTAAGTACAATCTCAAGCCATATTAAGGGAAAACAGACAGTTAGGTAATCCCTGTCCTGATCCACTCCTCGACCATGGCGATCGAACATCTAGCTGTGTACATTCAACCCCGCAACTCTCCATCTCAGGATTGGTCCAACTTGCCCTTGCCTTTACCTGCACCACGTAGCACCCGTGAGCCAAAGCCCAGCAAGAAAACACAACAACAGAGCATAAGCAATCAATAGACAAATCAATATCTCATATTACATCACAAGTTCTCAACCACATAATCATTCAGTATAATCAAGTATTCAACATACTAAACATATCAACTCATGTCATATATCACTTCACAAATGATAACTAGGCCTAGCGCTCTCAGGCTGCTCCCTCCGTTATCCCACTGACTTCGGCCCGCTTAAACCAAGCTCAGAGAATATTAAGCTGTCCTCGGCTACCAGTGGCCGAGCCGCGCCCTGTGCGCAAATATAATGTACGGCACCCTTAGGCCGCTTTTACATGTCCCATGGCATAATACCATCATTGACACGATACGAATGTCGGGAACACTTAGTCCCATCACAAACATATAACCGGGTGCAGTTTTCTTACCTTTCGATTCGCTAGCTTTGACCCCTCAACTCCTTGAGCACGATCCCCCTCGAGCCCTAGTGCTCACCTAAACACAACCATAGGCCAAAGTCATCATCAAATCTCAAGTCCAAACCCTATCCTCGGGGCTAATCCTGAGCCCCTGGGAAGTCCTAGTTCCACCAAACAAGGTGGTGGAATCAAACCCCAAACCCTTGGTCAAAAACCCTTGCAAACAACCCTAAAATCCCCTTCAGATGAGAGGGTAGCGCTACAGCGCTCATGGGAGGGCGCTACAGCGCTACAAAAGAAGCAAAATCCCCTCAGCATGCATGGCCTAGCGCTACAGCGCCCAAAGGCTAGCGCTGTAGCGCTAGTCACAGACAGACAAACACCAGTTTTCCCTTCCTGTGATTTTCTCGAACCAAACTCAACCAAAACCTCTCCAAACCTTTGCCAACCTCAAAAACAACCTTATAAACATACTCCACTCATCCCAAGCACCCCAAATACCTAGAACTCAAGCACATGCATCCCCAAACTCAAAATTCACCATAGCCACTTCTAGACATTAAAACTCAGCAGAAACCAGTTAAACATCAAAGTTAGAAGCTTAGAATTCTTACCTTTAATGGAGTTTCGATTTTAAGACAACCTCTACACCTCCTCAACTTGCTTTCCCTCAACTCTTGGCCTGAATTCCCATCAAACTCAGCTTATGCACCATAGTTCAAAAACCAAAACCAGAAACTGAAGAAACTATAGAACTTTACCTCAAGTGTTGGTGAGTTCTTGCTAAACCTCTGCCAATTCCTAAAACCTAGCTTAGGATCCTTGATGCTCAGTTTAACCTAGCTCTCCTTCCTGAACTTTGCTCCAAAATTCTCAGGAAACTGATGGAAAATGCATAAACCGACCTTAGGAACTCTCTATTTTCTCCCTTTCCTTTTTCTTTCTTTTCCTTCTTTTCTTTCCAGACTTCTACTACTTTCTACAATCCCCACTAACATAAAGCCTCCGCATATTTATTTCTTGCAAGCCAAATGACCTTAATGCCCTCCTTATTAAGTCTAAATCCTTTAATCCACTTAGGAGCATTTTAGTCATTTTACCCAATTCTCGCTAACTCCTCGAGTGTCTCTAATATTTCCCGCTACCTAACTAATCTCCAACTATGTTCCTCGATGTTAAAAATAGACTCCAATATACCTACTAAATTCCCATTTATACCCCTAGGCTCACCCCAAGCCGGGTATAAATTCCCGCCATGACTTTTTCGCTACTTTGCTCACTAGGATCGTCTCGAGTCACAGATCACAGATATACCCACATAATAATGTTGTCTCGACAGTTATCACATATATCAAAGCAGCTATGCCCATAATGGCCAAAATTACGATTATGCCCTTCTAACCTAATTAGGGCCTACATGCATACTAATACACATAGTCATGCATCTAAAATATTCAAGTAGTCACATAACATGCTTTAAATCATAATCATGCATCTTACTCATTAAAATCGCACATAATTCCCATTATGCCCTCCAGGCACACTAATCAAGGCCCTTAAGCCTTATTAGCGAATTTGGGTCGTTACACAAGGTGCCCCACCCTCCCGCTAGTCAAGGTACCAAGGCATGGTCCAGCTAAGGGAAATGGCCCTGCAGCCCCACCGAATCCTCCTCTACCGCAGAATGTTGAGGACGACCCTCGTGAAAACCTGGATGAAGGCAATGGCAACCACCTCCTCCAATAGCCCGAGCTGATAGGGGAGGATTTGCCTCCCAAAGAGAAAAGATGGCACGGTTGAATGCCATGAACGTCACTGTTGTAGCTGAGATGGATGCTCAGTTATGGGACATGGAACATCAACAATGAGAGGCAACCCTCACCTTTGAGACAGCCATACACATGGTGCTGAGAGATCACCAAGTCCCTTTCGGGAAGCTCCATGTCTTGAACGGAGATGGAGCGGAGCAATCGACTGCTTGCCACTCAAGGAGCACTGCCAATCCCGAAAGATCCCAATCCCAAGTAGGACAACCTCCTCGGCCTCCAAACTATGGAGGACAACGACCACCCCAGGCTCGGGACCATGGCGAAGGCTCAATGAGTCCCTCGCTTCACAGTCGGCCCCATATGTGAGAAGAAGATGTCGACAACCCTCACACTACTAGCATTTTCACACGCCTTTGAGAAAGAGTGAGACCCAGGAATGGGCCTGACCTACGCGAACACCTCAACGATTGGCAAGGTGACACCCAAGGTCAGAACATGGAAAGCCAAGATGACTTGCGTGACCATCTGAATGCGCAAAGGGAAGGACTAGGAGACCGCCTTGAGCGACCTCCAGTTGCCAAGGAGTAAGAAGTCCTAGT
Source organism: Humulus lupulus (assembly GCF_963169125.1). NCBI lineage: Eukaryota > Viridiplantae > Streptophyta > Magnoliopsida > Rosales > Cannabaceae > Humulus > Humulus lupulus. The sequence goes on from NC_084799.1 coordinate 109,755,115, forward strand.
CGCCAATCAGCGAGAAGTCCCAATTTTTGACTACATGGTCCTCACTCAGATAGAGGAGCTAAGAAGGGAAATTAAGGAGATGGGTGACACAAGGAATGGCGAACCCACTTTGAACCTTAAAAAGGCGAGCGCTTTCTCTCCCGCCATCACCGACGCACAACTACCTGACAACTTTAAGATGCCACTGATGGCGATCTATGAGGGAAATGGAGACCCCTTGGAGCACATCAACAACTTCGAGATTCAGATGGAGATCCATAAAGTTTCAAACAATGCCCCATGCAAAATTTTCCCATCCACACTAGTCAGAGCCGTGAAGCAATGGTTCTGGAAGTATCCTCCCAAATCCATTATCTTTTGCGAACAACTTACTCAAGACTTCAACCCACAGTCCTACGGTGCATGCGTCCACCCTCGGGAGGCTAACCACCTCACCAACCTGAAGCAAGGCGAGGATGAGACTCTGAAGGATTACATCATGAGGTTTTAAGAGGAAGCCACTCTTGCCAAGACCGTTGGCGATGAGGGATGGCTGATGGTGATCTTATCGAGCATCAGAGTCCATAGCCCTTTGTGGAATACCTTGACCAAGAAAGTAACCAGTTTGATGTGAGATTTCTTGGATCGGGCGAAGACTGACAACCATGGTTGAAGAAGCGACGATGACTGGAAAGGTAGCGAGAACAACGGTAACGAGAAGTGAGCGAGCAGTCACTAGATATCCTACAAGCAAGGGTAGGACCGCAAGAAGCCAAAGTAAGAGAGAAGACAACCTGTGTATGAGCCACGCTTCACCAACTACACTGCTTTGACCCGGATGCATGAAGAAATCTATGTGGCATCTTAAGAATAAGAGTCATGCAAGAAGACTATCGCTATAAGGAAATATCTAAACAAACAAGACCAAACCAAGTATTGCCGCTACCACAAGGACCATGGTCATGACACTAAAGAATGCTGCCAACTGAAGGACGAGAGTGAATTCCTAGTCAGAAGAAGACATATGGCTTGTTTCGTCTATTGTTGCCAAGACCAAAATCAGAATAGTGACCAAAATGATAGAAGGCAGAGGCAACGATCGCCTCCAAACTGACCATGGTTTCCAACCTACAAAGGCGAGGTACCAGATGTGATAGCTATTGTTGCCACGATCTGTGGAGGACCACACCTCATAGGGGACAATAATAAGTTCCGAGGGAGATATGCCCGTGAGCTGCGACATCAAATAGACAAAGTAATGACAAATGAAGTGAGACCAAGCAAGGTATCACGCATGGAAGACCAAGACATCACCTTCACAAGGCAAGACTATAGACACGTTCACTACCTAAAAAATGATCCCATGGTCATCACAGCTTATATCGCTAACCTAAAGGTGCTAGGGGTTCTAGTTGACAATGAAAATTTCGTCAACATCCTGTACAAGTCATGATTGGAAAAAAAAATGAAATTTTCCGTTCGCAATCTTGCACCGTGCTCAACCATAATCTATGGGTTCAATGGCAAGGGTTTGGTCTCTACTGGATCCATTAAGCTCTCGGTGACTCTAGGCGATCTCCCTTGAAGAGCAACGTGCATGGCAATATTCGTGGTTGTTGATTGCCCGTCGAGATACAATGTTGTGCTGGGACGTCTCGTACTCATTGATCTACGTGTCATAATATCCATTTGGCACCTCACCATTAATTTCCTCACAAGTGAAGGCATTGTCTATGTGAGAGGAAACCAGTGAGAGGTGCGAGAATGTTACAACACCTCGATCAGCAAGGCTAGAAAGTGAGGCGATATTTGCATCAACATAATCTTCGATGACCCAGGAGTTCAAGGAATGAAGGATTTATTCAATGAGATGACCATCGTGATGATGGAGTCAAGTTTGTTAGGTGATTCGCTATTAGGCGATGCCGACATCGATGAGGCCCTGACGAGTGAGGCCGCGATAGGAGAGGCCTTGATGGGCGATGCCAACATTGGCGAGGCTACGATAGGCGATTACCTTATGGGCGTTGCTGACATTGGCGAGGTCTTGTTGGGCAAGGGCACAGAAATATGTTTCGCAGGAGGCGAGGTCGCCGTCAGTGACCAAATAGGCAGTGCTGCAAGCAACAACAACTACAGGGATGACGTCGCCACTGATGGTGACCCAAGCCACACGTCTTATGAAATAAGTCCAAAAGTGGGGACGAGTTGGATCATAGCTTTGGGAATGAAAAAAGATCAGTTGGACCAGTTAAAGAGCTTGAAGATGTGGAACTGAAGGATGGCGACCCTACGTGGAAAGTGAAGCTCGAGAAGAACCTGAGTAACAATGACAAACCTGATTTTATAAATTTTCTATGAAAGAACCAAGACTTCTTTGCTATGTACCACAGCAACATGGTAGGCATCATCGCATCGGTCATTAGACACATCCTGAACATAGACCCGAAGGCATCTCCTATTCACCAAAAGCGACGATCTCTAGATGCCGAGAGATATGAAGCGCTGAAAGCTGAAGTAAAGAAGTTGTAAGAGAGTAGCTTCAACCAAGAGGCCTTCTATCCCCTATGGGTCACTAATCCAGTGCTCATGGGAAAAAAAATTATACCTGGAGAGTATGTATTGACTTATGCGTTAGCCATGTTGGCAAGCACAAGAGATGCAAAGACCCTCAACGCTTTTACAATTGAATTCCTAGCGGCGCCAAGCATCAGCCCCACCGCAGACAACGCTGTTGGAAAGCATGTTGCAGACAACACCATCACCAGTGACTGCCTCGTTGGCGACACCCTGAACGACGACCTTGACTCCTCGATGATCATTGATGGGGAAGAGACATGGATGACCCCCATCATCAAATATCTAAGTGAAGGAGTCCTTCCATCAGATTGGAACTCAGCAAGGAAGACGCTTTACCAAGCACTTCGCTGTGTCCTGCAAGACGATCACCTATACTGAAGGGGACACGCAATATCGACCAAGGAGGAGGCCCAAATCTTGTTGAAAGAGGTTCACGAATGATTTTGTGGTGACCATGCTGGGGCGCAGAGTCTCTCTAAAAAGATATTGCAGCAAGTGTATCACTGTTCATATTCCTTTAGTGGTCATGATGCATAGGCAACCACCTTTCCAGCCTGCATAAGAACACAACCTAACCCCTACTTCGATGCATTATAGTAGACCACAAACCTCTCTTGATCTGACGGAAGACTCAGAACCAGAGCAGTGATCAACTGTCGCTTCAACTCTTGGAAGTTGTTCTCACACCTATGTGACCATACAAATTTAAGGTTCTTCCATGTTAGCTCCATCAGTGGTGTTGCAATCCTTGAGAACCCTTCCATAAAACATCGGTAATACCTTGTCGATCCAAGGAAGCTTCTAATCTATGAAGCATTCCTTGGCCTTGGCCAATCACTGACTTCCTTAAACTTGATCGGATCCACCTTAATTCCATCTTTATTGACTATGTGATCAAGGAACGTCACCTGAGGTAACTAGAACTCACACTTCTTGAAATTTGCATACAATCTGTGCTCCCTCAACCTCTGCAATATAAGTTGGAGGTGCTGCTCATGTTCTACCTCCGACTAAGTATAAACTAGGATGTCGTTGATAAAGACGGTTACAAATCTGTCTAGGTAATCTTTGAACACTCTGTTCATTAAGTCCATAAAAGCTGCTAGGGCATTAGTCAATCCAAACTACATGACTAAAAACTCATAATGCCCACACCTAGTTCAAAAGGTTGTCTTCAGAATGTCCTCATCTTTGATCCTTAGGTGGTGATAACTAGATCGAAGATCAATCTTTGAAAATATAGTCTTGCCCTGTACCAGATCAAACAAATCATCAATCCTTGGCAGTGGATACCTGTTCTTGATAGTCAGCTTGTTCAGCTCTCTATAATCGATACCCATCCTCAGAGAACCATTTTTCTTCTTCACGAATAAGACTGGCGCACCCCATGGTGAGAAATTGGGCCTGATAAACCCCAAGTCCAGTAACTCCTGTAACTGAACCTTCAATTCCTTCAATTATGCTTGAGCCATACTATATGGTGTCGTAGACACTGGTTCTGTCCCCGTGCCAATTCAATAACAAATTCTATCTCTCTGTGGGCTGGCAACCCTAGTGACTATTACCAGTGGTCTCCTCAGGTCCAACTGGCACAACCCTAGTGGTATCCACCACACTAGCTCGGAATCCTTTGCAACCACCTCGTAATAAGTCTCTAGCCCTCATTGTTGATATCATAGGAATATAGGGTCCATGAACAGTTCCCACTAATAGAAACGGGTCGTCACCATCAGGTTCAAAGGTTACCATCTTTTTCTTACAGTCTATGGTTACCCCATATTTGGATAGCCAATCCATACCTAGAATCATATCAAAGTCATCCATGATGAGCTCAATAAGATCTATTGATAGCCCTCTACTATCCACCTCTACTGGTAATGATCTAACCCATATCCTAGAGACTACCAAATCCCTAGTAGGCAATAAAGTCCCAAATTCCACTACATTGTACTCACATGGTCTACAAAACCTATCAATCACTCCACTAGATACAAAGGAATGTATAGCCCCATAATCAATCAACACAATATAAAAAGTGCCAGCACTAGAAAGCTGACCTGTCACTATTCAGGGTCAGGCCTCACCCTCTGACTATGTAAATGCGAACACTTGAGCTGGAGCCAAGTTGTTTGCCTTCTTTGGTTCTTCCTTCTTCACCCTTGGGAAATTTTCTTAAGGTTCCCAAATGTACCACATAAAAAGCAGGCGTTCGCTCAAAACTCACCACTACCAGAGCATAAGTCATCACTCCATGTACTGAAGTAATCTTAACATCTCAGGATATCATAGCATTTAGCCCTCAAACAAGTCTCTCATTTCTTATCACATCGGTTGGCACCAAGTCTGAAGCGAACTTAGCCAACCTATCGAATTTCAGAGTGTACTCTGTAATAGTCATGGTTCCCTACACTAAATACAGAAGCCATTTGCCTTTGCATCTCTGATTGTATCGCTATAGTACTTCTCCTTAAACAACTCTCTTGTGCTCCTTCATCTTATCGTTGGGAGTAGGTTGATGATAATTGGCTGGAGAAATAAACATATCATGAGTGATTCGAGCCTATGCAAAAAATTTTGAGCACAAGAAGAAAAGATTTTTTATACTTACGGATTCATCTGAACGAATAGTATCTGGAAGGAGCTAGGCCATCTGTCCAAAAGAAAGCCTTCTTGAAATCGGGGGGGTGGTTGGGTAAATCCTCAAAGATTTTCTTCTCCTTGGGATAGCTCGAAAGGTAGAAGAATTCATCCCCTCCCCGAGCTCGGGATGGATCGCTTTTCAGGAAAAAGAGATACAGAATCTCCTTTGGTGAATGTCCTTCCCACTTTAGCTCGTGGTAAAGCGACCTCAAGGCTGAAAAAACCCTGTAAGAGTTGGTGTTGAGTTGGAAAGGAGCGAGCTTGACAAAATCGAAGAAGTCATTGAAAAAGGACTTTAAGGGAAATAAGGCCCTTGCCTTCATGTGCTCCTGGCTCCAAGCCGCATATTTTAACTTGTTATTAGGATTACTGTTGACCCTCATTTCGGTTAACTGACACGGAGTCAAATGCTTGATGTGATGGAAAGTATTGAATAAAATATAATGGAAAGAAAAATAAATGACACAACAATTTATAGTGGTTCGGCCCCAAGAATTGGTAATGACCTACGTCCACTTAAGCTATTATTGATCTTGATTCTCAAAGGAGTGATCAAAGAACTAGGGTTCTTTGAGTTTCATAAGCCTTAGAGGGATGATTAAAACAACCGAAAGATAATAGCCAAAATTCTCTTCTAAAGCATAAACAAAAATCAGCCCCCAGCTCCCTCCCTTGATCTATTTCTCTCTATTTATAGGCCCAAGGAGGGTTACATGAATTAGTTACAGATATTTTTTCCTAACTAATCGGATAATCAGGTATAAATGGAAATAATCTCGGATATGACTATAATTTTACAAGATTACTCATAAAGATACGGATTATACGAGCAGTCTGGCCGTATATAAAACTCAAATGACGTGTCAGGGGAACATCCCTGATCGATGGTCGAACATAACCTCTGCCAGGTGTCAGCAACGTGTTGAAAATATTTGCCACGTCATCCACACCTGCTTTTTGGATAACATTTGCCCCCTAAGTTTATTTATTACGACCAGCAATAAATAAACTTTTAGGAAAATGACCCTTCGATTACCCCACCAAATCTATCAGAGTAGTTCGTGCCTCCTTGAAAAAAGTGACCTACCCACGTCCAATCATGCCTTTTTGGTTCCCAAGCAAACCTTTGATGGCTATCACTCTTCCCCATGCTTCGAAAAAAGGGAACTTGTGATTGCCTCTTTTTAACATATCTTAGACAATATATATAGCTTCCAGAATTTCCTTTTCACTTTTTACAAGCTATCTTTCTGTCAAGAACACTCCAAGAACTCCCTAGACAGAGCCCAGAAATTTACCCGAAGTTCATCCTTTGTCGTTCCAGGAATCTGCTGCTCGCAAACCTAGAGTCAAAATTTCTCCAAGACTTCACAATCTTCGTACAGGTAAATTTCAGAACTTCCGCACCCTTTACTATGCTGTGCATGTTTGTTTATGGTAGCTTTTTAAGCTTTGAAACAGTATCGTGTTCTTGAGTAAAAATAAAGGAAAATTGGACATTTGCTTGCTGATGTTAGATATGGTAGAGCATACTTGTTTTGTAGGGGTTATGAATCAGTTTGATAGTCAAGATCATAGATTTAGGACGTAAAATCGAAGTAAAAATTCGATTTTTAGGCTAGCTAAAAAACTGGTTTTTTCCCGCCCTTACTGGAGTTGAAAAAGCTTTTTTAGGAAAAACTTTTTACTTTCACTTTTTGATCCGTTTTTCAAACTGTTCGTATGAAAATTTCAATTTTTTCGTTAGAATGCTGCTGTATAAAAGTTATACTTTTGTACACAAACAATGTTATTCTAACTGACTTCTTAGGCTCTTCTTCCTCACCTCCCCCTTTTTCTGTTCGCAGCTTTTAATGCCATATTTGTGGGGAGGTGAAAGGCCAATAGACGACGACCTGCTCACACAGTTGCTCGAGAGCGAAGAGCAACCAGCTCAGCGAATCCAAGAGATTCCCTTTTTGCGAATTTCTCCTCCAAGACCTCAACCAACTTCTGACAGCATGGGTCGTGCCAAGTCTACCGCCAAGAAGAAAAACCCTTCAAATCCACCAGCCCAGCCTGGCTCGCAGGTTCGGGTTCCCTCGACCACTGGTCGAGACAATAATGCTCCCAACCCTCACATCCAAGTCAGGGCCCGTCCTCGATATTCAGTTCTTCCCAACGTTGGGTGGTATCTTTCCCCACTCAGTCATGTAACCCTTAGGATGCTAGCCAACTACTTCAGAAAATACGACCTTTCTGGGGTAACCCTCAAAATTCCTACTGCGGACGAGCGGGCGAATTTTCCTGGAGGCATTTACAGCACCTGGTCGAGATATCACATAGAGGCTGGGGCTACCCTTCCTCTCCATCCATTCTTCCAGGGGGTGGCAAACTATTTTGGAGTCGCCCCCTTCCAAATCACACCAAATGGATATAGAATGCTTGCTGCACTCTATATCCTTTATAACCACAAGAAATGGCCAGAGCCTACCCCTCACGAGGTCAATTACCTTTTTGACCTTAAGTCCAACCCCCAACAATCTAGTATGGGGTTCTTTCACTTTTGTCACTAGGAGACCAACCAAACCTTCCTGAGTGACACAACCCACATTTCAAACGTGAGGAAATACAGTCAGGAGTATTTCCTCACGCCTGACATGGTTGCGAATAACCTAGCCTTCACTCGAGGAGGTAAAAGTCTTTTTCAACTGATTGTTGTTTTTACTTAGCATTTTTCCTTGCATTTTTTTTAAACTTCTTGTGTTTTTCAGGCCCATGGTTGCGACCAGACCCAACACCAGACATGGTGTTGAGGTCTGCCATGTTGGCCAGCATGACGGATGTTGAGAAGAGCGTCAAATCTCTGGTCACCGAGACCAACTTGAGGCTAGTTGGCCTCCTGGCCCCTCACAAGGATGTGAGGGAACCTGCGGCAGGAAGTGCCACTGCCGAGGAAAATCTCGAGCAGCAACCACCAGCGTCTGCTCCTCGACGGAGATCGACTGGGGTTACAATCAGGGAACCTGTTGGCACCCCCCCCAGCAGAAAGGTCTTCTACCCGCAAAGGAAAGGGAAAACAAAAGGCGACCGAGCCCGTCATAGACTTAGACGAGTCCTCTGACGAAAATGGTACAGTTATTTTATTCCTAGATAGCTTGCCAATTCCCTGTCACTTATTTGATGGGGACGACAATTTTACATATACTCCAAACCTAGGGCCAAACTTCTTCATGCCAAAGAGTGAGTGTATGACTAGTAGAGTCAATAGTATAGCGACCAGTAGTAATAGCTCAGGTATTGGACTTTACTTCTTTATTTTTTTTCTGATGCAACATAATTTGTTACCCATTTTTGGCTCATTGTTTGCATGTCAACTTCGTTTGCAGAAATGGCCTCTGCCAATGTCTTTGACATCTACAGCACTCAGGAGGAGGAAGAAGTCCCCCTGGTTCGCAAGAGGAAGTCGTCCAAGCGACATGATGGGGAGTCCAACCAAATGCCCTCGGCTAAGAAGAACCGAGCCTCGGGCTCTCCGGCAGAGGGGCCTCTTGCCCAAGATACCAAACAGCATCCTCTCGAGCATGAGGTTCCACCTTCAAATGCTCCAACTGCCAAAACTCCATCACCCCCAGCCCCTACCGAACAAACACAATAGGCTAGGGGGGCCCCAACTGGGATGGAACTGTCACACCGCTCCCTGAGATCTGCTAAGGACCGCCTGGCCAAAATCCTCAAACATGACCGCTGCAAAGAGACCATGGCTGGGACAGAGGAAATAGAGGTCATTCAAATCATCAACAAGGCCCTGAACGAGACTGCCAGTGTAAGCATCTTACTTCTCTTTACTTACAATCTGACTTTCCTAAAATATGTCTAACACTTATTCTTTGGGCAGGCCATGTTGACTTTAACGGCCGCTCGTCTGTGGTCGGGTGTCAGCATCGAGCAATCCCGTGCCCGAGAGTTGAAGTTGATGGAGGAGCTTTAAGCCGCGGAGGCAAGGCATGCGGGGGAGCTGGGAGTGGTGACCCAGCAGAAGGACTATTTGGATGCGGATCTGGTGGAGAAACATGCCTCTCTGGAAAGTGCTAGAAAATAGAGAGAGGAATACCAGGAGGCCAGCCGAATCCACTGGCGTGAAGTCAAAAGGCTCCAGAAGGAAAATCTTGCGAAGGACAAGAGCATTCCCAGCCTCAAGAGCCAAGTGGAGCAACTCAAGCTCACGAATGCCAAGGACCTGGAAAGGTACAAGAATGTGACACTTTGATGCTTCTACGATTTTTGGAAGCATAACCAAAGTGCAAATTTTGGCTACCTTCCAGAGGATGCTAGGAAGGCTGAGTTGGCTCACTGCGCTGCCGAAGAAAAGGCCAGAGTTCCTGCTTCCCCCGAGATTTCGCTGGCCATGGGGATGGATGGAGGGGAAGCTACAGAAGACGCAATTAACCAAGATGCTCCCCAAGATCCTCCTGTTGCTCCTTAGCTTGTTTTTTACTTATGTTATTTTCTTTTTCTTACATGACCCATAGGTCATGATGTTAAGACAATATTTATTTTCTTATTGTTGCATGGGCAGCTTTTCCTTTTAACTTAACATTTACATCCGAGCAGTACTGCTCGCGGTGTAAAAGAATTCTTTTGATATTATAATATTCTTGCTTTATTATAACATCTGTTCGCATGACCGAACTTAGCATAGTACTTTGGTTTGATTTAACAAAATATAAAATTTTGAAAAATACTCTAAGTACCTGAGCATGCTTTCACTTATTTTGCTCATGTGTTTACATACCTCTTGGTATGCTTTGCTTTCTATGTGCCTTATATGCCCCCTAAGTGATCGAGGAGCTTTAGGTCCTTGGTCACTTGCCTTGACCAAAACCTGTACGAACATTACTACTCGGTATAGAACATGAAAATTTTAATACAGCAAAACAACACACGCAATGAGCAAATACTTGTAAAAAATTACAAAGTTTGGCAAGAATGACTGGCTGCGCACTGTAACGCCCCAAACTCCAGGGACCGTTACGGTGTGCCTTGTAAACAGTGCTAAACTCGCTAACCGAGTCATTTGGCCAAAATCGTGAACTAAGTATGATTAGCGGTTTAGGGATTAAACATTTTGGTTAAGAGGTAACGTTTCACTAGAACGTTTAGCATATACATTGGGATCCCGAAAATATAATTTCAGAGTTTATTACAGAAAATATTTACAACAGGCCGTTCTAAGCGGCAAAACAGGGTTCAACCCTAGTTCCACTTTAAACCTCGGCCGTGGCGGACGAGCAGCTGCATATGTACACGTCATCACCTAAGCTCTCCAACTCAAGGATGGTCCAGCTTCCTCTTGCCTTTACCTGCACCACGTAGCACCCGTGAGCCGAAGCCCAGCAAGAAAACACAATAAAGCATGATATAATATCAACAACGAGCATAATAACCATTCAGGACTATCAGTCCAAGCAAATAGGTGACAATAGCCAAAAGTCACAATAATGAGCATCGCCCCTTCAAGCCATGTGACGATAGGGTCACCAAGGCTTAACTGATACATGGTCCTTTCATAAGTATGATTAGGACAGGTGCAAGGTGATTAGTCACCAACATAACCTTCCTCACGACTCTAGAGTCGAAGCTATGGACAACGTCCCTTAGCCATGTGACAAACGGTCACCGGGGTCAATACCTTGGCTATAGTCATCTGGTCGTAGACCAGGCAAGCGCTTATAAGTTCTTCGACCCTTTGGGTCGGTCTAGCATTAATACCCCACATGAGTCATTCAATGCCGTTCTCGATTAGATCTAATCTTTATTTGGTCCGGCGTTCACAACGCACTGCCATCTCTGACCCTTAGGTCGGTAAAACACGACCAGTGCTCAGCCTGTGGTGAACTTAACTACTAAGTCACAGTCTCACAAACGGATCTGACACTATTGTCGATTCTGACTAATAAGTCAGGGCCATACACAAGTAAGCCATGCCACCAAACATATATCACATGTCCAATATCCATAAACATGGTAATTAGCATGCTTACTAATAGATACCAGTACAATTAGGACCATGCACAACCACAGAGGCTCAAGCTCTGAACAATGTCATACCCAGTATATAAACCATGTCCTAATCACATGTTTCTTATGCATCATATGCAACATATTCAACAATCTAACATGCACCAACAACGGCCATGCATGTCACGTTTAATAGCCAACCAACATGCATCAAGAATAGCCATGCATGTCATACATAATAATCAACCGTCAAGCAGCAATAATAACCACGCGTGTCATACTCATTAATCAACCAACATGCATCATAACAACCATGCATGTCTCATATACACAGGGTGCAGTTTTCTTACCTCCGGTTCGAGTGAGAGTTAGAGTAAGAACGACCCCTGAGAACGATCGATCCTTTATCCTTTAACGGTCACCTAGTCATAACCAAAACAATCTCCAATTAATGAAAATTACCAAAGACAGGGTCTTAACCTAAACCCCACTCTCGGGACCTCAAAACACGCCCACACAGTGAGTAGATTCGATCCCGGGCCTTAAGGATTGAAACCCCCAAGCCAAAAGCCCTTAAAAACACCCAAAACAGGGTTAAGAGGAAACAGGGGAGCGCTACAGCGCTGCCCTTCTAGCGCCCCAGCAGTCAAGGAAGAAACACAAACTGCCCAACCTCCCTGCAGGTAGCGCTATAGCGCCCTACACTGGGCGCTGTAGCGCTACCTTCAGCCAGCCAAATCCCAGTTTTTCCTTCCTTCGATTTTACCATTTCTAACCCAAACCAAAAGCTTCCAAACGTCAAATTAACTCCCAAATGAATCCAAATACCATCTCCACATGTCCTAAGGACCACAACCCCAAGAACCCTAGCCAAAACTCCAACCAATTCCCAAGTTTCCAACCCAAAAACTAGTTGAAACTTAAATTATAAAACAGAGTAAAACCAAGAGTTCTAGTGGCTAGAAACTCACCTTAATCTTGGCAACACACCCTCTTCAATGGTGGAGCACAACCCTAGCTTGGCTAAGCTTGGTTCCCTTGGCTCGATTCCTCAATCTGAGCTCGAAAATCCAAAGAGAAAAGAGGAAGAAAATCTATCGGGAGTGAAGGAGGAGAGGCTCTGTTTTTGTTACTCTTCTTCAGCCTCAATGGCTGATATATATCTCTTAAGGTAAAAAGACCTAAATACCCTTAGGTCTAAAATAAAACCTTAATAGCCACCAAGGGCAAAACCATCCTTTCGCACCTATTTCATTAATCACATTTAACACCCTCCAATTCCCGCTATTCTCAATAACCTCAAACACCAATAATCCATATCCCATTACCCTTTAATTCCCGGTAATGCTCTAATCATTAAATTCACCCCGAGACTCACCCCGAGGCCCGAACTTATACCTGTTATGACTAGACCAAACTCTCGCATCTCACGATCGTCTCATGTCGACTAGCTCGAACCAATCCACCTTATAATGTGGCTATATTAATTAATCACAATCATGCACCCAAATTATGCAATTACGCCCACAGCGGCCAAATTACCAGAATACCCTCACAATAATAAATTCTCCCATATGCATGCATCCACCATCATATAATAATATAATTCACGTAAACATGCATATAATCATTAAATACTATAACAAATCAATTATGGCCCTCCCGGCCTCCTAATCAAGGTCCTAAACCTTATTAGGAAATTTGGGGCATTACACGCACAGTCCCTTATAATTCTCGTATTAAATGGACTAAACTTGTCTTTACGAGAGATCTTAAAAAAAAGATCTTACACTTATAAGTGATCAGCCATATCTCATGACTGACCCTTTTTCAACAACTTGTAAAAAGTAAAAATAAATACAAGCCAGTCCTTTAAGAAAGACTGTTTACTGATAATACTTGCGCAGGTGTTCTCCATTCCAATAACGTGGAACGAGATCTCCATTCAAGCGTGCAAGTTTGTAAGTGCCTGGATGAAGAACTTCTTCAATCTGGTAAGGTCCTTCCCAGTTTGGTCCGAGTACTCCAGCAGCTTGGTCGTGGGTGTTTAAGAAAACTCTTCGAAGTACCAAGTCCCCGACGTTGAACTTTCTTTATCTTACATTGGAGTTAAAATATCGAGCGACTTTTTGCTGGTACGCAGCTACTCGGAGCTGGGCTTTTTCGAGTCTTTCCTCGACTAGGTCTAGGGACTCCATCAACAATTCGCTATTTTGGTCTTGGTCGTATGTCACTCTGCGGTGCGAGGGAGGATCTAACTCGACAGGCAACATGGCTTCGTACCCGTATTCTGAGGAAAATGGGGTATGACCTTTTGCTGCTCGGTAGGATGTTCTGTACGACTAGAGGACTTCAGGCAGCTGTTCTGGCCATGCTCCTTTAGCTTCCTTGAGCCTTTTCTTCATGGTATCTTTCAATGTTTTATTAACTGCTTCGACTTGCCCATTTTCTTGGGGGTGAGCAACTGAAGAAAAGCTCTTGATGATGCCATGTCTTTCGCAGAAGTCTATGAACAAGTCACTATCAAACTAGGTGCCATTGTCCGAGACAATCTTTCTTGGCAATCCATATCGACAAAAAATGTTTTTGATAGCAAAGTCAAGTACTTTCTTTGACATTATGGTTGCTAGCGGTTCAGCCTCGGCCCATTTTGTGAAGTAGTCGATAGCTACCACTGCATATTTCACACAAGCTTTCCCTGTTGGCAAGGACTCGATCAAGTCTATACCCCATACTGTGAAGGGCCATGGACTTTGCATTTTCCTTAACTCATTGGGAGCCGCTCGTGGGATCTTCGAAAATCGCTGACACTTATCACATTTTCGCACGAACTCCATCGAGTCCTCATTCATCGTTGGCCAGAAATATCCCTGCCTTAGGATCGTTTTTGATAGGCTTTGCCCCCCAGCGTGGTCTCCGCAGAAGCCTTCATGCACCTCCTTCATTAGCTCTTTAGGCTTCTTTGGCGTAACACATCTGGCATCGAGTATCCTCTTCGGTACAAAATGCCATCGACCAAGATATACCTTGCAGACTGTCTTTGAAGGGTCCTGGCTTTGTTTCTATCTGCCGGTAGTGTGCCATTCATGAGATACTCTAAGTATGGTGCCATCCATGTATCTGCTAATTGGATCACCATACTGGTTTTGTCTGTTCGTATGCTTGGTGTGCATAGCCGCTCAACTGGCACTATATTTAAAGTGTCAGCATCTTTTGCACTCGCGAGTTTGGCTAAGGCATCTACGTTTGAATTCTGATCTCAAGGTATTTGCTGGAGGGAATATTTTTCAAATTGTGCCAACAGATCTCTTGTTTTGTTCAGATAAGCCACCATTTTTAGGCCTCGTGCTTGGTACTCCCTTAAGACCTGATTCACTACCAGCTGTGAATCAATGTAGATATCCAGCGCTTTTATGTTCATGTCTTTGGCTAACCTTAATCCAGCGAGTAGGGCTTCATATTCAGCTTCATTGTTTGAAGCGGCGAAATCAAACCTAATTGCGCAGTGAAATCGATGCCCTTCTAGCGTTATCAATATCACTCCTGCTCCTGCGTGAGATTCGTTGGATGACCCGTCTGTAAATAGTTTCCACGAAGGAGCTTCAACTTGAGGCTCAGGCGCACTAGGCTTTTCACCCTGCTCGTTATCTAGGAGTTCAATGAATTAAGCAATGAAGTCAGCCAAGACTTGTCCTTTTATTGCTACTCGCGGTGAGTATGCTATATCGAACTGCCCATTTCAACAAACGACCAGCAGTCTCTGGCTTTTGCAAAACTTGCCGAAGGGGCTGGTCAGTCAAGACTGTGATTGGATGGGCTTAGAAGTAAGGATGTAACTTCCTCGAGGCCAAAATTAGACAATAGGCTAATCTTTCTGTGGGAGGATATCTCAATTCAGCTCTGATTAACCTCTTGCTCACATAATACACCGCCTTTTGTACACCTTCTTCTTCTCTCACCATCATCGCACTAGCAGCATATTCGGTGATTGCCAAGTATATGAACAAAGTTTCCCCATCTACAGGCTTTGATAAGATGGGAGGCTATGCCATGTGGGCTTTTAAGGCTTGGAAAGCCTGTTCACAGTCCTCAGTCCACTCAAACTTCTTGTTGCCTCTAAGTAGATTAAAGAAAGGAACGCACTTATCTGTTGATTTTGAAATGAATCTACTGAGCGCGGCAATCCATCCAGTCAGACTTTGCACATCTTTGATCTTCATTGGCAATTTCATATCGATCAGGGCCTTGATCTTCTCGGGATTAGCCTCGATTCCTCTCGAATTGACAATGAACCCCAAGAACTTCCCTGATCCTACTCCGAAGGAACATTTGAGAGGATTTAGCTTCATCTGATATTTGTTCTGAACATTGAAACACTCTTGTAAATCCCTCACATGTCCTTCTAACTTTTTTGACTTCACCAGCATGTCATCAACGTACACCTCCATGTTTATCCCGATCAACTCCTTAAACATGTGGTTAACTAGTCGCTGGTAAGTCGCACCAGCATTTTTCAATCTGAAGGGCATTACTTTGTAACAGTATAGCCCTGTATCGGTTCGAAAGCTAGTGTGATCCTCATCAGTGGGATGCATACTAATCTGATTGTACCC
Source organism: Humulus lupulus (assembly GCF_963169125.1). Lineage (NCBI taxonomy): Eukaryota > Viridiplantae > Streptophyta > Magnoliopsida > Rosales > Cannabaceae > Humulus > Humulus lupulus. The sequence continues at coordinate 109,770,927 of NC_084799.1, forward strand.
TGAGTATGCATCCATAAAGGAGAGGATCTCATGGCCTGCAGTTGCATCGACCAGTTGGTCGATCCTTGGGAGTGGGAAACAGTCTTTTGGGCAGGCTTTGTTAAGGTCTGTGAAATCCACGCAGGTCCGCCATTTTCCATTTGGTTTGGGGACCAGCACTAGATTGTGACAGATAAAACGCCACCCTGATGAACCCATTCTCCTTTAGTTTTTCAACTTCCTCCTTCAAGGCCTTTGATCTGTCTTTATCGAGCAGCCTCATTTTCTGTTGCACGGGTGGAAAGATTTTATCAACGTTCAGGACATGGCTGATGACTGGAGGATCTATCCAAACCATGTCTTTATGTGACTAGGCGAAAACTTCCTGGTTCTTCCTCAAATATTCAACCAGTGCATATTTGGTTGTTGTTTCTAAATTTTTGCCGACCTTTACAACTCTGGTCGGAAACTCTTCATCAAGCTAGACCTCCTCAAGGTCCTCGACAAGTCCTATATCTTCTTCAAAATCCCCAAAGCGAGGATCTAAGTCTCTATCCTCACTTTGGGCAACACCCTATTTGGTGACTTCATCACCTGATTGGGCTTGTACATCAATGGCCTTCTGCAACTTTTCTGGGTAAGCAATCCTCAACATACCCTTCTTGGCCTTAGTGATTGAGGTATTGTAGCACTCCCTTGCTTCCCTCTAGTTTTCCAATACGCGTCCTACCCCTGCGTCTATTGGGAATTTCATGGCTAAGTGCAATATAGAGGTGACGGCCCGAAGGTCGACCAGTATTGGCCTTCCAATTACTGCATTGTAGGCTGAAGGACAATCAACTACTATAAAAGTAGTGAGTAATGTCCTGGTGGCGGACGCAGTACCTGCAGTTACTGGAAGCCTGATTGACCCTATTGAAGTGAGTCCCTCACCAGAGAAACCATAAATTGTTTGGTTGCAAGGCTCCAAGTCCTTTGTGGACAACTTCATTCGTTTCAGCAAGGATTTATACAGGATGTTAACTGAACTTCCTGTATCAACCAATACTCTTTTCACCATCATATTAGCAATCTGAACATCCACGACCAGCGGATCGGAATGTGGGAACCGGACATGCTAGGCATCATTATCAGAGAAAGTTATTGCATCGTCCTCTATTCGAGCCTTTTTCATTGCCCGATCCTCCACAGTCATCATCTCAATGTCCTAGTCATGGCGTAGGGTCTGAGCGTATCATTCCCTTTCCTTTTCGTTCTTTCTTGCGAGGTACGAGCCTCCGCAGATGGTGAGTAAGGTGCTTGCCACGGGATCAGGCTGTAAAGGTGGCGAGCGCTGGCGCGCAGGCGCCTGCTCGTTGCCACCCGGAGCCTCTTGTTGGGAAGTTCCCGCAGCTCGCACGTATTTCCTCAAGTGTCCTTGTCTAATAAGGAACTCGATTTCGTCCTTCAGCTGGTTACATTCATTCGTATCGTGTCCATAATCGTTGTGAAAACGACAAAACTTGAAAACGACAAAACTTAGTTGTATCCCTTTTCGAAATATCCTTTCGAATGGGAGAGGGTCTTTTGTAGGGTACATTGAAACTTGTGGCCTGATACACCTCTGCTCGTGATTCAGCAAGGGCGATATAGTTAGTGAACCTTGGCTCATAACAGTTGCCCTTAGAGCGCTTACTCTCGGAGGTAGAGGGTTCGTTATGGGGCCTCTTCCCCCCATTCTTGTCGTTGCCATTCCCATTGCCTTTGCCATTGTCGTTGGGCTTTGACCCATTGGCGGCTTTGGCGGGGTCTTCAGTCCCTTTATCCTTATTTGGGGTATTTCCCTCGCTGGCAATTGCATCCTCAAGCTTGATGTACCGATCAGCTCGATCCAAAAATTATTGGGTAGTTTTAACCCCATGCTTCCTCAGGCTACTCCAAAGAGGCGTACGGCGCCTAACTCCTACAGTTAGGGCCATCATTTTTCCTTCGTCTCCCACTGTTTTGGCCACAGTTGCTGCTCGCATGAAACGATGGACATAATCTTTCAGTGGTTCTCCTTCTTGCTGGCGTATCTCGACCAGCTGGTTTGCCTCAGTTGGGTGCACACGACCCACGTAGAATTGTCCGTAAAACTCCTTTATGAACATCTCCCAAGATACAATACTTGTAGGAGGGGATTTAAAGAACCACTCCTGTGCAGCATCAGAAAGTGTTGCAGGGAAGATCCTACATCGAGCGTCTTCAGACACCTTCTGAATGTCCATTTGTATCTCAAACTTGTTGACATGAGATACCGGGTCACCATACCCGTCAAAGTTCGGAAGTGTGGGCATTTTAAACTTACTGGGGGTTTCAGCCATGGCAATCCTTTGTATGAAAGGAGTGCCCCTTCTCCTGTCGTATTCGATATGAGACGTTCTTCCCCTGACAATCTATTTCATTGCTTGGTTCAGGGCATCTATTTGGGCCTGAACGGCCTCAGGAATTGCCGAGGCTTCTGGTGCCGGGGGAATGTACTCGTCGTGTCGTTCTCGGCAGTCGTTGAGTACATCCCTTAGATCGTCATCTCTTCACTGCTCCTCGCTAGCTCCGAGCCGGCTAAAGACGTTGTTTTGTCTGGGCTGCCCCCCAGCATTATGTCCTGCATGTCAATCTTCTCTAGTTGGGGGGCCTCTGCCTCCACCTCTCTCCTCATTTCTCCGTCTAGCATTCCCTCTGCCTGAGCCGGCCTCATTGTAGTCGTGGCCATCTCTGAACCTCGATTGGCTATGGTGGGACCGACTGTTTCCTCGGTTGCCTCCTTGGGCTAGAACTTCCCTAGTGTTAGGGGGAGGCATGCGCTGGTCGGTAGGCCCCTATGCATTATCATGCCGTGGAGGGCCCCTGACCGCAGAGCCTGTCTTTGAGTGCCTTCTATTGCCAGAAGGATGCTGCCCCCTGCTCGGTGGGTGCGCCTCTTCACCCCCCGGGCGTCTAGGGTTGCGGGGCTGCCACCCAGTCCTATTCTGCCTTGGATGTGGGGGATTGCCTCAATTAGCCTGGGATGGAGGCCGCGTCTCAGGGTCCCTAGGTGGGCATCATCCTGTAGCATTGGTGGCTGCTCCGGCCTTTGAGGGCTTGTTGGCTAGAGCGGAGGGCTAGGATTGGGACCTCTTTGAGGTGGCCCATTTGGGGGTTGGTCAGGCTACGAGGCAGGCGCAGCCTAATTCCTAGCCAAATGGAGGGCTACTTCGAGGGCTGCCATGGCATCCCTCTGATGATGGTCCATCTCCGCATGTCTTTCACTCAGCTCTTGGTGTTGGCGCTCTATTTCCCTCTGCTGTGACGCCATTATCTCGGCGGTACTCTCTTGATTGGCCCTTAGAGTGGCCAGTTCATCTTGCAACACCCCCAGTGTTGTCTTTAGGGCCTCAAAGTCTACTTCCTCCTCATCAAACTCTAAATGAGGTTCATCTTCAGCCATGTTTGGTGGAGGAGGCTGGGATGGAGCAGCAGCAGCCTGTCCAGTTTTCTTGGATGTTTTTGCCATTAGTACCTTCAACAATTTCTTCTCAAGCTCTCAATGAAAGCACCAGAATGTTGACCCTCGTTTTGGTCAACTGACACGGAGTCAAATGCTTGATGTGATGGAAAGTATTGAATAAAATCTAATGGAAAGAAAAATAAACGACACAACAATTTATAGTGGTTCGGCCCCAAGAATTGGTAATGACCTACGTCCACTTAAGCTATTATTGATCTTGATTCTCAAAGGAGTGATAAAAGAACTAGGGTTCTTCGAGTTTCACAAGCCTTAGAGGGATGAATAATACAACCGAAAGATAATAGCCAAAATTCTCTTCTAAAGCATAAACAAAAACCAGCCCCCAGCTCCCTCCCTTGATCTATTTCTCTCTATTTATAGGCTCAAGGAGGGTTACATGAATTAGTTACAGATATTTTTTCCTAACCAATCAGATAATCAGGTATAAATGGAAATAATCTCGGATATGACTATAATTTTACAAGATTACTGATAAAGATACGGATTATACGAGCAGTCTAGTCGTATATAAAACTCAAATGACATGTCAGGGGAACATCCCTGATCGATGGTCGAATAGAACCTCTGCCAGGTGTCAGCCACGTGTTGAACATATTTTCCATGTCATCCACACCTGCTTTTTGGATAACAATTACCATCTCCCAGGGAGCAGCAGCTTCACTTGTGGGAGGTCGGAGCTCGACAGCCACACTACACCAAACACCCATTACCATAACACATCATTATAATACTATTTAAAAAGAGTTATGGTATATTTATATATATATATATGTGTGTGTGTGGGAAAAAAAGGGCGGTAATTTATTTTGGGAACCTGCCTGCCTTATACTTTTTTACTAATTCCTTCTTCTTTTTCAGAAAAACTCCCCTGTTTTCTTCCGTCTCCGAAGTCAATCCATGCTTCAGCTCCGACCACCTAACCACCATCCTCACAACCATTTTTCTCTGAGCCAAGCTCTAAATCTTAGGCACCCGTGAACCCAACCCCCAAACCAAGTGATCCCAGGTGCGAGCCCATTTCTGCGTGCCTTTGACCCAATGTGACTTCCATTCGCGAGCCACCACCAGGCGCGATTCTACACCCGTTCTGCTGTAGAGCCCCGAGTGTGCACCAAGCTGGAGCTTGAACGATCCTGAGTTGCAGAGGAAGAAAATGGTGGCTGGGTATAAGGCTTACGCTGTTGAGGGGTATATTTGGATTTTTTGTCTTGAATGATGCTTGAGTGAATAGTTTATCGTTCCTTACCAGAAATTTTAGATTTTAGTATTCTGATTGTGAAATATGTAGACATAGTTTTGGAGGTATATAGTCAAGATCCCTTCAAGATATTTTAGCTATATACAATCACAGATTAGTATTCTGATTGTGAAATATGCTCACTAACTTGTTACTTTTCTGTTTTTGGTGTAGAGGGACAGTGGTTGTATCTGTCAAGAATCTTGTTGGATTTGTGCTAATCAATGCGGATGGTAGCTGGTCATGTGAGACCAAAAACAAAACAGAACATCTTCCTAACCCAGTAAGTAGCTTTAAAAATCGATGCTTTCTGAATGGAGCTTTTTAATTTCAGTACTTTTATATGTCAAATGCCTTTGCTTATTGCTATCTTTGGTTTAGTTTAGTTTGCTGTTCACTTTACTTGGTTGTTTATGTGATACTCATGCTAGTTGCTTCTATCTTTTTTATTACTGGATTTTACTGGTTTCTCTTAGGATGGGGATTTTACTGGGTGGTGGATAACTTATGGCTATCTAGAAGTTGGAAGATTGAACTTCTGAAGTTGCAAAATAATGATACAGTATTTTTGTTTCTTGATCATTCTCACCAAGTACTAAGAGGTTGTTTTTGCTTCTTCTTTTTCTTGATGCATTTACCAGTTGGGTAAGCAGGGTCTTGGATCCAAAAGGTAGTGCATCTGGAGATGTTGTACATCAGTTAAAAGGTAGGCTCTTATTTGTTATTTTTGTTTACCTATTTATGTAGTTTCTGCTTTAATAGTTGGTGTAATTTGTTCTAAAACTCTATGTCTACTCTTTCATATAGGGGCATATGGGCAATGATGGCAGTTTTTCTCGCTTATTGCTTGCTGCAAGCCCCATCATCGTAAGTCCTTTGATATAATTTGTTCTAAACAAACTTTTTTCTTTGTACAATTGCTTAATTGGTTCTGTTATTATGTTCTTCTAGCATATCATTGTACTCAGCTACCTTGATTTCAAGATAGAATTTTGGTTTTTTGTCAGACTAAGTTATCTTCCTTCAACGTTTATTTTGTCTCCCTTTGATAGTTGCCATTTGTAATCTATTGATAAATGTTTGATTGGCATGCTTAATAATATTAATCATGAAGAGAAGAGTGACTGGTAGCAGTAGTTTAAAAAAAAGTCCTTTATTGGGAAGTCTTTAATTTAGTCACCTTTCCGTGTAACTAGTTACGCTGTACAGAATAACGATAATATTTTATGGATCTTTAATAATGATTGTTATATAAAATATGAGTTTCATAGTTCACTAGGATTTTTCTTATTTTCTAAGAGCTGATAATTATTCTGTATTAGTATATGTGTGTGTGTGTGTGGTTCGCTCCCTCTTAGTTTTATATGAAGCAGACCATGGCTGTATTTTTTTATCATTCTACACAAGCCTCCTTATTTTTTGGATCTATATTACAGGAATGGATGCTTAGGTGGCTTACGGCTTCCATCATTTACGTAATGAGAAACCTTACCTGGCACAAGGACCAATTTCTAATAAGGTCTGGTTTGTTATCTTATTATGTGAAAAGTCTTGTGATTACGGACTATTACCAATGATTTTTAAGAACTAAAATTGTTATTTGGATATTTGTATCTTGATGTAAATGTACCCTGCTGGAAAAAAGGCACAATGCTTATTTATTTTACCAGCTAAACTCTTCTAATTGATCGTCGCAGCTGATCTATTCTGGTTATAGTTGCGGTCAAGGTTGGTTCTTTACACCTTGTACAAGTGATCGACGATTAAGGTGAAATATCTTTAAGTTTAAGCAGTTTGTTTTGTTAAGAGGGTTGTTCTGCTTTATGATTTGTTGTTTGCTGATGGAAATAATTTATCAGCAAGTAGGATTCCACTTTGATTTAATTTTATTCTCTTGTGATTTTCTCCTTCTAAAATTACTGGGGCTCAAGGGGTGAAAGCACAAAGCACATTTTTAAATGATTCTCTCCTGTTGTGGTTGATAATTTGTTCAGAGCTGTAGTCATTAAGAGTAACAATATTCTGCCTTGATCATAATATGTATTTGCTTACACGTCTTAATACTTTTTTGGCTCAGGGGACTAACAAATATTTTAAGGCTGCATGTCAAAAAGGTCAATTGCTCAAAATGGGAGAAAATTATTGTTCCATCAAGGTACGTTTGGGAGTTTGTTTTATTTGCAATATAATTTTATCTGGAAATGTGTTTCTTCTTATTCTTCTTAGATAAGTACCATCTCTGTCGCTAAGTATTATCATCATTTATACATTTTTCATTGATATTCTTATTCTATAAATCTCATTTTGGGCGAGTAAGTATTTCACCCATTTGAACTCAAATAGATGGCACTTTTATTTATTTGCTTTTGTTCTGTTTATGCTAATACTGTAGTTTTATTTTCTAATCCACCTATAAGGAGAAAAACATAATTATGTGATTGTGACTTTCAATTTTCTCCTTTTGTTTATTTTTGTCCCTTGGTTTATTTAGTAAGAAAAAGATAGAAGAGAGAAAGTGTTGGCTCCGTAGATTTGAGGTATGAAAAGGAACTTATATAATTTTCTTTGGAAATAGATGGTGAGTAAATTCTTAATCCTTTTTTGTTGATTTTCAGCCTGGTACTAACCTGGACCAAAAAAATTCTAAGCAAGCTTTTCCCTTTTGGTTTGCTTTTGTTTCTTTGGTTAGTATTCAGATCATGCGATGAATGCTATCATTGATTATGATGTGCTATCCTTTTTGTTTTTGTACTTCTTTTCACATGTTTTTCTCCTTAACGTTATCCAGCCAAAAGGAGAGGACACTGATGTCAAAAGAGATGATCTTGCAAGGGCTCTAATGGTATGCCGTAATTGAATGTGATGCTCCATTGTTATAGTATTTGTAGGTGTTGAATTTATCTATGCTCTTTGTTATGATCTTCCAGTTACCAGACTTTATCATTCTAACAATGGAGCACTTGTAATGCCCATGGTAACCATGCCGTAATTGGCATAAAGCACTTGTAAATTTCATGGTCTAGTCTATCACATAAAATAGAAAATTATCTTTCTTTTTTTTTTTTTTTGGCATTCTCTCATCTGCTTGAATTATAAATCATTCCTTAATATTTACACGTATAGTTCTATGGAATCTTTTTGCATGACCAGATTATCTTTATTAAGTTATTCTAATTTGTTCTTGCTGTGATTTCCCCCTTTCATGTTTCCAATTAGTGGTTTTCTCTATCTGGATTCCTATTGCAATATTATTCCTTAGTTTAGCATATGGGTACTACCTTAGGGAAGATAAAGTATATATGTGTATATATATGTATTTATATTGGAATTGGTGAGCACAATAAGAAATTTAATAGAAGTAGAAAACTGTTATAAGATGCATAGGTATTTCTGGTGAAGATGACTTATGAGTGTTTTTAATCAATTGAGTAATTTCTCTTTGGTGCTTGAACCAAATTTATCATAATTTTTATTTTTTTATTTTTTGATGATTTGAGCCTTGAGACAAGCTGGGAGGAGCACTTTTATACTTGCCATAAATTACAAGGGTTGTAAGAGCACGTTTATACAAATAACCAAATTGTAATATTTTTTTGTTCTGTAGGTAGCTTTCTCATCAACACCTCTTCTTGAGCCATATGTCATTCCCTTGCTTCTTGAAAAACTCTCTTCTTCTCTGCCATCATCAAAGGTTAGTGCCATCACAAAGAATTTATATGATTACATAGGCAATAGAATTAATTTTTTTGTTGTAGAAAGTATATTTGTATCAATTTTCATGCTGACTCTTTATGTATTTTCTTGAATTCCTGAATGACTTGTATTTTCTTTAACACATTGCTTCATCCTTCCTAGTAGTACACATTGCTGCTTTGTTAAGTCCAGACCTCATTTGATGCACTTGCTGTTTTTTTTTTTTAATGTTACATTTGAAGTCTGTTAAAATAGTTAAAATAAAATTGTGTTGGCTTGGTGTGATTATGTGTAAATTTCCCTGTCAATTTACTTCAGGAACTTTCATATCTTATAAAAATTATCTATACATATGCATACACACTTTCAAAACTTGCAAGCCTACTGGTACACATTATGCATTTTGGCCACTTTACAGTAAGTTAAAGTCACTAATTCTTATTGCAGAGCTTGGTGATTTGTCATTTATTACAACTATTTTTTTCTAGTTTTGTTGATTAATGACTTTCATAGTTTCTTCTTTGGTTTTGTAAGATTTCTTGCTGAATTATGATCGATTTGGAATTTCCAATCAATGTGTTTTATGTTTGTTTCATGACTGTTCTTTGGGTGGCCATTATTTCTATCGCAATGGTGGTTTCATGCCATTTTATTGAATTATGATATTTGCCTGACAATGTCTTCTTCTTTTTGAATGTTTACAAGTAAAATGTGCTAGAATCATGTATGTTTCTTTTACTTATTATTATAATTTTTTTTGCCTTTTTTATTTATTTGGTTGTTCTTTACTTGTGGTTTAATAATATAGACTTGTGCTCGGTTTTAATATCTCTATAGTTCATTCTAGTTAACTAGGAGAAGTGGTATTAGTGATGTGACTCCATATTTTTCCTCATTTATTTTGTTTAGTTTTAATATTTGATTATAGATGCTTGCCTTATATTGAGCTCTAATTTCAGAAAATAAGAGAACTTCACTGGTTCTATAGCAGGATTTTACATGACCAAACCAATGTTTGATTAGCTTATATTTGATTATACTATGTTTGATTAGCTTAATGGTCCATTGATTGTGAAGAAAACATAAAAACTAAATTCTTCTTTTGCTCATTTTGGATATAGCATGCTCTCTTTTATGTTAGTAGACTTCCAAATCTTTGAAGTTAGAACCTTCTTTGTTTACTCTATGCAAGTAGGATATGATCTTTTGATCCAAACCAATAGTAATTCAATCTAGAAGTTAGTTGTGGGCTTCTTACTTAGGGATAGTTCAAAAGTGTTCTTCTTCTTTGTATTTTTTTTATCTAAAAGCATGTTGTATAAACTTTATTGCATGGTCCTCTCTTGATGATGCCTTGTCTTCTGTTTTTATAAGTATTTTTACGTTGTAACAAAAGCTGTCTTTGAGTTGTTCCTTGAGTCACTGCCATGTGCATCTTGTTCAATACATTCAGTGACTTAAAGGTATGTCCTTGTTTGACTTCAGTTGATTAGTGAATAATATTGTAAAGTTTGGCAAAAATGCAGATTGATGCCACTAGTAATTTTGCTTACTTTGAACTTCTCTTTTGCAGCTTTTTTTTGCTGACTTTGAACTTCTCTTTTGCAAAAATGCAGACATATGAGTAAATTGAGTTATTATTGTAGCTTTTTTTTAATCAGCTTTGGCTGACCTCCAGTTTTGGGCTTTTATTTTGCTTGTTTTTTAGTTTTAGCTCTCGGACTTGGAAATTGTGATAATCAAGTCGTGACCCAATTTTTGTTTAAATCCTTTGATGCTTTCCTCATATTAATCTAGATTTTAGGATTCTCATCTTTAATAGCTGAACTTTTTTTTTTCTTTTGGCAAAAGTGACATGTTTTATGTTATATTTTGGGGCATGTTATTGTTAAGTTGAAGGTGAAAGGGTTTGAAATACAAAGAGAATTCCTATTACTAATGGAATAGTAGTCTAATTTGTAATTAAGGCCTTTATATTGCTTCATAATTTACTGTCATATGGGAACAACAACAAAAGGCTGAAAGATTTCATAATTTGTAATTTACTATCGTAAGATTTTCTGGTTGTGTTATGCTTCAATGAACTTTGATTTATAATATAATGGAAGAACTTTATTAGAGGCTGAAATCAGACACAAGATGATCTAAACCTCATTTGATAAACTAAAGTTAATACATGATTTTTCTGCTTCTTTGGCACAATTATAGACACCATTTTATTATTTTTTCCAATTTGAAATGTTGACTTTATAGATAATAGAATTGAATCTTAGGGTGACTTGTGATCAACAAGTTGCTTGAAACTGATCTACAAGAGTTGTTACTGTTCTTTTACTTTTAGTCGTTGCTCTTCTTTGTGTGTACGAACTTTGTGTTGTGTATGTTACAGCTGGTTCAGCAATTGCCTATCAGCAATTGCCTTAGCAATTAACCTGCTCTTTATATGTAGAATGGTGTTTAATGGTACATGCAGTTCTCTTGTCTGAAGTTTTGGTCATTTGTTTCTATGTTTTCTGCCTTTGCAATAGCAATTGAATCTATTATGTGCAAGATTTATAGTTTGCCACCTATTATGTGCCACAGAAAATCTGTTTCTTTGCAAAGTTTTAATATTGATATTTCTTTCCATGCTTATTTTTGCATGACTAGAGCTAATTTTCAGATTAAGCATGCCCAGCATCTTACACCTGGGACTACAGACCGGTTTGGTGAACTAGGAATTATTGCTTCAGTACAGGTTCATCACAGCTCTCTGTTGCTCTCTAGTAACATACTGTAACATTTAAGGTTGAGTTTTGAATTAAATGTTGGTTTCTGTGTGTGATACTAGATATGCATTTTTTTTAAGAAAATACATAATTTAACAATGAAATGTAGATAATCACTACAACAAAGTGAAGTAATTGTCACTTATGGTTCTTATTTTAATACTTTTCCATAAAACTTGTGTAGAATTTGGAAATATCTTGTCTTGAAAAGAATTTGGATATGAGACTCGGTGTAGTCACCAAAGAAACTAAACTTGGTCTAACTGTAAGTCTTCTTCTATATATCATATTAACTGAAAATCTAGCTTTCTAGAGACTATAGAGATATTGATTAGTGCTAAATTATTCATGCTATATTATAGGAAGATGACATGCTATTTAACTGAAACTAATCTAGATTTCTGATGAACACTTAGAATCTTGTGCAACTGGGATATCTAACTGAAACTAATCTAGATTTATGATGTTTTGACAATACTAATTAACTAAAAACTTTTGCAGCAATACCTGCTAGGTTGTGTGTTTTGCTTTAATGGGCATTGAGTGTGGTAAATACTGTTATTTTCCTGTGTACTGTGTTATATTTGTTTCTTGCCACATTAATGCTCTTGTCTCTTATCATTTGCCCAGGGTTGTTGAGATCATCTGCACTTTGGTCAGGAAATTATCTCCTTATCCTAATAGTGCTGCAATAATGGCCATGGGTGTTAACATCTTAGCAAAGAGATTGAAATGGTAAGCTAATCATAGTTGAGTTGCTCATTTTAGTTTGAAACTTTATGAAGTTAAGAATAAGTTTTATACAACAATGCTTATGGTCTAAGACAATTAAAAAAAAAAACTACACTCTATATGTTTTATATATTTCTCTAAAATGGCTGGATCCTTTTTCAGATGGGGGTTCTTGATTGAGTTTCTATCCCATGATGCCATTGTTGGGTTCATGGGAGGAGCTGCCATTACAATTTCCCTTCAGCAGCTCAAAGGATTGCTTGGCATAAAAAAGAATTTCACAAAGAAGACAGATATTGTCTCTGTTTTGCGCTCAGTGTTTAATTCAACCCACCATGTTGTAATATGATTTCTTAAGCCTAGACTAGTAGACTAAATATTGTAATTACATTTGAGTAATTAATAAAAATCTATTTATGTTACCTTATTTGGCTTCAACTTTCATATTTGTTTTCCTAGTTTTGTGCAAGTAAAAAAAGATTATGTTTCTCTAAGCTAATATAACACATGTGTTATACTAAAGTGTAGTATAACACAAAAAAAAGTGCTATACTAAAGTGTAGTATAACACAAAAAAAGTGTTATATAATCGACTATAAATAACATAATTCAACACTTATCTATATATTAAAATAACACAGAAATTGTGTTATCATTGACAGTACAATAACACATCTGTATAACACTGATAAAGTGTTATGTAAAGTACCCTAACCTACGATAACATATTCGGTCTTAACACATTAGAGAGTGTTATTGTATGTTTTGATAACACATTTTTGGTGTTATTAAAAGCATTTTTTCTTGTAGTGCCAAGATGTCAGAGATCTGCCCCAGTGAAGAAATCGAGCTCCAGTAGTGGCCTCAAAAAATTCTCTCTTCGAGGTGGGAATGGAGGTTGCCTATGAGGTAGAAGGGGGATTTGATGGTTCTGCCATTAGTGAAAATTGGAGATCGCTTGGCTTGAAGGCGATTGTCACTTTGAGAGTGGTATCGATGGGGATCAGTCTAGGCTCGGGATCTGGATCTGGGTAGATGGCGACCCTAAGTCTTTTCCTTTTCCTCTCCTCAACCTCGTCAATTTGACGTCAAAAGTGTCTTCTTGCTCACACTTTAGTTGGTGCTCCCAAATCAAACATTGATTCTGGGTAAAAGGTGACGGGCTCGGAGTTTTTGGTGAGTAAGGAATTGCGAGCTTTGACCCCCACCGCTTTTCTGAGTTCAGTGGCATCTAGCAAGAGAGCAAAAGGATGAGGGCCAAACGAGCAAGAAATTAAGAATAAAAATCAAGATGACCTAAGCTCGAATGATCGAGACTGTGGAGCAAGAAGAACGAGATCAGGCTCGTAGCGTGTATCCCATGGAAATGGGGGAAGGTGGATTTATTTTCGAAGATCCCGGATTTTCAGGAAAAAAAGTTGGCGGTTACTCAAAAAGTGATATTTTTTAGAAACGTGCAATTTATAAACCCTAATCTTATACCTGTTTCTTGGGCTACACGATATGATATTTAAAATCAAGACAACCCATTAAAAAAGCCATATTTGCATCATTCATGCAAAATCTCGGTTTGGAAATCCGTAATCTCAGAAGAACCTAAAAACTACACGATATTGACTAATATATCCTAGTGCTAAACTTGTGTCCAAAAATGCTACTATAACATAAACATGCATGAAAAAACAGAATGTGCATGATCAAGAACAGAGACTTACAAACAGATGCTTGTGGATACAATGAAAGCGACAACTGGAGGAGCGGTTGCAAGAATGATCTCACGGAATCGAAAAGGCCAAGGTTGTTTTGTATTCTTGGTTTAGAGAACATGCAAAGAGGAAAAAAGATTTTTCGGCTCTAGTTTTTTCTCCCTTTGAAACTTAAAATGTAAAAATGAAGAGGAAGGGGGTGACACAGCTATATCTATATGTGTGTGTCCTAAGAGGAGGTCAAGGGTCGAGCTAATCTGGGCCTTTGGATGGATTTGGTATTTGATCCAATGGTCAGGTGCGAATGTAGCAATGGCGACAAAAGATGAAACGTGAAAGGACGTGGTGTATTGAAAAAGTACTCAAGTACTCTGATTGAGCAACCTGTGGCTGACGCGTGTCCACACTCGAGTGCAATTGAAGGTACAGTTTCCAAGAAGGGAAGTTCAAAAGTTTCCTTCTCATAGGATTTGAACTGATACTTTTGAGGGGGCAAAATGTTACACCCAGATTTCGAGATAAGAGGTTATGACCCCGAAAACTGGGCTCATCATGTGTTAGCTCGAAATGTATGAAAACATCATATGGTCCAGCCGTAAAACCTCTGAAGTAAAGCAACGACCACAAGGATGTGTAACCTCGAATATTCTTCAAGCTCGCGATGGGCAATAGTACGACACTCAAATATATCTTTTACCGATCATCCACAAGCAAGGTAGTTCGAGATTGGGAAGTGCAAGCTCGGGTGTGATAGCCTCGATAGTACTTACCTATCCCGAGCGTAGTGTGAAGTTGAGTGAAAAGTTCATGATTGACCCATGATTCCTGACAAATCGCTGATCTCGAAGACCTGATGAATCACCTGGGATAGCCCATTACGTGTGAACTTATTTATTGCTGTGTAATCCCAATATTTAAGGGATGTCATTTAATTTGTTATCTGTTCCCGATCTTCATGGGATGTTTATGTGTATATAGGAGATAATACGTTTAATATCATTATTTCAATTGATATACAGAATATCTTCCCGAGATATGTGGGAATGAATTCTGTAACCTTCTCTATAAATAGAGAAGGAATCACCACTTGTAAAGGGGGGATTTCTGATTTCTGGAGAGAAAGCTCTGGGTAATTCATCTCTGAAGAATTTCCGGAAAACTCCAAATCTTAATAACACAAACTCGTGGACTAGGCAGAATTAATTGCTGAACCACGTAAAAATCTCTTGTTTCTCTTCATCATTCATTCGCTTCATTGTTTAATTGTTTAATTGCTCTACAATTTAAGTTGACGAAAAATGGCATCAACAATCTTGAGGGGGTGTATTAGGATTTATATAATTTTAGGACTGAGTTGGTTATTTTTCTGTTGTTGGGTTTGTTATAACTTTGTAACTGTTTTGGGCCTTTATATTCTGCCCAATATTGTTTTGTAAAGCAGGTTATTTTTTCTATCACTTTCGGGCCTCTATTTCTCCTAATAAGGAACGGATGCTCGCAGAAGTGTGCAGGTATCAGCGTTATCAAATTTGTCACTTTCAGTTGAGTTCTTTGCATGGCCAGCTGAGAAGTAGCGTGTTGAGAAGAAGAGCCCGAAGCAGTAGAAGACCCATGTCGAAAACCATGCGTAGATGAGTTTAAAGATGACGTCACCTTTTGGATTTTAGTTGTTTCTGTCTCTTTGCCCACCACGTCTCCCACTGACTTATCAATATTGACCCCACCTTTGACTTTGCCAAACGAAATGCCATAACTACCCTTGAGAGCTTGAGTAGCTATGTTTTTGTCAATGATACTTAATGCACAGGGTGTGCCTGAATCCCTCAGATCAGATATGGTAATACTTGATTTCATGGGTCTACTTAAGTCAGTCATAAAGTGGATTTACTTCCCCCAAATTGTCCTCCTTCCCATTACGGGAAGAAAGCAAAGTTGACTTATTGTGTATATGTCTTTTACTTTATATGTGACTTTATTGCCTTGTTTAATATTAGTTTCCATAGCCGTTTTCTTTCCTTTTTGAGCCACGGTTAGCTTGCCTCCAGCTGTATTACGAGAAAGGGAAACATTCACATTAATCGATGAGCAGCCAAGCACCAATTCTTTCCCACCAGAATTGTTATGGATTCCACCGCTTGAAGATTGGGGTAATGGGGTTGTCCAAGCCTAGAATGCTTTGATAGCATTGCTGGCTTTGGTGCACCCACTTATCTAATCCAATCTCCATACTTCCACTTGGCAATGCCACCCCTTCGCACTGAAATGGTTTTACATTCCATTAGGTATACTGAACACCAAGACTCGCAGATGCAATAAATCTGGAAAAATCTAATATAAACTAGAAATTTTTTGGACGTAGATTCAACACCAAAACTCACAGATGCAACAAATCTGGAAAACGTAAATGCAAACCAGAACTTAATTCAAATAGTTAGAGTGCAAAGCGAAATGTAAAAACAAACAATGGAAAGAATACACCGAAATTATCCTAGTTCAGCAACAATTTGTTGCCTACATCCAGCAGAGCTAGTCCACTATAAAGATCAGATTACAAGCCTACTCATAGAGATCTCAACTCTTCTTTGAGAAACTATTTCTTGAGTACAAAACCCAGCCAAGGCTTCTCTTGAACCATACACCTTAACTCTCACACAATACTCCAAGAACTCTCACACACTCAGAAGAAACTCTCTCCTCACGTATATAGATCTCTCTCTCTCTCTCTCTCTCTGAGCTTTTCTAAAAATGAATACATCTTACAAAATGAAATAAAGGACTAACTTATATAGCCACTTGACACCTATACAACTAAATATTGTTACAATTAAATAATAGTTGTTAGGTTTGTTATAAACAAATGAAAATTTGTGAGAATTACTCCACAAATCCACCTTAATTCTTGCAACTTGAATCTGAATATTGATGAGTGGACATCCTAGCTCAGTACCCTCTTCATTTCTCTCCAAGTTGGATCAAGTTTAAGCAATGCCTAAACTTGTCCAAAGTCAATACTTTCGTTCCCAAGTCAACATGGTTCTCTTCAGTGGGAACCTTTTCTAATTTGGTCACTTGCTGATCAATCTTTTCTCTAATCCAAAACATTCGGATATCAATGTGTTTGGACTTCTCACGATATGAAGGATTTTTACACAAATGTATTGAAGACTAGCTATCTGAAAATAAAGTAGCTCTTCCCTTCAAAACCCTCAATTCTTCTAACAATCCCTGTAGCCAAATCGCTTCCTTGAAGGCCTCGGTAGTTGCCATAAATTCTGACTCTGTAGTGGAGAGTGCAACAACGGGTTGTAGCTGAGATTTCCAACAAATACTATTACCATTCAGCTGGAAAATATAAGAAGTTAAGGACTTTCTATTATCCTCATTAGCTGCATAATCAGCATCAACAAATCCCTCTAGAGTAGCTTGTTTTTGATGACCTGAAAAAATTAATCCACAATCCATTGTACCTTTAATATATCTTAGCAAACACTTGACTGCCTCCCAATGTTGAATCGTCGGATTTGACATGTATCTACTTAACACACTTATAGCATGAGATATGTCAGGTCTTGTGCTAATCATGACAAACATCATACTTCCTATAGCAATAGCATAAGGTATCTTTGCCATTTTTTCCCTTTCTTCTTCTTTCTTCGGTGATTGATCAGTTCTCAAATTGAAGCGTCCTGCAAGTGGTAGTTTTACTGGTTTGGCATCCAACATATTGAACTTCTGTAGCACCTTTCTATAGTATCCATTTTGTGACAACACCATCTTCCTCTTCAATCTATCTATATGTATCTCAATGCCATGAATCTTCTTTGCCATTCTGAGATCTTTTATCTCAAACTCATTGTGTAATTTTTGCTTCAACCAACTCACTTTCTCCTTTTCTGTGCTAATTAAGAGCATATCATCTACATATATTAGTAGATATATAGCTTCAACTTCCTCTAAGTCCTTATAATACAAGTGTGCATCAAAGTTGGACTTTGTGAACCCAAGTGAGGTGATAAACATAACGAATCTCTTATTCCATTTCCGAGGAGATTGCTTCAGCCCATAAAGTGACTTCTTAAGTTGACACACTAGATCTTTCCCTGGTTTCTCCACCTTGAATCCTTCAGGTTGTTCCATAAAAATAGTTTCCTCAAGATTCCCATGTAAAAACATTGTCTTTACATCCATTTGCTCCACCTCAAAATCATGAATGGTAGCTAATGAAAGTAAAATTCTGATTGTTTTAAACTTAGCCACAGGTGAGAATATGTCAATATAGTTCACTCCTTCCTCTTGAGTTAACCCTTTTGCAACAACTCTTGCTTTGTACTTGGTTGATTCCACACTTGAAATACCTTCTTTAATTTTGAAAATTTGTTTGCATGAAACAACCTTCTTCTCTGCTGGCCTTTCCACCAAATCCCATGTTTTGTTCTTCCTATGAGACTCCATTTCCTCTTGCATGGCTGCTTTCCATTTATTTGACTCTTTGCTCATTAACGCTTCTTTAACAGTTGTTGGTTCTTGAGCATTTTCTGTCATAATAGTTGTGTTCAATGCAAATGCAACCAAATCCACCTCATCTCCAAATCTGGTTACTGGCTTGATTCTCTTTCGGCTCTATCTCTAACCAATTGGTAATCAGCATGTGATCTGATCTTGTAGTGTTTTCAATCTCAGCACTTGAACTCGAACTCCTAGTCTCATCTGTCAAACCACTAGTTTCATCTCTCAAACCACTAGATTCATCTTGTTCATTCTCAAATGCAACAATTCTGGGAAGTTGAACTTCAAATTCAATCATCTCACCATTATTGTCATTTATATCTGCATCATGAAAAGAATCTCCCTTCACTTTGTTCAAGTGTGGAAAGTTAGTCTCATCAAATACCACATCCCTGCTTATAATGACCTTAAAGTGATTGTCTTCTAGAGAGCACAACCTATATCCCTTAGTACCTTCTAGATATCTTAGGAACAACCATTTGACAGATCTTGACTCCAATTTATCACCTATTTTATGTGCATAAGCTACACATCCAAAGGCTCTAAGGTGTGACAAACTTGGCTTCTTATTAGTCCACAATTCCTGAGGTATTTTCAAATAAGTTTTCCTATTAGGACTTCTATTAACAAGATAGCATGCATTTGCTAAAGCCTCACCCCAAAATATTTTTGACAAACCAGCCCCTAAAAGTAAGCATCTAACCTTCTTTAAAAGAGTCCTATTCATTCTCTCATCTACAACATTTTTTGGAGGGGTATGTATAACTGGTCTATGTCTTTCTATACCCGATTCTTTGCATAACAAATTAAATTCATGGTTTATAAACTCTAGGCCATTATCTGATCTTAAAACTTTAACTCTTAGTACAATTTGATTTTCAACAAGTAATTTCCATTCTTTAAACTTAGTTATGCATTCAAATTTTTCCTTTAACAAATACACCCAAACCTTACAACTATAGTCATCTAAAATAGAGAGAAAATACCTCTTTCCACCATGAGTTGAGACACGACTTGTACCCCATAGATCTGCATGGACACAATCAAGAATTTGTTTTGATTTGTGCTTGCTGAGTTTGAACTTCAATCTATGTTGTTTTTCTCTTAAGCAAGTCTCACAAAATTTTAGACTCCCTGGTTTATGTTTCTCCAATAAACCTTGTTTGTACAGCTCTTGCAATCCTTATTCACTAATGTGGCCCATTCTCACATGGCACAATTCAGTAAGTTCATCAACTTACTTTACAACAACGTCTTCTCCTTTCAAGATAGTTTTTCCTGCCAAAAAATACAAACCATTTCTCTTAGTTGCTTTCATAATAATAAGGGAACATTTACTTACTCTGAGAACTCCATGTTTGGATTTGCACTCAAGCCCTTCACCATCAAATGTTCCAAGTGAGATCAAATTTTTCCTCAAATCTGGAACATGTCTAACATTCTCAAGTATTCTTACTGTTCCATCAAAGTGCTCTATTTCTATTGAGTCAATTCCTTCAACCAAGCATGATTGATTGTTTCCCATCAAAACTCTGCCTTTATGAGCTTTATATTCAAATAACCACTCTCTAATCAGAAACATGTGGTAAGTACATCCGGAATCCATTATCCAATCATCTGAGTTCCCTTCATTTGAGATTGAATATAATTCCCCATCTGAGTCTTCATTCTCCTCAGCTACAGATGCTAAATCTTGGTTTGAATTCTACTTCATTTGCTTCTTTAATTCCCAACAAAATCTCTTGATGTGTCCAACCTTTTCGCAGTTGAAACATTTCTTTGGTTCACGCCCCTTGGACTTTGATCTTACTAGAGACTTCCACCTTGGCCTATTATGATCTCTTGGCTTACTGAAATCTCTCCCCCTTAGTTCTTTCTTGAAGGGTCTTCCTCTTGTTAAAAGCACCTCTTCTTTGTTCTTCTCTTTTTCTAGTTGCAACTCAAATTCTTTAGCTTTGATAGCACCAAGAAAATCTTCAAGGGATATTGATTCGCCCATACTTCATGGCTGACTTCACCTCTCTGTAAGATTCAGGTAAAGCCTGCAACAAAATCATAGCTTGAGATTCCTCATCAATTTTAAAATCAATATTAGACAAGCCAAATATGATTTGATTAAAAATTTCAATGTTAGCATCAAGGGATAGGGATGGATTCATTTTGGATCCATATAACAGTTCAAGTAAATTGATTTTATTTGACACAGAAGGTGTCATATACAGCTGCTCTAATTTCTCCCAAACATCAAAGGCAGTCTTCTCGAATTGCACTTTTCTGATGACGTTGTCTGACAAATGAAGGATGATCGTGTAATAGGCTAACTCCTGCAATTCTTCAAGTTCATCATCCTTGTCTTTATATTTTTCCTTCAATTTCTCTTGATCACTAGTAACCTTGGAAAGTTTATGATGAACAAGCATCCCCTTCAACTTTTCTCTCCACAAACTGAAATCACCACTGCCATCAAACTTCTCCAGTTCAAGCTTTGTTATTGCCATGAGTTCTTGATCAATCTTGGTTGAGTCTTGACAAAATTTCTTTAAGAATCGGAACCTGGCTCTGATTTGTTGACGTAAATTCAACACTAAGACTCACAGATGCAACAAATCTGGAATTCTCTAATATAAACCAGTCCTTCGTTGGACGTATATTCAGCACCAAAACTCACAGATGCAACAAATCTGAAAAAACGTAAATGCAAACCGAAACTTAATTCAAACAGTTAGAGTGCAAAGCGAAATGGAAAACAAATAATGGAAAGAACACACTGAAATTATCCTAGTTCAGCAACAATTTGTTGCCTACATCCAGCAGAGCTAGTCCACTATAAAGATCAAATTACAAGCCTAATTACAGAGATCTCAACTCTTCTTTGAACAATTCTTTCTTAAGTACAAAACTCAGCCAAGGCTTCTCTTGAACCATACACTTTAACTCTCACACAATACTCCAAGAATTCTCAAACACTCAGAAGAAACTCTCTCCTCACGTAGATAGATCTCTTTCTCTCGGCTTTTCTAAAAATGAATGCATCTTACAAAATGAAATAAAAGACTAACTTATATAGCCACCTGACTCCTAGACAACTCAATAATAGTTGTTAGGTTTGTTATAAACAAATGAAAATTTGTAAGAATTACTCCACACTTAGTGGATGCCTGAGTATACCGCAGCCATAACAAAGGTCCGGGAGCCGTTAAAATCTTAGCGGGATAAGATTTGGCAACATTAGCCATCCCCCTCTCATTAAAGGAGGCCTAGATATCTGCTTGAATAACGTCATCCCCGCCATCATCGATGTCGAGCGAATCATACAACGCTGCAAGTTCTTCGTCGTTCATTGTTGATGATGAATAAAACCGACAATCACCATACAAATTCGAACCCTATCTGGTGATATCTTCTACTCAAGGAAGAGATAGAGAAAGCTATCTATGATAGCAAACTTTTTTTATCGATCATGTATATTATTTATGGCATTTTCTAACGAATCTCTTTTGTTTGTTATGTTTATGATTTTCTTTATTAGTATTAGATAAATTCATAAGCATAATAATAAATAAATAATTTGTAATGAAGAGTGCTATGTATATGTTCAAGATTCTTGATATAATTGATTTATATGTATATAATATTAGAAGAAAAAAAAACTTTGATTTAGTTAGTTATATGATAAGAATTTTTAAAGTCTTGGATTTTTGTGTCAGCTTGTCCAAAAAAGTTCATCTAAGCTCTTACACATGTCGAGAGAGAGGTTGAACCATAGTCTCTTTATAAGGGCTTCTCCAGCGCTGACAATGTTGCCAGTATTGGGAAAAATCCGAAATATTGTATTTTATTGAATCAGGGCGAGGACAGTTGGCAACGTTGCAAAAAAAAATTGAAAATTTGTTTGGTCCATTGACTTCGGAACCCACAAAAACAGATGGCAACACTATGAAATATAAAAGAGAAAAGTACAGCAACCTGCTTAATTTCTTCGAAAGAAAAAGAAAAGATAGATTGTTTGTCCATTTGTCACTAGTTGATGAACTTGTACAAAATTACATTAAAATTGCAAAACATAATCAATTTGAGAACGTAGGGTTTACTATTAATTGTAGTGTTAATGTATTAAAATACATTATCCTTACATCATTTTTGTTGCTCATGTAACAAAAACAAAACAATGATTGCTTAATTAGTTACACATTTACTTAAATTAAGAATTAATAATCATGGAAATGACTCAAGAAGCACTACCCATTACAGAACCTACCCTAATATGTACCACATGCTCTATATGTATGTATGTGTGTGTCTCTCTCTATATACATATATATATATGTATTGTTTGAACATTGTTTTCTCATTTTCTTAAGTATATCTTAAAAAAAATGTTCTACCTTAATATAGGTTTTTCTTCCTGCTCCACAGAAGAGAGAACTTGAAGCTGATTTTTGCCGAGTTCTTGATCACGTTCTTCAACGATTTCAGTATCAAC
Source organism: Humulus lupulus (assembly GCF_963169125.1). Classification (NCBI taxonomy): domain Eukaryota; kingdom Viridiplantae; phylum Streptophyta; class Magnoliopsida; order Rosales; family Cannabaceae; genus Humulus; species Humulus lupulus. The sequence continues at coordinate 109,793,557 of NC_084799.1, forward strand.
TGGAAAACGCGTAAGCTGATCGGCGAAAGTAGGCGATCGATTATGTTGAGACCACAAATGTTGAGGACTAGGGCTACTAATGGCTGTGTTACTGTGGTCCATGGTGGTGGTAGAAGAATATTCATGATGTTGTGAAGTATGATTTCTCTTCCTTTTTTGCTTTACTTCCGAGTGCCATTGCTTTATAGCCTTCACCGTGTGCTCTTCTAGAGCTGCATTCTTGAAGTTCGATCCCATCTATTCATTTTTACATCATAATAATTATTTAATTAATACCCTGAATAATTAATTATATTGTATGCATATTCATTTAAAGAATAATTAAACTAATTTCAGATACCTGTGTAACAAGAGCATATAGAGGAAGAGTGATGTAACTACACATTACTTGAACTGTCACCCTGCACCAAAATTAATTATCAGTATACATGTGATACGTACATTTTTTATTTATTAAAAAAATTCACCAAAAATATTGGGAATAATTAGCCTGATATATGGGTAAAAATTATATGTAAAAAATGTATGGCTAATAATAATTGTCAAGTACTACTTACGCTAAAACCACTCTTGTAATAATAATCAAAGTATGTTCATGGTAGCAAGACGAAATCCCAAATTGCCACTGAAGAAAAGAATCATATACATCAAATTAATTAGAAGATTTTTCTTTAGTTATTATAAAATAGTTTCCAAAAATTAGAAAATAAAGACATACCGTGACCCAAACAAAGAAAGCTAACTCGAAAGAGTTCTGAAAATAATAAAATAAAACCTTGTCAGATGTAAAGCCATATATTATATATGATTTTTTTTAAAAAAAAAGAAAACAATGTATATATATATAGTTATATATATTACCATAAATAAAGTTAAATGCAAGAGGGTCAAGACGAATTTGGGGTGACCAAACCAGAAAAGGCTATCATTTGGTTGTACCAAAGGACTTCCCATGATAACATTATCCTTTTCATCAAGTGTATGAGCCATCCTTGCCACAATCACTCCAAGCTTGGTACCAAGAACAAGCACAATCTATAAATACAAATTAGATATCTTAATCATTAGCATATTAAACCATAAATAACCAATTAATCATGCTAAATATTTGTAAAACAAAAACAATTTTGTTGACCATAAGTTAATAATTATGATATAAACAGAAGTTATTTAAGAAGTTTCGAGTAACTTACAACTAGTGGAACAAATGAAACCCAGAGATATACATGCCAACCTGTTAATTATAAGTTCACAAGTAACTATATATTTAGTAATTTTAAATCTGGGAAAATGAATTAAATTAATAGAAAACAATTAAAATTGAAGCAAATATGTATAGGAAAAGTTGTAGTATATATACTGACCGTGTACATCCACAAGCATGAAGACAACGACTAAAAGCCACATGGAAGGGCTTCAAAATACAAACACCAAAATTCAATTAATTAAATAAATAAAGAAGGTAGTAAATATACAAATTTTCACCATAAAAGATACTATTAAATAAGCTGTAAAAATTCATTTGGGATAGAGTTGAATCTCAAAATCAATTGGTGATATATTTTTTATTTGTGACACTAACATTTAGGAGGTTTTAATTTCCTATTTTTTTTTAAAAAAATTCTTAAGTTTAATTCTTTAGGATCATAATGAGGTATTTGCAAAAATGAATCTAACCTGATGCCAACTACAACTTTGAAATCATCCTCAAGTGATCTTTCTATGTACTTTTGGAAATTAAATGAATTGTTCGTAGTATTGGTCATATGAGCCTGCGAAATATGTGAGAGAAATTTGTAGATTAATATTAATTTAAGAATATTTATGTATATATAAATATATATAATACCCAAAATAAAGAAAATGTAGGTAAGATCAATAAGAAAAAAGACATAATAATAAATGAGATTATTACCGAAATGAAACCATGGCGTAGAGTGAGATAGTCAACTTTTGCTACTGAACTGAAGAATTGTCGGAAGAAGCATATCTGCATGAAATCAATCCACCAATTATTAAGGTTTATATATGCAAGTGATTATTATTATTATTGATACATAAATTTTTCACAAAATAAAAATGGATGGAATGGGAAATGAAGTCTCACAATCCATAAAATCATAGATGAAGTAGCTGTACAAGAACTCATGTGTCTGCGCGCAAATGTTGTCTGTCTCGTATACCTAAATCGAAATGGATCTAAATGAATATAACAAACAAACAAAATCACATCATTAGCTTTACTAATTGTAATTATTACTGAAAATTAATAGTTTAAAAAAACAAACACTACTTACTCTAAACATATTATATATTTGATATAATAGGCGCTTAATCAGGACAAGAGATAACAACAAAGTCAATTTAAACGGTAGTCTAATTGTATACAATTCCACCTTCTTTATTACTTATTGGTCCCAATATTAGAATATTGAAATTTTCTTTTGGACTGAGAAAGAATTGATAGACTAGGAGGAACTTGTAAATCGATTGGTACTAAAAATTAATGTTGAACTTATACAACTGAACAAATTATATCCATGAACATTTACATGTACTAGTATTTCAAACCAATTCGTTTAATTAATATGTTTTTTCTTTTTTCTTTTTGATATGGATTCGTTTAATTGTTTCAAGTAATAAAAATGTCCAATATAGTATACAACTTTTTTGTTACGTAAAATAGATAAAAATATGAGAATAGAAAACTCTATTATTAAGCCAAGCCCCAATGTGAAACAAGAGTGACGGGATCTTGGAACTTTTAAGTTCAACTCCCACAATTAAATAAATAAAAAGTTTATACAATTTTATACCTTTGAGTTAATTAAATATGATAACTTTATATTTTTTTTAAATTATAACACAAAATTATTATGATTATAAACAGACCAGAAAATAATTTTTGACATGAGTCTAAAATCAAACTTATGGATATAAAATTTTAATGAAAATTTCAAAATAATCTTATTTGAATTTTATCTTAGATTTATAATTTTATCATGTTTTAATTAATTTAATTTTAATATAATTTAAACAAACTTATTATTTTGGAATCTTTATTAAAATATTTTATACATAAGTTTGTTTATATAATTGGGTCAAATAAGGATATGAGTGGATCCTTTCGCAATTAGAGATTCTGCCCAAGAATTTTTAAAACATAAAAAAATATCTCTTCTACATAAAAAATGTATAGATAATAAAAAAAAATTATTTTAAGGGTTTTTTTTGTTAACTTTAATGTAATGTTATATATATTTAATGGAATATACATTTAAAAATTATTAAAAATATATATTTATTAATTATATTAATATAAATTCAAATATTATAAAATATCATTATTAAAAATATATAAAACATAATCTTAATTTTTATTAAAAAAATCATTATTTAAATTTATAAAGAAAAACATGTTTTTTTATTAGTTAGTATAACTTAACTAAATATATATTTATATTAAATAATAACAAACATTATAAATACATTATATATAAGTGTCGTATGTGTACAAATAGTATGACTGTTTATAACTACATAAAAAATTATAATAACATTTATTTTCTATATTAAGAATAAACAAACTTCTTCTCCAATTATAAATATGTGATTTGAATAATATCATGAATGTTGTATACATTAAATAATGTAGTTTATGATCTAAAATGTTATCATATATATATATATATATTTTAAAAAAAAACTATGAACAAGGTTTAGGCTTAATTTTTCTTTTAATATGTTTGTGTATTATTATATATGTATATAATATTGTTTATTTATTTAAAATTTATATGGCAATCATAAAAACTTAGTAAATATATTTAATATTTTTTTTAAATAAAACTAAGTAAATATGCATTGCACATTATTTACACATAGTATATAAATATATATATATGGAAGACTTCTCAATGGTTACTACCTATAGATGGGTACTAACAATTATGATGATTTGGCAATATAATGACTTGGTATAGCAAGTAATAAACAAGTAGATATTTTTTTTCTATATTAATTTCAAATTTAATTAATTTTTTTTGCTATAATTAATGGTATTTCGAACTAATGAGAAACAATAGCTATATTTTGAAATTGACATGCATTTGAAAAATGAAAAGCTTACAATATTATATTCTCATAATAAATACACGTTTTTCATTAGGTAATATTTCTAAAAATTTGAAAAAAATCAAAACTTACTTTTAGAATATTAATTAACAACTATAAATATGGACCATTGATCTTAATCCAATAGTTAACATTAAAGTAACCATCCATGGGTAGTAACCATTAAGAGTGCACCCATATATATATATATATATATATATATATATCTTCTATATAAAATGTGTGTAGATAACGGATATTCTTGATTTTAACGTTTTGTTTTGTTAACTTTAACGTAATATTCTAAATATTTAACGAAATATATCTTTAAAACTAATTAAAAATCGATATTTATTAATTATATTAATATAAATTCAAATATTATAAAATATTATTATTATTATAATAATATTTAATATAAGAGTACATATATAATAATTATATTAATATAAATTCAAATTCAAATGTTATAAAAAAAACATTATTATAATAATATATAATACAATACTAGATATATAATAATTATATTAATATAAATTTAAATGTTATAAAATATTATTATGATAATAGTACATAATCCTAATTTGTTTACTAATTATATTAATATGAATTCAAATATTATAAAAGATTATTATTAGAATATTATAATCATATTTAATACAAGACTAGATATTTAATACTTATATTAATATAAATTTGAATATTATAAAATATCATTACAATATAATAATATATAATGCATAATCTTAATTTTTATTAAAAAAATTATCATTTATGTTTAAAAATGTTATCATATTATATAAATATATATATATATTTAAAAAATCATAAACAATAATTTGGTTTAATTTTTCATCTAATATGCTTATGTGATTCTTTTATATATAATATTGTTTATTTATTTGAAATTTATATGACAATGGTAAGAATTTAATAAAAAATAATTAATAAATTCTATAAATAAAACTAAACAAAGATGTATTGCATTGCAAGTTGGTTGTATATCTTCTATATAAATAGTGTGTAGATAACGTAAATTCTTAGTTTTAAGAGTTTGTTTTGTTAATTTTAACAGAATATTCTAAATATTTAACGGAATATACCTTTTAAACTAACTAAAAATAAATATTTATTAATTATATTAATATAAATTCAAATATTATAAAATATCATTATTATATTAATATTTAATATAAGACTACATACATAATAATTATATTAATATAAATTCAAATTAAATACTAAATTCAAATGTTATAAAATATCATTATTATAATAATATAAAATGCAATACTAGATATTTAATAATTATATTAATATAAATTTAAATATTATTATGATAATAATATATAATTCTAATTTTTTACTAATTAATTAATATGAATTCAGATATTATAAAATATTATTATTATAATAATATTTAATACAAGACTATATATTTAATACATATATTAATATAAATTTAAATATTATAAAATAGCATTATAATAATAATATATAATACATAATCTTAATTTTATTAAAAAAATTATTATTTATCTCTAAAAAGATTACCGTATTATACATATATATATATATATACGTAGGGTTTATACCATTTTAGACTCTGTGTTTTGTCTCATTATCTGTTTGGACCCTGTGTTTCGACAAATTATATTTTGGACCTTGTGTTTTGTAAAATGGTTCAAATAGACCCATAAATCTGATTTTGATGAATAAAAAATTGAGTATAACAACACAGTTCTTAGACAGAATGACTATATTTTTGTTCTGAGTTGTTAGTTTGATGAATTATTTATGATTTTAGTTCAAAAAATTTTGATCAAAATCGAGTTTAGGGGTCTATTTGAATTATTTTAGAAATACAGGATCCAAAAAGTAATTTATCAAAACACAAGGAGACAAAACATAGAGTCTAAAAAGGTACAAACTCATATATATATATATATATATATATATATACAAAAACATTTTGTCTTAATTAATTCTTACCGTTAGCAACTTGATATTCCACTGTCTGAGTTTCTTTTTCCCAAGACTCCCAGCGACTCATCTGTTCATCAAAATGCACATTAATTAAGTAAAGTTGTCACTATATGTTATCATCATACTTTTGTTATTGTGTGTATACGTATATGGCACTTTATTTCGTAACCCAAAAAAAATTACTGTAAGAAAGTTTTACTGTTCTGAGTTTTTTAGTAACAAAGTTAACTGTTACACATGATCATTTCTTTTGTAACGAGAATAATACTGACTAGCTATGACTAAAAATGACAGTACATGATTTGAACTCTTTTACAAGATCTTTCCTCAAACATTAAAGGTCGGGTGGAAGTTGACAATGACGACCAAACTATTATTGAAGATAATTGAGTTTTCTGGGCAATTTATTATTTTGGGTCCATACAAAAAATTATATTTCCATTCGTTCACACCAAAATATATGGTTCACGTGTATATGTATGTATATATATATATATATATGCGTATCATGTGTACGTATACATAAAACATGCATACATCATATCTAAACAATCCCTCGCGACATTGTATTGAGTAAAGTATATGCCGCCCAATTACATCATGTAGTTAGAAATGAATGATTAATAAAGCAAATTCATATAAATAGGAGGAGCAATATTTTTGTATTTTAGTTAAACACGTGAGTAAGCAATTTATTGAGTTTGACTTAATGAGCTAGTATTCTCGATAAATAAAAATATATAATAAATTACATGTATTTTCATCTAACTATATAGCGTAAGAGCTCTCCATACTCTTTATTAAAATATGACCTTTTTATTCAATAAATTTGGGCCAACTATATAGGTAAGAACTCTCCCTAATCTTCATTATAATTAAAATGTATGGGGCACACATATTGACTAAGTATTACATACATAGTGCACCATTTTCCAAAAACCAAAGTTAAGGACTTATTTGTCCGTTTTCTTTGCTTTTGTTTTGATGTAAGTTGGATTATGTCTCCGATATATATCCCATGAAATCGATGTCTCAAAATATAAAATAGGGTATCTTTATAAGTCAAAGTTCTAGAAGTAACAAAGTCACCAATATGTAGATCTATAAAAGCTAGATCCAAATTGCCATGAAGTATATATAGTATGGCGTGGCAAGATAAGATAGGTTAAATTTGTTAAATCTCACTAGTATCTAACATAAAGAAATTTGTAAAGAAGACAATTATGGTATTTAGCGCCATATACTAAAAAATATATATGTCAAACATGGATCCGATAGGGGTGGAAACATGGCCAGGAATTGGCGGGAGACATATCCGTAGCCATTTTAATCCTCGTCCGCACCTCCATTCCCGCATATTCCCTGTCGGAGGCGAGACAGAGAACCCCCGTTGGGGCAGGAAATCTCCAAGGATACCAATTTATTAAAAAGTAAACTAAAAAAATGTAGCCCTCCTAAAATTAATATATTTTACATTATTAATATTTCAAAATATTATCCGAAATAAAATTAAAAATATTTAAAAAGTTATTAATATGCTAGAAAATCACATAAAGAAGCATGTAAAATAAATATTATAAAATAAATTAAACGGGTTCGTTGGAACGGGGAGTGTTATCCCTATCCCGTTTAATATTCAGGAATAAAAGATGGCCCCCATCTCCGACCCATGACATGTTTAGGCAGGGAATCGCCGCCCATTAATGGCAGGTCCCCATCCCGTAGGAAAATTTTCCATCTCTAGATCCAACCCCTTTATTATTACTAATATACCACTGCCCATACAACCTTCTTTTGTATGGACTACTTATATAATTTAATATTGGGGCAATTAAGTTGATTTGAACTTAGATTAATTTTGAAAAGGAGTAGTAAGAAAGTTTACATGCATACCTTGGCCCTTCCTAAAGCCATCGTGAGGACACTATAGACAATTTGCATCATTGCTAGCACAAAAATGAAGTAATTGAGTTGGTTGATCCCATCCTGCGACATGAATGAGGTCTTCCCCTGTAGTTATTTGATAGCATTAATAACAAATAATGAATAGGAAATGAGATAGGACCCCCCCTCCAAAAAAACAAACACTTATTATTTACCATAGAAAGAATAAGGAAAAAGAAGAAATATGTGTATGTATACCTGTGATTCACAATAATCAGCAGAACTGGATTCATCTTCTTCCAATCTTCTCTCTCCTGGTTCCAAATCATGAAAAATCTCAAAGAAGGTATTCATGTTGAAGGAGTTTGGATGTAATACTCCAAGGGATTTGGTCGTTTTGGTGTGTACACTATTCCGGCATGGAAGCATGGTGTATGCTACCTTGGTGGGTATGCAAATTTTGGAGATGGGTCTTTGAGTTACGGCCAATAACAGAGACATGAGTCCCAAAAGTATGAGCACTGATCAAAGACACTCCAATATTAAACCCAGACTTCAAATCAGTCAATGAAATATAAACATATTGAAAGAAATAGCAAGAAACATGGTTGAAATGAAATTCATTCCCACCTGATTTGAGCTTCTCCACAGCCTCAAACAGGGCAGTCTTTCTGTTCCTTTTCAGCCACTTCATCAAACACATGGAGAACGCAAAAAGTTAATCTCGGTCCATTAAATCATTACAAACCAAACTTATATAACATGACTAAATATATATATATATATATATAAAAATTATACTTACTCTGCAGATTATATGGATCAAGTATTCGATAAAAATGGAAAGAGATATAAAAAAAAGGCAAACTGTGGCGACAGCCCAAGTGGGTGTGTACTGAAGAGACCGACTTTCCCCTCCTGCACCTTCTTCTTTCGCCATAACTGGTTAACGTTTTGCTCCTATTTTCTTTGAGAGAATTTGGTCAGCATCAGATCAAGACAAATAGTTTCTTTATAAGAAAATTCACAGCACAAGTAGCACAAAGAATGAAGAAGCGTTCAAATATTGATAAGCGCTCTCGGTCCTTGTGACTTTGTCACACTTGGTATTTTGGGATGGAAATATATACTGGTGCGGGTCATAACTCAATCCATTATTGTGGTAGTCTCAGTCCATTTTATTTGACACGGTTTACTAAAACTTAATTAAGTATATTTTTTATTACTTATTAGATTTACAATATTACATAAAAAAAGGAAGATTGATTATGGACTGGTCGTTATCATCAAGGAAAGCTAGCAGTATTATGGATTGTTTGTTGGTACCGGTGGATCAGTGTTTCTCCATTCATTTGGGCTTTATTTATTTAATTATTTCTTTATTTTCATTATTGAATGTAAAGTATTGCAAAGTAAAGCCATTGGCTGGATCATTAATTTTGTTGACCTTAAGAAGGGGTCAAATAACACTTTTTTGTTTTGTTGGGAGAGTGTTCTCTGTTTCATTATTATCTTGCTTACTTATTAATTAAATCAAAATTGTGTTATTGAATTAGTTCTTAGTCACACCAATCAAATAGTTTTAATTAAAGAATATAAAAATTAATACAATAACACAAAATAAAATATTTTAGTAAATATATAAATATGGGTTAATGAATAAAGTTTTATTTCAGTTAAGTAATATTTTTTTTTTTTCCTTTTAAAAAAATAATATATATATTTTTTAATTCATTATTTAAACTAATTTACATTTTTTATTAATTATTTGACTTTTATAATTTTAAAATTATTAATGAGTCTTTAAGTAATATGTACATTAATATGTTAACGTAAGACAATTTTTACCTTAAAAAATGTTACTATATCAAAAGATCAAAAAAAAAAATTGCTTTAAAAAAAATAAAAACTTAAATATTACTATATCAAAACGTGATAGATTTTTGCAGTAAATAACCAATAAATTTAATTATAACTTTATTTTCATTATTGAATATAAAGTATTGCAAAGTTAAGCAGTTGGCTGGGGCATTAATTTTGTTGACCTTAAGAAGGAGTCAAATGACACTTTTTGTTTTGTAGGGAAAGTGTTCTCTTTCATTATTAACTTGCTTACCTCTAAATTACAACACCAGTCTTCGGCAACCGGCCAAGGCCACCGCCCTCACACAACCGTTATATGGTCGGTATTTTTGTCATATACGGTGTTTTGTCGTGCTCATTCCTTACCTAAATATTAATACTTGATTTATTAGGTTATGATTGGATTATGAAATTTGTTTTGGAAAAAAATTAATAAATAAAAAGAACGACTAAATTGGTGAATAACGCATTATTAAAATATCTAATTTTATAAAGGATTTATTACAGCTGTAGTCATCCATCTTTTTAAAAGTAATCAATGTTCTATTTGTAGCTTTTCAATACTGAAGGAAATGTGAAGTTATATGCTTTTTCTTTTTTTGAAAGATTGCACTTTATTAAACTGCTAAATCAGCCAATAACAAAGAATACATCTGAGATGGAACATTAGTTCCTTTATATACACACTGAAAGAATACAAGAATTCCTAGCTAAGTAGTGAGCTACTTAGTTAGCAGAGCGTTTCACAAAGACAATTTGACACATTAGTACAATTGAAGGTAAAGCTTTACAATCTCCAATAATCACGCCAAAGGGAGACACCAAGCTACTGTTGCTATGAATAGCCTGAACAACAATCTGACAGTCAGATTCTATAATGACGTTTTGAAGCTTGGCTGACTTTACCCAGCTGAGAGCTTCTTTGACCCCAATAGCTTCGACAACAGTAGGCAGAACAATGCCATTTTTCACCTGGCAACGAGCTTCAAGCAGCTCACCAACATGGTTAGGAGCAATCCGGCCAAAACCAAAAGACTCAGAAGCAGAGAACAGAGATGCATCTATGTTAACCTTGATCTTGTTAACCATTGGTTTAGTCCAATGCTCCTTAAACTCTGAAATCAAATTCAAAACTCTGTCCATCTCAGAATTTCTTTTTTGAGCATCACTCCACTGATCAAGATGAGTAACAGCTGCCATCACAACTCGAAGACCGTATAGGGCCTTGTTTAATTTGCAAACATAGTGAGGATGAGCAGAGTCGACATAACCAATTGGTTGAGACACATATACTGTTTCAGAGAGAGTACCATGGAGAAAAGCATTATCGATGTCGACTTGTTGAATATCCCAGTTGTTGGAGGCGGCAAGAGTGAGAACGACACGAATGGTTGAGCTTTTAACAACGGGACTAAAGGTTTCGAAGAAGTCAATCCTTGGTTTTTGCTGAAATCCCATTGCCACAAGACGCGCTTTCAAGCGCTGAACTGTTCCATCTGAATTCAATTTAACACGGAAGAGCCACCTGTTATCAATCACACTCATGTCGGGAGTCCCAGGAACAAGAGTCCAGGTGTTATTTTTCTTGAGAGCAGAGTATTCTGTGTCCATGGCACCCTTCCAACGGGGATTTTTTAAAGCAGCAGCAGCAGTGTCGGGTTCAAACTCAGTCAGTAAGGCCAATGGTGAGGGGGGAAAAGCAGTAAAAACACGGGGTTTGTGTATACCGGCTTTGGCTCTAGTGACCATGGGGTGGGAAGGTCTTGGGGGTGTTTGGACAAGTGGGGTTTGGTGAGATGGAGGAAGGGAAGAGGGACATGAGACACCAGTTGAGGAGGGGGAAGTCACAGGTGAAATAGGGAGATGTATTGGAAGAGGAATAGTGGAGTTGGATTTAGTGGAGCTTGGGGTCATAGGACTTGGTGGACTCGGGATAGTGTGCTTTGGTAGGACTTGAGAAGTCGAGGGTAGGCGTTCTTCGTGGGAAGCAGAGCAATGTGAGGTATTATCTATTACTCCATTAGCATGTTCAGAAGTCACAGTAGGAACATACGGTAACCATTGGGGGTACTGACTAGGAGACAAGGCAGAATCTGTGTGAGCTGAGGGATATGTGAAACCTTGAGCAAAGGGAAACTCATTTTCATTAAATGACACACTACTTGCAACATAAACACGACCAGAATCATGGAGACACAAATATCCTTTGTGACGAGGACTATATCCTATGAACACACACTTTGCGGATCGAAATTGTAATTTGTTAGAATTGTATGGCCGAAGATAAGGGTAACAAGCACATCCAAAAACTTTTAAAAACTTGAAATTCGGTGTAAGGCCAAACAGTTTTTGAATTGGACATTTGTAATTTAAAACAGGGGTAGCTAAATGATTTATAAGAAATGTAGCAGTTTGAAAAGCCTCCCACCAGAATCTTTGTGGCATACTAGAGTGTGCTAAGAGGGTAAGGCCAGTCTCAACAATGTGCCGATGTTTTCGCTCGGCACGACCATTTTGTTGATGTGTGTGTGGGCACGGGTGTCTGAAATGGACTCCTAGATTTGTGAGAAGAGGTGCGAATTTTCTGTACTCACCACCCCAATCTGTTTGGACAGTTTTGATGGTGGTGGAGAGTTGTCTCTCCACAAGAGCTTGGAAATTTTTAAACACAGTAATGGCTTCAGACTTTGTTTTGAGAGGATAAATCCAAGTGTAGCAACTAAAATCGTCAATAATGTGTATATAATAGCGGTAGCCATGACGAGATAAAATAGGTGATGGCCCCCAAATATCTGAGTGAATCAAATCTAAGGCATGTTTGGACTCCTTTGGAGATAGAGAGTAAGATTTGTGATGGGCTTTACCAAGTTGACAGCTAGAACAAAAATGTAAATTAGATGGTAAAGATTGCTTTTCATTAACTAAAACATGTTTGAGTACATTAAGAGAAGGATGGCCTAGCCTAAGGTGCCACAAGTTAGACTCATCAACAAAAGTGTGAAAACAGGATGCTACAGACTCGAAATTAGGACAGCTGCTGGATTGTTTTTTGGTAGACTCTTGAGAAGCGAAACAAGCAGACTTGTGACTTGGTGAACATGCTGGTGGAGTAGAAAGTTGATACAACCCGTTGCTAACCTTCCCTTGAAGAAGAACCTTCTTCGAATCCATGTCCTTCAAAACACACGAGTTAGCATAAAATTTGGCATAAGCATTGTTATCTTTAGTGAGTTGAGACACACTTAAAAGATTTTTGGCAATTTTTGGTACACACAGGATGTTATTTAACTTAACAAGTTTAGAATCACCAGAGGACTTAATGACTGAGCTACCAATATGAGTAATAGGAAGAGATTGACCATTTCCTACTTTGATTTAGGTCTTACCATGATACTCAGTTTGAGTCTGGAGGTTACCAGCATTGTCGGTCATGTGGTTTGTGGCTCCACTGTTCACATACCAGTTAGCATCATCAGGTTGTGGCTGCTGGCCTGTGTTGGCTAGAAAGGCTTGCTGTCCATTGCCATTGTTGGTAGCAGGTGAGTTTTGATGATTGGAGCCACTGTTGGTACTTGGAGGTGCAAAAGCGACATCAAATATGTGGTAACATTTTGCAGCAGGGTGTCCCGGCTTGTTACACAGCTGACAGACAACACGATGTTAGTTTCCACCGCGGCCTCGACCTCGTCCACGACCACGGTAGTTTGTAGACCGGCCAGAAGTAGAGGGAGAAAATGGTTTTCTGCCTCGAGCGACATAGTTAGCAGAAGGGGCAACAAGGTCAGTGGTAGCATCATTTAGTTGATCAATCATCATTTCTCGACTTTGTAGGAGGAATTGAACCTCTGAAAGTGTGATGCGATCTCCTCTAGAGGTGAGATTAACAACCACTGAGTCAAACTCCGGACCAAGTCCACCGAGTATATATAGGATGAGATCATCATTGTTGAACACCTGACCTGCTGAAGTGAGACCATCTGCAATAGATTTCATTTTTAGGACATAATCATGGATTGACATTGATCCTTTCTTCAGCGATTGAAGCTGGAATCGAAGCTGCAATATGCGAGCTCGAGATTGGGTGGTGAAAAGATTCTCAAGGAGCAGCCACAATTCTGCAGAAACACGACAACGAAGAACATGGCCTAACGTGGCCTCTGAGATTGAGTTTAGCAACCAACTCAAAATAGCTTGATCAGTACGAATCCAGATAGTGTAAAAGGGGTTAACCTATTGTGGAGCATCTGGATTGTTCTCAGCCGGAGCATCAACAAACTGAGGAGGGCATAGCCGTGTTCCGAAGAGAAATCCATCCAGGTCATGTGCACGAATAGCAGGGATGACCTGAGACCGCCAGTAGGCATAGTTATCTCGGTCCAAACGAATCGCAATGGGCGCTAGTGGTTGAAGAAGAGGTGCTGGTAAGGCTGGAGCTGGCGCAACTGGAACCGGAGCTGGGGCAACTGGAACCGGAGCTGGAGGTTGAGCATCGACGGTGGCAAAACGTGCGCCGCTGACTGAGGAATCACCTTGGGATGCCATTATGGCTTTGATACCAAATCAAAAAGAATAATGAGATAAAGACAGAGAAGAAATTTTAAGAGAAAATGACTTTTCGTATATTGATTCCTTAGTAATTGTACAGTGATGGAAAGTATTGAACATTTATAGTGCAGTAAAGGTAAGTATCTATAACAGAAAAATATTCCCTTGAAATGTAATTGGCTCCTCAATGATTGGAATCCATGAATTCTAGGGAATTCTAGAATAGTCTATGACAGCTGTGAATGAGGTAAAATAATCATGTGTGTGCTGCTCCACTATTTTTAACATCAAGCAGCTCACCAACATGGTTAGGAGCAATCCGGCCAAAACCAAAAAGACTCATAAGCAGAGAACAGAGATGCATCTATGTTAACCTTGATCTTGTTAACCATTGGTTTAGTCCAATGCTCCTTAAACTCTGAAATCAGATTCAAAACTCTGTCCATCTCAGAATTTCTTTTTTGAGCATCACTCCACTGATCAAGGTGAGTAACAGCTGCCATCACTACTCCATGCACATTCCACTTTTACCTTTCCAAACCACATTATTCCTAGCCTTCCAAAGCAGCCAACAAATCATACTAGCCAAATGAACAAATCTACCTATACCGCCTGAAAGGAGATGCTCAAACTAGCTGCCAAAACTTGCCCAATCCAAAGGCTCACTTTTCAAACCAAACTTATCCCAACAAGAGCGAGCAAAAGGACAAAGGCAAAGACTATGCATAATAGACTCATACTCCTTCAAACAAATTGAGCAGCAAGGGTTAGGATCTACAAAATGCAGTTTAAGATTCAAGTTAGTATGGAGACAACTTGAAATTGCTCTCCACAAGAAGTTCTTCACCTTTGGTGGAATTTTTAAATTCCATAAAGCTCTACTAAAACCCGAATTTTTGTCCAAGGTCCAACGCCCGTTTGAAACTTGCAATAAGCAATAAGCACTCCAAACAGAATAGATTCCACTAGACTATTGCATCCAATACCAGCTATCTTTGTCAGAATACCAGAGGTAAACTCATAATAAGATTTTGGTCTCTTTTATCAAAGAGATCCTCGATAATGTCTACATCCCACTCACGAGAACCACTCTTCATAAGAGAACTAATAGTGTTGTTATGAAAGCCGGGGTGATTAGATATAACATAGGGGTTGTGAACATCCGATAACCAAGGCTACCCTAGAATAGGAATACTATTACCAGAGCCCACACTTCTTCGAACACCTTCAATTACCAAATCATGAGCTGCCAATATACTCTGCCAAACAAAACTAGGATTATTGCCTATAGAAGCATTCAAAAAAGAGCTATGAGGATAGTACCTAGCTTTGTATATTTGGGCCACCAAAGACTTGCCGAAATGAAGAGGCTGCCAGCCTTGCTTTCCTAGCATAGTGTTGCAGATTTTATAGCTATGCAAGTATACGTAATCGCAATTTGTAATACATCTCGATAAGAACGAGTATCGTCCCATGTAGACTGATTTATCAAACACTAAATAATTAATTTCTAGTTTTGGCTAATGAAAATTGGATTTGTGAAATTTGAAAACAAGAAATCAGAAATAAATGAAACAATTAGAACACAAGGATTAAATTCACTATGAAACAATTAGAAAACCTAATCTTCACTACTATCCACTCTATTATTCTTTAATGCAATTACCACTGAAATTCTTTTCACTGAAATGATATGCAAGCCAAAGTATTATCTATTCGGGGTAAGAAATAGAAAACTCGACCTAATGTGAATTCCCTATATTTCTATGGTAAATTCAAACAATAGGAAGCAATGAATACAACCCTAAATCACATAAACAAATTTGATACTCACATTCTAAATTGAAATTTATGTCTATTCAATTTTAGCATATTTAAATCTCACTTTTCATATTTTGATTCAAATTCATAAATCGTATGTAAAAGGTGCTCAGTCAATCACATACACAATAAACACAAACTGAATATATTTCAAATGAAGAAGAAATAGCTAAATGCATAATACCATAATAGAGTTTCAAGAGAGTCAATTAGAAAACCTAAATAGAAATTTAGTTCATAAACATGACTAAATCAAACATAAACATATAATTTAACATAGTCTAAATCAAAAGATAAAGAAAAAGAACTCTAGGTTTTTGTTTCTTCTCTAGCCTCCTTCTTGCTTAATATGATCTCCCTCTCCTCCTAAAAACGTCATTAAGGAAGCTTTTATAATCCATAATTAATTTGAATGAAAATACAAAATTGCCCCTAAAAATTCCCTTAAATTATACTAATGTACGGATTCTAGCGCTGGGGTGCCACGAGATAGCGCTGAGGCGCTATAAATAAATCACAAAACATGCTTCTGGAAAGCTGATAGCGCTGGGGCACTGAAATGTAGCGCCCAGGCACTACAACCTACAACAATTTATGCTCTCTGTTACTCGACAGCACTGGGGCGCTATATATTAGCGGTGGGGTGCTAATTGTACAAAATAGAACTGAAACTCGTTTCGAACAGCCTGCAGCGTCAGCTCATCGTATTTTGATCATAACTCCTTCGATATAATTCTGAATTGAATGATTCAAAAAGCTATGGAAAGCTAAGAGAAATATTTACAACTTCTATTTCTAGAAGTGTTTCCAAAAATTGAAGAAAGCATGGTAAAAATGTGGCTTGAAGTCTCAGACGTGCATTATAGAGCATAAACAACGTGTGTTGAGCATCTTCAATGTAGTATTTTCCACACATAATGTCTTGAAGCTCCACAATCAACACAAAATCCATCTTATTAATCATATTAAACATGTTTCTTCTCATTCACTTCTTATTATGTACGTTACCATTAAAACCTGAAACAAGAAGAAAACAAGCATAAATCTACATTAAACAATCCTAAATAACTAAAAACATAACATAAAAAAATCTCTAAAACAAACCTAAAATCAACCTAATACATAACGAGGTTGAAGTCTCAAATATGGAGAAATCCCAGACCTCCACCATGTTTGTGATTACATAAAGAATCCCAACTCTTAAATGCCCCTACTACCACTACTTAAGGACTTCCACCAAAATTTGCTCCTTAGTTTCTACAAATGCGAACAAAGCCCAAGAGGTAATAAGAAGACTCTCATAGCATAGGAAGGAAGGGATTTGGCTATAGACTTAAGAAGAACTTCTTTACCAGCCCTAGAAAGAAGCTATCCTTCCCAACTGTGGATTCGTTTCCAAACTCTCTTCTTGAGAAAACCCAAAATGGCAGTCTTATTTCTCCCAATTAGACTAGGGAGGCCCAAATAAAGAGTGTGTGTGTGGGGGGGGGGGGGGGGGGGGGGGGGGGGTAGTTGTTGGGAATAATGCCCTTAAAGCAATTGTAGTTGATAAATATTTTAAATGAAATAAATGATTGAATTGAATTACTATATATATAGACTATGTCCAATATTGTGTTGATAATATTAAGTAAATATAATAAAATTCCAATGTTCATCTATGTGGTCTTAATCTCACATTGGTATGAGAGGATCGAGATTAAGATAATGAACTTAAAACAGTTTGCAGTAAATAAAGTTATAGAATCAATAGATTAATTACTGTTTGTATGGTTCGCTAGCATTATGAATACAAGTGACCTAGATCCAGGTCACTAGTGTAGTAGGACACTTTACTGAAGGTACTTTATATATAGGGATATATATAACTGGACCAAATGTGATTTGTTAATACTTGCTTAAACACCGTTTCGTATTATTAATCAAACACATCAAACGATGATCATATACACAATGATCTTAATCATGAGGTTACTATGAACTCTTATATATGTCATCTGATCCTTTGATTCATGCATTAAGGTTTGTCTATAACACCCTACTTCCCTACAGTTGTTACCAAGTAATTTTAAAATGTGTCATTAACTCGCTAATCGAGGTTTTAGACTTAAAAATATGATTAGGTCGGAATAAAAACTCATTTAACAAAACTTAAGTATAAAAGGTATGGACATCCATTAAAGTTATAAAAGTGGTACATTGGGATCACAAAACATTGTTTCAAAATGTATTTACAATTCAAAAGTTAAGTTACAGCAGACCTAAGCGAAAAAATCAAATGTCTATAACATGTCCCTCCAAACAACCTCGGCCATGGCGGCCAAGTAGGCCAAATATGTACGAACCACTCCATGCCCTCCAACTGTGGTTGATCGACATTTTCATTTCCCTTACCTACACCACAGAGCACCATTGCGCCGAGGCCCAGCAAGAAAACTTCACAACACCACATTTAATAATTTATTTCAACAAATGCAAAATTAATCAACACACGTCAAACAATCTACAGGTTCCTATCATGATTAACAACAGCGACCTATGTCGATCAGGGTGCGTTACCAGGCACCAAGTTCACGATCTTAACCGAGCGGGTGTGTACAACACCCTTAGAGGGTCACGCCCTTGCAACCTGCATTTAGCATGCTTATTGTCGATCCCAGCCTTTGCCGCTCCCAGCCTTTTTCGTTCTCAACCTTTTTCGTTCCCAACCTTTGTTGTTTTGTGCCTTCGTCGTTCTTTCACAAACACACATATGACGCAATAGTTACAAACAATACACATATTACTAAGCACAATGTAGCTCTACGGGCACTGACAGTTTTCTTACCTGAGTCCCGAGCCGACCGTATAGTGCGATCTTGAGCACGATCCCCTAAACCCGAGCCTTGGCGGTAAAACCTAGTCACAATGTAATAATAAATAGCTATCACAATCTAAATCACTTAAAAGTATTCGAAATAATATACTAACCTCCGAGACCTCGAATTCTACTCAACTGGGTAGTAGAATCTCTCCTGAGCCCTTAAGTTTGGGTTCCCGAACTTAAAAATTTTGTTTTAGCCATTTCCCTTAATTTGAGCCGCGACCCAGCCCCTAGGGCCGCAGCGCTCTACAAGTTAGAGAGCTTGGGATCTTTTTTGGGGGACACGGGCCACGACTCAGCCTTGTAGGGTCACGGCGCCTAGGCATTTTAGCCACCTTCCCAGGCCTTCTGGGTTCATGCGGGCCGTGGCGCTCAAGAGCAGCGCCACGACGCGACCCCATAATTCTCCATGCCTATCTCGAGCCAATTCCTTCAATTCACACCTCAAACTTACATCAAGGTCCCAATTGAGTTTAAAACTCTAAACAACACATTACAAGTAGCATAAACACCTTAGAAAACCATCTAAATCCCTAGCTCAAGTCAAAACCAAACCTAAGTCTAAAACTCAGCTAAACCTCAAAGTTAACCAAGGAAATTCATGGAAAAACATGTTCTAAACCTTACCTCAGTGGTGATCACGACCTTCAGTTGCTGCTAACCGCTTGCAAACTTCAACTCCCTTTAACTCCAAAGCCCTTTTTCCACCAGAAATTCAGAAGGAAAGATGGTCCACCAAGCCTAAGGGAGAAAGAGGAAAGAAACGTGTGGGAGAGAGTGAGAGAGAAAGAAAGAGTGCCTTATCCTTTTTGTTATGATTGTTCTCAAGGCTTCTAGCCTCAACTAAGGTTAGCCAAAAACTATCAAAAGACCAAAAAGCCCCTAGGTCCAAAACTTACCCTTTAATGCCCCAAAGTGCAATACCTTCATTTGCCACCATTTTCCTGCTAAACCTCAAGTAGCCCTATAAATTCCCGATTAATCCTGACATACCTAATTAATCATCAAATAACTACCTGTTACCCGTTCAACCTCAAGTACGTACTACATTCCCAAAATACCCCTAGGCTCACCCCAAGACGGGTATTAGACTCCGTTGTGACTATTTCGCTAAGCCGCTCACTAGGATCACCTCGGGCCACATATCTCAAATATATCCCCATAAACACATACATAATTACATTTACGCCCTCAATGGGCCAAAATTGCAAACATGCCCTAATTTACAGAAATGGCCCCACATGCATATTTAATACACATAAACAGTCCCGCATGCATATCTAGTCACATTACCACACAAATAATTTATATCACATAATCACACGTATAATCTATTAATCGCACATACCCTCCAGGCATAGTAATCAAGGCACTCAGCCTTAACAACATATTCGGGACATTACATTGTCAGAATGATCAGGTTGCGAACAATTGTTTTGGAGACTCAATGATAGCTATGGCTGGGGACATAGTTTAAGAGATATGAAATTTATACCCTCTTATAGATTGAATAATGGTTACATATTGGCATGACTTTTGGAACTGAAAAGGTTATGAGCACTCACGTCGCAAACTTATTGTGACATAAACTTCACTAGTAAAGTCAATGGTACACTAGGAGCTAGATATAGTTAAAAGGGTAAAACGGTAATTTTATTCTCTTTTAATTATGAACCATTAATAGAGGATTAACGTTATATGTAATGATTATATCAATGAACACTTTATTATTTAATAAAGTACTCTGTAAATAATTGTCTATAATTATCAAGAGTTCAATCTCATATTTATAGTGGAGTAATCATGAGATTAATAAATATAATTATTTAATCAAAGAGCTTTGATTATTAATCTAATATTTATTGGAGCTTGAAATTATAGGTCCATAGGTCTCTAGTATGGCTATAACAACACCATATCAATGTAAGAGTTGATACAAGGGTAAAACTATAATTTAGAAATCTGAGAAGAATTTTATTCTACAGGTCAAATATATAATTATATGATACTTGAGGTTAAATAATTAATTTGGAATTAATTATTAAATTCTAAAAATATATTTATTTATCTAAATATAGAATTTTCGAATATATATAATTAATTAATTAATTAATTTTTTAAAATTAATTATTTTATTTGAGTGAGAGAAAATAAAAATGGTAAATCAAAATTGTTTTGATTTATTGATTTTTAAGGATGATGATAATGATGATCATTAATTTGAATAATTTAAGATTTAAATTTGAATTATGTTTGTGATATTTTCCTTAAAAAAATGATACCATATTTTGTGGGAATAATTTATTTAAATAAATAAAGAAAAGAAAAGAAAATAGGAAAAATGCAATATTCCCTTAATGGGAATAGTGCTACACGCATGACATAGTCCAATGATTGTGTCATGCGTGTATATGATACTGATAAAGTATCAGTATTGTTTTATTTATTTAATTAATTAATTAATAATTTGAAAATATACTTTTTCAAATTTGGTAAGTTAGATATTACTTAAATCAATTCATATCATCATTATGATTGTATTATTACATTATTATTACGAATAATAATGTAATACATAATCTATATATATTATGTGATAATAAGAGAAAAACAATGGTGATTTAGAAGAGTTTCAAAAAATTGTCAGAAAATAATTTCTCATCGTCTTCTCTTATTATTCCAACATTTTCTCAAGCTATAATTCAAGTACTCATGTGTTGAGATAGACTTGTGTTTTCTAAATTACAAACTTTTGTTCTCTATATGCCCACCCACATCTTGAGGTGTAAAGAACACTCCGAAAGATAGTGGTCTAAGTACTCAAAGCGTTGGATAGGAAGATCTTTATTTATACAAAAAGACTCAAGGACACTTGATAGGCTTTAAGAGGTAAATATTATGTCCTTAAATATTTGTATAAGTGTGCATGTAATATATAAGTGTGTGTATATATATATATGTATGTGTGTACATCTATGTATATATATACATGTATGGGCGTGTATATATATGTTGCATGATTAATGATTTTGCATATTAATGGTTCTTGTATGTATTCTTGAACATATAAATTGTTTATATGAATGGTGGAAATTTTTTTGTTGATTATCAACTGGGCCCACCACGCTATTTCCCTGCGCACTCTGAATGTTTTTCCAAGAATTCGTATCAGAGTAGTCATTTGCATATTGTTAATTACTATGTGAGACTATGTGTATTTTTATATTATATGTGATATATATTTGAATTGATGGATGTTTATATTGATGATGATAGATTCTTAAAAGTTGTTTATAGTGGTGCTTTTGGGTTTAGGAATTGGTCTTAAAATTTCTAAATGAAAAATGTAAGCCATTTTTTGGGTATAGGAATTTTGTAATGTTATTTTTCGAAATGTAAATTATAAAATTGTTGTAATTGGATTCAATAGAGTTTGGTACGAAAATCGAGACTGTTAGGAAAATATGTATTGTCTCAATGGAAATGGTAAGAAAATATTACAACTCTATGCAAAATATTACAATAGACAAGGATTGATTAAATAAAGTGTTACAACTCTATAACTGAAAAATACAAATAAAAGGAGAAGGAGATGTAAGATGATAGAAATAGAAAGTACAACTCTATTACAAAAAGATACAAGTAAACTAGAAGTGTTTGAACAAAGGAAATAAAAGGATTACAACTTTTAAACAAAAGAACAAGTAAATAGAATAAGAAAAAAAGAAGAAAGAGCAATAGAAGAAAATAAGAACACGAACCAAAACAATAAACTCTCACTCACACAACCAAAGTGAAGAGTGTTGGGGATCACCAATTTGAACAAGGTTTGAATTTTAAACAAAAGAAAAAGTAAATAGAATAAGAAGAAAAGAAGAAAGAGCAATAGAAGAAAGTAAGAACAAGAACCAAAACAATAAACTCTCACTCACACAACCAAAGTGAAGAGTGTTGGGGATCACCAATTTGAACAATGTTTGAAACCTTTGTCCAAAAGCTTATTTCCCCCTAACTCAAGCACTAAGGGATCTCTCACATATTATAGGAAATATTTTCTGGAATAATCAAGCCTCAAGGTGTTTCTAGCCAAGTGCTCTAGTGGATAGAAAAGTTGTGTCTTACAAGTGAGCATTAGGCTCCTATTTATAGAGTTTAGAAATGTTATATTATTTTATAATATAATGTTTTAGATTAAATAAATGTGACATAGAGTGTCACATATTGTAACATATAATAGAGAGTTACATTATTTGGATATATGTGAAATATCCAAACATGTAACATATTTGGTGTTACAAATTTGTAACTCCGAAATATCACCCATTATTGTGTAGATTTGTTGTTACACAATATTGAGATGAATTTCTTAAAGCCATATGAGAAATGGCTGATAGAGATGTGATTTTAACTCTCATATTATGTATGGAAGTTACAAAATCAAGTGGGAATAAATTGGAACGTTTTGGAAAAAACTGAAAAATTTGTTGCTGAACTTGGCTGAGGGCCGCGGTGCCTGGAACAAGCGGCGCGGCCCTAGTGGCTGACAACTTCATACAATTTCGGTTTTTATCCAATTTTGAACGATTCCAACAGCCAAGTAACTCCTAAATCTCTATTTTAATTCCATAAAACACCCAATTAATCATTGGTAACAGCCATGGGGGTTGGTGGAATTTGAAATTCAAAGGGTGTCTCTAAACTCTATAAATAGGAGTCTAATGCTCACTTGTAAGACACAACTTTTCTATCCACTAGAGCACTTGGCTAGAAACACCTTGAGGCTTGATTATTCCAGAAAGCATTTCCTATAATCTGTGAGAAATCCCTCAGTGCTTGAGTTAGGGGGAAATAAGCTTTTGGACAAAGGTTTCAAACCTTGTTCAAGTTGGTGATCCCCAACACTCTTCACTTTGGTTGTGTGAGTGAGAGTTTATTGTTTTGGTTTTTGTTCTTATTTTCTTCTATTGCTCTTTCTTCTTTTCTTCTTATTCTATTTACTTGTTCTTTTGTTTAAAATTTGTAATCATTTTATTTCCTTTGTTCAAACACTTCTAGTTTACTTGTATCTTTTTGTAATAGAGTTGTACTTTCTATTTCTATCATCTTACATCTCATTCTCCTTTTATTTGTATTTTTCAGTTATAGAGTTGTAACACTTTATTTAATCAATCCTTGTCTATTGTAATATTTTGCATAGAGTTGTAATATTTTCCTAACAGAGACGACATCACCACCTCCACTAACCACAATGGCACAGACCCCGAGGTGCCTCCCCCATTGTTTGTACGTCCGTACGGACCGTACGACTCCGTCTGTACAACGTACGGATCCGTACGATGTGGTTGTACAGCTTCGTCCCCGCTGCTGCCGCTCGTGTGCTCGCCACCACCGTGGCCGGTCGAGCTCCTCTTTGCTGTCAGGACCCCTTACCACTGCTCCTCTTGATGACACACCTAGTGTTTGTGTCATGCAAACCCTAACGTGTTGTTACCAAAAATGTTTTAATTATTTAATTAATTAAAAATTTGAAATTGAATTACACTGGTTTTAATTTGGAAATTTCTATAATTAAAATAGTTTTAATTATTTTACTTAATTAAACATGTTTTAATTATTCTCTTCCATAATTAAAATTGTTTTCATTAAAATATCCAAAAATTAAAATTATTTTTAATTTTAATTTATTAAAATTAAATTGTTTAATTTTATTTTTGAATTAAATAACCCAAATTCAAATTTGGCCTTAGAAACTATTTGGGTGCTAATACCCAAAGTTTAATTATTTTTAAAGGTTGTTTAAAATAATTAAAAGTTGTATAATTCAAAATGGATATGGAAAAGGGTGGCATTGGCTCAACAAGACTGCATCTCAAGGCTCAAGATCAAGGCGTTCTTCATCAGGTCTTAGCTAGTCTAGGTTACATTTTTATGTATATTTTGCAAGTGTTGTAATTTTTTCTAGAAATACCCAAAAGTTACCAACCCACTTTTATTTATTTATTATAAATGTTTGAATATGATCTGAAGAGGAGTAAATAAGATTGGTCAATTGAGCCTCTGGGAACAAAATCAACTAGTCTTGAGAGACTAAAGCACGGTCCAGCCTGACTTCAATCCAGTTTTTGGTACCCCTCCCACGCTCCCAAGTAAAAGGATAGCCATGAATATCTAAATCCATCAAGTCACCGTCAATGATCACTTGTTGAAATCCCTCAATCAACCAACTAGGATACGAATTCCCTCCTCTTTTGTCTTCACTACCCAAAACATTATTGAAGTCACCAATAAGGCACCAAAGAACTGAGTACCTGTTCTTCAAAGTCCTAATCGAATTCCAAGTTTGCTTTCTTTCTGACCGGTTAGGTTCTCCATAGACACCAATTAAACGCCACTGATCCATCCCATCAATTTTAGTAAGCAAGTCAATATGGTGAGCCAGATAGCTAACTAAGGAAGCCTCTTCCTGATGATGCCAAAGCATGGCTAGGCCTCCACTACGCCCTTCAGGGTTGACAATAAACAACGCCTCATAACCCAAAGATCTTTGAATACTCTCCAACTTCTTCTTTTTGCTTAAAGTTTCACAAAGGAAAACTAATGGGGGTGACTTTTCAGAAACTATTTCTCATAGGAATTGAACATTCTGAGGGTTCCCAAGCCCCCGACAATTCCAACTTAATGAACTCATGCTCCTTGGTGGATCTGTGTAGCAGAACCTGCCCCAATCAAGTTTGTAAGGTTGTATCATCACTGCATAACTTTGCTACATCCTCTTCAATGTGTTGCTCGTTGTCGCTGCCTTCACTTGTGCATCTTCTCTTTGATTCAAAGTCCACTAATGCTGCCCTATCCTCATTAGAAGAACTGTGAGTATCCTCATCAGGCCATGATTGGATCTTGTCATCTGCTTGAGTTCCTGGATGTTAGGTCTCTTTGTGTGTTGTCTTTCTTGAAGACTCATCAATCTTATCTGCTTGTGTTTTGATTTCCCTGAATTGGCTTTTACCCATACCTTCCAGAAAATTGGCATCACTACTACCACCTTGCTGAAGCCACTTTGCCCCAATTAACAAGTTTTATCTTCTTAGAACTGTTCTAATCCATAATCCATAAGGTTTCTCAATCATTTCCAGGGGTAACTCAAAGATTTTATCACAGAATTTCTTCGAGTGCCCAATCGGTCCACAAATGAAACAAAATGTATGGATTCTTTCATACTTGAAATGAACCCAGAACCAATCTCCCTTTGAATTGCTAATCTTCATCTTCCTTTTCAGAGGTATATCAATATCAATAGATACCATAATCCTCAAATAGTATTTCCATACACCATTAAAATTATTAGGATCAGATTCTAAGAACATGCCTACAAGATTACCAATATCCCTGATCACTTTCTCTACCATAAACCCAGGGTGTAGTCCGTGTAGCTAAACCCAAGTTATATGTTTTTTAATATATAATTAAAAGGGTATTTGCGGTATAAATACTTAGTGTTTTCAATTTTATACACTTATATACCCAATTTTTTTCAACGGTAAAATACCGAATGTTATGTTTTTCTTACTTCTGTCGCTACCAAGTTTGATAAATCTAATTTAGGCTGAGTAGGTTGACACATGTCAGCTTATAACTTGTCCATGTCATAATTTTTTAAAAATCATTAAATATTTTTAAAATTAGAATAGAAAAATCTAATTGATATTTATTTTAGTTAATAAAAAACATTTTTTTTCTTTCGTTTCTTTCTTTCACGTTCATCTTCCTCACCATATTATTTGGAGAAGTTCTTCTCAAGCTTTGAACATACCTTGAAAACGCATATTGAAGCAAGTGTTCTCAAGCTCTAAAATTATCGAGAAACTCTTGACACAAAACTCAAACCCAAATATATTAAGCTAAAGCAACACAAAACCATATTAAACCCAAATTCAAGCATTCACAAACAATTTTTAAATCTATAATCCCAAATCAATTTAAAATAAAAAAATCACAAATAAAATCAAACACACAAATTTGAAGCCTAGATCTAAAGTCATGAACAATATTATAGATCAAATATTCTCTCTTTCAATGCTAGGAGAAAAGAAAAAAAAACTCGGTACTTTTTCAGGTTAAGTTATTGGAAAACCAAAAAAATTAAAAAGTTCTCTTCCAAACTTATCTGAAACATCACCATCATGTCCAACAATAATCAATGAATAGCAATTAATGTCGTTCTTGCTCTTATTCTTGTTGAGAAATTCTAGTCATACAGAGCCAAGAACTCAGATCTAAACCCATGAACTCAAAAACTTAGATCTAAAATCATAAACTCAAACTCAAAAGCTCAGATATAAACCCATGAACTCAAAAACTCAAATCTAAAGCCCTTCGTTGACGTTGACATTGTTGCATGAACCGCTCCTCTGTCTGACATACGAGTTCTCATCCGAAGCCCAAGCCGCGTGCAAGAAACATCTCCATTCTCCAAGCTTGATTGAGGCTATAGTATCATCGTAGGAGAAGAACAAGGAGGAGAAGGAGAGGAGAAAATGGAAGGAATAAGATGAAGATGGAGAAGAAGAAGAAGAAGAAGAAGAAGGAAAAAATTGAAGAGATAAGAAAAAGGTCGTGAGGAAGACGATTGAGATAGAAAATATCTTCTTTTATGTTTTTATTTTATTATTATTATTTATTAATAAAATTAAATACTAATTAGTTTTTTAATTTTTAAAATATTTATTATTATTTTTTTAAATTATGACCTAGACCAGTTATAGGCTAACATGTGTCATCCTAGTCAGCCTAAATTATACTTAACAGATATGGTAGTGACGAAAGTAATGAAAATGTAACGTTCGGTATTTATGCCATCAAAAAAAAATATATTGGGTGTATAAGTGTATAAAATAAAAAATATTAGATATTTATGCTACAAATACTCCTAATTAAAATAAGAAAAATGATTAAGACACATTCTTTTTACTCATTATTTGTTCACACAGTGATTTAACAATATTATTAAACACCAATATTATAAGTCATATGGTTCAATTCTTAAAAAATTATGTAGTTAAAAAAAGCATCACATCATTGTATGTACAAATAATGTGTAATATAACTTCTCTCTCAAAATAATATGCCAACTTTAATAATTATAGGAAAATAACATCTTTTTTTTTTAAATTAGACAAGATTGCCCCTCCCATTCAAACATCTTCCCACCCCCACCCGCTCAGTCTCTCTAAAGTTATGACTATATGTTAGTTATTATAGTTTATAGTTTAGTTTGAGTGGTGGAAATTAAAAGACTGCTTTAAGTTTGAATTATTTATTTTAAGGGTGTGATTTTATGATTTAGAAAATAATTATAATTTGGATAGTTATAATTATTTTAGTTAGTATTTATAAATATTTTAGCCTTTGATTTAAATTAGTGTATAGTTTTAAGCTTTTAATCAAATTAGAATATAGTTTTGATACACATTATTTGGGTGGTCTTAGGATTTTACATGTGGCATTAAATTAAGTCCTATTTATTTAAAATAAAAGGTGTGGCCGAAATTCCATATAGTTTTATTAGGTGAAATTTTTGTGAATTTATTTATTAAGTATAAGAGTTATTTTTGAAAAGCCAATTGAAGACCATAACTAGTCATAGACGTGTGGCACAATTCTAAGCTAGGTTTTTACTCTTTTTTGAACTTAAGGAACTAGGTGTCACTCCAAGCTTGCAAAAAGGAAACTAAAAGATTAAGTTGGTAATAGTTGAAGCTTTTTGAAAACATTTGAACTTAAGAAGGCTTAGGTGTAGGCGTGAGCATAAGGTTTGGAGAAATAGTGGAGACTTTTGACTATTTTGGTTACATGTGAGTGTGTGTGTCATCAAATTAGTGTTTGTAGCACAAGGATAGGAGAAGGAAGTGGGCTGGTCGAACCTATAGAGTGGGAGGGAGATTTGAATTTTAAAAACTAGTTGAATGGTGGTGGAGAAGTTTAAGGAAAGGAGTTGGGGTTGGAGCCTATAAATAGAGCCACTACCTTTCCACTTTTTCACACAATTAAAGCTTTCAAGCCTCTCCATTTTTGAAATTCTATAGTCCCAAAAGCTCTCATCTTTTTTCCCCACAAACACCTAATAGCCAAACCACTATATCATTAATAGTGCTTGGGAATTCTTTTTCTTCTATTTTCTTAATTAGCCTCAAACACTTGAGCCAATATCAACCACACATTGCAGAAACACTAAGCCCATGTTAACCACTTTATAGTTGATATAGTCCTCGTATTGAAGCTCTTGGTGTTGTGTTGGAGATAGGCATTATAGAAGGCTCGAGATTTCGATCTTTTGGTTCTAGGTTAAGGGTATGACTTTTATAAAGGTTTAGAGATTTTGGAAGTTTAGTTTTATTATAAGTCTCTAATCTTAAATATTTTATGTTATATGTAGGTTTTGGGTGATTTTCTATAGCAAAGCAATCTCTCTTTTTTCCTCTCATTTCCACACTCAAGGTAAGGAAAATTAAGTAGTTTAGTTTATGACCTACTTTTGTGATGTGTGTGACCCTAACATTTTAGGTACATTAAGAAGATAAGTGTGGCTGGACCTAAGATGTTCATAAATATATGACGGACCTAAGTTGTTTTCCGGTAGGCTTAGTTGCCAAAATTGTATGACAAACTTATGTTCGAGGCTTAATTGCCACCCCTATATAAGCATTTATCTGTTTCTTATACTTGTCTTGTTATTATGACCTATAATATATTATGATCTTGTATGATTTGTAAATTAACATTGTTATGAACACTTGTATGAACTTATGGTATGTTTGTTATGACTATATGATTATATGTTTGCTTGTTTGTATTTTCCTTACCGTGCTTAGAAGCTCACTCCTTATGATGTTGTTGTGCAGAAAATTGTGGATATAAAGGCCAGTGGCGAGTGGGACCTAAGAGCTTAGTGATGGATTCGTGGAGACCACATAGTACGGTTTGCTGAGTATCATGTTGATACAAATAATCTAGATTCAGATTATTGATGTGGTAAGACATCTCGGTAAATGTGCTTTATATAATATGATTATATATGACGTGGACCGATATGAATAAAAATCTTTATCCAAAAACCATTTAATAATAAAAACTTGTAATTCATATCATAACTGATGATCATTTATAGATCAACCTATATCCTGAGTGTTCATGAAATCATGTTTATGCTTATTAAATCTTTTGATTCATTCGTTAAGGTCTCTTCAAAGAATAAAGCTAATGACTTTTGTTTTGGAGATTTAATATCATGGATGGCTGGGAACATGTATCAACAATACGAAATCTAAGCTTTCCTAATAGATCATATACTAGTTCCCTTAAGGGTTAATTCTGGAACTAAATGATTTTGAGCTCAAATCTATAATTAGATTATAGATTAATTATTCACTAGTGAATTAATGGTACTTAAGGAATAAGAAGTAAATTAGAAAGGTAAAACGGTAATTATTCCATTCTAATTTATGAACTAATTAATTAGAGGGTTGAACTATTGTAAGATGGTTATATCTCAATGGACAACTTAGAATAAGATTTCTGTAAAAGTATACGTATAACATAAATAGTTCAATTCTGAATTTATAGTGGAGAAATATCAGAATTAATAAATTAACTATTATAATTAAATAGTTTAATTATTTAGTTTTAATTTATTGGAGCTTAATGTTATAGGCCCATGGTCCCTGAAATGGCTCAAATAAACACTGACAATAAATACAAAAAATAAGCAAAATGACTTATTTGATAAGTAAAATATTTTTCTACGCAGCAAACATAATTATTGTATAATTATGTGTAATTAATTAATTATTTGATTTAACAAAAATATAATTATTTTTGAATTAATTTATTTTTGAGTTTTTGGTATTTAAATAATAATAAAAATTGAGAAAAATCACATGCCTTCCTTGGTATGTGGTACATGTGTAGCATAGTGCACAGTCATTGTGTTACACGTGTTATACCCAGATTTCGAGCCATGATAAATATGACCTCGAAAGATGGATTCGCAACAAATGGTCTCGTAAGGATTGAAGTATGCTCCAGGATTGTATATCGAGCCTGCAAAGTACTATATATGACCTCTAATATATGAGCTCGAAACGATCTCGATCTCGAAAGGTAGCTCCGAGAACACACTCATCTTCGGAGACGACTTCGGATCGGGGGTCTCGAGCTAGATGTACGTACGATCTCGAAAGACACGTGATCTCGGAAGATGCCATTAGCTCGAACAAAGACGTGAGATCTGAGATGCTAAAGCCTTAGAGATACGCGATAATCACCTTGAATATTTACAAGTGTTATAAATATGAGATGTAATCCTCATTTATTAATGTAAATCCCCAAGAATCGTGGGATATTATTTGGTCAGTTATGCGTTTCCTAGTCTTCAGGGACGTTTCCTTTTATATCTGATTATAGGCATTTAAAGCCATTTATTTTATTCACAAAAGAGTAACTACCCAAAAGATGTGGGATAGTATTCTGCATCCTTCTCTATAAATAGAGAAGCCATGCACCATTGTAGAGGACCGAAATTCTGATCCTGGAGAGAAAACTCTGGAGAATTCATACTAAAGAATTTTTCAGAGATAATCTTGAGAATAATAACAGAGACTCGTGGACTAGGCAGATTTAACTACTGAACCACGTAAAAAATCGTGTGTTTGATTTGTTTGTTTCGTTTGGCCATTGTCATTCATTGTTTTTGTGCTCTTCTTTTATCTGTTGACAAAAAACGGCGTCAACAACACGCATAAGAAGCTCATAGCAGTTTCTTAGTTCCACAATTTTAGCTATTTTAATATTAAATAAATAATGAGATATTGCAATTTGATTAAAATATTATTATTTAAACAAAGTCTGATAACTGATAAGTTATTTTCAAATTGTTTAAAATAACTAATATTTTATTTTTAATATATTAGATATATTAAAGATAGGATATCAGTTTTTCAGAACGATACTTTGCAGTGATAGAAAATATATCGTGAAATCTCCCTGAGAGAAATGGAACAGCGATACAAGCATAGGTCACTGTTCTTCACAAACTTAGGTCCAAACTTTATTAGATATTATGTGTTGAGAACATCTGATAAATAGATTTTGGCTATTATTTTGTATAGCAAGCCCACACTCGTTCTTTGTGTGTTGAGAACATTTTGGAAGATCTTGGTGTGAGATCTCGAGGATTTTTGTCGTACAAAAAGATAGCAGCAAGGAAGGACTTGAGGTAATTTTCTATTCAACTCTTTGATTCAATATATATATATATATAAATATATGTATGTGAAGAAGTAGATCTAGAAATCTTGTGGGGTTAAATTAACAATTTTGATTGTTATTTCGCTGCGTATAATCTCTGATTTGATCTATAAAAACCAACAAATGGTACCAGAGTCATCTTCACACACATATATATATTGAATCTTTGTGGGTTTAGTTTTATGCATTTATTTATTTTTTGATGAATAAATGGATGACTTAATATGATTGAATGCATGGAAATGTTGAATCGTTAATTGTATGGTATTTTTGGGTTAGGATTTGTTTATGATTAGATCATTGTGTAAGCCATAAAAGGGCATAGGATTTATGTAATTTTATTTGGTTTTTGACACTATAAAATTGTAATTCTGATCACACAAAATCAAAACGGAGCCCGGGATTCAGAATTCAGCCACCGTTCCTCCAAGGGCACCCTCCGAGCCCCTGCCGGGGCGTCGTACGGACATCCATACGGATCCGTACAAATGGGCCCCGGCAGCATTTTTTGATGCCATGTGTCCCCGTCTTATTGGTTCAGAATTTTTTTTATTTTTCTAAAATTAATATGTTATTTTTTAAAATTTTAAAATGTTAAATATCCTATTTATTAGAAATTTGATATTTAAATAATGAGATAATTTAGTTATCCTAAAAAAAGAAATTTTGAAAATATTATTTAAAAATTTAATTATAAAATAACAGATTTTAATTAAATTTATTTCAGTTTTTAATTAAAAGTTGTTTTAATTAAAAAAGGAAAATAAAATAATGATTATTTAAAAAATTTGTTTTAATTAATCAAGATAATTAGAAAATTGTTTTCTTATTATTATTCTGGACCAACGACACATATCCTACCGAAAGTAAAGTAAAGAAGCCCGATGGAGATCAACGTGGTTTTATTTTATTTTATAAAGAGGTTGTAAAATTAGAAATACCCAAAAGCACCCGGTTCAACATTTATTGGTTATTTATTTATTTAATAAATAATTGTTTTCAAGTAATTGATAACTGTTCATGCATTTTGTGCCATACATAAAAAACTCACACAGTCATTATCATGCATTTCATTGGTAGAAACATGATTATTATGATTGTCCTATATGTTTATATGATTTGTTTTGCTAAACCAATTGCATATAAATTACTTAGTTTTATTCTTTGAAAAGTTTGTAAAATATCACACCGTTTTTTTTTAAGTCTTTATGACTTAATTTCTTTAAACCAACTTTATTTAATTTTTTTTTAGTAAAGTTTAGATGAACATAATTGGTAATTTAAAAATGGATATGGACCTAGAAACTTGCTTTCTTACCAATTTTAATTATGTTCATAAAGTTTAAAGAATCTATAATTAATTTGGAATTAATTAGGTTAAAAACACTTATTTCAAATAGTGAGTGGGAGAGGGTTGATAACTCAACATAACCTGTGGTCTCCATTATTAATATAACACCGTGAGATGTGAATAGCGCCTCGCGACGACTTTGTTTTTGTCCCCCTAAGGAAGGTGTCTAGACAAATCAATAGCAAGGTTATATTTTTTACAAAGACAGGAACTAATGATGTATTTTAGGTTTGACCGACCCTAAGGTGGTATGTCCTAAGTTAAGTCATGAACTCCGAAATAATGGGTTACACTCACAAAGTTATGATTAAGCTTTTGCAGTGGATAATCATAACTTGACCAAACTAAGTGGTACTTTAATGTTTAAAAGAGAAAATAATGAGTTATTTTAAGTTTTAAACATTAAAGATAAGAACGTCTTATAAATTCTCTAAGATTAATTTGACCGAACCTAAGGCGGCACTTTAATTGTTAGAAAGTTTTATCGTGGAAATTAAACTTTATTTTATGTGTTTTAATTATGCTCATGCATCACGTTTAATTTCCAAAACTTTGATATTTATTTTTCTAAATATAATAATAATATTTGTATTTTTTTTTTATTCAGCATATGTCTATCTTTGGTAATCCCATCACTGCTTTAATCACACAAGAAAAATTAACTGGTAATAACTTCATAAAATGAAAATCAAATATGAATATGTTGTCGGTTAGTGAAAACTACAAGTTTGTCCTAAATGTGGAATGTCCTGAAGAACCTAGCGCCAATGCCCCGAAACATGTTCGGAACAAATTTGATGCATGGATTCAATCCAATAACAAAGCCAAGTGCTATATGCTTGTAAGCATGAGTGATGTCTTACGAACAAAGCATGAATCCATGGAAACTGCTTTTGAGATACTAGAATCTCTTAAAGAAATGTTTGGGTGCCCATCTGATCAAAGTCGTCATGAGGCTACTAGAACCTACATGAATGCTAAGATGAAGAAAGGTCAATCTGTGCGTGAGCATGTTTTGACCATGATCAGTGTACTTCATGAAGCTGAGACGCATGGAGCAGTCATGGATGAAAAGACACAAGTAAACATTATACTTGAGTCTTTAACTCCTGCCTTTTCTGCATTCACAACAAATTATGTCATGAACAAATTAGATTTTAACATGACACAATTACTGAATGAATTACAAACTTTTGAGTATTTGAATAAGACCATCTCAAGTCAGGCTGAAGCAAAACCATCTTCTTCAAAGAAGAAAAGAAAAGGCAATAACAATGACAACAAACCTAAAAAGGACAATCCGAAAAAGGCAAAGAAGTCATCCAAGGCACCCGAGAACAAAAAGAACAATGACCCCAAACAAAAGGCACCCAAAGGAAAGTGTTTCCATTGTAATGTCGATGGTCATTGGAAGAGAAACTGTCCAAAGTATCTCGCCGAGCTGAAAGAGAAAAAGAAAGGTAAATTAGATTTACTTGTACTCGAAGCTTGTATGGTGGAACAAGATAAATTATCATGGATAGTTGATTCCGGTTCCACTAACCATGTTTGTTCTTGCTTGTAGATGCTTGAGTCTGCAAAGTAGTTGGAGCAACGAGAGATGACTATGAGAGTGGGAAGTGGAGCACTTGTTTCAGCTAAAGCATGTGGAACAGTTCGTTTAAATTTTAAGAACAATTTTCTAGTTTTGAATAATGTTTTATTTATTCCTGAAATTACTAGAAACACTATTTCTTTATCTTCGTTACATGAACAAAATTTTGGCATTTCTTTTAATAATAATATGATTTTTATTTCCAGGAATGGGAACAATATTTGTCACGCAAAACAAAAGGACGGAGTGTACATGCTTAATTCAATTGAAAAATTGCTCAATAATTCTGAATTATTTAAAGTTGCTATTCCACAAAGTAACAAAAGACAAAAGGTTTCTAAAGAAAATGACACGTCTCTTTAGCACTTAATATTAGGTCATATTAGTCTAGATAGGATAAACCGGTTAACTAAAGATGGACCCTTGAGGGAACTAACAGTTGGAACCCTACCGGTTTGTGAATCTTGTTTAGAAGGAAAATTGACAAAACGACCTTTCACTTCAAAGGGAAATAGAGCCAAAGAACCACTAGAGCTTATACATAGTGATGTATGTGATCCAATTAACATTCAAGCTCGAGGTGGTTATGAATATTTTGTCACATTTACTGACGACTATTCTAGATACGGTCATGTTTGTTAGAAGTGTGTCCTAAAATCATGTAAAAGATATTTCTATTATCTGTGAATAAATAAATACAATGGTTTATTATTATTATTATATTTAGATTGTTAAATTATTTTTTGAATAATTTTGTAAATATCAGAAAATTTTCATATTCATTATTGAGGATATGATCTTGTATTAGTACGAGAGAATTAAGATCACATGAATGAATAAAAATAGTCAACAACAACAAATTAAAGTTATGGAATTCTTTAATTGGAGTTGTAAGTACGGTTTACTGAGTATCATAATGATACAAATAATCTAGATTCAGATTATTGATGTGGAAAGACATCTCGGTAAAGGTGATTTATACAATATGATTATATATGACATGGACCGATATGAATTAAAGTCTTTATCCAAAAACCATTTAATAATAAAGACTTGTAATTCATATCATAACTGATGATCATTTATAGATCAACCTAAATCCTGAGTGTTCATAAACTCTTGTTCATGTTTATTAAATCTTTTGATTCATTCGTTACGGCCTCTTCAAAGAATGAGGCTAATGACTTTTGTTTTGGATATTTAATATCATGGATGGTTGGGAACATGTATGAACAATACATAATCTAATCTTTTCTAACGGATCGTTAATTAGTTCCCTTAAGGGTTAATTCTGGAACTGAATGATTTTGAGCTTAAATCTATAATTAGATTATAGATTAATTATTCACTAGTGAATTAATGGTACTTAAGGAATAAGAAGTAAATTAGAAAGGTAAAATAGTAATTCTTCCATTCTAATTTATGAACTAATTAATTAGAGGGTTGAGCTATTGTAAGATAGTTATATCAATGGACGACTTAAGATAAGATTTCTGTAAAAGTTATCTATAACATAAAGAGTGCAATTCTGAATTTATAGTGGAGAAATATTAGAATTAATAAATTAACTATTAAAATTAAAGAGTTTAATTATTTAGTTTCAATTTATTGGAGCTTAATGTTATAGATCCATGGTCTTTGAAATGGCCCAAACAAACACTGACAAAGGTAAATACAAAAATGGGCAAAAAAGACTTATTTGATAAGTAAAATATTTTTCTATGTATCAAACATAATTATTGTATAATTAATTAATTATTTGATTTAACAAAAATATAATTAATTTATTTTTGGAATTTTTTGTATTTAAATAATAATAAAAATTGGGAAAAATCACATGCCATCACAGGCATGTGGTACACGTGTGGCACAGTGCACAGGCACTGTGCGACATGCATAAAAGAGTATACTCAGTCTCTTGATTCCACAATTTTAGTTATTTAAATATTAAATAAATAATGAGATATTTTAATATGATTAAAATATTATTATTTAAACAAAAATCTGATAATTGATAAGTTATTTTGAATTTGTTTAAAATAACTAATATTTTATTTTTAATATATTGGATATATTAAATATAGGATATTAGTTTTTCAGAACGTAACTTTTCAGGGATAGAAAAATATCTTGAAATTTCTCTCAGGGAAAGAGAACAGTGATACATACAAAAGTCTTTGTTCTTCACAAAACCGATGTCCAAATTTTACCAGATCTCATGTGTTGAGAACATCTGATAAATAGATTTTGCCTAATATTTTGTATAGCGATCCCACACTCATTCTTTGTGTACTGAGAACATTTTGGAAGATCTTAGTGTGAGATCTCAAGGATTTTGCCATACAAAAAGATAGTAGCAAGGAAGGACCCGAGATAATATTAATAATTCATGTCTTTGATTCAATATATACATGCATGTGAAGAAGTAGATCTAGAAATCTTGTGGGATTAAATTAACAATTTGATCTTTGTTCCGCTGCGTATAATCTCTAAGTTGATCAATAAAAACCAACAATGTTTACCTTATGCTTAAGAAGTCAGAAACTTTTGATAGGTTTAAAGACTTCAAAGCCTTAGATGATAAGTAATTAGGTAAGTCTTTAAAAATACTCGGATCTAATCGTGGTGGTGAATATTTGGATTCTGAATTCAAAGATTTCTTGTTGGAGCATGGTATTCTATCCCAACTCACAACACCTGGAACACCACAACAAAACAGAGTTTCAATGAGAAGAAATCTGACCTTGTTGGACATGGTCAGGTCTATGTTAAGCTACTCTTCACTTCCCTTATCATTTTGGGGATATGCACTTCAAACAGCTAATTGAATTTTGAATGTAGTTCCCTCTAAAGCTGTGACAAAGACACCACTAGAATTATGGAATGGAAATAAACCTGGTTTACGACATTTTTGTATTTGGGGTTGTCCTGTTCATGTGCTAAGACCTAAATCTGGAAAAATGGATTCAAGGTCTAAGGTGTGTATATTTGTGGGCTATGCTCCAAAAACAAGAGGTGGATATTTCTATAGTCCAAGTGACCAAAAGGTATTTGTTTCGACGAATGCAACCTTTTTAGAACACGGCTATATGAATGATTTTAAACCTCAGAGCAAAGTAGTTATAGAGAAACTAATGACAAATAAAATTTCATCTCCATCTTCTTCATCAATTGATGATAAAACAACCAAAGAAACCACAATTCCTGAAAAGGAAAAACCAGTGCAACGTCGTAGTGGGAGGATTGTGAGACAACCTATTCGCTACGAAAATGAGGCACATGTTCTTGTATCAGATACTGAAAAGGACGATCCATTGACTTTTAAAGAAGCAATGGAAGACCCTGATGTTGATAAGTGGAAAGCTGCCATGAATCAAGAAATGGAATCAATGTATTCCCATTCAGTCTGGGAACTTGTAGATCTGCCTGACAATGTCAAAACCATTGGATGGAAATGGATCTACAAGAAGAAAAGGGGTGCAGATGGAAAGGTAGAGACTTATAAAGCAAGACTTATGGTCAAAGGTTACACACAGAGAGAAGGTGTAGATTATGAAGAAACATTTTCTCCTGTAGCCATGCTTAAATCCATTCGCATACTTTTATCCATAGTTGTCATCTATGATTACGAGATCTGGCAAATGGACGTCAAGACAGCCTTTCTGAATGGCCAACTTGATGAAACCATATATATGGAACAACCACACAGGTTTATTAAGAAGGATCAAGATCAAAAGGTATGCAAGTTGTTGAAATCCATTTATGGATTGAAACAAGCATCAAGATCTTGGAACTTAACATTTGATGAAACTATCAAAACATATGGCTTTGAACAAAATGTTGACAAAGCATGTGTTTATAAATACATCAAAGGGAAAGTTGTGGGTTTCTTAGTTATTTGCGTTGATGATATCCTACTCATTGGGAATGATGTAGAGACATTACCAAATGTAAAGAAATGGTTGGCTGACAAATTCCAAATGACGGATTTGGGAGAAGCGAGCTATGTTCTAGGCATTAAAATTCTAAGAGATAGAAAGAACAAGCTCTTGGAACTTTCACAAGCAAATTATATTGATAAAGTTCTTGAAAAATTCTCTATGGAAAATTCCAAAAAGGGTCAATTGCCGACCATACATGGAATTACTCTTTGCAAAGATCAGTGTCCAAAGACACCACAAGAGCAAGAGGACATGAGAAAGTATCCTTATGCATCAGTTGTAGGGAGCCTAATGTATGCAATGTTATGTACTAGACCTAACATATGTTATGCAGTAGTGATTGTCAATCGTTATCAGTCTAATCCAGGTTTGGAACACTAGATTGCGGTGAAACATATTCTCAAGTATCTCAGGAGAACGAGGAAATATATTCTAGTATATTCGGGTAGTGACCTTGAACCTACTAGATATACTGACTCAGATTTTCAATCAGACAAAGATAGTAGAAAGTTTACTTCTTGGTCAGTATTCACTCTTGGTGGTGGAGCAGTTGTATAGAGAAGCATTAAGCAATCCAGTATAGCTAATTCAACCATGGAAGTTGAATACATAGCAGCTTGTGAAGCAGCCAAAGAAACAGTTTGGCTGAAAAAGTTCTACACGGATCTGGAAGTGGTTCCAGAAGTGGAGAAACCACTTGTTCTTTACTATGACAACAGTGGAGCAGTGGCTAATTCTAAAGAACCAAGAAGCCACAAGAGGGGAAAGCATATAGAGTGCAAATACCACTTAGTCAGAGAAATCGTACATAGAAGAGATGTGTCCATTCTGAAAATCGCATGAGAACACTACCTGGCAGACCCGTTTACGAAGACGTTTCCTGCAAAGCAATTCGAGGGTCATGTACGTAATATGGGATTGAGAGAAATGCCCTACTTTCTTTAAGTACAAGTGAGAGATTGTTAGGAGTATGTCCTAAAAGCATGTAAAAGACATTTATTTTTTTGATGAATAAATAAAAACAATGGTCAATTATTGTTATATTTAGATTATTAAATTATTGTTTGAATAATTTTGTAAATATCAGAAAAATTCCATATTCATTATTAATTATGTGATCTTGTATTAGTACGAGAAAATTAAGATCACATTAATGAATAAAAATAGTCAACAACAACAAATTGAAGTTATGGAATTCGTTAATTGGGGTTGTAAATATGGTTTGCTGAGTATCATGTTGATACAAATAATATAGATTCTGATTATTGATGTGGTAAGACATCTCGGTAAATGTGCTTTATATAATATGATTATATATGACATGGACAGATGTGAATAAAAGTCTTTATCCAAAAACCATTTAATAATAAAGACTTGTAATTCATATCATAACTGATGATCATTTATAGATCAACATAAATCCTGAGTGTTCATGAACTCCTATTCATGTTTATTAAATTTTTTGATTCATTCGTTAAGGTCTCTTCAAAGAATGAGACTAATGACTTTTGTTTTGGAGATTTAATATCATATATGGCTGGGAACATGTATCAATAATACGGAATCTAATCTTTCCTAACGTATCGTATATTAGTTCCCTTAAGGGTTAATTCTGGAACTGAATGATTTTGAGCTCAAATCTATAATTAGATTATAGATTAATTATTCACTAGTGAATTAATGGTACTTAAGGAATAAGAAGTAAATTAGAAAGGTAAAATGGTATTTATTCCATTCTAATTTATGAACTAATTAATTAGAGGGTTGAACTATTGTAAGATGGTTATATCAATGGACAACTTAAAATAAGATTTCTGTAAAAGTATATCTATAACATAAAGAGTTCAATTCTGAATTTAAAGTGGAGAAATATCAGATTTAATAAATTAACTATTATAATTAAAGAGTTTAATTATTTAGTTTCAATTTATTGGAGCTTAATGCTATAGGTCCATTGTCCCTGAAATGACTCAAATAAACACTGACAAAGATAAATACAAAAAATAGGTTAAATGACTTATTTGATAAGTAAAATATTTTTCTATGCACCAAACATAATTATTGTATAATTATGTGTAATTAATTAATTTTTTGATTTAACAAAAATATAATTAATTTTGAATTAATTTATTTTTGGGTTTTTGGTATTTAAAAAATAATAAAAATTGGGAAAAATCACATGCCTTACTTGGCATGTGGTACACGTGTAGCACAGTGCACAGTCACTGTGCTACACGCATAAGAAGCTCATAGCAGTTTCTTAGTTCCACAATTTTAGTTATTTAAATATAAAATAAATAATGAGATATTGTAATTTGATTAAAATATTATTATTTAAACAAAATCTGATAACTAATTAGTTATTTTCAAATTGTTCAAAATAACTAATATTTTATTTTTAAAATATTAGATATATTAAAGATAGGATATCCGTTTTTCAGAACGATACTTTTCAGTGATAGAAAATATATCGTGAAATCTCCCTGAGAGAAATAGAACAGTGATACAAGCATAGGTCACTGTTCTTCACAAACTTAGGTCCAAACTTTATCAGATCTCATGTGTTGAGAACATCTGATAAATAGATTTTGCCTATTATTTTGTATAGCGAGCCCACACTCGTTCTTTGTGTGTTGAGAACATTTTTGTAGATCTTGGTGTGAGATCTCAAGGATTTTTGCCGTACAAAAAGGTAGCTGCCAGGAAGGACTTGAGGTAATTTTCTATTCATCTATTTGATTCAATATATATATGTATGTGAAGAAGTAGATCTAGAGATCCTGTGGGGATAAATTGACAATTTTGATTGTTGTTCCGCTATGTATAATCTTTGGTTTGATCTATAAAAATGAACACTCATAACTCAACATGTGCGTAGAATTTGATATATACTTTCGGAGCATGGATACGTGAAACACACTGTGAACCCCTAATAGAGCTGGAGGCATCACCAATCTGTAAGCTACCTCTCAAACCTTTTCTAGAATCTCAAAGGGGCCAACAAACCTAGGACTCAGTTTTCCCCATACTCCAAATCGTTTCACTCCTCTCTAGGGAGAAACTCTGAGAAACATGTGATCACCGACTCGAAACTCTTCGCTCCTGCGTCTCAAGTCTAAGTAACTCTTCTGCCGACTCTGGGAGGCGAGCATTCAAGCTCTGATCTTCTCAATTTCCACATTGGTTCTCTGAACAACCTCAGGAATTATATACCTTCTCTCACCCGTCTCATCCCAATGGATGGGTGATCTGCACTTTCTCCCATATAACATCTCATACGGAGCCACTCCGATAGTCGCTTGATAACTGTTATTGTATAATAACTCAATCAAAGGGAGATACTTACTCCACGATCCCCCAAAATCCAACACGCAGGCTTGCAACATATCCTCCAGTATTTGAATTGTCCTCTCATATTGACCATTCGTCTGGGGATAATAAGCGGTACTAAACCGCAACTGTGAGCCCATAGACTTCTGTAGGCTCTCCCAAAACTTGGAGGTGAAGGTGGGATCCCTGCCGGATACTATCGACCTCGAAGCCCTATGTAGTCGTACAATTTCCTTCACATACAATTCATCATGCTACTCAACAGTATAAATTGTCCTAACAGGAAAAAAGTGGGCTGATTTGGTGTACCTATCCACAATCACCCACACTGAATCATGTTGTCCTCTGATTTTTGGTAATCCAACCACGAAGTCCATGGTGATATCTTCCCATTTCCACTCTGGAATTCCTAGAGGCTGCAACAACCCTGATGGCCTCTGATGTTCAGCCTTTACCTGCTGACAAGTCAAACACTTGGCCATATAATCCACCACATCCCTCTTCATTCCCGACCACCAATACAGAGTTATCAAATCTTGGTACATCTTCATCGTACCCGAATGTAAAGAATAAGGAGTGGTATGAGACTCATCCAAGATCTCTCACCAAATATCGGAATCCATCGGAACACAAATCTGGCCTTTATACTTCAGTAATCCCATTTCACCCTCTTTGTGTTCCTTCAACTGTGGATCCTTCCCTTGTGCCTTCTTGATCCTCTCAAGGAGCGTAGTGTAACACCCTCACTTATTTTAGTTAAAACCATATCTGAGATGTTACGTTTTAAAACTATATTATAATTACT
Source organism: Humulus lupulus (assembly GCF_963169125.1). Taxonomy (NCBI): domain Eukaryota; kingdom Viridiplantae; phylum Streptophyta; class Magnoliopsida; order Rosales; family Cannabaceae; genus Humulus; species Humulus lupulus. The sequence goes on from NC_084799.1 coordinate 109,836,955, forward strand.
TTTAGCATAAGTCAGATATTTTTTTGAAAACTTATTTCACATCATTTACATAAAACATAAAGTGTGTCTCAAACATATTATACATAAGTATTAAATAACTCAATTTGTTTTCAAAACATAACTTCACACTTTATTACAACATACACATTGATAAATTGAAATAAACCACAAAATATCGATGTGTTCATATGTACAAATCAGGGTCAGGACCATGCTTCAGTTCTCCTTTGTCATTCACTCATTTCTTTCTCTACCTGCAACACAAGACAACTATGAGTCCAAATCTCAGTAAGCAAAGTAATGCATGCAATGCTAATGATTACCAAATATCAATGGACATACACAACTTCTTTTTAAATTTTGGGCCCCTTAATATTGTGCACACTATTTGATTAGGCCAATGCCTGGAGGGCTTGTTACACATATAATATAAAATCCCACGGGTTCTCCTCCGGGTAGCCATCAACATAGTAGGGTGCATTAAAAACCTTATTCCATCATTTCCCCGTCAGGCTCAAGAGTTAAGCTGGCCATACATTGTGGTGTCAATACATATAACAATAACTCATATGGAGGAGAAATAAAAACGGGAACATGGCAAACAATATAATTGGTTCACTAAAACCTAGCCCAAATTATTGGGTTGCCGCTATGAGCTTAACTATAGGCCTCCGTTTACACTTACTTACATTATCATTTTCCTTTTCAAAATAGTGGCACTGAACTTAAACTTCTTATTACAACTTACTTTTACGTTGCATAAAACTTGCCAAGGCATCACATAATTAATCATCATAATATCATGCATAGTCTTATATCATACAATAATTCACCATATCACTATTATTCCATTCATACAAATTTATGATGAAGTGTCAATGTATGTTAATACCACTTACTCACAACATATTCATATAATGCATACTTTCACACAACATGTAATTCTTGTGTTGCAGTTGAGTACTTTACTTACCTTGTCCAAAATATATTTCACCATGTAACAAGTGGTGTCTTAGGTGTTGATGTGTTTATCCTGACAATGGTATGAATTTCACATCATAATGATAGCAGTGAGGCATCGAACTATCATTTAAAAATATCTGTAAAACATCATATCAAAATCATGGTTAAATTGCCTTAAACCACTTAGATCGAGCGATAGATTTATCTTATACACTTGGAGAAATTTTTACAGAGCTTCCCCTTAATTTTAGCTATCCCCAAGTATCAAAATCAATCAGTAATCAACATCAAATAACCTGCCATAACCATATATCCCAAATACCAACATAATTCATCACAAAGTTATCATATACCGATTTTGATAAAATTCTAATTTCCAAGATCATCACCCAAATTAAATGAGTCTCCACATCTATTCAAACCTTTACAAACATATCTACTCTCTTATAAACTCAATCAAAAACCAAAAATCAGTTTGTACTCCAAGAACCACAAAAACCTCATAAGACACAAAATTTCACTTACCGAGCAACTTTTCAGCGAAAACAATCTCTTCTAGCTTTTCTAAACCTCAAACCACTTGGAAACCACCAAGAAATATCTTAAAAAGGATAAAACACCATAGAAAATCTCTCAAAAAAAGTCAAAAATATTGTTTAACTTTCAAGTACAAGAACTTACCATAAAAGGGCAAGAACTAAGCTTAATCCACTTCTTTGGCTTTGACTTCACTTAGATCTCCTTAGAATCTCGTCAAGCCAGCCAAGAAATGGTTTTTGGTTTTCTTTTCTCTCTGTTTTCCAGATTCTTGGTCATGGAAAGTGATAAGGTTGATGACAATCCTTTATTTTCAATGATTTGGCCTTATTGTATTAAAAGTTGACACCTTTCACCTTATCATTTCACTTTTTTAATTATGAAAAAATTATCACTTTAATAATTTCGACTTAATCATCCGCTAGGGCTATTCTCCTTATGTGTGAAACACTCACACCAAACCTTAGGTACATATGAGTTCATACCCAATAGTTATGCTTACCCGATTGAGCGTAGCGCACTTATGCTAAGCTCGTTTTGACTTTTCGTCAACGCCATTGATTACATATACCTCCCATCAAGACTTGATCTAATGATTCTAAAACCATTTTTACCTCATCAATGAGACCTTAATCATACCTCAATTATATTTGGTAAATCCACTAATACTCAGTTTTACGCTGAAATACTAGTAATTGACATTGTACTATTTTTCACCGCTTAACATCTTTTGTCTTCCTCGAATATACTGAATACAAAGTATTGTGAGCTTCGGTAAGGATTTCTCTCTTCAACTCCTCATCATTAGGGACACAAATTCTTTCTTTGAACTTCAGCATCCCATTACATGACACATTAAAATCATTGACCTTCCCTAGGCGATGTGGGATTGCACAGTTTTTTACCTGGTATTTCCCCCTATGGATCATGAGATTCTAACTGTCATAATCACCCACCCTTAAGGGTCCGACGTCCCCATCGGCCACACTTCCGGCTGGGTCAAGGCTCTGATACTAACTTTGTAACTCCCCACATGACATTGGATGCTTCTTGGAATGATGACTGGCCTTGCAAACCAACACGAGTCTTTCCCGCGTGCTTTGTCCTCACTCGCACACTTTCTGGGAAAAATTCCCAGGAGGTCACCCATCATAAGATTGCTCCAAGTCAAGCACGCTTAACTTTGAAGTTCTTAAGTGATGGGCTACCGAAAAGAAGATGCATCTTGTTGGCATAGGTAGTACCCATTAATCCATTTAAGCCATCTTCAACTGTGTAGTACCATACCTACACAGTCTTAGAATCATCACACTTAACCTTCCCCAAGCGATGTGGGATTTCACAGCTTTACCTGGTCTTTCCCCCTATGGATCACGAGATACTGACTGTCACAATCACCCCTTCTTTGGGGTCCGAAGTCCTCGTTGGTCACATTTCCAGCTGGGTCAAGGCTCTGATACCATTTGTAACGCCCCACGTCACATTGGTTGCTTCTTGGAATGAAGAATGGCCCTACAAACCAACACGAGTCTTTCCAGCGTTCTTTGTCCTCACTAGCACGCTTCTTGGGAAAACTTCCAAGGAGGTCACCCATCATAAGATTGCTCCAGGTCAAGCACGCTTAACTTTGGAGTTCTCAAGTGATGGGCTACCGAAAAGAATATGCATCTTGTTGGCATAGGTAGCACCCATCAATCCATTTAAGCCATCTTCAACTGTGTAGTCCCATACCTACATAGTCTTAGAATCATCACACTTAACCTTCCCAGGCGATGTGGGATTGCACAACTTTACCCAGTCTTTCCCCCTACGAATCACGGGATACTAACTGTCACATGTAGACTAGAGAGTGATGTTGGCTAGCTGACCAACCACCAACTATATACATGCTCTAGTCATCTCTTCAGCTAACTTGTTTTATATCTACCTCGAATTGAAGAATTGTCATGGGCCCTTCCGACTCAGCGCGTCGGCCACCACATTGGCCTTCCCAGGATGGTATAGAATATTATAATTGTAATCCTTTACCAACTCTAGCCAATGCCTCTGGCGCATATATAGATCCTTTTGAGTAAAGAAGTACTTCAAACTCTTATGGTCGGTGTATATTTCGCATTTCTCTCCATATAGATAATGTCTCCAAACCTTAAGTGCAAATACAACCGCCGCTAGAGCATGTGTGGGATACCTCTACTCGTACTCCTTCAACTATATCGATGCGTAGGCTATCACCTTTCCAGCTTGCATCAGTACACATCCCAAACCCTGTCTGGAAGCATCATAGTAGACTACAAACTTCTCATTGTCTGACGATAGACTCAATACTGGAGAGGTGATCAGTCGCCACTGCAACTCCTTGAAACTGTTCTCACACCTGTCTGTCCATACATAATTAGTCTCCTTTCATGTCAGTTCGATCAATGGTGTGGCTATTCTGGAGAATCCCTCGATGAATCACCGATAGTACCCTGCCAATCCCTAAAAGCTCCTAACCTCTGGTACATTGCTCGTCCTGGGCCAATCCATCACTGCCTCAATCTTACTTGGGTTAACTAGAATCCACTCCCTACTGACAATATGACCCAGAAATGTTACTTGCGGTAGCCAAAACTCACATTTGCTAAAATTAGATGTTGCTCTCTCAATCGTTGTAATACTAGGCGTAGATGTTGCTTGTGCTTAGTCTCTGAGTGAGAGTACACCAGTATGTCGTCAATGAATACGATCACAAACTTGTCTAGATAATTCTTGAAGACTCTTTTCATCAGGTCCATGAAGGCTGCTGGGGCATTGGTTAATCTGAAGAACATCTGGTGGTAGCCTGACTGAAGGTTAATCTTAGAGAACACTGTCTTCCCTTGTAACTGGTCAAACAAATCGTTGATCCTAGGTAGTGGTTACTTGTTCTTAATGGTCAACTTGTTCAACTCTCTGTAGTCAATGCACATCCTTAAGGACCCATCCTTCTTCTTTACGATCAACAATGGAGCACCCTACGACGAAAAACTCAGTCTGATGAATCCCAAATCCAGTAACTCTTGCAACTGAATCTTTAGTTCCTTAAACTCTGCCAAAGCCATTCTATAAGGTGTCCTAGATATTGGCTCCGCCTCTGGCGCAAACTCTATGAGGAACTCGATCTCTTGGTGTGGTGGCAATCCGTGCAAGTCTGCGGGGAACACATCAGGAAACTCACATACCAGTATGGTCTCATCTGGTCCAACCGAAACAACTCTAGAAGTATAGAAAATGTTTACTAGGAATCCTATGAAACCCTCTTGCATCAGATCTCTAGCCTTTAGTGCCGAAATCATAGGTACTTGCAATCCACTCACTATCCCCACGAATACAAAGGGTACCTCCCCTTCCGGTTCAAAGTCCCCATCTTGCGCTTGCAGTTAATCATCGCATAGTACTTCGATAACCAATCCATCCCTAGGATCATATCAAAGTCATCCATCGCTAACTCAATCAGATCAACAGACAACTTCTTACTGTCTATCTCTACTAGTAATGCTCTAACCCATCTCCTAAAGACTACCAGCTCCCCAGTCAGCAACAAAGTCTAAAATTCCCTAGCATACAAATCAATAGGTCTACACAATTGATCTATCATTCTAGCACAAAGAAATGAATGAGTAGCCCCTGAGTAAATCAATGCAGTAAAAGAAGAACCAACACTAAAGATCTGACCTGTCACGACCAAGGGACTAGCCTCAGCCTCTGTCTAGGTGAAGGTAAATACTCTAGTAGGAGTGAGACTGTCGCTTCGTTTCGGCACTTCCTTCCTAGCTTGTGGAAAACCCTTCCTCAAATGACTAATGCTCCCACAAGTAAAGCAGGCCCTAATCCTGCATTCTCCATGATGTGATCGCCTGCACTGAGTACAAACTGGGAAACTCCTCCAGTTGTCTTTCCTGCCCTGACGACCATTGAAAGCACCACGTGCCCTCCTATCTAAGCCAGGAGGAACAAAAGAATCTTGGGCCTTTCTCTTCTACTCACTGGGGCCACTACCCCGGCTAGATCCAGCAAAAGGAGGCACCGTCCTCCGAGCATCGTGCCTAGCAGTGCCCTCTCTCCATATCTGATCCTTGGCCCCCTCAGCTGTAAGGGCCTTGTCCATTACCTGTGCATAAGTGGTAGTCCCTGGATCCAAGGTTACCTTGACGTCATGGGCGATCATGACATTCAATCCTCGCACAAACCGATCTCTTCGTGCCATGTCAGTCTGCACCAAATCCAGTGTAAACTTTGCTAACCGATCAAACTTCAAAGCATATTCAGTAACCGTCATCCGGTTCTGAGTCAGGTTAGTAAACTCATCCACCTTCACCGCTTGGACTGCGACATTGTAATACTTTTCATTGAATATATTCTTGAACTCTGAGACACAACATCCCACCGAATACGATCATCTTCTCTTAACATGTAGCTGGTGCAAGCTACTCTCTCATTTTCTTCCACCCTCATGAAATCCAGGATGGAAGAGATCATGTTCATCCACTGCTTTGCCAGCAGTGGGTCTGGGCCACCCTCGAAGGTGGGAGGATGTTGTTTCCTGAACCACTCACATATAGGTTTCCATCTATTATCCACTGCAGGCTGGGCTAGCACTGGTGCCACAGCTCGCGAAACCTGTAACCCATTGCCTTGAGGAGGGGTCTGGTGCCTCAACTGTAGAAGCTCTTCTTTAGTTCGGCGAAGTCTAGCTTCCATCTCGGCAAATAATTGTTTCCAATTTGATGGGGCAGGTGGAGGTTCCTAACCCTGGTTGTCATCCTCGGCCCTATTGCCACAGAGTCTGATTGATCGCCAAGGCATTACTGTAATATGTCTGAAATCAATGACGCTGCACATCAGGCATGATAACAATATCCAAAACCACCTCCCAATTTCATCAACCAACCATAACCACCAAGTCCACACGCCGCATATAACATACAACAATCAAGGGGGCCATGCCCTGACATCATGCATATATCACCACATTCATCATGCTCTATCTATATATTCAAGAAAACAGGGCACTCAAGCAAGCAATTAAGCATATAATTCATTAATTACCAACCAACCCTGAGTCAAGCTTGTCACTTGTAGCGAGCGCACATGTTCGGTCGATCTCCAGGAACCATAAACCATGGCACACGCTGATACCAAGTTGTAACGCCCTACTTCCTTAGAGCTGTTACTAAGTTAGAAATGTGACATTAGCTCGCTAATCGAGGTTTTAGGTTAAAAGAGTGATTAAACCGAAACAAAACTCATTTAACCTCATTAATTATAAAATTTGGACATTCAATGAAATGTTGGAAAATTTATACAAACGGGATACCAAAATACTGTTTAGAAAATACTTTACAACATAAAAATACAACTAAGGTCGACCTAGGTAGAAAAACAACCAATACACTACATCTTCGCAAAATAATCCTGGCCATGCAGCTAGGTAGGCCGAACATGTACCCGTCGCTCCACGCTCTCCGTACTCATGGTTGGTAGACCTTTCCCTTGCCCTTACCTGCACCATAGAGCACTCGTGAGCCGAAGCCCAACAAGAAAACGCAGCACAAAGCATATAATATATACATGACAATTCACGGTATATAACAAAATAGCCAACGGGCTAAACATATAGCGGCCAGCACCGTCCTAGGCGCTTTACCAGGCCCTGGGTTCGCGATCTTCACTGAGAGGGTGGCTCCAGAACCCTAAGAGGGTCTTTCCCTAGTGGTCTACGCTCAGCGTGCTCAATGCCGAACTCGTCCCCTTGCCATTCTCGGCCTACGCCGCTCTCGGCCTTCGCCATTCCTGGCCTTCGCTGTTTACTCACAAACGTGCATCATATAGCATAATATCAACAAATATTTAAACATATACTGAACATAAACATTAGGGCCACGCCCTGCAATACAGAAAATATGGCTACACCCTGCAATACAAACAATAGAGCCACGCCCTGTTCTACGGGTACAACCATTTCTTTACCCTTAATTTAAGTGCTAGCTGTCAGGCAAGCAACCACGACTTTCGAGTACGTTCCTCTCCCGAGTCCTAGTGGTAACCTAGTCACAAACCATAAGTAACGTTCTCGTTACTATCCGATTTTCTAATTGAACCCCAGAACCAATCCTGTGCTTTCGGGACCTCCAATTTCCCCATACGGGGTGGTGAAATCGTCCCCGAGCCCCTAGGCCTAAGCCCTAAAAATACAAATTTAAGGGCCCTGAAAATGACCTAGCGCCGCAACACATCCATACAAGCACCACGACACCCAGCCAGGGCCCCCTACCCTGGTTCATCCCAGCACCGCGGCTCGGAAGAACAGTGCCACGACGCTCCTACGCGAACCTAGAAAAGTAGGTTTTTCCACCATTTTTCCCCGGACCAAAACTCGCCCAAGCCATGCCTATGTGTACCCAAGTCCCAAAGGGTCCCAAAACTCCAAATAACACCACATACACAACATATATGCATCAAAACCCAATCCAAGCTCACACCTAAACTCAATTTCAATCAATGGCTTACAATTCTACAAAATCTTAAACCAAACTAGAAACTTTTCAAAACTTAAAGGAATCCATAGCTTTAGGATAGACTTTCGACCCTAGGCTTCCTCCAATGCTACTCCAAGCTTTAATCCTCAAATTCTCTAGCTTATGTTCCTCAAAACATCATCCCAAAACCCAAATTTAGAAATCAACTTCATATTCCTCAAGAACAACATAAAAGACCTAAACCACAGAAATGAAATCCTTACCTCCTCTTAAATTTTGAGATTTCTAAGTGTGAATGGCTGCTAATCTCTTCCTCAATTCTTATTTCACTTCCAATTTCCTTCAAAAATCCAGCTGCCTAGTCGTGTGCTCTCCTCTTCCTTCTTGAAAACTTGAACCAAATGACCAAGGATCTCTTGAGAAGCCTAGAACGTGAAAGCTAACCTTCAGCTGTGGGTTTGTCTAGTTTAGAGCCTAAATGAGCATTCTACCCCTCGTAACTCACTTCTATACTAAACCTCAAGGGCACCCTAGTCCTTTCAATCTTTATAAATAATACCACATTTTTCTTATTATTTCAGTAACAACACCAATCCTTAGGTTACTAGTAGTTACCAATCTTGATAAGTTCCAAATACCAAATTTGTGACTCTCCGCTAACACCGCGGGACAGGATCTCCTCATGCTAGAAATACCACACATAGCTCAAAATCATACCCTCAACGAGTTCAAATTACAAATATGTCCCTAATAGCCAAATGAGACCCACATGCATATTTAATTCACCTAAACATGCATTTTTAATCACATAATCATTAAATTCGCATATAAACTTAATTAAATCAATTATTGCCCTCCCAACACACTAATAAAGACCCTAAGCCTTATTAGCTAATTTGGACACTACAGTATTAGTAACCATTGATGAAAGATTTCATACTTTAATATGTTGTTGACTATTTTATTCATTATATTTGATCTTAATTCTCTCGTACGCATGCAAGATTAATTCTCATAAATAAATATGAAATTTTATGATATTTATGGATAAATTATTCAAATAATAATTATGATAATAAAAAATAATATAATTACACTTTTATTTAATTAAGTAAAATTGTCATTACACTTGCTTTTAGGCACCATCCCTAACAATAAATATTCTATCCACACATAATATAATATACTTTTATTTGCATTCTAATTATTATATTTTTAACATAATGTATTCTATTCTAGAAATTGTGTGTTTAAATAATATTCTATAATTAAGAAATTATGTCATACTAATAGAATATTGCATTAAATTATCACTTATTTGATTAGGACCGGCAGCTTAATTATTACTATTGATTTATCGTATCCTCTAATAATAAGAAAATCTTTTCAGTTGTCTTACTTAAATAGGTGATTATGTCATGAGAGAGTCAGGAAGCTTCTGGTAAGTGGTCAAATTCTCGAGTCATAATTAAAATCATGCTTCAAAATACAAAACTTTAGCCAAAAATTTAGAGGTGAAATGAAGAATTTAATATTTGGCATAGTTGGAAAGTATTCTTTGGAATTTTGTACTGATTTTTTTTTTTTTTGACGGGAATAATTTTGTACTGATTAATATGTAAATATATAGTAATGTACTTAAGCTAGATAAGAAAAGATCAGTTTTTGTGATAATAATAATAATAAAATCTTTAGGCATTGACCCCAGCTTCAAGTTTCGGAAAATTACTTGGCAAGTCACCAAATTTGCCCGGATGATTTTGACAAATATAGCTGGATCAAGCCAGATTCGAATTATTTTCTAATTTTAATTTTCAGATATACCTAAAGATTAACCCACCATGTGCATTTTTTTAAAGATGAATTATAATTTGTCTTGACTATATAAGTTGGTCTATAGTCTTAGTGCTTACACTAATTCTTTTAAATTATTGAAATTTCGAAACAACTAAGACCAAGAGAATATAATATAATGCAAGGTCTACACTACAAGAAAAATATGTATCAGCGGCGACGCATGTCACCGCTGAAAACGCCACCTTTCACCGCTGATAACAATCAGAGGCAACATGTCGCCGCAAATAGGTCACCGCTGATAAGTTGTGCCTAAAAGTCCTTATCAACGACGACATGTTGCTTTACCACTGATAATGACTTTTAGCGGCACCCCCTGTCGCCGCTAAAAGTGAAAAAAGCACCGCAAATTTGTGTCAATGTGGCTTGTGCAAAAAAAAATATTTGCGGCGACTTTAATAATATTAGGGGCGACATTTAAAAAAATAGAAAATATTATTTTTTTAATAATAAAATATAAATAATTGAAAATTAAAATATTACAAAACATCCATAATTATAAAATATAGTCACGATATCCATAATCTATGAAACTACAGTATCCATAATTATCTGTTAATAAAATGTAGCCATTACAGTTAAGTACAATAATATACTATTCATCCTCACCTAAATTAGTAACATCGTCCATATCATTACCCTGTGGTGGCTGCAGTGGCTATCGCGGCTGCGGTGGCTATGGCCATGGATATTGTGGAGGTAAAGTTGACTATTCTGGTCCAAACTGGTAGTAAGGATATGGTCGAGGTTGCGTTGACGATGCTGCAAACATGTAATGATAATTTGGTGGATGTTGTGATGGTACTGCTCCAAACATGTAAAGAGATCCCATGGGTTGAGATGAGGGCAGTTGTGGTGCTCCGTACATGTATGGATAGAACGGGGGTTGAAGAGAAGATGAAGTTGTAGACGCGTCCGGCGAGACTGAGGGTTGAGACGAAGAATTTTGTGGAGGATGAAACTGCACATTAGGCCCACTTGGAAGAAATTAAGACATAAAATTGACTTGCTCAGTTAATTTCTTTACCATCTCCACCAAATCACCGTATTCACCAGTGGATTGTTGAGGAGTCGCCTGAGACTGGGTGTTTTCAGAGGGCTAGCAAGAGGATGGCCTCGTCCCCCTCAATTTGCAGCCCAATCCTTGCTCATGACTGCGCCTCCGTCCGAGTACTTTTTCTAGGACCCGCAACTGGTCAACTAAGGTCGAACCTGTTAGGATTAATGCCCTTAAAGCATGTAAGGACATTTTATTGGTTTTAAATAAAAATACAATTTTATTATATTTGAATGTTATAATTATTTTTTGAATTAATAATATGAAAATATCAAGAAAATTCTCTATTCATTCATGAGAATATGATCTTGTATTAGTATGAGAGAATTAAGATTATATATAATGAATAAAATAGTTACTAACATACTAAAGTATGACATCTCATTACTAGTACGGTTTGCTAAGCATACGAGATGCGAGTAATCTAGATTTGGATTGCTGATGTGGATAGACATCTTAGTAAAGGTACTATATATAATAGAGATTATATATGACATGACCGATGAGAATAAATTATCTTTATAAACATGTCGTTTGTCATAAAAATTTAATTCTTATCATAATAAATGATCATGTGTAGATCAGTCTAAATCTTGAGTATTCTTGAACTCATTTTATGTTTATTGGATCTTTTGATTCACTCGTTAAGGTCTCTTAGTATAATGAGGCTAATGAATTTTGTTTTGGAGATTCAATATCTTGAATGGTTGGGAACATGATTTAAATAATGGAATCCATACTTTCCTAAAGAATCGAATATTGGTTCCCTTAAGGGTTAATTGTTGAACTAAATAGTTATTGAGCTCAAATCTATAATATGATTATAGAATAATTATTCGCTAGTGAATTAATGATACTTAAGGATCAAGAGGTAATTAGAAGGGCAAAACAGTAATATTGACCATCTCTAATTAACGAACCAATAAATAGAGGACAATACTACATTTATTGATTATATCAATAGACTACAAGAGAAAACTCTGTAAATATAATTCTATGAATACCTAGAGTGCAATTTCATATTTATAGTGGAGTAATCATGGAATTAATGAATAAGATCATTAGATTAAAGAGTTCAATTAATAATCTGGTTTATTGGAGCTTCGTATTATAGGTCCATGGTCCCGAGATCACATCTGTCCTACACTATCAAGGGTAAAGATGTCAAAAGAAAGATTTGTAGAGAGAATGACTAAATTGCAAATGAATTAATTTTTCAGGGCAAGGAAATAATTATGGGTAATTGATTAATTGTGAATTAATTAATTATTTAACTATATAGTTTTTATTTTGAAGTACTATAGGTTAAAATTAATATTAATCTTGTTTGGATTAATATAAAGAGAGAAAATTATAAATATCTTATTTAGAATATGATATTTATTTATTTAATTTAAAACATATATTTTAATATAAAATTAATTTTGAATTAACTGATATTTATGTTGGGATAAATATATTGTCTTAAAAGTTGATTAAATAAACAATCGAGAAAATTAGGGAAACCCTAATAGGGCTAGGCGACATGCACTATACAGTACAGTATGTGGGGCCTAACTCAGGGATTTTTATCCCTAGGATTTGAATTTTGAATTTCAAATAAGTTTGTTTAATCAGTTATTTAATTATTCCTTCTAAATATGATTTAAATAAATAATTAAATATAAATATCAGACCAGTTTCAATTTGAATTTTATTTTTAATAAAATAAAGATTATTTAATTAGATTAAATATCTTTTATAAGTCTGATAGTACGTGACTTTCAGAATAAGCTATTTTATTTTTATGAGATTAAAAGTACAGACTCTCTCTCTTAAGCGATAGTTTTCTCTAAACGTGAAAACTATTCTAAACCTCTTCTCTTAGTCAAACCTTTCTAGATCTCATGTGTTGAGTATATCTAGAGAGTCACATAAATCAACATTTTGAATCCTACGTGCCCACACACGTCCTTGTGTTTTTGAGGATTGGTCTGGATCAAGGTGTGAGCTTTCAGATTACTGGATAGGAAGAACGTTGCGTTGATTTTATACAAAAATACTCAAGGGCACTTGATAGGCTACAAGAGATAATTCCTAATATGTTTTGATGTGATTTAATGTTTATGTATGTATATGATCCTGGCTGGTATTAATATTTATTATAATAAGTTCATATATTCCTATGTGTACCTTTGATTTGATCATGTTATACCAACAACTGGTACCAAAGCAGTCTATACATATATATATATATTAAATACTGTGTGGGTTTCTTGCATTTGTTATATGTATGTTGATATGTATATTGAATGGATGGATATGTTTTTTGAATGCATGGTTGAATGATGGATCGTTAATTAAATGGTGTTATTGGGTTAGGAATTTTATTGCTTTTTCCAAATCTTGTGTAAGCCATAAAGGGCATAGGATTTTTATGTAAATTTTATTTTTGAAATATGTAATCTTAAAAAAAAAAAAGTGCACACAAAGAAGAGGAGGACCCGAGCGACCAACCAAGCCAGCGGCCTGAGCCCTCCCCAGCCACACGCGTGCAAGCACAGGCTTGAGCCACTGCACCCAGTGCCTGACCGAACCCCGAACACGCTCGTGCGCTTGGCCCCAGCCGCGTGCGCGTTTGTGCTCGTGGCCCCGTGTGCACCCTTGTGCCTGGTCCCTGCATTGTGCACCCCTGTGCACCTGTGTGCTAGCCAGCCCACCCAAACGCACCATGTCGAGCCCTAGTACTCCTCCATCTCGTCGGCCCTAGTGATCTAGGGCACCATTCTAGGTGCCCAAGTTAGATCCTAATTTTGTGTCATTATCTTTTATTTAATTAATTTTAAATTATTTGAATTTAAAAGTTTAATTCTCTTATTTTATTTTTATTAGAAAAATAAAATATATTTTAGTTGGTTAAGATTTTATCTTAAGTTTAAATATATATATTTCAATTTGATTATTTAATTATTTAAATTCAACTAAATTAAAAAGATGACAAAAATATTTATTAATTAAAAGTTAGTTTTAATTAAATAAAATAATTAGAAAATTTCTTTCTAATTAATAGGATGGGCAGAACAAAGTTCCTAAAGATTTGCAAAAAGCCTAAAGGAGAGAAGAGACATTCTTCGAAAGTCTTGAAAGCTACGTAAGCTTAGATAGCAATTTAATTTCTAATTTTTCCAAGGGTTGTAAATTTTGGAAATACCCAATAGTTCTCGGTTCATCATTTATTATTTATTTATTTATTTATTGTATTTATTTAAATAAATGTTCATTGATGTTTGATTGATAACATGATCATTTATTAGTCAATTACATGTCATTCATGAAACCCCACACAGTTTCTCATTAATCATGCATCTTTTAGAAACAAGATTATTTATTGTCCTATTTGTTTATATGAATTGTTTTGGAGAAATCAATTGCACGTAAACTACTAAGTATTAAACTAGTTAAAATATGGTAACTTACACCATAATAAAGGCAATAGATTTTATAGAGTTTTAAGATAATCAGCTTTACGTAAAAAGTGTTTTTAGTAAAGTTAGATGAATGTAATGGGTAATTATTTGTTAGGAGTGTGTCCTAAAAGCATGTAAAGACATTTGTTTTTTCTGTGAATAAATAAATACAATGGTTTATTATTATTGTCATATTTAGATTGTTAAATTATTGTTTGAATAATTTTGTAAATATCAGAAAAATTCCATATTCATTATTGAGGATGTGATCTTGTATTAGTATGAGAGAATTAAAATCACATGAATGAATAAAAATAGTCAACAACAACAAATTAAAGTTACGAAATTCTTTAATTGGAGTTGTAAGTACGGTTTACTGAGTATCATAATGATACAAATAATCCAGATTCAGATTATTGATGTGGAAAGACATCTCGGTAAAGGTGATTTATATAATATGATTATATATGACATGGACTGATATGAATTAAAGTCTTTATCCAAAAACCATTTAATAATAAAGACTTATAATTCATATCATAATTGATGATCATTTATAGATCAACCTAAATCCTGAGTGTTCATGAACTCCTGTTCATGTTTATTAAATCTTTTGATTCATTCGTTAAGGTCTCTTCAGAGAATGAGGCTAATGACTTTTGTTTTTCGAGATTTAATATCATGAATGGCTGGGAACATGTATCAACAATACGGAATCCAATCTTTCCTAACTGATTGTATATTAGTTTCTTTAAGGGTTAATTCTGCAACTGAATGATTTTGAGCTCAAATCTATAATTAGATTATAGATTAATTATTCACTAGTGAATTAATAGTACTTAAGGAATAAGAAGTAAATTAGAAAGGTAAAATAGTAATTCTTCCATTCTAATTTATGAACTAATTAATTAGAGGGTTGAACTATTGAAAGATGGTTATATCAATAGACGATTTAAGAAAAGATTTCTGTAAAAGTATATATATAACATAAAGAGTGCAATTCTGAATTTATAGTGGAGTAATATCAGAATTAATAAATTAACTATTATAATTAAAGAGTTTAATTATTTAGTTTATTTATTGGAGCTTAATGTTATAGGTCCATGGTCCCCGAAATAACTCAAACAAACACTGACAAAGGTAAATACAAAAATGGGCAAAAAGGACTTATGTGATAAGTAAAATATTTTTCTATGTATCAAACATAATTATTGCTTAATTATGTGTAATTAATTAATTATTTGATTTAACAAAAATATAATTAATTTTGAATTAATTTATTTTGGGGATTTTTGGTATTTAAATAATAATAATAAAAATTTGGAAAAATCACATGCCATCACAGGCATGTGGTACACGTGTGGCACAGTGCACAAGCACTGTGCTACGCGCATAAGAGAGTATACTCAGTCTCTTGATTCCACAAATTTAGTTATTTAAATATTAAATAAATAATGAGATATTTTAATATGATTAAAATATTATTATTTAAATAAAAATCTGATAACTGATCAGTTATTTTGAATTTGTTTAAAATAACAAATATTTTAATATATAGTATATATTAAATATAGGATATCAGTTTTTCACAGAACGTAACTTTTCAGGGATAGAAAAATAACAAGAAATCTCTCTCAGAGAAAGAGAACAGTGACATAATTAAAAGTCATTGTTCTTCACAAAACCTAGGTCCAAAACTTTATCAGATCTCATGTGTTGAGAACATTTGATAAATAGTTTATTGCTTATTATTTGTATAGCGAGCCCACACTCGTTCTTTGTGTGCCTGAGAACATTTTGGAAGATCTTGGTGTGAGATCTCGAGGATTTAGCCATACGAAAAGATAGCAGCAAGGAAGGACCTGAGATAATTTTTCTATTCATGTCCTTGATTCAATATATATATGCATGTGAAGAAGTAGATCTAGAAATCTTATGGGATTAATCTAATAATTTGATTATTGTTCCGCTGTGTATAATCTCTGTTTTGATCAATAAAAACCAACAAATAGTACCAGAGCCATCTTCATATATATATATATATATGTATTGAATCTGTGTGGGTTTAATATTATGCATTTATTTATTTTGATGAATGAATGGATGACTTAATGTGATTGAATGTGTGAGAATGTTGAATCGTTAATTGTATGGTGTTTTTGGGTTAGGATTTGTTTATGATTAGATCATTTTGTAAGCCATTAAAGGGCATAAGATTCATGTAATTTTATTTGGTTTTTGACACCATAAGATTGTAATTCCGATCAGACAAAAGTCAGAACGAAGCCTGGGATTCAGATTTCAGCCACCGATCCTCTGAGACCGACCTCCGAACCGAAGCTGGGATGTCGTACGGACGCCGTACGGATCCGTACAGTCCGGCCCCGGCGTCCCCGTTTGACGCCACTTGTCCCTGCCTAACTTGTCCAGAATTTTTTTTAATTTTTAATTTTTTCTGAAATTAATCTATTATTTTTTTTAAAATTTTAAAATGTTCAAATATCCTATTTTTGAAATTTGATATTTAAATAATAAGATATTTTGTTATCTTAACAAAAAAAAAATAATATCTTATTTAAAATTTATTTTTTCAAAATAACAGATTTTAATTTAAATTCATTTCAGTTTTTTATTAAAAGTTGTTTTAATTAAAAAGAAAAATAAAAATAATGATTATTTAAAAGTTTGTTTTAATTAATCAAAATAATTTGAAAATTGTTTTCTTATTATTATTGTGGACCAACAATGTCACATTTCCTACCGACAGTAAAGTAAAGTAGCCCGATGGAGATCAAGGCAGTTTTATTTTAATTTTATAAAGTGGTTGTAAAATTAGAAATACCCAAAAGCACCCGGTTCAACATTTATTGTTTATTTATTTATTTAAATAATTATTTTCATTTGATTGATAACATGTTCATGCATTGTATGCCATACATGAAAACCCACACAGTCATAATCATGCATCTCATTAGTAGAAACATGATTATTAGGATTGTCCTATATGTTTATATGAATTGTTTTGTGAAATCAATTGCATGTAAATTACTTGGTTTTATTTTGAAAACTAGGTAAAATATCACACCAAATTTTAAGTCTTTATGACTTAATTTCTTTAAACCAACTTTATTTTAAAAAGTGTTTTTTTTTTAGTAAAGTTTAGATGAACATGATTGGTAATTTAAAATTGGACATGGACCTAGAAACTCGCTTTCTTTTCAATTTTAATTATGTTCATAAAGTTTAAAGAAACTGTAATTAATTTGGAATTAATTAGGTTAAAAACACTTATTTCAAAATAGTGAGTGGGAGAGGGTTGATATCTCAAACATAACCCATGGTCTCCATTATTAATATAACACCATGGATATGAATAGCGCCTTGCAACGACTTTGTTTTCATCCCCCTAAGGAAGGTGTCTGGACATATCAATAGCAAGGTTGTATTTCTTACTTAGATAGGAACTAATGATGTATTTTAGGCTTGATTGACCCTAAGGCGGCATGTCCTAAGTTAAGTCATGAACTCTGAAATAATGGGTTACACTCACAAAGTCATGATTAAGCTCGTGCAGTGGATAATCATAACTTGACCAAACTAAACGATACTTTAATGTTTAAAAGAGAAAATAAAGAGTTATTTTAAGTATTAAACAATAAAGATAAGAATGTCTTATAAATTCTCTAAAATTAATTTGACCAACCCTAAGGCGGCACTTTAATTGTTAGAAAATTTTATCGTGGAAATTAATCTTTATTTTATGTGTTTTAATTGTGCTCATGCATCACGTTTAATTTCCGAAAACTTTGATATTTATTTTTCTAAATATAATAATAATATATTTGTATTTTTTATTTTTTATTCAGAATATGTCTATCTCTAGAAATCCCATCACTGCTTTGATTGCACAAGAAAAATTAACTGGTGATAACTTCATAAAATGGAAATCAAATATGAATCTGTTGTCGGTTAGTGAAAACTACAAGTTTGTCCTAAATGTGGAATGTCCTGAAGAACCTAGCGCCAATGCCCCGAAACATGTTCGGAACAAATTTGATGCATGGATTCAATCCAATAACAAAGCCAAGTGCTATATGCTTGTAAGCATGAGTGATGTCTTACGAACAAAGCATGAATCCATGGAAACTGCTTTTGAGATACTAGAATCTCTTAAAGAAATGTTTGGGCGCCCATCTGATCAAAGCCGTCATGAGGCTACTAGAACCTACATGAATGCTAAGATGAAGAAAGGTCAATCTGTGCGTGAGCATGTTTTGACCATGATCAGTGTACTTCATGAAGCTGAGACGCATGGAGCAGTCATGGATGAAAAGACACAAGTAAACATTATACTTGAGTCTTTAACTCCTGCCTTTTCTGCATTCACAACAAATTATGTCATGAACAAATTAGATTTTAACATGACACAATTACTGAATGAATTACAAACTTTTGAGTATTTGAATAAGACCATCTCAAGTCAGGCTGAAGCAAAACCATCTTCTTCAAAGAAGAAAAGAAAAGGCAATAACAATGACAGCAAACCTAAAAAGGACAATCCGAAAAAGGCAAAGAAGTCATCCAAGGCACCCGAGAACAAAAAGAACAATGACCCAAAACAAAAGGCACCAAAAGGAAAGGGTTTCCATTGTAATGTCGATGGTCATTGGAAGAGAAACTGTCCAAAGTATCTCGCTGAGCTAAAAGAGAAAAAGAAAGGTAAATCAGATTTACTTGTACTTGAAGCTTGTATGGTGGAACAAGATAAATTATCATGGATAGTTTATTCTAGTTCCACTATCCATGTTTGTTCTTTTTTGCAGATGCTTGAGTCCGCAAAGCAGTTGGAGCAAGGAGAGATAACTATGAGAGTGGGAAGTGGAGCGCTTGTTTCAGCTAAAGCATGTGGAACAGTCCGTTTAAATTTTAAGAACAATTTTCTAGTTTTGAATAATATGCTATTTATTCCTGAAATTACTAGAAACATTATTTCTTTATCTTTGTTACATGAGCAAAATTTTAACATTTCTTTTAATAATAATATGATTTTTATTTCAAGGAATGGGAACAATATTTGTCATGCAAAACAAAAGAACGGACTGTACATGCTTAATCCAATAGAAAAATCGCTCAATAATTCTGAATTGTTTAAAGTAGTTGTTCTGCAAAGTAACAAAAGACAAAATGTTTCTAAAGAAAATGACACGTATCTATGACACTTAAGATTAGGTCATATCAGTCTAGATAGGATAAACCGGTTAACTAAAAATGGACCTCTAAGGGAACTAACAGTTGGAACCCTACCGGTTTGTGAATCCTGTTTAGAAGGAAAATTGACTAAACAACCTTTCACTTCTAAGGGAAATAGAGCCAAAGAACCACTAGAGCTAATACATAGTGATGTATGTGGTCCAATTAACATTCAAGCTTGAGGTGGTTATGAATATTTTGTCACATTTACTGACGACTATTCTAGATACGGTCATGTGTACATAATGCTTAAGAAGTCAGAAACTTTTGTTAGGTTTAAAGACATCAAAGCTTTAGCTGAGAAGCAATTAGGCAAATCTTTAAAAACACTCTGATATGATCGTGGTGGTGAATATTTGGATTTTGAATTCAAAGATTTCTTGCTGGAGCATGGAATTCTATCCCAACTCACAGCACCTGGAACGCCACAACAAAACGGAGTTTCAGAGAGAAGAAACTGGACTCTGTTGGACATGGTCAGGTCTATGTTAAGCTACTCTTCACTTCCCTTATCGTTTTGGGGATATGCACTTCAAATGGCTAACAACATTTTGAATGTGGTTCCGTCCAAAGCTGTGAAAAAGACACCTCTAGAACTATGGAATGGAAATAAACCTAGTTTACGACATTTCCGTATTTGGGGTTGTCCTGCTCATGTGCTAAGACCTAAATCTGGAAAACTGGATTATAGGTCTGAAGTGTGTATATTCGTGGGCTATGCTCCAGAAACAAGAGGTGGATATTTCTATAGCCCAAGTGATCAAAAGGTATTTGTTTCGAAAAATGCAACCTTTTTAGAACACAACTATATGAATGATTTTAAACCTCGGAGCAAAGTAGTTTTTAGAGGAACTAATGACAGATAATATTTAATCTCCATTCTCTTCATCGGTTAATGATAAAACAACCAAAGAAATCACATTTCCTGAAAAGGAAAAACTGTTGCAACGTCGTAGTGGGAGGATTGTGAGACAACCTATTCGTTACGAACATGAGGCACACATTCTTGTATCAGATACTGAAAAGGACGATCCATTGACTTTTAAAGAAGCAATGGAAGACCCTGATGTTGATAAGTGGAAAGAAGCCATGAATCAAGAAATGGAATTAATGTATTCCAATTCAGTCTGGGAACTTGTAGATCTGCCTGAAATTGTTAATGCCATTGGATGCAAATGGATCTACAAGAAGAAAAGGGGTGCAGATGGAAAGGTAGAAACCTATAAAGCAAGGCTTGTGGCCAAAGGCTACACACAAAGAGAGGGTGTGGACTATGAAGAAACATTTTCTCCTGTGGCCATTCTTAAGTCCATTCACATACTCTTATCCATAGCTGCCATCTATAATTATGAGATATGGCAAATGGACGTCAAGACAGCTTTTTTGAATGGCCACCTTGATGAAACCATATATATGGAACAACCACACAGGTTTATTAAGAAGGATCAAGATCAAAAGGTACACAAGTTGTTGAAATCCATTTATGGATTGAAACAAGCATCAAGATCTTGGAACTTAACATTTGATGAAACTATCAAAACATACGACTTCAAACAAAATGTTGACGAAGCATGTGTTTATAAATACATCAAAGGGAAAGTTGTGGTTTTCTTAGTTCTTTACGTTGATGATATCCTACTCATTGGGAATGATGTAGAGACATTATGAAATGTAAAGAAATGGTCGGCTGACAAATTCCAAATGAAAGATTTGAGAGAAGCGAGCTATGTTCTAGGCATTAAAATTCTAAGAGATAAAAAGAACAAGCTCCTAGCACTTTCACAAGCAAATTATATTGATAAAGTGCTTGAAGGATTCTCTATGGAGAATTCCAAAAAGGGTTAATTGCCGACCAGACATGGAATTACTATTTGCAAAGATCAGTGTCCAAAGACACCACAAGAGCAAGAGAATATGAGAAAGTATCCCTATGCATCAGCTGTAGGGAGCCTAATGTATGCAATGTTATGTACTAGACCTGACATATGTTATGTAGTAGGGATTGTCAGTCGTTATCAATCAAATCCAGGTTTAGAACACTGGATTGCGGTGAAACATATTCTCAAGTATCTCAGGAGAACGAGAGACTATATGCTAGTATATTCGTGTAGTGACCTCGAACCTACTGGATACATTGACTCAAATTTTCAATCTGACAAGGATAGTAGAAAGTTTACTTCTGGGTCAGTATTCACTCTTGGTGGTGGATCAGTTGTCTGGAGAAGCATTAAGCAATCCAGTATAGCTGATTCAACCATGGTAGCTGAATACAAAGCTTGTGAAGCAGCTAAGGAAGCAGTTTGGCTGAAGTTCTACACTGATTTGGAAGTAGTTCCAGAAGTGGCGAAACCACTTGTTCTTTACTGTGAGAACAGTGGAGCAGTGGCCAATTCTAAAGAACCAAGAAGCCATAAGAGGGGAAAGCATATAGAGCGCAAATACCACTTAGTCAGAGAAATCGTACATAGAGGAGATGTGACCATTTTGAAAATCGCATCTGAACACAACCTGGCGGACCCGTTCACGAAGACGCTTCTAGCAAAACAATTCGATGGCCATGTACGTAATATGGGATTGAGAGAAATGCCTCACTTGCTTTAAGTACAAGTGGGAGATTGTTAGGAGTGTTTCCTAAAAGCATGTAAAGACATTTGTTTTTTCTGTGAATAAATAAATACAATGGTTTATTATTATTGTCATATTTAGATTGTTAAATTATTGTTTGAATAATTTTGTAAATATCAGAAAATTTTCATATTCATTATCGAGGATGTGATCTTGTATTAGTACGAGAGAATTAAGATCACATGAATGAATAAAAATAGTCAACAACAACAAATTAAAGTTATGGAATTCTTTAATTGGAGTTGTAAGTACGGTTTACTGAGTATCATAATGATACAAATAATCTAGATTCAGATTATTGATGTGGAAAGACATCTCGGTAAAGGTGATTTATACAATATGATTATATATGACATGGACCGATATGAATTAAAGTCTTTATCCAAAAACCATTTAATAATAAAGACTTGTAATTCATATCATAACTGATGATCATTTATAGATCAACCTAAATCCTGAGTGTTCATGAACTCTTGTTCATGTTTATTAAATCTTTTGATTCATTCGTTAAGGTCTCTTCGAAGAATGAGGCTAATGACTTTTGTTTTGGAGATTTAATATCATGGATGGCTGGGAACATGTATCAACAATACGGAATCTAATCTTTCCTAACGGATCGTATATTAGTTCCCTTAAGGGTTAATTCTGGAACTGAATGATTTTGAGCTCAAATTTATAATTAGATTATAGATTAATTATTCACTAGTGAATTAATGGTACTTAAGGAATAAGAAGTAAATTAGAAAGGTAAAATGGTAATTCTTCCATTCTAATTTATGAACTAATTAATTAGAGGGTTGAACTATTGAAAGATGGTTATATCAATGAACGACTTAAGAAAAGATTTCTGTAAAAGTATATTTATAACGTAAAGAGTGCAATTCTGAATTTATAGTGGAATAATATCAGAATTAATAAATTAACTATTATAATTAAAGAATTTAATTATTTAGTTTATTTATTGGAGCTTAATGTTATAGGTCCATGGTCCCCGAAATGGCTCAAACAAACACTGACAAAGGTAAATACAAAAATGGGCAAAAATAACTTATGTATTAAGTAAAATATTTTTCTATGTATCAAACATAATTATGTGTAATTAATTAATTGAGAATTAATTAATTATTTGATTTAACAAAAATATAATTAATTTTGAATTAATTTATTTTTGGGATTTTCGGTATTTAAATAATAATAAAAATTGGGAAAAATCACATGCCATCACAGGCATGTGCTACACGTGTGGCACAATGCACAGGCACTGTGCTACATGCATAAGAGAGTATACTCAGTCTCTTGATTCCACAATTTTAGTTATTTAAATATTAAATAAATAATGAGATATTTTAATAAGATTAAAATATTATTATTTAAATAAAAATTTGATAACTGATCAGTTATTTTGAATTTGTTTAAAATAGCAAAATTTTAATATATAAGATATATTAAATATAGGATATCAGTTTTTCACAGAACGTAACTTTTCAGGGATAGAAAAATAGCAAGAAATCTCTCTTAGAGAAAGAGAACAGTGACATAATCAAAAGTCATTGTTCTTCACAAAACCTAGGTCCAAAACTTTATCAGATCTCATGTGTTGAGAACATCTGATAAATAGTTTATTGCCTATTATTTGTATAGCGAGCCCACACTCGTTCTTTGTGTGCCTGAGAACATTTTGGAAGATCTTGGTGTGAGATCTCGAGGATTTAGCCATACGAAAAGATAGCAGCAAGGAAGGACCTGAGGTAATTTTTCTATTCATGTCCTTGATTCAATATATATATGCATATGAAGAAGTAGATCTAGAAATCTTATGGGATTAATCTAACAATTTGATTGTTGTTCCGCTACGTATAATCTCTGATTTGATCAATAAAAACCAACATTATTTAGATCACATTAATTATAGAAACAGACGCTTTTATAATTATAAATGTATTTTTTAATTAATTACATTCATAGGGTTATTAATAAACTAGTAATTAATTTTGAATTAATTGATTAGTTTATTAAAACACATTCAATCCAAAATAGTAAGTGGGAAAATGTGAACATCTCAATGTGATCTATGGTTTCCATTATTAGTAAACACCGTGAGATATGAATAATGCCTCGAGGCGGTTTTGTTTCCGTCCCCCTAAGGAAGGTTTTTAGACATATTAATACCAAGGTTGACTTCTTGCGAAGATAGGAAGGAGTGATGTATTTTAGGCTTGACAGACCCTAAGGCCGCACTCTCTAAGTTAAGTCATGAATTTTGAAATAATGGGTTACACTTACAAAGATGTAATTAAGTTTTTGCAGTGGATAATTGCATCTTGACCAAACCAACGGTACTTTATATTTAAAGAGAAAATGAAGAGTTATTTTAAGTTTTAAATTATAAAGATAAGATTGTCTTATAAACAAACTGAATTTAACTTGACCGACCCTAAGGCGACACTTTATTTGTTGGGTAGTTTTATCATGGAAAAGTAAATGTTAAATTATGTGTTTTAATTGTTGCATTCATGCATCATGTTTACTTTCCAAAACATTGATATTTTTTCAAATGATAATATTATTGTATTTTATTTATTTAAGTAATGTCGAGCGGTGACAATCCAATAATTGCTTTACATTCACTTGAAAAACTTAATGGTGATAATTTTATAAGATGGAAGTCAAACCTAAATCTTATGTTAATCTGTGAGAACCATAAATTTGTCCTTACTGAGGAATGTCCTAAAGAGCTCGCTGCCATTGCTCCGAAAAATATTTGGGACAAGTATGATGCTTGGATTCAATCCAATAATAAGGAAAAGTGTTACAAGCTTGTGAGCATGAATGATGTTCTGAGAATAAAGCATGAACCCATGGAAACAATGTTTGAGATAATGGATTTTCTGCAGGCCATGTTTGAGCAGTAATCTGATCAAAGTATAAATGAGGCTACTAGAACCTACATGACTACTAAGATTAAGAATGATGCTTCTGTACGTGAACATATCTTGCACATGATTAATGTGATGCATGAAGCACAAATACATGGGGTCGTCATTGATGAGCGGACACAAGTAATACTGGAATCGCTCACTCCTACCTTTTCTGCATTCACCACCAACTATATTATGAATAAGTTGGAATTCAACATGACCCAGCTATTGAGTGAACTACAGACATTTGAGTCTCTTAACAAATCCATTACCAAAGAGACAGAGGAAAATGTGGTAAAGGAGAAACCTTCAAACTCTTAGGAGAAATCCAAGAGGAGAAAGAAGAACAATGATAAGGACAAAGGAAATGGCAAGAAATCTAAGAAAAGCAAGAAGGCACCAAAAGCCAAGGAAATCAAGAATGACAACAACTCCAAGAAGAAAGAACCAAAAGGAAAATGTTTCCACTGTGGAATTGAAGGTCACTGGAAAAGAAAATGTAAGAAGTATCTCTCTGAGCTGCAAAAGAAAGGTAAATGTGAATTACTTGTACTTGAAGCTTGTGTACTGGAAGACGATATGTCATCCTGGATTTTAGATTCATGAGCCACTAACCATGTTTGTTCTTTTATGCAGATACTTGAGTCATCAAGGGAGCTGGTAGATGGCGAGGTGACCATGTGAGTTGGAAATGGAGCGCTCATTTCAGCAAGAGCAAAGGGAACAGTCCGTTTAACTTTTGGGAACAATTATCTTGTTTTGAACAATGTTGATTTTATTCCTGGATTTTCTATAAATTTAGTTTCTCTATCTATGTTGCATGACAATTTTTGGATATTTATTTTAGTAATAAGGCAATTATTATTTTGAAGAATAGTTTCAAAATATGCCAAGTAGAACATAATAATGGATTGTATATGCTCAAACTAAATGAACGAACGCTTAATAATTTAAAATTATGTAAAGTAGCAGAAACGTAAGGTAACAAAAGAAAAAAAGTTTCAAATGAGGATGACACATAACTTTGGCATCTTAGACTTGGTCATATAGGTGTAGATAGGATAAACCGGTTAACAAAAGATGGACCTTTGAGAGAACTAAAAGTTGGAACTCTGCCGGTTTGTAAATCTTGTTTAGAAGGGAAAATGACCAAACCTCATTTCTCTACGAAAGACAATAGAGCCAAAGAACATTTGGAGCTTGTACATAGTGATGCCTTTTAATCAATGTACAAGCAAAAGGTGGGCATGAGTATTTTGTCACTTTTATTGACGATTACTCAAGATATGGTCATACTTACTTAATGCTTAGGAAGTCTGATACCTTTGGTAAGTTTCAAGAATTCAAAGCTGAGACTGAGAAGCAGTTAGGTAAGACTCTTAAGAAATTTCGATTTGATCGAGGTGGAGAATACTTAGATTTAGAATTCAAAGATTTCTTGCTAGAGCATGGTATTCTATCCCAAATCACAGCACCAGGAACGCCACACCAAAATGGTGTTTCTAAAAGAAAAAACAGGTCCTTGTTGGATATGGCCAAGTCCATGTTAAGCTACTCTTCACTTCCTCGCTCATTATGGGGATATGCACTTTAAATGACGACTTACATTTTGAATGTAGTCCCATCTAAGACCATAAGAAAATGCCACTGGAATTGTGGAATAGAAACAAACCTAGTTTGCACCATTTTCGTATTTAGGGCTGTCCTGCTCATGTTCTTAGATCTAAATCAGGAAAACTTGATTCAAGGTCAGAAGTGTGCATTTTTGTTGGCTACACTCCAAAAATAAGAGGCTATTATTTCTATAGTCCCAAGGATCAAAAGGTATTTGTCTCCACAAATGCGACCTTGCTTGAACATGACTATATGAATAACTATAAACCTCAGAGGAAGGTAGTATTGGAGGAACTCACAGCTGATAAGATTTCATATCAATCATCTTCATCATTAAATGATAAATGACAAACTGAGGAAACCTCGATTCCTAAAAATGAAACCCCAGTGCAACGTCGTAGTGGGAGGATTGTGAGACAACCTGTTCGCTACAAACATGAGGCACATGACCTTGTTTTTAATACAGACAAGGACGATCCATTAACTTTTAAAGAAGCAGTGGATGATCCTAAAAAGGAGAAATGACAAAAAGCAATAAACCAAGAAATGGAATCAATGTATTCTAATTCTATCTAGGAACATGTGGATCCACCTAAACATGACAGGCCCATAGGGTGTAAATAGATATACAAGAAGAAAAGAGGTGTAGATGGGAAAGTAGAGACTTTCAAAGCAAGGCTAGTAGACAAAGGTTACACTCAGAGAGAAGGTATGGATTATGAAGAAACATTTTCTCTTGTGGCCATGCTGAAATCCATTCACATCCTCTTATCCATAGTGGCTGCCAATGATTATGAGATATGGGAAATGGGCATCAAGACAACTTATCTGAATGGCTATCTTGATGAAAGTATCGATATGGTACAACCAGAAGGGTTCATAAAGAATGGGGAAGATCAAAAGGTGTGCAAGTTGCTGAAATCCTTTTATGGATTAAAGTAAGCATCTAGATCTTAGAATATCACTTTTGATGAAACAATTAATATATATGGCTTCGAACAGAATGTCGACAAAGCATGTGTGTATAAATACATAAAAAAAAGTGATGGTTTTATTAGCTCTTAAACATTGTCAAACATGAAGAAATGGTTAGCCGAAAAGTTCCATATGAAAGATTTGGGCGAGTCGAGCTATGTTATGGGAATCTAAATCCTAAGGGATAGGAAGAACAAGCTCTTGGAACTTTCTCAGGCTAATTATATAGATAAGGTGTTTGAAAGATTCTCTATGGAGAATTCCAAGAAAGGTCAGTTACCGACCAGACATGGAATTTCTCTCTCCAAGGAACAATGTCCTAAGACACCTCAGGAGGAAGAGGATATGAGAAAGTAACCCTATGCTTCAGCGGTTGGGAGTCTGATGTATACTATATTGTGTACTAGGCCCGACATATATTAGGTAGTTAGGATAGTAAGTCGTTATCAATCAAATCCTGGTTTGGAACACTGGATTGCAGTAAAGCACATTCTCAAGTATCTTAGGAGAACGAGAGATTATATGCTTGTATATTCAGGGGGTGAGATGAATCCCACTGGATACACTGATTCTATTTATAATCAAACAAAGACAGTCGAAAGTTGACATATGGGTCAGTGTTCACTCTTGGTGGAGGAGTTGTTGTCTAGAGAAGCAATAAACAATATAGAATAGCTGATTCAATCATGGAAGTCGAATACATAGTGGCTTATGAAGCAGGTAAGGAGGTAGTTTGGTTGAGGAAGTTTTACACTGATCTAGAAGTAGTTCCAAATATGGATAATCCACTAATCTTGTACTGTGAAAACAGTGGAGTAGTAACTAATTCTAAAGAATCGAGAAGCCACAAGAGAGGAAAGCATATAGAAAGGAAATACCATTTGGTAAGAGAGATTGTACACAGAGGTAATGTGATTGTTATGAAAATAGCATTGGAAAAGAACTAGCTGACTCGTTTACCAAGACACTTCCTGCAAAGTCGTTCATGGGTCACGTGTGCAATATGGGATTAAGGGAGATGCCTCACTTGCTTTGAGGGCAAGTGGGAGATTGTTAGGATTAATGTCCTAAAAGCATGTAAAGACATTTTATTAGTTTTAAATACAAGTACAATTTTATTATATTTGAATGTTATAATTATTGTTTGAATTAATTATATGAAAATATCAAGAAAATTCTCATTCTTTCATGAGAATATGATCTTGTATTAATACGAGAGAATTAAGATCATATATAATGAATAAAATAGTTAGTAACATATTAAAGTATGAAATTTTTAATGAATGGTTACTAGTACGGTTTGCTAAGCATACGAGATACGAGTAATCTAGATTCAGATTACTGATGTGGATAAACATCTTAGTAAATATGTTGTATATGATAGAGATATATATGACAGGACCGATGAGAATTAGTTATCTTTATAAACTTGTCGTTTGACATAAAGATTTAATTCTTATAATAATAGATGATCATTTGTAGATCAGTCTAAATCCTGAGTATTCATGAACTCCTGTTTGTGTTTATTTGATCTTTTGATTCACTCGTTAAGGTCTCTTAGAATAATGAGGCTAATGACTTTTGTTTTGGAGATTCAATATCATGGATGTCTGGGAACATGAATTACAATATTGGAATCCATGATTTCCTAACAGATTGAATATTGGTTCCCTTAAGGGTTAATTCTAGAACTGAATAGTTATTGAGCTCAAATCTATAATTAGATTATAGATTAATAATTCGCTAGTGAATTAATGGTACTTAAGGATCAAAAGGTAATTAGAAGGGTAAAACGGTAATTTTGACCAGCTCTAATTAACAAACCAATAATGGAGGACAGAACTACATATATTGATTATATCAATGGACTATAAGAGAAAACTCTGTAAATATAATTTGATAACTCTGCAAAATAGAGTTATTTTACCATATTTTATATGCTAATTGTTGCTTAGTTCTTGAGTTTTTAATTAATTTATTAAGTTTTTTAGTGATTTTAATTTTTTTTGGGTTTATTTTAAAATTATAGATTTTTGTGTATTTTTATAGTTATATTATTGTAAAATGTTGTAGTTTAATTGATTGAATTATTGAGTTTAGTTATAAATAAAAAAAATGCACTTTTGTTGATCTTTAATGTTCAATTAAATTAAGTTTAAATTAATATTTTCAATGAATTAATATAATTTAAAATATTTGATTATGATTTAATTTATGTTTATTTTGTAGGGAACAAGTTGTATTATTGGTGTTTGAAAAGTCAAGAAAAATGAAGAAAAAATGTGGCATTTTCAAGAAAGAAAGACAAGAAATTGGTTTTTCCTAGGCCCAAAAAGGCCAGCCTAGACCGAAGCCCACGCCAGGCCCACACTTGCCAGCTACTTTCCCCCTCCAGCCGCTTGGGCCTTCCTTCAATTCCTCCCAGCAAGCCCAGTCCACCAGCCAAGTCCCTGCACCATGTCCTGCTCACCCAGCCAGCCCCCTTGGGCCCACCTGAAGGCCCATCACACCTCAGCCTCCCAGCCAGCCCACCGAAGCCCACTGACCCCAACAACCTGCCTGCCACCAGCCACCAGCACCCATGCCTAGCCACCTCCTCCCTCCTTGAGCCCAAAAATTGTCACTTTGTCCCCTTGTCTAAAAATGCCATATTTTTACCCAAACTTTTCCACAAATTTTACCCCAAAATCATCATTACACCCCCAAAATCATCATCATTGTTATTAATTTCATTAATTTAAATTGATTATTTTAATACTCTCATTTTGGGTATAAATAGGGAATTTTCAAGACCATTTGGGTGTGCTTATTTTAGGAGAGGTTACACTACACAATTTCTACACTTTTAAGACCATTCCATTCTCTTCATCTTTTTCTTCTTTTTAGTCATTTTTTATGAGTTTTTAAAGGAAAATTTTGGGGGTTCCTCCTCCAAGTTTTCCTATTTATGTTTGTAATTTTTGGTTTGTAATTTCTATTCTAGTTATGAGTTTCTAATCTTTTTAAGATTATTAAGGTGATGATGAAACAATATGTAACTAGATAGTATTTATGTTGCATGTTGATTTCCCATTTTGTGCAATAAAGTTTATGGATTTTCTTCTTCAAATATTTTCTTTCATCTTAAATATCTTGTATTTTTTATTGTTAGAACATATTTACACTTTGTTCTTCATTAGTAGAAACTCATAATATTATTTTATTAAGGTGTGCCATTAAATTATGCACATCAAATGCTTAGAACAAAAATATTATGTTTTGCCTTATAAATAATATTCATTAATTTATTTTTTATTTCATTAGATTGATTTACATTAAATACTTTGAAATTATCATTTTAAAGGTGAAGATAAATCCTACAATTCTATAATAATTTGTGCTTAAATAGAATGTCTAATTTGAATAAGTGATAGTGATTAATTTCTATTATTAATGAAACTTGGGAATCAAATGTACTTATAAATATTATTGAACTTATATTTTATGGATTCTAATACCTTAATAATCTTCTCTTACCATCTTGATTTCTACTATTAATTTATTTTTATATATTGTCTTTAATTTCTTTATTACTGTCTCTTATTTGATTTTCTTGTCACAAATTCTCATCAATCTTTAGAGCTAGGTTAGAATTTATTAATTTTGGTTTAAAATAGTTTTCATTTTGATTTTAGACAACCCATTTGGGTTCGACCTCGTGCTTACACAAACACTATACTTCAAATACGATTCATGCGCTTGCGAGTTATAAATATTTAAAACATACCCGTTTTGGGTCCATCATAATTCTATAAATACTTAGAGTGCAATTCCATATTTATAGCGGAGTAATCATGGAATTAATAAATAAGAATATTAGATTAAAGAGTTTGATTAATAATCTGGTTTATTGGAGCTTCATATTATAGGTCCATGGTCCCCAAATCACCTATGTCCTACACTATCGAGGGTAAGGATATCAAAAGAAAGATTTGTAGAGAGAATGGCTAAATTGCAAAGGAATTAATTTTCTAGGGCAAGGAAATAATTATGTGATAATTATGAGTAATTGATTAATTATGAATTAATTAATTATTTAACTATATTGTTTTTATTTTGAAAAAGTGTAGGTTAAAATTAATATTAATCTTGTTTTGATTAATATAAAGAGAGAAAATAATAATATCTTATTTAGAATATGATATTTATTTATTTATTTTAAAACTGATATTTTAAGATAAAGTTAATTTTGAATTAACTGATATTTATGTTGCGATAAATATATTGTCTTAAAAGTTAATTAAATAAATAAATGAGAAAATTAGGGAAACCCAAATAGGGTTGGGCAACACACAATGTATAGTACAGTGTGTGGCGCCTAACTCAGGGATTTTTTTCTCTGGGATTTGAATTTTGAATTTCAAAGAAGTTTGTTTAATCAGTTATTTAATTACATTTTTATATATGATTTAAATAATTAATTAAATATAAATATCAGATCAGTTTTAATTAGAATTTTATTTTTAATAAAATAAAGATTATTTAATTAGATTAAATATCTTTTATAAGTTTGATGGTACATGACTTTCAGAATAAGCTTTTTTTTATTTTTATGAGATTAAAAGTACAGACTCTCTCTCTCTAAAGCGATAATTTTCTCTAAACGTGAAAACTATTCTAAACCTATTCTCTCGGTCAAACCTCTCTAGATTCTATGTGTTGAGTAAACCTAGAGAGTCACATAAATCAACATTTTGAATCCTACGTGCCCACACACGTCCTTGTGTGTTTGAGGATTGGTTTGGAAGAACAAGGTGTGAGCTTTCATATTACTGGATAGGAAGATCGTTGATTTTATACAAAAAGACTGAAGGACACTTGATAGACTACAAGAGATCATTCCTGATCTGTTTTGTATATGATTTAATGTTTATATATGTGTATGATCCTGGCTGGTATAAATATTTATTAAAACGAGTTCATATATTCCGCTACGTACCTTTGATTTGATCATTTAATACCAATAGAACCATCCTCATTCGAGGCAGAAGCAGATGTCTGCTGACTTTGTGCTACAAAATCAGGCTTTAATTTTTCTTGTTTTAAAGTAAGTGTTAGTAGGAATACAAAGATAGATTCTAAGAATAACACAAATATAATTATGTAAACTTACATAATGTGATTGAGCAACTTTGTTGACAAACTGTTTTGTCTCTTTCTTTCAGTGATAATCCTTCCAATCCTCAATAAGGTCTTAGTTCGTTTAAAAAAAATATAAACATAAGGTTACATAAATTATAATTTAATTAAAATTAATTCTTCTAATATTTTTACTTTTTTTTTCGTGACGGCGAGCCACCAACGATTTTAAACCCTGTGTTATTGCATAATTTTGTTGCGCTCTGTTTTCCTTTTTTTTTTTAATGCTCCACCCAATGAGTACTGGTAAATAACTCACAAATCTTCTTCCACTCCTCCTTGTTGACATTCCGATCTGGGTTTTCGAGGATTTTATCCTAATCCTGAGGTCCATTGTTATATGTTTCAAAATGTCGGTGTCTTTTTACTTTTCTATCACGGTATCGATCTTTCATCTCTCAATTGATACGTCTAGACATCGTGTGAAATCCAGTCAGCCATCTATTTGATAATACCACTACATTGAAAGTAAAAAATATTAATAATTGATTAAATAAATTAGTCTCCTCTAAATATACTTTCTTTAGTAACAATTAAAATAAATTACCCAACTTAATATTTTTAATGACTAAGTCTTTGTAGTGTTGAGGCACTGCTTCCCATGTATCGTAATGTCTGGGAATTATCTGTGAGACCTGGATGCCGACAAGATGGAAAAAAGTAGCATGCTCATCCCCCACAACCTTGTACGAGTGTGGATCAAATGTTACCTCCAATGGATGACTAGCTTTTTTACGTCTGGTCTCTGATCTTTTCCAGCGTTCGTGCCATGACCCTTTTTCTTTGGTGGGGCGGCTGTATTTGTTTGAACGAAAATTAATTAGAAATATTAATATATTAAAAAATAAACAACTTTAGTGGGTAAGATAGAAAATGAGAAAAAATTATCTGACTCGCATGAAGTGGGGATCCTACTAGGATCTGATGGAGGGTCACCGCCGACATCATTATCCAAGAAGGTTCCAAGACGATTGTCTCACACATTCTTCTCAACATGCATCACATCTATATTATGTTTTAACATGTTTGAGCTCCAGTATTCAAGTTCAAAGAAGATACTATTTTTCCTCCAGTTACTTTCTCTTGCATCTCGTTTGCGCTTGACACCCCCAAACATATCTTGTTTACCAGGAACTTGAGGAGAGAGACTGTTGACTTGTTCAAAAATTTGTTCACAAGTGAATTGAGTTGGGTGACCTCTTCTCTCAACTTTTCCGTCAAATTATGTATCCTTTCTATACTTTTCCTTTTTTTTTCAAGAAACGTCTATGATCGACATAAGATGTCTTTCCAATTACTCGAATCGATGAAGTGTCTTCATTGCACGTTGGACAAGCTTTGTATCCCTGCCCACTCCAACCAGACAAACTACTACGGGCAGAAAAATCGTTAATTGTCCATAGGAGTGCTGCACACATCTTGAACAATTGGTTGTTTTTGCCATCTTTTGTATCCACCCCGTTCTTCCACAACTCTTTCACTCATCCACCAACGACCTCAAAAATATATCCATATCCTTACCTAGTATTTTGGCACAGGAATAGGGAGAGTCAACATGAAATATTCCTCCTTCATGCACAGTCAGGGCGGGAGATTTTAGTTTGTCAACACCACAAGGCCACATACTGTACGACAGACTCATGTTCTCGAATGGATTAAACTCATCGGCAGCCAATCCAAGACAAACATTTCTAGGATATTTTGCAAACTCAGGATGTGTGGCGTCAAAATCCTTCCACACAAATCCATCAACCGGATGAAGCATCACCCCATCGTCTTTCGATCTCCCTGTATGATGCCATTTTTATGTTATCCGGTGTATGCCTTGAACTGTACATTTGTTTTAATATGAGGATAAGCATAAAATAACACATGACCTTCTGCAGAACCTGTTTCCCCCCTCATATTTTCATTGATCCGTATACTACTCCCACACACCAGACATGAATCTTTACTTGCATGCTCATTGTAAAATAAGGAGCAACCATATTTACACACATGGATTGACTGGTATCCCAACCCTTACTTGCTTAGTTTCATTAATGCCTCATAGTGTGTTGCAATAATTTTATTATCTTTTGGAAATGCAAACTTCAGTAACTGTAAAAATTCGTCAAATGAGTTGTTAGGCCACTTCCACCTCACTTTCCTGTGCCTCAACTTCGCTAAAAAGTTTAGAGATAATATCCTTCCACACCATCTGCTTTGTCTGCATTTTTCGGTGATACAAAATCATCAACGACATCTCTCATCTCGTCTATGTCTTCATTCTCCTCGACTACCTCATTAGGAACACCTACTTCCTGTGAGATTGGTTAAATATAATAGTTAAGATGTTTACACATTGATGTGCAAAACACTTAACGATTTTCACTTAAAGAGAAGTGAAAACATGAGATTGTGTAGAAGGTATCTAAAAGTGGCTTTTATGGGTCTAAAGTGATACAATGAAGTATATAAACATTCCCAAAAAGTTTGGTGGCATTTGAAGCAATTTTTAGGACCATTGGAGTGGTCCAAAGTCAGAGAGGGTGGCGATACGTTGCCCCCTAAGTGGCATAGCATTGCCTAAATGTGAAGGGCTTCAAAAGTCCTAGCATGCGATGCATCACTTCCTAGTAGGAAACGTATCGCCTGTCAGGCGATACATTGCCTACGTGTAGGCGATGCATCGCTTGGGTGGCCTTTTAGAGTTGTACAGTTTACGTAAAATGCTCCAAATGATGTGTTTTAAATGCTCTAATCCTATTGGTTAGACTAATGATTATGCCTACACTATATATATATAGGTTATTAGAGTTGAAAAGTCTTGATCACACTTTCCAACTCTCTCTCTCTAAAACTCATTCTCTCTCTAGCTCTCAAGACCAAAGTTTTCTCCAAGAAACTCATCAAGCTTGCTTAACTTGCATGAGTTTCAAGGCTTGTTCAATTCCAAATCTCATTTTACTTAGTTGAAGCTTCAAGCAATTGGGAAGTATTGGAATAGATATTTTGGACAACAATATTCTTATTGTGTATAAGCCTTAGATGCTCTCCAAATTTGAAGATTCAAGTTGCTTAATACAAAGGTTGTATCTCTCTTACCCTAATCTTGTATTTTGTAATTCTATTATGTTATTCATTGTTACTATTGATGATTAAATGTATCTAAATTCATCTTATCATCATTTAGTTCATTATATTAAAGATTAACATTCATATCATGAACATGTTTATTTGATTATCAAGAATTGTCTTCATACTTTGAATTTGAATCTTGATCAACATCTAGGGTTTGGAATATTGTATTATTATCATAATTCATTGTTGATTTGCAAAAGGTAAAGCCATATATTCCCAACACTTCCGCTTCCCCATGGTAAACCTATTTTTGATCATTTGCTTGTAAACCACAATCAAAGATATGAGCCTCCACCATATCCACAGGTTTCAGTCAAACATTCAAACATCTAACACGCGGACAAAGGTTCCTCCCGTTGCAGTCTACGTGGTCCTTCGCCATTCTCAAGAAGGCTTGGAGACTGTTCCAATAAGCATCATCGTGTTGATTTCTCATTTTCTTCCAACTCTTATCAATCGCCATCTATGGTACAATAGTAAAATATCATTAAGTAGAATTGAATATGCATGTGTGTGTCCTAATCTACCTTTTCACTATACTTCTAAAAGGATAAATAACCTATCCCATTCAGTTTTGTAGTATACATATAATTTAATCTACACTCATTTATGTAAAAAAATTGGCAGCACCTCCTTATGGTTCTCATAAGTGGGTTGTAACGCCCTGGTTAGTCAAGACTGTTACACTGTTTATTTTAAATAGTGCTAAACCCACTAAACGAGTCATTTGGCCATAAACGTGCAATTAAATGTGATTAACAGTCCAGGGTTAAAAATTTCAATAAAAAGGAACATATATCTCGTTAAACGTTAAGTTGTACATGGGATCCCATAATAAATGTTTACAAAGTTGTTTACAGTTCCAAAAGGGTAATTACAACTCAAAAGTTACAACCCACCGACCTAAGCGACAAAAATAGGGTTTAACCCTAGTTCCTCAAAGAAACCTTAGCTGTGGTGGTCAAGCAGCTGCATATGTACACATCGCCACCGATGCTCTCCAACCCATGGCTGGTCCAACTTCCCTTTCCCCTTACCTACACCACATAGCACCCATGAGCCAAGGCGCAGCAATAAAACTTAAACATGCTCATAAGCATTGGGGCCAGCTGCCATAATTAAGTGACTAATGAATCATATCGGGGCATGTTACCTAAAACACATGATTAATAAATCACACTAGGTCTCAATGCCCTAGGATATGGGACTAATAAGTCACCCCAGGGCCCATTTCCTTATCCTCTATATAACCAGCCTTGGAGCTGGCCTAGCGTACCTGACGCTTAATTTTCCACGACCATTGAGTAGGACAAAAGTATGATGTGCTCCTGATTAGATCTAACCATATCGACATATCAACCAACGCTCAGCGTGCTATTGCCGCCCTTGACTAATAAGTCAATGCTTTTCAACTAGCGCTCAGCGCTATTGCCATCCTTGACTCATAAGTCAATGCTTTTCAACCAGAGTTATTGCCATCCTTGACTCATAAGTCATGCCCTTCTCAATCAGATAGTGCAAATAGGCATAAATCATATACCAAATATCCAGATACAGAGCATTCAACATGCTTAATCAAAAATCACTGGCATAGTCATAATCATGCGCATTTATAAGGGTCCAAGCCCTAATCAAATCTATATTCAACATTTGGGCCAAGCCCTAATCATGTACATCACGTATTGGGTGCAGTTTTCTTACCTTAGGTCCGAGTGTAATGTAAAATAAGAGCGACCCTCGAGCACGATCCTGATCCTGATCCCTTAGCAATAACCTAGTCACTACCAAGTATAGAATCTTATCAATAACGAGCAAACAAAGGCTTCTGATCTGAGTCTTAGCCTCTAAGACGTCAAATCTTACTAAACTGGGTCATAGGATCGATCCCGAGCCCTTAGGTTTGAGTTCCCCCACTCAAAACCTTCATTGGCCAAAAATTCCTATTTGCGCCTCGGTGACCCACCAATAGAGCCATGACTCTCACAAATAGAGATCCTAGCCCCCAAATCATCTGGACACGGGATGTGGCGCAGCCAGGCAGGCGTCATGGCGTGACCCTACTTCAGGAAACCGCCTTGAGACCTGGCTTCATGAGGGTCGCGGCGCGACCTTGCGAACTCAGCTTTCTCATATCCAAATCCTCTCAAAACTCACCCAAAATTCGTACCAAACTCACCATTCAATCACACAACATTCCTAGAAACACCCATGTAACAAAACCTGTGTTTCTGATGGATCAAAAACTCACCAAACCGTAAAATCCAAATAAAAAATTAAGAAACTTAAGGAAACAAAACCTCAAAAATTCAAAGCTTAAATTACCTCTGATTAAGTTGTTTTTCAGCTAAATCCTCCGGCTATCAAGCTTCTAATCTTCCCTAGAATCGTTATGACTCTAACCTTGCTTGAATCCGAGCCCTAAAACTCGAGTTACTTTCAAAAATGCTAACGAGCATCAAGTGAGCGAACGAGAGAGAGAGAACAAAACTGTTGAATGTGTTTCTGTTTATGACAAGTTACTTAGGGCTCAAGTAACCTTAAGTAAATCCCAAGGCTCGGGGTACCGAAAAGCGTCCCCGGGGGTAAAATAGTCAAAATCCCTAGAATTTCCTTCTGATCGCACTAACTCCAAATATATCCTCGAATATTCATTCCCATTACCCAATATCCTGGTAATGTACTAAATACCCAAAATACCCCTGACCCACCCCGAGTGAAGTATTGGTGCCATTGTGACTTTCCCGCTAACTTGCTCCCTCGGATCGCCTCGTGCCAAGTAACCCAAATATATCCACATAATAATGTTTTCTCACACATTTATCACATATATTCCAAATATACCCATAACATGCCAAATTATGAAAATTGTCCTTCTGATAAGAAATGGGCCCACATGCATATTTAATATACCTAAACATGGATATTAAGTCATATTATAATATAACTCACATAATCAAACAATGATACATATAAATTTCACATAAACACATAATTTTCCATAGTTTGCCATCCTGACCCCCTAAGCAAAGCCCTAAGCTTTATTAGGTAATTTGGGGCGGTAAGACTATCCCCTCCTTACACAAATTTTGTCCTCAAAATTTTACCTGAACAACTCAGGATACTGATTCTGCATATCTCACTCCAACTCCCAGTATGCTTCCTCGACCTTGTTGTTCCTGCATAATACCTTAACCAATTGTATAGTTTTGTTCCTTAGGATCTTGTCCTTCGTGTCTAGTATCTAGACTGGTTGTTCCTCATAGGAGAGATCTGACCCCAAGCTCTAGATCCTCGTAACTCAATACATGAGTCATGTCTGACACATATTTCCGAATGACCGAAATATGAAATACATTGTGTACGACCGACAGTGCCTGAGGTAAGGCCAATCTATAGGCCACCTGACCAATCCTCTCTAGAATCTCAAATGGTCCTACAAATCTAGGACTCACCTTGCCTTTCTTCCCAAATCTCCTCACCCTTTTCCATGGTGAGACTCTAATGAAGACATAGTCTCCCACCTGGAACTCCACATTCCTACGTTTCAGATCAACATAACTTTTCTACCTGCTTTAAGAAGCGAGCATTCGAGCTCTGATCTTCTCAATAGCCTCATTGTCCTCTGAACTACCTCAGGACCCAAGTATTTCCATTCTCCTGTCTCATCCCAATGAATGGGTAATCTACATTTCCTACCGTACAACATCTCATAAGGAGGCACTCGAATAGTCCATTGATAGCTGTTTTTGTAGGAAAAATCTATCAAAGGAAAATACTTACTCTAGGACCCTTCAAAGTCTAGCACACATGCTCACAGCATGTCCTCTAATATCTGTATCGTCCTCTCAGATTGTCCATCTGTCTGATGATGATAGGCAGCACTAAACTTCAACTATGTAACCATATCCTTATGCAAAGTTCCCTAAAAATTGGAAGTAAATGTGGGGTCCCAATCAGACACAATCGATCTCGGAGCCCCATGAACGCACATTATCTCTCTCATATAGAGATCTGTGTATTGGTCAACTGTGTAAATTTTCCTCACTGGTAAGAAGTGATCTGATTTGGTATATCAATCCACGATAACCCACACCGAATCATGTTGACCCACGGTCTTGGGTAACCCCACCACGAAATCCATCATGATGTCCTCCCATTTCTACTTTGGGACGTCCAGAGGCTGTAATAGCCTTGCTGGTCTCTGATGCTCAGCCTTGACCTATTGACATGTCAAGCACTTTGCCACATATTCTGTTACATCCCTCTTCATCCTAGGCCACCAATATAGCGATCTCACATCCTGATACATCTTCGTGGTGCCTAGATGCAGAGAGTAAGGGGTAGTATGAGATTCATCCAGAATCTACCATCTAATAACAGTGTCCATCGGAACACAAATCCAACCCTTATACCTCATCAAACCCATATCTGATACTGTATAATCCCTAGACACTTCGGCTAGGATGTCCATTCTGATCTTTGTCAGTTATGGATCATCCAACTGACCTTCCTTTATTCTCTCCAACAGTGTTGACTGTAGCGTGATGTTGGCCAACTGGCAAACCAGCAACTCTATTCCAACTCTGGTCATATCCTCTGCCAACTCCTTGGATATCTGCCTCACACTGTATAACTATCCCGGACCCTTCCGGCTTAAGGCATCTGCCACTACGTTGGCCTTCCTTGGGTGATACAAGATTTCACAATCATAATCCTTCACCAACTCTAGCCAACGCCTCTGTCTCATGTTCAGATCTTTCTGGGTAAAGTACTTTAGGCTCTTGTGGTTAGTGTATATCTCACACTTCTCCCCATAAAGGTAATGCCTCCACACCTTTAATGCAAAGACCATAGCTTCCAACTCTAGATCATGAGTGGGGTATCTCTATTCAGACTCTTTCAACTTACGTGATGCATAAGAAATCACCTTCCATGACTGCATAAGAACATAACCCAAACCCTGTCTCGAGGCATCACAATACACTACAAACTTCTCTTGATCTGTTGGAAGACTCAGAACTGGAGTTGTAATCAATCACTGCTTTAGTTCCTAGAAGTTGTTCTCATACTTATCTGACCACGCAAACTTTTGATTCTTGCCTGTCAATTCTATCAATGGGGTAGCAATCCTTGAGAACCCTTCCACAAAATGCCTGTAATAACCTGCCAATCCAAGGAAGCTTCTGATCTCTGAGGCATTCCTTGCCTTTGGCCAATCTCTGACTACCTCAATCTTGGCTGGGTCCACCTTGATCCCATCCCTACTGATAATGTGACCAAGGAAAGTGACCTTAGGTAACCAGAACTCACACTTCTTGAACTTTGAAAAAAATTTATATTCCCTTAGCCTCTGTAGAACCAACCTGAGATGTTGCTCGTGTTCTGACTCTGATTGAGAATAAACCAGAATATCGTCGATGAAGATGATCACAAACCGATCTAGATAGTCTTTGAACACCCTATTCATCAGATCCATAAAAGCAGTTGGGGCATTAGTCAACCCAAATGACATGACTAAAAACTCATAATGCCTATATCTGGTACGAAAGGAAATCTTTGGTATATCTCTCTCCTTGATCCTCAGCTGGTGATAACCAGATCGAAGATCTATCTTTGAGAATACCATCTTACCCTACAACTAATCAAACATGTCATCTATCCTTGGCAGTGGATACTTGTTCTTAATTGTTAACTTGTTCAGTTCCCTGTATTCAATACACATCCTCAGAGAACCATCATTCTTCTTTACAAAGAGGACTAGTGCACCCCATGGTCAGAAACTGGGTCTAATAAAACCCAAATCTAATAGCTCCTGCAGCTATACCTTTAGTTCTTT
This sequence comes from Humulus lupulus, assembly GCF_963169125.1. Taxonomy (NCBI): domain Eukaryota; kingdom Viridiplantae; phylum Streptophyta; class Magnoliopsida; order Rosales; family Cannabaceae; genus Humulus; species Humulus lupulus. The sequence continues at coordinate 109,878,828 of NC_084799.1, forward strand.
TAACTCTATTGGGGCCAGTCTATATGGCACCCTACACACTAACTTTGTCCCTAGTACCAGTTCAATAACAAACTCTATCTCTCTATGTGGTGGCAATCCTGGTAAAACTTCTGGAAACATATCTAGAATCTCATAGAGTAGTCTAGTCTCCTCTGGTCCCACTGGCACGACCTGAGTAGTATCTACCACACTGGCTAAGAATCCTATGCAACCACCTTGCAATAAATCTCTAGCCCTCAATACAGATATCATAGGTACACGGGGTCCATGCACAGTGCCAACAAATGTAAGGGATCTCCGCCCTCAGGCTCAAAGGTTACCATCTTCCTTCTACAATATATGGTTGCCTCATACTTCACTAACCAATCCATACCCAAGATCATGTCAAAGTCAGTCATAACCAACTCTATCAAATCAACTAACAATTCTCCGCCCTCCACTGTCACTAGCAATGATCTGACCCATCTCCTAGATATTACTAACTCCCCAGTGGGCAATAAGTTCCTGAACCCTACAACATAATAATCACATGGTCTACACAGTCTATCAATAATTCTACTAGCAACAAAAGAATGTGTAGCACAAGAATCAATCAAAATAATATAAGGGATTCCAACACTAAAAAGTTGACCTGTGACTACTGAGGGACAAGCCTCAGTTTCTGCCTGTGTCAATGCGAATACTCGAGCAAGGGTCGAGCTATCCTCTTTTCTTGGTTCTTTATTTCTTGCCTTCGGGCAATCCTTATTTAAGTGTCCCACTATCCCGCATAAAAAGCAGGCCTTTTCCTGACACTCTCCTATATGGTGCCTCCTACATCTAGCGCACTATAGAAAAGTCCTCCATCCCTCATTGCCACCCTAGCATCCTATCTCAATGCCACGTGGTCTCCTATCAAGGACTGGAGTTGGAAAGGCATCTAGAGCCTTCCTTTTCTGATCACTAGGACCCCGCCCTTACCTGAACTCATAAATGGAGGTCCCGCCCTCCTAGTCTCTCTCTTGGCTGAGTTCTCGCACCAAATTTTGTTCTTTGTGCTCTTAGCTATGAGTATCCTCTAAACCACCTGTGCATAAGTAGTCACTCCTGGCATAGTAGTAATATGAACATCCCGCGCTATCATAGGTTGTAGCCTCTGGAGAAACCTCTCCCTTCTAGTTCCATCAGTTGGCACCAGTTCCCTGGAAAACTTTTCCAATCTGTCACTTACATATGGCCCTGAAGTAACCTGCTGAACTCTTCACCTTTTGCAACCCTGATGGCATCATTGTAACACTTTTCATTAAATATAGTTCTAAACTCTTCCCAATCCAGGGTATTAGCATTTCTCGTCTGGGATATCACCTCCCACCAAATTCGGGCATCCTCCCAAAAAAAAATATGTGGCATAGGCCACACTCTCATTACCAACTACCCTCATAAAATCCAGGATAGTGGTAACTATGCTCATCCATTGTTTGGCCTTAGCCGGATCTACACTACCCTCAAACAATCAAGGGTGTTGTTTCCTGAACCTTTTATAAAGAAGTTCCAATCTGTTCCCAGCCTCTGGCGGCTAATCCACTATTGACACCATCACAGGTGGTGCCTCTGGCGAAATGTTCCCAGCAGGAACCCGTGGTTGCCTCAGGAGGCAAATCTCTTCTTCCTGCCTTAATAACCTGGCTTGCAAATCAGCAAGCACTCACTGCCAGTTCTCAGGAGCTGGCGGAGGGGTCTGACCCAGATTTTCATTGAGAATTAATTAATTATTTAATTTAACAAAAATATAATTAATTTTGAATTAATTTATTTTTGGGATTTTTGGTATTTAAATAATAAGAAAAATTGAGAAAAATCACATGCCTTCCTTGGCATGTGGTACACGTGTAGCACAGTGCACAGTCACTCTACTACACACACAAGAAGCTTCTAGAAGTTTCTTTGTTCCACAATTTTAGTTATTTAAATATTAAATAAATCATGAGATATTGTAATATGATTAAAATATTATTATTTAAACAAAATTTGATAACTGATTAGTTATTTTTCAAATTGTTTAAAATAACTAATATTTTATTTTTAATATATTTGATATATTAAATATAGGAGATCAGTTTTTCAGAGCGATACTTTTCAGTGATAGAAAATATATCGTGAAATCTATCTGAGAGAAATAGAATAGTGATACAAGCATAGGTCACTGTTCTTCACAAACTTAGGTCCAAACTTTATCAGATCTCATGTGTTGAGAACATCTGATAAATAGATTTTGCCTATTGTTTTGTATAACGAGCCAACACTCGCTCTTTGTGTGCTGAGAACATTTTGGAAGATCCTAGTGTGAGATCTCAAGGATTTTTGCCGTACAAAAAGATAGCAGCAAGGAAGGACTTGAGGTAATTTTCTATTCATAAATTTGATTCAATATATATATATATGTATGTGAAGAATTAGATCTAGAAATCTTGGGGTTAAATTAATAATTTTGATTATTGTCCTGCAGCGTATAATCTCTGATTTGATCTATAAAAACCAACAAATGGTACTAGACCCTTCTTCATATATATATATATATATATTGAATCTGTGTGGGTATAGTTTTATGCATTTATTTATTTTTGATGAATGAATGGATGACTTAATATGATTGAATGCATGAGAATGTTGAATCGTTAATTGTATGATTTTTTTGGGTTAGGATTTGTTTATGATTAGATCATGGTGTAAGCCATTAAAGGGCATAGGATTTATGTAATTTTATTTGGTTTTTGACACCATAAAATTGTAATTTCGATCACACAAAGTCAAAACGGAGCCCGGGATTCAGAATTGAGCCACCGTTCCTCTGAGGCCACCCTCTGAGCCGCTATCGGGGACGTTGTACGGACGTCCGTAGAGATCCGTACGGTTCACTACAAGTGGGCCCCGACAGCACCTTTTAATGCCACGTGTCCTCGTCTTAGTGGTCCATAATTTTTTTTGTATTTTTCTGAAATGAATCTATTTTTTTTTTTAATTTTTAAAATTTTAAATATCTTATTTATTAGAAATTTGATATTTAAATAATGAGATAATTTTGTTATCCTAACAAACTTTTTTGAATGTATTATTTAAAAATTTATTTTTCTAAATAACATATTTTAATTAAATTTATTTCAGTTTTTAATTAAAAGTTGTTTTAATTAAAAGGAAAAATAAAATAATGATTATTTAAAAAATTTGTTTTAATTAATCAAGATAATTAGAAAATTATTTTCTTATTATTATTCTGGACCAACGACACATATCCTACCGAAAGTAAAGAAAGGAAGCTCGATGGAGATCAATGCGGTTTTATTTTATTTTAATTTTATAAAGAGGTTGTAAAATTAGAAATACCCAAAAGCACTCGGTTCAACTTTTATTGTTTATTTATTTAAATAATTGTTTTCATGTGATTGATAACTGTTCATGCATTCTGTACCATACATAAAAAAACTCACACAGTCATTATCATGAATCTCATTGGTAGAAACATGATTATTAGGATTGTCTTATATGTTTATATGAGTTGTTTTGCGAAAGCAATTGCATATAAATTACTTACTTTTATTCTTTGAAAACTTGGTAAAATATCACACCAGTTTTAAGTCTTTATGACTTAATTTCTTTAAACCAACTTTATTTTAAAATTATTTTTTAGTAAAGTTTAGATGAACATAATTGGTAATTTAAAATTGGATATGGACCTAGAAACTGGCTTTCTTTCCAATTTTAATTATGTTCATAAAGTTTAAAGAATCTATAATTAATTTGGAATTAATTAGGTTAAAAACACTTATTTCAAAATAGTGAGTGGGAGAGGGTTGATAACTCAACATAACCTGTGGTCTCCATTATTAATATAACACCGTGAGATGTGAATAGCGCCTCGCGACGACTTTGTTTTTGTCCCCCTAAGGAAGGTGTCTAAGCGGCAAAAATAGGGTTTAACCCTTGTTCCTCTAAGAAACACTAGTCGTGGTGGTCAAGCAGCTGTATATGTACACGTCAACACCGAAGCTCTCCAACTCATGGCTGGTCCAGCTTCCTTTTGCCCTTACTTGCACCACATAGCACCTGTGAGCCAAGACCCAGCAAGAAAACTTAAACATACTCATAAGTAGTTAATAATATGTTACCAAACCATAATAAGCATGCCTAGTAGTAATAACCCTACTCATGCATGCATACCATTCATAAAAATTACTATAGTGTGATATGGGGCCAGCTGCCTTAATTAAGTGATTAATGAATCATATCAGGGCCCGTTGCCCAAAACACATGATTAATAAATCACATCGAGGCTCAGCGCCCTAGGATATGGGACTAATAAGTCACCCTAGGTCCCATTGACTTATCATCTGTATAACCAATCTTGGTGCTGGCCCAGCGTACCTGACGCTTAATTTTACATGACCATTGGGTCGGAGAAGCATATGATGCGTTCTTGATTAAATCTAACCATATTGACCAATGCTCAACACACTATTGCCACCCTTGACTGATAAGTCAATGCTTTCCAACCAGCACTCATCGATATTGCCGTCCTTGACTCATAAGTCAATACTTTTTAACCAGCGCTATTGCTGTCCTTGACTCATAAGTCAAGCCTTTCTCTATTAGATAATGCGAACAAGCATATATCATATAACAAATATCTAGATACAAGGAATTCAACATGCTTAATCAACAATCACATGCATAGTCATAATCATGCGTATTTATAAGGATCCAACCCCTAATCAAATCTATATTCAACATTCGGGCCAAGCCCTAATCATGTACAACACGTATTGGGTGCAGTTTTCTTACCTTAGGTCCGAGTGTAATGTAAAATAAGAACGACCCTCAAGCACGATCTTGATCCTGAGTCCCTAGTGATAACCTAGTCACAACCAAGTATAGGATCCCGTCAATAACGAGTAAAGAAAGGCTTCCGGACCGAGTCCTAGCCTTCGCAACATCGAATCCTACTAAACTGGGTCATAGGATCGATCATGAGCCCTTAGATTTGAGTTCCCGCATTCAAAGCCTTCATTGGCCAAAAATGCCTATTTGTGTCGTGGAGCCCCACCATTAGAGCTACAGATCTCACAAACAAAGACCCCAGCCCCAAAATCATCTAAACACAAGCCACGGCATAGCCTAGCAGGCGCCACAGTGCGACCCTGAGAACTTAGCTTTCTCAGATCCAATTCCTCTCAAAACTCACCCCAGATCCGTACCAAACGTACCATTCAATCACACAACATCCCTAGAACCTCCCATGTAACAAAACCCGCGTTCCCGATGGATCAAAAACTCACCAAACCATAAAATCCAAATCAAAACTTAAGAAACTTAAGGAAACGAAAACTTAGAAATTCAAAGCTTAAATTACCTCTGATTAAGTTGTTTTCTAGCTAATTCCTCCGGTTATCAAGCTTCCAATCTTACCTAGAATCGTTATGAATCTAACCTTGCTTGAATTTGAGCCCTAAAACTCGGGTTTCCTTTGAAAATGCTAACGAGCATCAAGTGAACGAACGGGAGAGAGAAGAAAAGTGTTAAACGTGTTTCTGTTTATGACAGGTTACTTAGGGCTCAAGTAACCTTAAGTAAATCCCAAGGCTCGAGATACCCAAAAACGTCCCCAGGGGTAAAATAGTCAAAATCCCCATAATTCCCTCATGATCTCACTAACTCCAAATATATCCTCAAATATTCATTCTCATTACCGAACATCCCAGTAATGTACTAAATTCCCAAAATACCCGTTGACTCACCCTGAGTCAAGTATTGGTCTCGTTGTGACTTTCCCGCTAACTTGCTCCCTAGGATCGTCTTGTGCCGAGTAACTCAAATATATCCACATAATAATGTGGTCCCACACATTTATCACATATATGTCAAATATACCCATAACGGGCCAAATTACGAAAATCGCCATTCTGATAAGAAATGGGTCCACATGCATATTTAATAGACCTAAACATGCATATTAAGTCATATTATAATATAACTCACATAATCAGACAATGATACATATAAATATCACATAAACACATAATTTTCCATAGTTTGCCATCCTGACCCCATAATCAAGACCCTAAGCCTTATTAGGTATTTTGGGACGTTACCTGGACAAGCTAATATTAAGTCTACCCACTTACGAGAACAAATAAGGAGACATATACCAAAATATCTACTAACGAAACAATAAAATTAGTAACACATCAAATTATAGGTATACAACAAACTCAAACTATCCATGCGAACAAGAAAGTCATAGATCATTCGGAGAAGCATATTTAAGAGACATTATTGACTCAGCCTCTCCGAATGGGTTTAAGGCTTTTTGTGATTAAAAATAATAAAGAAAACTTTATCAATACGTGATAATTTATAACCCTTCTATCCTATCTTTGGTCATAAAATGTTATCATCAAAGAGAAAAACAACAAAAATTAAATATTTTCTCAATACATTTTATGATGTCTTACGAAGTCTTATGATTTATTTAAATTATGATGTCATACATTTTAAGATTATTGTAAAAAGTTTAATATTAAATGTTAATAAATAATTACCTCTGTATTTATGAAGTACAATTTATTTGAGTTTAGTTTTATTTAATTCATATTATTATTATTATTTAGAAATTATTTAATAATTAAATTAATATTTTATTATCTTATTAATTATTCAATTATTAATTTATTATTTAATTATCTTATTAGTTATTAAATTAAAATTTTATTATTTTATTAACTATTAAATTAATAATTTTATTATTTAATTATCTTATTAATTATTATATTAAAATTTTTATTATTTAATTAACTATTAAATTAATAATTTTATTATTTATACCTTATTCCAAACTCCCGACCCCTGAACCCCAACCCCGACCCCAAACTTCTAACCCCGATCCACGACCCCCATTGTTTTTGTATCATTTTTTATTTTAAAAATGATTAACACTAAAATAAACAAAATTATAGTTTTACATATAATTAGTGTTATAATGATTTGTCTTAACTCTACCGAAATTTGGGCAACATAACGACTGTATTCTAACCTATCTCAAAATTTTAAATCATGCAATTAACACTCAGAAATTCCTAGAACTCTTCACAATATAATATTAATATCAATAAACTTTTTAACCTACACCATAAACATATATCATTAACCAAATTGAAACACTAATCTTTCAAGTTCACATATTATTAACCAAAATAAAAAAAACATATTACTAGCCAAATCCAAACACTTATATTTTAAGTTCACATATTAAATCTACATACAAGTAATATTTCTAAATTCCCCAATATCAAATACAAATACATACACTGAAATTAATGCATACATAAAAAATATAATACAAACTAATACATATACACACAGAAACACAAACATATATATATATATATCATATTAAAATGCACAACAAAGATAGAAATTTGACATAAAAACAAACCATGGTGTATATGATAGTTAAAGACTTGGACACTATGATGAACACCAAAACCCCAATAAAGAGCTTCTATTTTCACCTTTCACAAACAAAGTTAAAAAAAAAAAAAAAGTTAGTAAATCAAAATCAAATATGAAATTTATACACATATACACATATATACATGCATATATAGATGTATACACATATATATAAATCTGAAATAAAAAATAAATAAAAAACAAACCTGGAGGTGGGTACGGTGGTGCGTTGGTGGAGGTGGTGGCAGAGGAATTCTTTTTAGTTTTAGGATTTAGGGCATTTTAGGATTGGGAAAATGGAGAGGGGAAATGAAGGAGTTGGGGCGTCAGACTGGTGGTGGCAGAGGAGGAATTGGGTATATTTTAGGAATTTAGGGCATTTTCGGGAGAGGGGAAATGGGTGGGGTTCGGGGGTCGATGCCTGGGGTACGGTGGTGGAGGGAGTGGGGTGCAATGGCCGAGGGGATGGGGTACAGTGGGGCTGGGGAGGTTTTGCAATTGGGTTCTGGTTCGCAGTCGCACACCAAAGATAATGACGAAGGCTTTTCTGATATATCAATGTCACTTTTAGTGGCGACACCTGTCACCGTTAAAGGTCGTCGCTAATAGAAAACGACATCATTTTCATCACAAATTTTAATACTCAGATAACTAGTCATCGCTAATAGTGGCATCGAAAAAATTAACCATCCAATTTCCCCTCAAAATTTTGGAACAACATGCTTATAGATTTTTATAATAAAATTTTATTTGTTGAACTATTAGCGGCACACATATCCTCAATTAGCAGCGATAGTGTCACCGCTGATAATATCTTAAATGAAATTTTTATTCGCAATAGTTATCTACGGCGAAGCCGCTAATAACCCCTTATTAGCAGTGAACTGACATCACCGTTGATAATGTCGTTGCCGAAAGACCTTTTTCTTGTAGTGGTATATGAGTTTTTCCCAATTTAATAAGACATAATAACTGCACAAGACATTATTTGAAATATTATATTTATTTTGGAGAAAGTTGGATTGATCATCTATGTATAGGAGAAATTATTCGTTTTACATTTTACTTGTACTTCGATTATGACCTAACCTCTCTTTATGAATCAATTCATGAGTAAACCTTGTTAGAAATATATAACAAAGGGGATGATTACAATCAAAATGACACAAAATATATATATAATATTAACAAATAATATTAGATAAGTGAGGGAACAAGATGAGAAGAGATTACATAATTTATGTTAATCAACATAAGAATAGAAGGTAGAAGATGAAGATCTCAAGAACAACACAAGGCTTAAACAAGGTTCAAAACCTTTGTCCTAAAAGTTATTTCCTCCCTCAAAAGAACACTTTGAGAATACTCTCTAGAAATGCTTCTAAGGATTTATCAAGCCTTCTCTCATACTCATCATAGTGTTCTAAAGATGAGCATGTCATCACAAGTTTTCTAAATTATGTAGTGTGTTTTTTCACATTCACACATTACATCCAAGTGATCAAAATGGTTTCTATATATATATATATATATAGTTCTCATCCACCATTTGATTTTATAATGCCATCAAGCCCCATTTGGAGTTAGAAATATGCACACAACAACTATAAAATATTATAGCTAATGAAAATCAAATTCAAGATGTGTAACTCCTTTTACACATCAATTGATGAATATTTGTGAGAGTTATAAAACTTATGATCATCATTTCTTAAGAATTGTAACTCCACTCTATATGTTACAAAACTTTTCATGATCATCATTTCTCAAATTGTAACTCCACAATATATGTTACATTTGACAAAATAAAATTTGTCACACTCTATTATTTGTCACATAATTTATTTAATAAAAATATTATATTATTTATAAAATAATATAACCTTCCCCCACTTGATTAAATGACACTTCTCTAGTGACTAATAGTTTGTAATATTTATTAATCAATCAAACATTATATTATAGAGTAATATAATATCCTCCCATGCGATTAAATAATTCAACTCTCTATAGAAACCAATGTATTAGTGCATAAAGTAAAATTTCTTTCGCCTTGAATTTTACCTTACTGTAATTATCACAAAGTTTGTTGAAATTTTGGTTGCCGAAGCATTGAACAACTATTCCTTGATAACAAATTGGTGATAATACACATACTTTTGCTATGTTCACGTGAGAACCTCATGGCTCGCTTTTGCACCATTAATGGCCATGTGCACAAATCCATTCATGGACTTTTCTTGAGAATGAGCTCTCAATTCTCATGAGAGGCGGCACCACCCCTAAGTCCATATGGGTGGAACTTTTATTGTATCTTGTTAGTCTTAAGATACTTGTCATCTCAAGACTAAGATCCATTTAAAACCTTTCAGTTTTAACCCTCCAATTAGTAACACTCATTACTTATATCTCAGATGAGACAATTTTAAGTATTATAAACATTCACTTAGTTGACTTGTTATTACCTATTGAACCTAACACTAGTTTGAGTAACTAGTATTAAGATAAGTTACCATCAACCATGAATCTCTTTAGGGGTTTTTAGTCCTATCCCTCAAGATGTACTAAATCTTTTGTAAAAGATTTATTTATTTGTCAATTTTACACTTAACTTATCAAAATTTTGATTCCATTTTGAATCATTTCATTTTCTCATGTATGCATATTTAATTAGTCATCACTCTCTCAGTATTTTATTCAAACTTTGTGCTATCTATAGTTTAAATAAAATATTTACACCTTTAATTTAACAAAATAGTGAGTTTGACCCAAGTCAACACCCCCATAATTTTCTCACTTTAATACTCAAGATAAACATATTTTCTTGAATATTGATTCTAGAAACCTATTTGTTTCTGTTATCGACTTTCTTAGAAACTATAAATATATTGAGAAATAAGAGCTAGAAAGAAAGGCAAAGAAATTAACAAGATCACAGTTTTTACGTGGTTGGGGCGTTAATGAGCCTTAGCCCACGAGTCACTAGTATTGAGCTTTAGAAAGTTTAACAATGGAAGTTTTATGCAAGTTCAGCAGCGTTTTTGCATACAAGAGAAAATTAGATCCTTGCAATAGTACATGAATGACCCTATTTATAGGCAGTCATGTGAATTGGGTCAATTGGCTCTTCTTCCACAACAATCCCAGTGCACTCTACGATTAAGTCGGCCAGGGTCTGCCCTTGATGGAAATCTGGGGACCTAGGCGATATCGAATTGGCTTAGCTCCATGGCCTACTTCAAAAGTCTTCTTGATGATTCAGGTTTTACTTGTCGCAGGGGATGGTTCATTAGTACCTCGATGGCATGGGCCTGAAAGTAAGGTCTTAACTTCCTAGAAGCCGTCAGTAAGCAAAATGTCAATTTCTCGATCAAAGGGTATTTGGACTCCGTGCCCAGCAACCTTTTGCTTACGTAATAGACCGGGAGTTAGACCTTTCCCTCCACTCGCACTGAGGCGGCGCTTATGGCATGTTCTGACACTGCCAAATATAGGTACAACAGTTTCCCATCCACTGGCTTCGACAAGATTGGTGCTTGGGCTAACTGCTCCTTAAATTTTTTGAAAGCCTCTTCACACTCGGCGTCCACTTGAACCTCTGGTTTTCGCGAAGTATGTTGAAAAATGGGATGCACTTGTCCGTGGACTTCGACACAAAGAGGCTCAAAGCCGCTATTCCTCCTGTCAGGCTTTGAACATCTTTGTCTTTCTGTGGAGATGGCATGTCGATCAATTCTCTGATCTTATCTAGGTTGGTTTCTATCTCTCTTGAGTATACTATGATGCCCATAAAATTCCTGGATGCCATGCTAAAAGTGCACTTCTTGGGATTTAGCTTCATCTAATAATCTTGTATAATGGCGAACGCTTTCGCTAGGTTATCTGCGTGTTGGGTCGATGTCTTGGACTTGACCAACATGTCGTCTATGCAGACTTCCATGTTCTTCTCGAGTAGGTTCCAAAACATTCTGTTGACAAGCCTTTGATATGTGGCTCTGACATTCTTTAGCCCGAAATTCATGACAATGTAGTAGTATACACCCTTGTTCGTCTGGAAGTTGTTGTGTTCCTGGTCTGCTACGTGCATCGAAATCTGGTTGTAGCTGGAGTTGGCATCCATGAAGCTTCGAAACTCATACCCAGACGTGACATCCACCATCTGTTCTATCCGAGGCAGAGGGAAACAATCCTTTGGGCATGCCTTGTTGAGATCCGTGAAGTCAATGCAAATCCTCCATGTTCCGTTTGGTTTTGACACGAACACCGGATTTTCCAGCCAAACGGGGTACAAAGCTTCTCGGATGAAGTTGATCAATGATAACTTCTTGATTTCTAGCATGAGGTCCTCTGCCCTTTCCGCATCCAATGGCCTTCGCTTCTTCTAGACGGGAGTTGCGTTCTCGTCGATGATCAGAACATGACATATCCGAGTAGGACCAGGCCAGGACATCCTGGTTTTCTTTTACTCAGGAAATTATGGCAACCCTGACCTCCGAATTCAAATTTCTTCCTACCCGGATTACTCTGGCCGGATCAGTTCACTGATGCACACCTCCCCAATCTCCTCCATATGCTCTAACGCCCTCTCTGCCTCTATTCGGGGGTCCAATTCATCGTCTTCCTGGACCACCCTCCATGTTGGCTGTGGAGGTGGGATTGGATTGATACTTTCCTCTTTGAGAGGTTCTTCGCTAACCATGAAGATTGGTCGGGCGAAGATGTGATTGTTGGAATATCATTCAGAGCACGCAGCGAAAACTTTGCGTGGTGGGCCCATTGTTTGTTTATTGAACAACATAACAACAACAATAAAAAAAAAATCTTTAATCATATAAACAACTTATATGACCAAGAAAACAATCCAAAAACATTATCATACAATACCATTAATCATACAACAAATATATATATAAATATACAATATATTTATGTAGAATATATAAACACAAAAAATCAAGAACATAAACTTTTACCTCTTGAAGCCTATCAAGTGTCCTTGAGTCTTTTTGTAGTTTTAATGATCTTCCTATCCAAAGCTTTAAGCACTCAAACCACGATCTTCCGGAGTGTTCTCTACACCTCAAGATGTGAGTGGGCACATAGAGAAGATGAGTTTGTATTTTAGGAATCACAAGTATTTCTCAACACATGAGAACTCGGATTATGATCTCAGAATGACTAAAATAAAGAATAAGAAATAGAGAGAGTTTTTGTCTAACAAAAACTTCTGAGAACTATTCTGAATTGTGAATTGTTGTGTCTGTCTATATGTCTTGTGTATTTCTCTTCTTCTTCTATACCATATACATAGAGATTTATATTACCTTATTATTCCTAATAATAATAGTAATATAATAATGATTATATGATTTGATTTAGGTAAATATCTAACTTACCAAATTTGAAAAACCATTTTCAAATTTTTAAATAATTAAATAAATAAAATAAAAACTACACAGATACAATATATGTATAATTGTACACGCATGGCACAGTCCTTGGACTGTGTCAGGCGTGTACTGCTATTCCCTTTTTAGGGATTTTGTATTTTTCTTTTATTTAATTATTTAACTAAATCAATCTCCCACAAAATAAGGTATTTATCTCTTAAAGGAACAAATGACAAACATATTTCAAAATTCAAATTGATGATCATCATTATCATCATCTTTTAAAATTAAATAAATCAAAAACAATTTTTGACTTACCAATTTTATTTTCTCCCACTCAAATAAAATAATTAATTTCAAAATTTTATTTATTTATTTATATATATGAAATTCGAAAATTTATATATTTAAATTAATAAATAATTCTAAATTAATTATTCAACCTCAATTATCATATAATTGCATACTTGATCCAAAGAATAAAATTCTTCTCAAATTCCCAAATTACAGTTATACCCTTGTATCAACTCTTACATTGATATTGTGTTGATAGAGCCACGCTGGGGACCTATGGACCTATAATATCAAGCTCCAATAAATAGTACATTATTAATCAAAGCTCTTTGATTAAATAATCATATTGATTAAAAAATTTCATCACTCATATAAATAATTTATATGAACAAGAAAACTATCTAGAAACATTAACATACAATATTATTAAAGATGCAACATATATGTAAATATAAACAAAAAAATTCAAGAACATAAACAATTATCTCTTGAAGCATATCAAGTGACCTTGAGTCTTTTTGTATATTTTTCGATCTTCCAATCCAAAGCTTAGAGCACTCAAACCACGATCTTCCGGAGTGTTCTCTACACCTCAAGATGTGTTTGGGCATAGAGAACATGAGTTTATATTTTAAGAATCACAAGTATTTCTCAACACATGAGAATTTGGATTATGGTATGAGAATGGCTAGAATAAAGAAGAAGAAGAAATAGTTTTAGTCTAACTAAAATTCTGAGAACTATTCTGAATTGTGTTATTTCTCTATTGTGTATTGTCTGTTATTCTCTTCTTCTTCTATATCATATATATAGAGATTTATATTGCCTTAGTATTCCTTGTTACACCCAGATTTTGAGACATGAGATTGTGACCTCGAAAGCTGGACTCGTCAAGTGTGAGCTCGAGATATCTAAAACGCAAGTTCGTGGCCCAGATGTCAAACCCTTGAATCAAGATGGCAACCTCGAAGACATTTTAACCTTGAAGTTCTTTCTGAGCTCGAAAGAACTTAGCATCGGGGTATATCTGTTGTCGGGTGTCTTCGGATCAAGTAGCATGAGCTTAGCAAGATTACAAGCTCGGAATGTAACAGCCTCGATGGTATCTACCCGCTCCGAGCTGGTCTTGGAGTAAGGCGGCTAGTTCATAACTTATTTATAGACCTGGACCGACATGATGCTGATTGCCGACCTCGAAAGATTTAATGGGTCATCTGATATAACGCGTTCCATGCATTTAAAGATATTTATTGTTGTAACATTCCAACATTAAAGGGATATTAACAATTCTGTTATTCGCCCCTGGTCTTTAGGGGATGTTTCCTTGTATATAGGAGTTACAATATTTAATATCATTATTTTAATTAATAAGCAGAAGTATCTTCCCAAAATATGTGGGAATGAACTCTGAAAACTCTCTATAAGTAGAGAGTTCATGAACATTTGTAGAGGACGGATCTTTGGATATACTGAGAGAAATTCTGGAGAATTCATCCCTGAAGGATTTCCAGAAAACTCCAAGTCTTAATAAAATAGACTCGTGGACTAGGCAGAGTTAACTGCTGAACCACGTAAAATTCTTGTTGTTCTACCATATTATTCATCTGCGCCATAGTTCTTATTGTTTAATTGCTCTACATTTTAAGTTGACGAAAAATGGCGTCAACAGTTTGGTGCTTTCATTGAGAGCCTTAAGCATTACAATCCCTGATTAGCTATGGCCGCAAATGATCATAATGTTCCTGAAGAAAACTATCCACGACGCCCTGGGAAGCAGCCAATGATGGATCCAGAACCAGAAGAAAGAAGTGAGTCCTCCAATTCTCGAGGACCTTCGGCACCTCTGGCTCCCAGGGACGATGAGGACATGTATTATAATTTTGAATGGTATGTCCCCATTATGGAACTCGAAAATCGACAGTTAAGAAAACAGTTGGCTGAGGCCAAAAAGCGGAACGAGGAGCTGGCCAGGTTAGCTGCAGAGGCGCAGGCTGCTCAGCCTCAACCTCCGTCTGAGAACCAAGCCCCACCTCTGCGGGACGTTCATGTTCCTCCCCGCCAGCCTCATGGGAGACCTCGCAAAAACACTGCCACAAGAAGAATGGAGCAACCTCCGCCACTAGCAGAGCAACCTACTCTCTTGAGGCCCCGAAGAAACACCAGCGCTAGAGCTCCGGTTAACTCAACTGCTGAGTTACCAGCTGAAACTGGGAATAACCGAGCCCCTGTAGAGGCTCGGACTCAGAATCCTGGTAACAGCGAGAATGTTACCGAGCCGGCACAGGCGAACTCGGGACCATCTAGACCCCGAAATGGGTGGTAGCCACCGTCACCCATACGGTTCCCTCCATCGCCAATAAGATATCCCTCACCTCCTCAGAGGAACACACAACCGACTCAGGGTGATAGGGAAAGGCGAGATTGACGAAAGCAGGGGAATGGAGAAGCGGCTAGAGAACGGAGAGGCGCCCAGCCTACGAGAAGCCAGATGTCTCGGTCTCGCACTGCAGAGACGAGGCAGCCTAAAAGGAATCCATCTCGAAATAATCATGCGACGAGCCTCGCCAGTGACGACTTAGGGAACACCAGATCAGTCAGTATGTATGATCAAGGACGTAGAAATACTGGGAGCCAAAGGAACCCTGACTTGCGGGAACACCTGAATCAGAATTGGGGTAGTGGTAATCCCTCAAACCCAGATCTTAGAGATCGCCTAAATGGGCGGAAGGATCCCCTGCGAAGGCGCGAGCCTGGAATTGTGATCAATGATAACCAATTTCAGGCGAGACCCCCTTTGGACCCAGTTCAGGATAGAATTGACCAACTGGAAAGAGCATTTAGGCTCTTACAGAATGAGCAAGGTTGGAATCGAGACGAAGATTCTGATGAGGAGCTCAAGCCATTCGCTCCCCACATTTCCAACACTCTGTTTCCTTTCGGATTCCTCATGTCCCACCTTTTGAAGGGAAATCCGACCCGTATAGTCATTTGAGTACATTTAATACTATAATGAGAGCAAGTAATGTGGGTTACGAGCTCAGATGCATGTTATTTCCAGCATCGCTTACAGGACCAGCGAAAAACTGGTTTGAAAAATATAAAAGACATTCAATCACTTCTTGGGATCAGTTGTCGAAAGATTTCAAGAAAAAGTTTAGAGCCATGATCGAGGTAAGACCCGAGGAATCAACCTTGACCAACATCCAGCAACAACCAAATGAAACATTGAAGAGCTACCTTACAAGATTCAATCTGGAAGTAGCCCGAGCTCGGGATGTAGATGACAACGGTCATTTAATGGCCGTCTAAACTGGGGTAATGTCGGGAAGTCCCCTTTGGGAAGATATGCAGAGGAATCTTGTAAGGTCCTTAATCGAGTTTAATCGGCGAGCTCAGAGGTTTATCAACGTAGAAGAGGCGAGGTCAACGCTGAATATGACCTCTCACAACAATAAACGTAAACTCTGCCTCGACCTCGGCGGACCCGTCAACCTCGAAACCCCCTGTCGAAAATCCTTCCAAAAGAAAGAAAAATGAAGGAAGTAACCCCGAGGCAGAAGTGGGAAAGAAGAAGAAAGGGGGAAGATACTTTTCTGTGTACAAGGTGTACACCGAGCTCAACGAGTCTCGGGAGAATATTTACCTAGCTAATGAAAACCAGGTCCCTTTCAGGCGTCCAAACCCCATGAGAAATCAAAAGTCCAAGAGAGACTCCACTAAATACTGTCGATTTCACAGAGATACTGGGCACACTACTGATGAATGCAGGCAACTGAAGGACGAGATCGAAGGACTGATCTCGAGGGGATACTTCAACCAGTATGTCAGGAACCAGAACAATAATCAGGCTTATACCAGCCAGAGGATAGTTGCGCTGCCGCCTACTCAAAACAACAATTCTCGAGCTAAGGAAGAAGAGAGACCCCTCCGATTGATGGATAAGATGTGGTAACCATCTCGGGCAAGCCTCACCTCGCAGGATCGGGCAAGAACGCCCAGAAGCGATACATGAACAAGCTGAAAACTGGGGACGGGTCCCCTTATGAACCCGAACCCAGAGCTCCAAAGTACCAAAATGTTGAATCTCAGCCTATAAACTTTACTGAGGACGATGCGCCCCATGTTCAGTTTCCTCACAACGACCCACTGGTCATCACCTCTTTCCCTTCTTTGCGAACTCGGTCCGGCCTTGATTCTTACCAGACCATTTTCCCAAGGAAGTGTTTAGGCTTGCCTCAACCGCTTCAGTCTGGGATGGTTGAACAGCTCCAGGAGCGACACTATATCCGGTTGGTTCCATTCCTTACCCAGAGAAAGAGGCCGAAGAAGTTGGAGCATATCCCGATGAAGTAGGTGCATAGACGGTCGGAGTCATGAACTGCATCTCGAGAGTTCCAGCAGGTCCGGACATCGCTGGAGGTGCCTGATAGAGATTTTTCGGGTACTGCACTCCGTATCCAGGAAGGGTTTATGTTGTTGATTGGGATGCTAGCTGCCATCTGGAATCTTGGATTCGAGCTTCTTCTCAATTGATGAAGCCTTGCGCCCTTCTTATAAATTCTTCAAGGGTGGTTGTCGCACTTAGTTGCATGTCATCCCAGAGAGGGGACCCAGCTCTAATTCTGGACTGGAGGGCTACCAAGCGTTGCCCATCATCCACCTTAGTCTTTGAAGCTTCCTTTGTGAAACGTTGGATGTAGGCTCTAAGGCTTTCAGTGGGATGTTGCTTAATTTTGGCCAGTACACTGACCTCCATGTCCAGTTTCTGGGCAGCCACGAATTGCTTACAGAAAGTTGATAGCAATCCAGACCAAGATTGAATCAAACCTGTCTTGAGTCCTTTCCACCACTCTTCAACGGGTATGGCCAAGGTGATTGAAAAGCATAGGCATTTTCCATTGTCGCAGACATGGGCTACAGTCATTAGGGGATTTTAGCGGGATAGATGGTCTCTAGGGTCGGTGCTTCTTGTGTAGGCGGGTATATCTGACATCTAGAACCCCTTGGGCAACACGACGTCCAGGATGTGTGTTTTCATACGGTTCCTTTTCTTCATCTTTAGAATCGAAACCTCCTCCTTCTTGTTTTTGGACCAAGCGGCCTATGACCTTTTTGAGATCGGCTAGCTGCTCCATGAATTTCCTGGTCATTCCATCATCAAGGGGAACTCTTTCGTTCCCCCTGTCATTGAGGTTATTCCTCAAGTGGCCTCCTCGAGGGAAAATCTTTTCTTTTTGTGCCTTCTCCTTTCGAGCATTGAGGTCATCTCGTAAATCTACGCGGGATGTGTCACCTCCCGAACTAACAGCTTTAGCTCCTCTCTGCATTTACGCCCTTCGTGATCCTTGTTCAGGGACATGCTGGGATAAAAATGTCTTCCCTGGTCATCCTATCTTGTGACATTTCAGGGCTTAGTACCCTACGGGTGTTTCCCCTGTGGATTGTTCGGGTGATTCTGTCCTGGGACAGAATTCACCCGTTCTTTTCTAAGGAAATGCCTTGGGTCCACCCTAGTTTTTGGAGCAAGAGGAGTCTTCTTTTGGGGGTTTTCTTTTTCTATGGGATCAGCCGCTTTGGCTTTCCCTTTCTCTTGAACTGGGTTCGAAGGACCGGTTCCGGGATGAATGGATCGTTCCGGAGGAGGAGTAGGGATCGTGGCGTTGTTGGGAACGCCAGTCGCTATAGGTGGGATAGGTGGCTGAGTTCCTCGGGGAGAAACAACTGAGGGATTGACTGTAAATCCCCGAGCAGCAATAAAATCTTGAAGAGCCAGGAGGGACTCTTGCATCTGGCGGGTGGTCTCTTGTTGTTCCGCCATCCTTACTTCTTGGTCGAGGACCACTTCCATATCCTCTTGTTCAAGTTCCACATCTTCTCGCCAGTATCGATGGGATTCTCGGCCTCATGGTCTTCATACCCCTCTTCGTCTTCCTCGTAATAGTCTTCATCATATTTACCCCCTTCTCTGAAGTTATTGGGGTCATCAAGAAGGGGCCCGTGATAAGGTATATCCTCTAGTAGATCATGAGGAAGTTGCTTGTTTTGCAATGGTTCTCCATTTTCTTGTTGCTGTTGTTGAGCGAGATCAAACACAGTGTGTCTGGCATTCACCATCTTTGTAGATGACAAAGGCTGGTTCAAGATTTCTTCAGGCTCTCAATGAAAGCACCAAAATGTTTACCGAGTTTTTCAGAAACTATAAATATATTGAGAAATAAGAGCTAGAAAGAAAGGCAAAGAAATAAACAAGATCACAATTTTTACGTGGTTGGGGCGTTAATGAGTCTTAATCCACGAGTCACTAGTATTGAGCTTTAGAGAGTTTAACAATGGAATTTTTCTGCAAGTTCAGCAATGTTTTTGCATACAAAAGAAAATCGGATCCTTGCTACAATACAAGAATGACCTTATTTATAGGCAGTCATGTGATTTGGGCTAGACTAATCCGGGCCCAATAAGGATATAATTATAAGTGCTCTCTAACAGAGCTATAATACAAGAGTGTAACATGTAAACATGTCATTAGTATAGGCCCACTGGGCTGGTTTAAGCGTAGTAGAGCCTTACAGCTGCCCTTTGTTTGTGAGTGCGGACTGGTCTGCGTGGGTTTCTAGGGGGATCCTAGGGACAAGATCTGTCAAAGTAGTAGCAGTACCGTTTCCTAGGAATATCATACATTCTCATATGTACCCCATTCTACAAGTTAGTTAGGGAGACCAACTGCCAAAATTCTCGGGGACACGTTAGCTATGGGAAGAACTAGGCTTGCTACACCCGGAAGTATGGTCTGGGTTCATTTACCAATGTCCAGGTTCATCGACCAAGACCTGGGTTCATTTACCAGAGCGGACATCAGCTAGCAATGATGGATCGAAGGACATCCTGATGGTGAATTAGAATGTTGAGGATGGACCTAGAGACTTCATCTGGATCCCACTTTATGGGATCTGTCTCTTGGAATGGATCGTCCGCCACCATAATCTAAATCCCGGGAGATAGAGATTGGGTGCGCTTAGGAAGGTGGTTCCAGTCTACATCTCTTTTCCGGTCCCCTTACTATGCCCGTGCTACACACTATTTATTGGGCTTGGCATGGTCCGGGCCGATAGGGTTTGGTTGCTCATTGTTTGCTGGGCCCTAGTTGGGCTCAGAACTCTCCCGAGAGCCCATGAAACCTGTTGGGCCATGCCACATGTCCAAGGTGGAAAATATGGATAACAGTTTCTATTACTCATTTTATGTAATAAATTGATTCTTTTTTTAACCAAATATCTCAAAAACTAACCTTAGACATCAAACATGTTCTGGATCACCCGTATTATATACATAAAACTTAAAATTATTTATAATGTTGAATTCCAAATCACATAATTTGTATATATACATTTTAATAAGATGACTAAATTAATCAATCGTTTCTCAAAATAATTGACTAATTTTGAAGCATCACCCTCACATTTCTCATAGATGATAAAATGTCATTTTAAAATAGAGATCTCTTCCTTTCTATTAAGTCTTTTACATTATCCTCCAAGATAATACTAGACTTATAATTCTTAAAATTCATCATGAGTCCTTAAACCACATGATAATTTCACAATAAGTCAAAATAAACAAAACCTCAATGGAGTCGTTCAGTAATATTTATGTTTTTTTGTATTTTTTAAACATCAAAATATAAATTAATTTTTCTCTATTTCTATTTCTTATTATGAAAAATAAGTTATGTTATAGTTATTCAGTAACCCAATTTAAAAAAAAATAGTTTTATTTTAGTCGACCCAAGAGACCAAGAATTGGGGTAGTTCAATTCGTGAACATCTACACCAAAAAATTGATTTCATCGGCTGTGAAGACTTTCCCACCATCTTCGGTGAGTCTCCGACATGAGAAAGTTTTCTTCAATGGCAACGATGCAAGATACTCTGTCAGATCAAAATATCACCATTATTGACGTCTTGAAGCTTTACACAGTAGCGTCTTTGTCTTCTTCTATTATAAACGAGTGTCGTCATCATCATCATTTTGTTTCTCTGGCAACGATGGCGTCGACAGTTGGTAAAGCTTATGAATAATTTTAGAAGTGGAAGACGACGATACAACATAAAGAGAGAGTGTTTAAAAAAAATTAAGTAGGAAAAAGTTGTTTTCATAATTTTCAAAATTCCAATTAAATTTTTTTAAATTTAAAATTAACAATGATTTTACCGGAAAAAAAATTCGGTAATGTTTCTAGATTTTCAATTAAATCAATAAAAAATTGTTTTTATAAATGTTACCGAACAACTCGAATGTTAGTTTATTTTGATTCATTTACTTGAAAAAGCAAGACACATCCATTTAAAAGTAACCTTTACTTGGTTTGCTTTCTTATATATATTTTACAAAATGAAATATGTGACACAAATATATCATGTGAAAATTTCTCAAGAAAATAATCACTAAATTTCACTTTTAGTTGTCCAAATAATCTTAAAATCACTTAAACAACTTTTGTGCATTTTCTAAGAGTCTCTTTGAGAATCTTTTGAAAACACCTCTTTGACATCCATTAATTTTTCTCACTAAGATCAATTTGAAGATGTCAAAAATACTCAAATCAAAGAAATTAAAATCTCATCGATTTATTTACATACTTTGATTTCTTATATTTTAAAATTGGTTTTGCAATTAAAATTTTCCCCTCATTGAGATTAAATTAATCATATCACCATTTTATTATCTTTAACCAAAATGAACAAAATTATCATCAATTCATTCACTATTTTTTATTTTAAGATTCAAAATTGTTTATCCAATTTTGTAATGTCTCATCATTGAGACATTGAATATTTAAGAATTGTTGTCACTAAATAATTCTCAAATGTTTTTTCATTTGACCACACTTTAGACTCCAAGTCTATTGGACAATATGCTGTCTCAAATTTTGGATCCACATTGATCCAGTTTTCTTGCAATAGCAAGACATATCCATCAAGAGATGTAACCCCCATAGGTTCATCTTCTCTTATCTCATAATTGAGATGCTCAACACATAAGTGAGAAAATTTAAATTCTCATATAATTCTCTTTATTCACCAAATAAATGGTATCTCATCACAACATAATAGGATAAACATATTCCTATTATCATTACTTTAATTATCATATAACACACCATATTAATATGATAATTCACACATACATATATATCATACATAGCTCATACAATTATTATGCAAATAATTTCTCATTACCATAAAATAAGACAATTTTATAACATGCTACCACATTACCCAATAATCCATTAGAGATTATTTTTATAGATCTCATACTAACATATCATATATTTTGTAGATCTCACATCACAAAATTACACTAACATGTATATACCCAAAATCACAAATCAACATGTGAATATATCTCACCATACTATTATGTAAAATGGTGTATTATAAAATTTAAACCACCATGCTTACCCATAAGTGGTTTGAGATCTACCATTACACTTACCATAAAATAAATGTTCTCCATCTCCTTTTTGGCAACCACCTTTTGTGATGTATCAAGAGTGTCACCTTGATCCTCCTCTAATGGGAACTTTGATTGTATCACCTTCTAAGAAAAGTAGCTTTTAGATTAATGTATAACAAAGGAAATGATTACAATCAAAATGACACAATGTATATAACATTAAAAAATAATATTAGATAAGTGAAGGAAAAAGATGAGAAGAGATGAACAAAAGCCAGAGCACATAACTTGAGTCTTGGTTTGTTCTCTTCCATGGTGAAGAAGAAGAAGCTGATTTGTAAGCCTGACATTCGGATAGAAGAGGAAGAATCACTGCTGATTCAGGATGAGAAAACTCCTAGTTGTTCCATTACCAAGGGTTTGGTGCCTGAAGGTCCCGCGACTGTTGCATTTACTGGAGAGGATGAGGTTCGCGTTGAGGGTTTGAATTTCAATATCGAAGAGAACCGATTGAAAGGGGATAATGGATCTCTGGAGATTGATATCACGGGAGATAGGCAATCTGCTTCGATTTCCATGTCGGCTTCCTGGGCAGATAAGGTGGAGGAAGGGGATTTTCAAGCTTCAGCTCACCGTCGATGGCAGCAATTCACGGCCAGTAAGATCTCCTTTTCCGACTAGAAACTCGAATTCACAGAACCATTATGTAGGGATGGATGGAAATATGCAAGGGTTGATGCTGAAGAGGTCAAAATTCAGTTAGCGAATTGGAGTTCGGCAGTAATCTGTATGGTTATTGGTGCTAATCCCCCAATGGCTGTGTTTGAAGGGTTCCGTAAAAAGGTTTGGGGTCATCTAGGGATTGCTCAGATAGCTAGGATGACAATGGGACTGACTATGGTTAAATTTAATGATGATGCAACGAGGGATCATGTTTCTAGAAAATGGTATACTCCACTTTGATAGGAAACCTGTAATCATACGCCCATGGACTGCAGATCTTAGTGTTGTTCGACTTGTTCGTTCAGTTCCTCTATGGATTCGTTTACATGATTTAGGGCTTCAGTATTGGGGAAGTAAATGTCTCAGTGCTCTATTGAGTACGATTGGTAAACTGATAATGGTTGACAAATTCACTAGGGAGCGCTCAAGAGTTCAATTTGCTAGAGTACTTGTAGAAATGGAAGTAACAGATAATCCCCCAAGAAGCATTCAGTTTCTTAATGAGCATGGTCAAATCATGGAGCAGGGGATGGAATATGAATGGTTGCCTATTAAGTGCAAGACATGTGCTGGATTTGGTCATTCAATGATAGATTGTCGTAAAGACTTGAAAGCTCAAAGGGTCAAAAAGGAATCTATGGCTAAAGAAGAGATGAAGGACAGGAGGAGTGAAGTCAATAAGGAACCAAAATTGGTAGAGCCTGCAGTATTGGTTAGTTCAAAATTGGAAGGGGTTCAGGTCATCCCGATTGAGGGTTCTCAACCTAAAAACTTGGTTAAAACTATTGAAGATAAGGGTTCTCAGGATAGCCAACCTTGGCTTACTCCCAAACGTGTTGCTACTCAGTCTAAACAAGGTCAGGTTGCAGATGTAAATACTAAGATTTCAGGGCCAAGGCAAAAGAAATTAAATAAGTTTGGGGTGCTTCAAGAGCAAGTGCTTGGTAGTAAAGAAGGTAATTATGTTTCTATCTCTTCTAATCGATAATTTCAATATACTGAGTTGGAATTTGAGAGGGCTCAATAGTTCTAATAAGCATAACTCAGTTAGTGACCTTTGTAGAAGGAATAAAATAGGAGTTGGTGGTTTCTTAGAGACTAAAATGAAGGGGAATAAAATTAGAGATTTCATGGAGCATAAACTTCCAAACTGGGAGTTTTATACCAGTTCGGTTACTGAAGATAGACTTTTGATAGTTTGGAGGAAGATCTTTGTTAGGGTCAAGATTCTTGAGGAATCTAATCAATTTTTTCATTGCTTGGTTAAGATGGCTGGTTTGCAGCAAGACTGTTATGTTACTTTTGTTTACGGTCTTAATTCGATAGAAGGTAGGAGCAGTTTATGGGAAGGGTTACAAAGGCATTCTCTTATGGATAAATCTTGGATTATATTAGGGGACTTTAATGCCCCTTTCTCAGGTATGGACAAATCTGGTGGGAAACCTATTTCAGCTTTGGAGTTGGCTGATTCTCTTCGGTGGATTGAGGGTGCTCATGTTGAGTCCCTCAAGAGTTTAGGTTCCTATTTTACGTGGACTAATAACCAAAATGGTTCAGCTAGAATCTACTCTAAAATCGACCATGTTTTCATGAATGAGAAATGGCTTGATTTCTTCCCTCATTCCACTGCTGTTTTTCGATGGGAAACTGTTTCAGATCATTGCTCTTGTGTTGTTAACATCCTGCCTATGGAGAAGTTGGGTTTAAAGTTGTTCCGTTACTACAATTTTTGGGCAGAGCATAAAGACTTCAATGAGATGGTTTTGCACAGCTGGAGGATACCTATAAGGGCTACTGGTTTAAGAGCAATCTTCTTAAAGATGTTGAGGCTGAAACACAGATTGAAAAGGTTTAACAGAGAAAATATTGGTGATCTAGGGTTGAACAATCACAAGGCTAAGGAGCATTACCAAGAAGCTCAACATCAAGCTCAATCTCACCCTCATGACTATAGCTTTCAGGAAGTAGATAAGGTTGCTGCTGTAGCTTTTTTGGTTCAGGAAAAAATGTATCATAGCTTCTTAATTCAAAGAAGTAAAATAACTTGGCTGAGGCAGGGAGATATGATTACGTCTTTCTTTCATGCTTATTTGAAGAAGCGTAGAGCTGAAAATGGTATTGTTTCCTACATCACGGATCAAGGTAGATTAGTTGATAATTTTCGTGATGTTGTTTCTCATTTTGTTGAGCATTTCAGAAGCTATTTAGGGAGCCCAAGCTCTGCTACTGGCAGGATAAATCTTCAGTGTATAGAGATGGGATCTAAGCTCTCTTTTGATCAACAAATGATGCTTCTAAAACCTTTTTCTCGTAAGGAAATCCGTTATGCATTATTTGGTATTCCTATAACTAAATCCCCGGGACCTGATGGTTTTGGTTCGGGCTTTTTCAAGGCAGTCTGGCAGGATATAGGGGATGAAGTTTGCTCAGCCATTAGTCAATGTTTTGAAACAGGTAGCTTCCCTTTTGAGCTTCATGAAACCACCTTGTCTCTGGTCCCTAAGGTGGCTAACCCATCTCGGGCTATAGACTACTGACCCATATCTTGTTGCTCTACATTGTACAAATGTATTGCCAAGCTTTTATGTTCGAGATTGGCCTTAGTTCTTCCTGAGCTCATTCAGCCGAACCAGGGAGCCTTTGTTAGGGGTCGTTCTATAACTCATAATATCATGATTTTTCAGGACCTAATCAAAAACTATGGGAGGGCCTCTACTTCTCCAAGATGTGCAATCAAGATTGATCTAAGTAAGGCTTATAACACAGTGGATTGGCAGTTTCTTGAGGACCTATTAAAGGCTCTTTGTTTTCCTATGAAATTCATAGGATGGATTATGGTTTGCTTGCAGAATACTTCCTATTCTTTGCTCATGAATGGTAGAGTTCAAGGTAAATTTAAAGGCAAGAAGGGGCTGAGGCAAGGAGATCCTATGTCTCCTCTTTTGTTTGTCCTTATAATGGAGTATTTGACTAGGAGCCTTCAATTATCAGCGCTCAACTCTACCTTTAGATATCACCCAATGTGCAAAAGCCTCAAGCTCCTAAACCTTTGCTTTGCGGATGATTTGATCTTATTTTGTAAAGGTACTCATTCAGTTGTTAGTATTCTTAACGAGGTTCTTGTGGAATTCAGTGCTGCTACTGGGCTTTCTATAAACTCAACTAAATCTCATATATTTTTTGGAGGTGTCACTGTCACAGAGAGAATTCATATTGCTCAAGAGATTCAACTTTCTGAAGGTTCCTTTCCACTAAAGTACCTTGGGATGCTTTTTTTATGGTTATTCTTTGACTGCTTCTAGCTTAGCTAAGGAAGTTAAGTACATAGTCAAATATAGGCTTTACTTAGTTAAAAATAGGCAGATTTTTGTGCAAGAGCAAATGTACATAAGGAACCTTCATTGTAATTAAGTGAGTGGCTGTGCTGGTTTGTAGCCAGCTGTATAGGTTGATTGTTCTTGAGTGTTTGGCTCTCAAGTTGTATTGTTCGTTTTGTTCAATGAAGTTCATTTTTCTTCTTGATAAAAAAAAAAGATGAGAAGAGATTACATAACTTATGTAAATCAACATAAGAATAGAAGGTAGAAGATGAAGATCTCAAGAACAGCACAAGGCTTAAACAAGGTTCAAAACATTTTTCCTAAAAACTATTTCCTCCCTCATAAGAACATTTTGGGGATACACTCTAGAGCTGCTTCTAAGGATTTATCAAACATTCTCTCATACTCATCATAGTGTTCTAAAGATGAGCATGTCATCACAAGTGTTCTAAACTATGCAATGTGTTTTTTTACATTCACACATTACATCCAAGTGAGCAAAATGATATCTATATATATAGAGTTCTCATCCAGCATTTGATTTTCTAATGCCATCAAACCCTATTGAAAGTTAAAAACATCCACACAACAACTATATCTAATGAAAATCAAATTCAAGATTTGTAACTCCTTTTACACATAAATTGGTGAATATTTGTGAGAGTTACAAAATTTATGATCATCATTTCTTAAGAATTGTAACTCCACTCTATGTATTACAAAACTTATTATGATCATCATTTCTCAAATTGTATCTCGACAATATATGTTACATTTGATAAAATAACATTCGTCACGCTATTATTTGTCACATAATTCATTTAATCAAAATATTATATTATTTGTAAAAGAGAAATTGGTGAAAATAACATTTTTAAGTGATTTTGCATTCTGTCCTACTTCCGATAATTTTTTGCAAAATGACATCTGTCTAAAATTTGACCATTTATCTAAATTTTTCGACCAACAGTCTCAAATTTTCGATCGACTGTCTGAATTTTTCGATTACCTGTCTAAATTTTCGACTAGCTGTCTAAATTATGAGAGTCCATTTTGCAAAAAATTATTAAAACTAAGCTAGGGTGCAAAATGACTTTAAAAAATAGGACATTTTGCCAAGAATCCCTTTTTAAATGAAATAACAAAGCTAAGTAGGATTATCTCATAAAAGTTTTATATATATATATATATATGAAGAGAGCACTTTCTGATAGGTCTTTAATGAAAAATAGCAAACACATTTAACATACAACAATTTTAAACATAAATTTTATATTGAGTAGGTTAATTTGTTAAGAATATTATCATCACGATTCAGGTGAACTCATATCTTATTAGAAACCAACAAGAAATTATTTATGTAAAAAGTCTTATTATTTAAAGATGGATTTTACAAAACAGCCCTGGATAAAATTTGACATTATGTTATTATACCTTAGTGAAACGAAGTGAGCATCAACGTGGGCATTTGGTCTAGTGGTATGATTCTCGCTTAGGGTGCGAGAGGTCCCGAGTTCAATTCTCGGAATGCCCCCATGATTTTTCATATCATGACAAAATCGAAAATGCTTTCATTCTTTTTACCAACTGCTATTTGAAGAAAATTACAAAATAGGAACACAGAATGAAAACGTATATAAAATACAACATTCTTTTAGGTACAAAACAGAAAGGTAACATAAATTTAGGATTCAATTTAACAGAAGACATGATGACCCTCAACATTAACATAAGTAGTTTGAGTTGAGCTCAATTCCTTAATGGCTGAACCAAAATCTTCTCTCTCACCATTCTCACTTTCATTCTTCTTCAATAATAATATTCCGTACCTAGAACACACCTCCTTCCACTCATTGTCTTCGCTCAATCCTCCATTTCTGCTCAAATACCTCTTCAGTTCCAAATCAAGCTTTTCAATTGGCTAAATATCATTTTTCACACATTTTCAGTTATTCATACATAGTTATATAAAACAAACAAAATTGAAGTAAATAAATGAATAAATACCTCCGCATTGGATTCGATTGCGAGTCTAAAGAAAGCAAGCGAGGCAAAATGCTTGCCTACGGACTCGGCCAACTTGATCTGGCCAACCCAATACGACGACGTTTCGAGCCTATCGAATTGGCATTTACTACAAATCTTCGCGCTATAGAACTTCGAGGCTGAGAGTTTTGACTGGCTTGAATTCACCGGAGTTCGATGCCCTGAAATTGAAGTCTTTTTCTCTTCTTCAATGCAGATACTACCTTGATTCAATTTGGGTTTTGGGGTTCCAGGGGAATTCTTCTTCGGAGCCTCAGTTGCGGGCTCCGGTCGAGTGGGTTTGGACGTTGGAGGCTTCTTGCGAGGGACCCCAACGGAGGGTTTGATCGTCGGCTTCTCGGGGAGGGTTCTTGTGAGAATGTTGGAGTTTCGAATGGTTCCGAAAACTCGCTTTTCTCTTTAATAAATAACCAAAAAAAAAAAAAACCATAGAAGAAATGAGGAAAAAAGAGAGAGACCAAACGTGAGTGAAGGAAGCAGAATTGTGTTTACCTGGGAATTGTGGAAGTAATTATTGAAGCTTTGGGCATTTTTTGGATCGGCTTTGATTTCAGGGGCTTGTTTTTGCCTATATTTTGTTAAACAATTTGACATGGTTAAATGCTTAGAAATTCAACCACGAATATAGAAAATAAAATTCAAAATGGTACCTGAAATTGGACGAGGACGAAGATCCATTGGAAGTAAGGGAAAAAAGCATAAAGAAATAAAGGAAAGGGATATGATGAGTTTGAATAAATGGCGGCAACAGGTTTAAGACGAAAAGGCCTTTAATAAAAAACAAATAGCCTCTTTTCTTGATTTTAGCGTATCAACAATGGGCTGTATATTGGGCCTACTTGCAAATGCTAGCGGAAATGGCCACAGATACCCTACTCTATTAGGATATTTACACAATTAATTACAATGTCTTTTTTATTTACTATATTAATACCTTCCAACATATTTTTATTTTTATATACATATTTTAACCGATTTTAATTACTATGATTGCATATTTTTTTTCTTATACTAATTTTGTATTATCTATTACTTTCCGTGATATAAGTTTATATATTTATTACTTACCTTTTAAAACTTAGTTGTCTTTTTGTTTTTATTCAATTAAATTTCTGAATACTTTTTAAAAAAGTTTCTGCCATTTTGTTTCCCCAATAAATTTTTTTTCCCATTTCAAAAACAAAACCCCAAAATTCCTTCTCTTTCTATTCCTTACCGTGATCATTTACCCCCAAACCCATTTTTTTTTTCTTCTGCCATTTCCTTTACCCGGAAAATGCTTGTTTTCCCATTTCAAAAATAAAACCCCATAATTCCTTCTCTTTCCATTCCTTATCGTAAACCCTTGCTCCCAAACCCATTTTTGATTTTTCATCATCCATTGCCATGGTCTCAACTCGGAGTGCCGGAGATAATCTATCCATTGAGTCGCTGGAGAAGGTTGGTCCGATCGATGATGACTTTGAAACCGACGAGTCCGATGATGATAGAGATTCTCCACCGAGTGTGAAGATGCATACAACTCTAAAGAAGATGAAAACTAGATCAAAACTAGATCACCCCCCTCTGTTAAACCTAGAACTAACAAGAAATTGAAAATTATTGATGAAGCTGTGCTTGTTCAAGACTCAGTTTATGATTCCGACCCAATCCCCGAATCCCCATTGATAAAGGTTTGTTTTTTTTATAGCTTTTTTTTATGTATATTTTTTTGGGTTCTTAAACTAGTAAATATTTGTTTTCTTTAGTTAAGATTTTTATCATACTAGAAAGTTATAGTGTTTTAATGTAGGTATTATTTTGGTGTATTTCTAAAGATGGTTTTTATTTATTATTTTTTTGCAATTGTTTGTTATTTCATTTGTTTTCAGAAATTTTATATTTTTGTTTATTTTTTTATTTTTCTCATTTGTTTGCACTTGTTTATTTTTTCATAATTTAAAATTTTTGTTTATTTTTTAATTTTAAGTTTTTTATTTGGTTTTATTTTTTGTGTGTTAAATTTTTGTTCATAGCAACCTGTTTTACATCATAATTTTTTTATTTTTTATTTTTTTTTTGTTGCTGAAATGTTGTTTTTTCCTGTATGTTAATTTGTATATTTTTTTATAGGATTGAGAATTTTTTTCAAACCTAAGAATGGACCATAAACTCATTGCTGTTATCATACTTTGTTTGTCTTGGAAGACATGCCCGGTTTTTATGTTCTTAATCTCCCGATCCCCATACAAGAATGGATCATCATCATTTTCATCTGCAGCCACTATTTGTTCTTCATTGTTTATTATTGATATGGCTAGATTACGTGCTACCCCATTCCAGTGTGGTTCATGTATAAGAAATCCCCCCATACTAACCTGATTTATCAAAAGGAAAACATTTTTGTTAAATATTTGATAACAATCGCAATTTATATTGGAAAGTGTTGTAATGTTTATTTTTTGGATTTTTTTTGGGTAAAAAAAGATTTTACCTGATTGTCTTGTCTTGAACATTCCCCCACGCTTTGTGTGTTTTGTACTTGGGTATTGTCGAAACTTACCAGCAAACGGTATACTGTTTCATCAAAATGTTTCTTATGTAGTTCCATGAAAAACTTTACTGTGTCATCATCATCTAAACCATCGGTGGTAATGATGGATTTGGTTAGAACTTAATTTGTACAACTATGTTTTTACTTTGTACCTTCATTTTTTTAGTGATCATTGTACTCAATTGAAGAAAAGTACAGTCACTAGGAAGTAAGATCCCAGTTACCTCAAAATATTTATAAGTACACCGATTTTCCCAAATACCATTGTAGTAAATGTACACAGTTGTCATATTGGTGTGTCCTGTTTTCATAAATTAAACAGTAAGTCAAATTTTAGATAATAAACATTGTATTTCTTTACTTATTTCATTTTTTTTCACACGATATTAAAAATAAACAAATCTATTTAACGTTCAAATATGTGTTATAATTTTACATATTTATTTTAATACAAATTTTGCTTATTAAATAAATAGATTGGAATACATAACAATAGCAGTTTATAAATGTATATATATATTTTTTTTTCAAACTTTCCCTTTATATAAAATAAATTTGTTTTAAGATTTACAATAGCATTGTTTTTTTTTTCTTTATATAATTTATATATTTAGTTCTTATAATTATGTATAATGTTTTCAAAAAATAAACAGTAGCATACATGTTAGATAAAAACCCTTGAATTACTGATTGTTATCATTTTTTTTTCATCATGTCATTGAAAATAAACAAAAGGTTTTGAGTTACACAGATGTGTTTTAATTTCACACATTATTTAAAAAAAAAAACATATCTAAATTAATAATTAAAAAAAAACATAACACTATTAGGTTTTAGTTTTATAAAAGTAAATGTTAGTGTTAATTATTTATTCAAAGAGTCCTTTTAAGTTTTATAATTTTATGTTTAGATTTACAATAGCATTGTTTATTTCCTTCCTCATCATAGTTTATTTTATTCTGTGTTTTGTTTATATTCTTATATAAGTTATTCTAATTATTCGTAAAAATGCATCATAACATAATTATTTGTTCATGTCCACACCTTACAATTTTTTTGAAAATGGCACCTGAAAATAGTGATTACGTATTTCCATTTTTGTTTGTGTAAATTAGATATTAATTGTATGATATTATTTATGTATATTTATTCATATCATATCATTTATATCTACTATTACGATTTTGTTGTATGTATTTTATTTATGGGATGTTACAAATTTTGAAACTAATACATATAAGGAAAGTGTATGAATTTTAAGGATTGCATTTTCATAATTATTTATATTAAAAATGTATAGATTGTATATATTTTTGTAATTAGTTTTATTGATGTTATTACAGTAATTTTTTTACTTTTGTTGTATATAAGTGAAAATTGCCCTACTCTATTTTGCTCTCATCCTATATATTTGGCCTTTTTTTTTTCATTAATGCATGTTTTAATGGTAAATTTCCCAAAATATCATCTTCTTGGTAATTATGTTTAATTCTCATCATTCTTGTTTTCCTTTGTAGTTTCATCCTTTGCCACAATTAAATTGACCTTTGAATCAAAGTCTGTTTTCTTGACTTGTAAGAATTACAACTTAGAATCAATAATATTTCTATTGATGTATTTAAAATCATTTAGAAAATAAATAAATTATTACAAAGATACTCTTGATTAATGTTTGTGGAAATTACACAAAGTATGATATTTTTTCCTAATGTTTTACAAATATGGGCTTTCTAACTTTTACCATTTTTTATGGGGATGAGTTTTCATATATAATATAAGTATGGGATTTATTCCTGTCATATTTTTGTATTTGAAAGAAAAAAAAACACTATATATATATATATTTTTTTTTTTATCAAGAAGAAAATTGAACTTCATTGAACAAAATAGTCATTACAACTTGAGAGCCAATCACTCAAGAACAAACAATCTGTACAGCCAGCTAAAAAACCAGCAAAGCCACTCTCTTAATTACATTGAAGTTTCCTTATATAAATATGCTCTTGAACAGAAATCTTCCTATTATTAACTAAGTAAAGTCTATACTTAACTATGTTCATTACTTCCTTAGCTAGGCTATCAACTGTCAAAGAATAACCATAAAAAATACACCTATTTATGTTCCTCCATATGCTATAAATAACAGCTGCCACTACCAAGTTCATAATTGAAGCCATTGCTCCATGCCGAGCTCTAGCCAGCCAGACACCTCAGCTACTGAAGTCACTGGGCCAAGCTTTGAATCCTAGCCAGTCAAATATGATATTAAGTATCTGCTTAGAGAGGCAGCACTCAAAGAAGAGGTGAGGATGACTCTCAAAGTGACTCCCACAGACAGGACAAAACAGGTTTGTCACCTGAATGTGTATCCGGGTTAAGTTGTCCCTGGTAAGAAGCTGAGCATTAACTACCTGCCAAAGTAGAAATCTATGCTTAGGAAGGGTAAGCTTACACCAGACTGCATGATAATAGCCCACCAGTTGTTGATTTAAAGAGCTGTTATAAAGCTTTGAAGGCTGAAATCTCCCAAGAAAACCAGCAGCAAGAATCGCAGCATGACTATATTTTTCCCTTATATGGCATAACTTCCTCCAATACCAGCTACTATCTAGTTTCAAGGTATAATTCCAGAAGTTAAAACCTTTCAGATATGTAGCATTGATCCATTTAACCCATAAAACTTCAGGCCTTTCAGAAATAGCCCAGATATATTTAGCTAATATAGCTCTATTCCATCTGGCTCCATCTCTAAAACCGAGACCTCCATAGGCTTTAGGGAGGCAAACCTTTTGCTAAGAAGCAAGATGAAGTTTGCTCCTATGCCCAGAATTACCCCAAAGAAAGTTGCGACAAAGTTTCTCAACCTCCTTAACAATACTCTGAGGTAAAACAAAGATACTCATCCAGTAATTACGAAGCTCGAATAACACTGAGTGAATGAGTTGCATTCAGCCAGCAAAAGAAAGATGCCTGCTAGTCCAAGACTGAAGTCTTAATATAATTTTCTGAAGAATTATTTCACAGTCTTCATGTCTCCACTTAGTTGGCCTCATAGGCACTCCAAGGTACTTAAGTGGAAAGGTACCTTCAGGGAGCTGAATCTCCTGAGCAATATGCATTCTCTCTGTGGCAGTGACACCTCCAAAAAATATATGAGATTTTGTTGTATTTATAGATAGACCAGTAGCAGCACTAAATTCCACAAGAACTTCTTTAAGAATGCTAACAGCTGAATGAGTACCTTTACAAAACAAGATCAAATCATCAACAAAGCAAAGGTTCAGAAGCTTAAGACTTTTGCACATAGGGTGATATCTGAATGTAGAGTTAAGAGCAGCTAATTGAAGGCTCTTAGTCAAATACTCCATTATAAGCACAAACAAAAGAGGAGACATAGGATCTCCCTGCTGCAGCCCCTTCTTGCCTTGAACTCTACCATTCATGAGTAAAGAGTAAGAAGTATTCCGCAAACAAACCATAATCCATCCTATAAATTTCATAGGAAAACAAAGAGCCCTTAAAAGATCCTCTAGGAACTGCTAATCTACAGTGTCATAAGCCTTACTTAAATCGATCTTGATTGCACATCTTGGTGAAGTAGAAGCCCTCCCATAGTTTTTGATAAGGTCTTGAAGAATCATGATGTTATGAGCAATAGAATGACCCCTAATAAAGGCTCCCTGGTTCGGCTGAATGAGCCTAGGAAGGACTAAAGCCATTCTCGAACATAAAAGCTTGGCAATACATTTGTATAAAGTAGAGCAACAAGCTATAGGTCTATAGTCTATAGCCCGGGATGGATTAACCACCTTAGGAACCAGCGATAGAGTAGTTTCATGAAGCTCAGAAGGAAATCTTCCTGTGTCAAAGAATTGACTGATGGCTGAGCAAACTTCATCCCCTATATCCTGCCAGACTGCCTTGAAAAAACCAGAACCAAAACCATCAGGTCCCGAGGACTTAGTGATGGGAATACCAAATAAAGCAACACGAATTTCCTTACGAGAAAATAGCTTTAAAAGCATCAGTTGTTGATCAACCGAGAGCTTGGAACCCATCTCTATACACTGTAAATTTATTCTGCCAGTGGCAGAACTCGAGCTCCCCAAATAGCCTCTGAAATGCTCAACAAAGTGAGAAACAACTTCAGGAAAATTATCTACCAAATTACCTTGATCAGTGATATAGGAAGCAATACCATTTTCAGCTCTACGCTTCTTCAAATAAGCATGGAAAAAAGAAGTGTTCATATCTCCCTTCCTTAACCAAGTTATTTTACTTATTTGAGATAGGAAACTATGGTACATTTTCTCCTGAACCGAAAAAGCTGCAACAGCTTCCTTCACCACTTCCTG
Source organism: Humulus lupulus (assembly GCF_963169125.1). Lineage (NCBI taxonomy): Eukaryota > Viridiplantae > Streptophyta > Magnoliopsida > Rosales > Cannabaceae > Humulus > Humulus lupulus. The sequence goes on from NC_084799.1 coordinate 109,914,424, forward strand.
AAAACTATAGTCATAAGGATGAGATTGAGCTTGAAGTTGAGCTTCTTGGTAATTCTCCTTAGCCTTGTGATAATTCAACCCAATGTCACCAATATTTTCTCTGTTAAATTTTTTTAATCTATGCTTCAGCCTCAAAGTTTTTAAGTAGATAGCCCTTAAACCAGTTGCCTTAATAGGAATCCTCTAGCTGTTCATAACCACCTCATTGAAGTCATGATGATCTGCCCAAAAATTATAAAATCTGAACAGTTTAAAACCCAATTTCTCCATAGGCAGGATGTTAACAACACAAAAGAAATGATTTGAAACAACTTCCCATCTAAAAACAACATTAGAATGAGGAAAGAAATCAAGACAATTCTCATTCATGAAAACATGGTCAATTTTAGAATAGATTCTTGCTGGACCATTTTGGTTATTAGTCCAAGTGAAATAAGAACCTAAACTCTTAAGAGATTCAACATGAGTATCCGCAAACCAACGAAGAGAATCAACCAACTCCAAAGCTGAAATTGGTTTCCCTCTAGATCTGTCCATTCCAGAGAAAAGGGCATTGAAGTCCCCTAAGATAACCCACGCTTTATCTATCGAATAACCGTTGTAACCCTTCCCATAAACTCCTCCTTCCATCTATCGAATTAAGCCCATAGACAAAAGTAACATAAAAAACTTGCTTCTCACCAGCCATCTTGACCAAGCAATGAACAAACTGATTAGACTCCTCAAGAATCGTAACCCTTACAAACACCTTCCTCCAAATTATCAAAATTCTGCCTTCAGTGACCGAACTAGTATAAAAATCACAGTTTGGAAGTTTATGCTCCATGAACTCTAGAACTTTATTCCCCTTCATTTTAGTCTCTAAGAAACCGCCAACTCCTATTTTATTCCTACTACAAAGATCTATAACTGCATTATGCTTATTAGAACTGTTCAGCCCTCTCAAGTTCCAGCTCAATATATTGCAATTATCCATTGGAGGAAATAGAAATGGGATTACCTTCTTTGCCACCATTCACTTGCTCTTGAAGTACCTCAAATTTATTCATCTTCTTTTGCCCTTGCCCTAAAATCTTAGCATTATTATCTGCTACCTGTAACGATCCCAAATTCAGTATTAAGGCTTAAGGGCCTGGAGTAGTGTGCCTGGAGGGCATAATGGGATTCTGTGTGTGGCTTTTATGAATTTAATGCATGATTATGATTTAATGCACGTTATATGACTATTTGATTAATTGTGATGCATGACTATGTGAATTAGTATGCATGTAGACCTGATTGAGCATATTTGTAATTTGGCCATGTTGGGCATGACTATGTTGATACCTGTGATCTATGACTCGAGACAATCCTAGAATGAGCGGGTTAGCAGAAAGTCAAAGCGGGAACCTGTACCCGGCTTGGGTTAAGCCTGGGGAGTTTAATTGAGAATTTGGGAATTTATTTGATGATTAATCAGGTTGGGTAGCGAGCAGGAATTATTAGGAACACTTGAGGAATTAGTGGGAATTTGGGTAATATGACTAAAATGCCCCTTTATGGACATAAAGGTTTAGAATTAGTAAGGGAGGGCATTTTGGTCATTAGGCTTGTAAGAGATAAATTAAAGAAGGGCTTTATACTTAGTGGATTTAGTAGAGAAAAGTTATAGGCTGAAAAGAAAGAAAGAAAGAAGAGAAAAGAAAAGAGAGGGAAAGTTGAAGGGTTTGGCTTTGAAGATTCGGTTTGTGGCTCTCCCAACCATTTCCCTTGATTTTTTCTTGAGGTTAAGCTCAGTGGAAAGCTAGGGTTAGCTGAGCATCAAGGATCCTAAGCTAGGCTTGAGGATTGGCAAAGGATTAGCAAGATCACATCAGAGATTTGAGGTAAGTTCTTGAGGTTTTCAGTTTTAGGGTTTATCTGGTTTTGAGCTGTGTTTTTGAGCTAAATGGATGGGGTTTTTGGGGAAAACATGTCAAGGTTGTGAAGGTGCAAGCCAAGGAGGCCTAGGGTTCAGTTCAAGGTCGAAATTCCACCCACGGTATGATTTCTAAGACCCTATCTGTAATGCCCCAAATTTTCTAATAAGGTTTAAGACCTTGATTAGGAGGCCGGGAGGGCCATAATTGATTTATTCTAGTATTTAATGGTTATATGCATGTTTATGTGAATTATATTATTATATGATGGTGAATGCATGCATATAGGCTCATATGTTAACTATGAGGGTAATTTGGTAATTTGGCCACTGTGGGCGTAATTGTATATTTTGGGTGCATGATTGAGATTAATTAATCTAGCCACATTATAAGGTGGATTGGTTCGGGCTATTCGACATGAGACGATCATGAGATGTAAGTGTTCGGTCTAGTCATGACGGGTTTAAGTTCGGGGCTCGGGGTGAGTCTCGGGGCGAATTTAATGATTAGAGCGTTACCGGGAATTAAAGGGTAACGGGATATGATTTATTGGTATTTGGGAATATTGAGAATAGTGGGAATTGGAGAGCGTTAATTATAATTAACGAGATAGGTGGTAAAGGACGATTTTACCCTTGGGAGTGCTTAGAAGCCTTTAAAAGACCTAGGGGCATTTAGGTCATTTGACTTGGATATGCATGAGGTTTAGAAGACTGTAGAAGGCAGAGTAAAACAGAGTATATCTTTTCTTTCTTCCTTCCATCCCGTACAAGCTTTCTCTCTCACCTTTCTTTGAGTTTTGAGAGCCCAAATCAAGAAGTTAAGCTTGGAAATCAAAGGTGGCAGCTGGGGAACCCGTAACAACCATCAAATGGGATTCAAAGCTGTGTTTGAGGTGAGTTCTAGCCAATGAATTCAGGTGTGCTCTGTTTTTTTAAGCTTTGGTTTTTAGTTGTGAATCTATTGTAGAAAACTTGGATTTATGGAAGTTTAGTTGACGTTTAACTTGGGTTTTGATGTGGGTGAGTTGTTGATGATGTATGGAGGTTTAAATGGGTGTTTGGGAGAGGTTTTAGGTTGATTTGTAGGACTGGTTTGGGAGGAAAAACACAGGGGAAAAACTGAGTCGCGTGCTGGTTTTTGCCTGGACTGGGCTGGGTGCCGCGGCACAGCTTTTGCGTGCCGCGGCCCATGCGCGTCTGGCAGATGGGGTTTGGAGGCGTGCCGCGGCACAGCTTTTGGGGGCCGCGGCCCATAAGGCCAAATTTGCTAAAAAGTGGTTTTTAGCTTAGGGATTCTTACCATAGGCCTCGGAGTTGGACCTAGTACCCAGTTGGGTAGTATTTGAGGTCTCGGAGGCTGGGATTTGGTTTGGGAACCCTCAGTTATCATTTTTATTAATGATACCTTATATTTGGTTATGACTAGGTGACCGCTAAAGGACTAAAAGTTGATCGTTCTCAAGGGTCGTACTTTTAATCGTTCTAGCTCGGCTTTGAGGTAAGAAAACTGCACCCTGTGTATATGTATGACATGCATGGCTGTTATTGATGCATGTTGGTTGATTATTATGTATGACATGCATGGCTATTCTTGATGCATGTTGGTTGACTATTAAATGTGACATGCATGGCTGTTATTGGTGCATGTTGGATTGCTGGATATATGACGTATGATGCCTGAGAAACATGTGATTAGGACATGCTTTGTATACTGGGTATGATATTGTTCAGAGCTTGAGCCTCTGTGGTTGTGCATGGTCCTAACTGTACTGGTATCTGTTAGTAAGCATGCTAAATACCTTGTTTATGGATATTGAACATGTGATATATGATTGGTGGCATGTCTTACTTGTGATCGACACTGACTAGTCAGGGACCGACTCTAATGTTGATGATCACGCATTGAATGGCTCTATGGCATTAATGTGGGACCGACCCTAAGGTCGAAGAACTATTAAGCGCTTGCCTGGTCTACGACCAGATGACTATAGCCAAGGTATATGACCCCGGTGACCGTTTGTCACATGGCTAAGGGACGTTGTCCATAGTTTCGACTCTAGAGTCGTGAGGAAGGTTATGTTGGTGACTAATCACCTTGCACCTGTCCTAATCAAGCTTAAGTCAAGAATCATGCATTGAATGGCTCTATGGCATTAATGCCAGACCGACCCTAAGGTCGAAGAACTATTAAGCGCTTGCCTGGTCTACGACCAGATGTTTATGGCCAAGGTATATGACCCCGGTGACTGTTTGTCACATGGCCAAGGGACGCTGTCCATTGCACGACTCTAGGGTCGGGAGGAAGGTTATGTTGGTGACCATTCACCATGCACCTGTCCTAATCAAACTTATGAAAGGATCACTTGTCAGTTAAGCCCTGGTGACCTTATCGTCACATGGCTAGAAGGAGCGATGCTCAGTATTGTGACTTTTGGCTATTGTCACCTATTTGTTTGGACTGATAGTCCTGAATGGTTATTATGATCGTTGTTGATATTATATCATGCTTTATTGGGTTTTCTTGCTGGGCTTCGGCTCACGGGTGCTACGTGGTGCAGGTAAAGGCAAGAGGAAGTTGGACCTTCCTTGAGTTGGAGAGCTTAGGTGATGATGTGTACATATGCAGCTGCTCGTCCGCCACGGCCGAGGTTTAAAGTGGAACTAGGGTTGAACCCTGTTTTGCCGCTTAGAACGGCCTGTTGTAAATATTTTCTGTAATAGACTCTGAAATTATATTTTCGGGATCCCAATGTATAAATTAAACGTTCTAGTGAAACGTTACATCTTAACCAAAATGTTTAATCCTTAAACCGCTAATCATACTTAGTACACGATTTTGGCCAAATGACTCGATTAACGAGTTTAGCACTGTTTACAAGGCACACCGTAACGGTCCCTGGAGTTTGGGGCGTTACACTATCCTTGTTGTTTGAATGGATTTCTGGTTTTTGGGTTGTTTGTGTTAGATTTTGAGTTTTTGGGTTGCTTGAGCTTGGGATTGGGTCCTTGGGATGCTTGGAATGAGTGTGAGGTGTGTATAAGTTTGTTTTTGGGCTTGGAAAAGAGTTGGACAAGTTTGGGGTTGAAATGGGAGAAGAAAATCGCAAGATGCAATTTTTGGTTTTGGTCTGCTGCAACTAGCGCTACAGCGCTAGTCAGGGGGCGCTGTAGCACTAGCCCTGTTCTGGTGAGGGTGGTTCTGCTTGTAGCACTACAGCGCCCTCTTTTGAGCGCTGTAGCGCTGCACTGTTCACAGAGGGGATATTTGGGCTTTTGTGAAGGGATTTTGACCTAGGGTTCCGGGCTTGATTCCGTCACTTTGTTTTGGGGATCTAGGACTTCCCGGGGGGCTCGGGATTAGTCCCGAGGCTAGGTTTTGGACTTGAGGATTGGTGATGAATTTGACTTGTGGATTTTTCTTAGGTAGGCGCTAGGGCTCGGGTAAGATCGTGCTCAAGGAGTCAGGTTGATCAAGGCTACTGAGTCTAAAGGTAAGAAAACCGTAACACCCAAGAATAGGGCATGGCCCCACTGTGTGATTTCAGGGCATGGCCCCAGATTGTATTATGTGCAAATGTTTAACCTTAAATGAATCATGATGTGTGTGAATGATTATTTCGAATGTACTATATGTGTGATTACAATGAAATGAACGGCAAGGGCTGAGTGCGGCGTAGGCCGGATACGGCCGTGGGGCCGAAAGTAACACTCAGCACATGGGATGCTTATAGTCAGGGTGGGACCCAAGGGATACATGAGTTATCCTCGCGGTGAGAACTGAAACCCCAGGCTTTGGTAAGGCCTCTGGGGCGGCATGGCCGTACTTGTTTATTATGATGGTTTTCCTATTTATCAGTGAATTATGCCAGCTATATGATTTGCATATGTTATGTACTATTTGGGTTTTCTTGCTGGGCTTCGGCTCACGGGTGCTCCGTGTGGCAGGTAAAAGCAAGGAGTCAGTCAACCGGCCATGAGTATGGAGAGCGTGGGGGCGGCGCGTACATGTTCGGCCTGCCCGACTGCTTTGGTTGGGGGCATTTTGTATATGGTTGTATTAAACCATTCTTTTGATAACTGATCAAGTGTAAATCTATTTTTGAGTTGTAAATATTTTGTAAACCTTATTTTGGGATCCCAGATGTTTTATACTTAACGTTTTCAATGAAGTTAAACATTTTAAAAGAGTACAGCCTTAAATTATGATTTATCCACACTTTTGGTTTTAGAAACCACTTATAGTCAGTCAAAAGCACGATTTCTATTTTAAACTCACTAAGTAACGACTCTAAGGTAGTAGGGCGTTACAACTTGGTATCAGAGTGAGCCAAGGTTTATTAGTTCTGGAGATTGACCGAACATGTACGCACGCGGCCATTGAAAATCTCGACTCAGGGTTGATTGGTATGGTAGATTGATATATTCATGAATATGTGTTTAATGCTTTGTGTGCTTGCCTAGATTGTTATGAGCATGAGGATTGTAATAACATATGCATGATGCTAGGGCAGGGCCCGTTGTATGCTGTATGATATTTGCATGTCATTTTGGTCGATTGATCATGGTTGTTGTTGAGATTGAGAGGTGGAAATTGGACCTTGTTATCATGCCTAATGAGCGGTGTCACTGATTGCAGGAAATTAGTTCTAATGCCTCGCCAATTATCGAGACTCCACGGCATTCAGGCCGAGGATGATAACCAGGGGCAGGACCCTCCACCTACTCCTCGGAACTGGCAGCAGATCTTAGCTGAGATGGAGGCTAGGTTGAAGAAAATAGAGGAAGAGCTTAGTCAGTTGAGGCAACCAGCTCCTCCACCAGCCACGGTGATACCACCACCGCCTAGTGTGGTACCAGCTCCGGTTCAACCTGTGACTGGGAACAGGTTGGAACCTCTGTATGAAAGATTTAGAAAACAGCAACCTCCTACCTTTGAGGGCGGAGCAGACCCACTGCAGGCTGAGCAATGGATGAGTACAATGTCTGTGATCCTGGACTTCATGAGGGTTGAAGGAAGGGATAGGGTTGATTGTGCCAGTTATATGCTTAGAAATGATGCACGAATATGGTAGGAGGTAGTAGGGCAGCGAAGGGATACTGCATTTATGACTTGGGAAGAATTCAAGAGCATTTTTAACGAGAAATACTACAGCGTAGCCGTTCGAGCTGCGAAGGCGGATGAGTTCAACAACCTGACTCAGGGGAGGTTATCTGTCACTGAGTACGCCCTGGTATTTGACAGATTGGCGAAGTTTGCGCCAGAGCTAGTGCCGACTGATGCGGCCAGAAGGGACAGGTTTATACGGGGATTAAATGTAATGATCGCCCGTGACGTGAGTATTACAATGGCTCCAGAGACTACCTATGCGCAAGTGGTAGACAAAGCCCTCACTGCTGAGAGGGCTGAGGATCAGATCTGGAAGGACAGCGCTGCTAGGCGCGATACCAGGAGGGTAGTGCCTTCTTCTTCTGGGCCTAGTCGGGGCGGCGGCCCTAGTGAGCAGAAGAGGAGAGTACCAGACTCATTTACTCCCTATGGTTCTGACAGGAGGGTTTGCGGTTCTGTGGGTGGCCGCCAGGGCGGAAATGACAGCTGGAGGGGCTCTCCATTGTGTCCTCGATGCAGGCGATGGCATCAGGGCGAGTGCCGGTCCAGGGCATGCTTTGTTTGTGGAAGCACCAGTCACTTGAAGAAAGATTGCCCGCAGGCTAAGAAGGAGGAACCAAGGCAGGGTGACAACCTCGCCCCTGCTAGGGTTTTCACCTTGACTCAGACTGAGGGAGAGGCAGTCCATCAGTGGTCACAGGTCAAATTTTTAGCGCTGGATCCTTGTTTACTGCATTGATTGATTCTGGTCCTACGCACTCATTTGTTGCTGCTAGGGTGATTGATCAGCTTTGTAGACCTAGTATTTTGTATGATAGAGGTTTTCAGACTATATTGCCTACAGGAAAGCTGGTAGTCTCTAGGAGGTGGGTTAGAGCCTTACCAGTAGTGGTAGACAGTAGAGAATTGTTTGTTGACTTGATTGAACTAGAGATGGACGATTTTGATATAATACTAGGGATGGATTGGTTGACGCAGTATGGAGCAACCATTGATTGTAGGCGACGAATGGTGGCCTTTGAACCGGAGGGCGAGGCACCCTTTGTGTTCGTGGGAACGGTGGATGGACCGTGGGTGCCTATGATCTCGACACTAAAGGCTAGAGACCTGATGCAGGAGGGTTGCATAGGATTCCTAGCGAGTATAGTAGATTCCTCCAAGGTGGCGACAGTGGGACCGAATGAAACTAGAGTGGTCTGTGAGTTTCCAGACTTGTTTCCTTCAGATCTGCCGGGATTGCCGCCGCAGCGGGAGATTGAGTTCGGCATAGAGTTGGCTCCGGGAGCAGAGCCAGTATCCAAGGCACCTTACAGAATGGCTCCAGCAGAATTAAAGGAATTGAAGATTCAGCTGCAGGAACTACTTGATTTGGGGTTTGTCAGACCGAGTTTCTCGCCGTGGGGTGCTCCAGTTTTATTTGTTAAGAAAAAGGATGGATCGCTCAGGATGTGCATCGATTACAGAGAGTTGAATAAGTTGACCATCAAGAACAAGTATCCATTGCCTAGGATCGACGATTTATTTGATCAGCTTCAAGGGAGTACAGTGTTTTCGAAGATTGATCTCCGATCAAGCTACTATCAGTTGAGGATCAGAGAAGAGGACATACCAAAGATTGCATTTCGGACACGGTATGGGCATTATGAATTTTTGGTTATGTCCTTTGGGTTAACCAATGCCCCGGAGGCATTTATGGATTTGATGAACAGAATTTTCAAGGATTATCTGGACAAGTTCGTGATTGTGTTTATTGATGATATCCTAGTATACTCCCAGTCAGAGTCAGAGCATGAGCATCATCTGCGCCTGGTGTTGCAACGATTAAGAGAGCATAAGTTATATGCTAAGTTTAGCAAATGCGAGTTCTGGTTATCGCAAGTTTCATTTTTAGGCCATATTATCAGTAAGGATGGGTTACTGGTCGACCCAAGCAAGACGGAAGCAGTGAGAGATTGGCCTAGACCCAGCAGTGTTCCTGAAGTTAGAAGTTTCCTTGGACTAGCAGGTTACTACCGGCGGTTTGTAGAGGGGTTCTCCAGAATTGCCACTCCGTTGACAGAACTGACAAGGAAGAAAACCAAGTATGTGTGGACAGATCGATGTGAGAATAGCTTTAAAGAGCTTAAGCGACGGTTGATTACTGCACCAGTGCTGAGCCTGCCAACAGATGATGAGAAGTTTGTGGTCTACTATGACGCTTCCAGGCAGGGTCTGGGATGCGTGTTGATGCAGGCTGGGAAGGTGATAGCGTAGGCATCAAGGCAATTAAAGGAGTACGAGCAGAGATATCCCACGCACGACCTGGAGTTAGCTGCAGTGGTATTCGCACTTAAAGTTTGGAGACACTATCTGTATGGAGAGAGGTGCGAGATATACACTGATCACAAAAGTCTAAAGTATTTCTTTACCCAGAAGGACTTGAATATGCGCCAGAGACGGTGGCTAGAGCTGGTAAAGGATTACGATTGTGATATCCTGTACCATCCTGGGAAGGCTAATGTAGTGGCTGATGCATTAAGCCGGAGGGGCCCAGGACAGTTGTATAGTTCGAGGCAGATATCTGACAGACTAGCAGGAGAGATGACCAGAGCAGGTATAGAACTAGTGGTTGGCAAGTTAGCCAACATTACTCTTCAGTCAACGCTCCTCGAGAGGATTAAGGAAGCACAGGGAAAGGACCCCCAGTTAGTTGAACGTAGAGAGAATTTCCTAACTGGAGCAGCTAAGGACTTCTCTATTTCTGAGATGGGTTTATTAAAGTACAAAGGACGGATTTGCGTTCCGATTGATCCAGACATTCGGCGAGAGATTTTGGACGAGTCTCATACCACTCCCTACTCTTTACACCCAGGTTCTACGAAGATGTACCATGACCTGAAGGTTTTGTATTGGTGGTCAGGCATGAAGAGGGACGTGGTGGACTATGTGGCTAGATCCTTAACCTGTCAGCAGATTAAGGCAGAACATCAGAGGCCAGCAGGATTATTACAGCCTCTAGGGATTCCCGAGTGGAAATGGGAAGATATTGCCATGGACTTTGTGGTTGGATTGCCAAAGACCGTGGGTCAGCATGACTCGCTGTGGGTGATTGTGGACAGGTATACGAAGTCCGCCCACTTCTTACCTATGAAGACGACTTATACTGTGGAGCAGTATGCAGAGCTTTATGTAAAGGAGATTTTTCGACTTCATGGGGCTCCGAGGTTAATAGTATCCGACAGAGATCCCACTTTCACTTCCAAGTTTTGGAAGAGCCTGCAGAAAGCTATGGGCTCGCAGCTCCGGTTTAGTACCGCTTATCATCCTCAGACGGATGGGCAGTCTGAGAGGACAATTCAGATACTGGAGGATATGTTACGAGCTTGTGTGTTGGATTTTGAGGGATCTTGGAGTAGGTATCTCCCTCTGATTGAGTTCTCGTACAATAATAGTTATTAGGCGACTATCGGAGTGGCTCCGTATGAGATGCTGTATGGAAGAAAGTGCAGATCACCGATTCACTGGGATGAGGCAGGTGAGAGAAGGTATTTAGGTCCTGAGATGGTTCAGAGGACCAATGAGGCACTTGAGAAAATTAGAGCTCGTATGCTCGCCTCCCAGAGTCGCCAGAAGAGTTATTCAGATCAGAAACGCAGGAGCGTGGAATTTCAGGTTGGTGATCATGTATTCCTCAGGGTTTCACCCCTGAGAGGAGTAAAATGATTTGGCGTTTGGGGCAAGTTGAGTCCCAGGTTTGTTGGTCCATTTGAGATTCTAGAACGAGTTGGGGAGGTGGCTTACAGGTTAGCAATGCCTCCAGCTCTATCAGGGGTTCATGACGTGTTTCATGTATCCATGCTCCGGAAGTATGTTTCGGACACTACTCATGTCTTGAGCTATGAGAACTTGGAATTGGATCGGGATTTATCATACGAAGAAAAGCCTGTTCAGATCCTTGATAGGAAGGACAAGGTCTTGAGGAGCAAGACCATCGCCTTGGTTAAGATATTGTGGAGGAATAGCAAGGTTGAAGAAGTGACATGGGGACTGGAGTCGGATATGCGGGAGCAGTATCCCGAGTTGTTCAGGTAAATTTCGAGGACGAAATTTTCATGAGGAGGGGATAGTTGTAATGACCCCAAATTCAGTATTAAGGCTTAAGGGCCTGGAGTAGTGTGCCTGGAGGGCATAATGGGATTCTGTGTGTGGCTTTTATGAATTTAATGCATGATTATGATTTAATGCACGTTATATGACTATTTGATTAATTGTGATGCATGACTATGTGAATTAGTATGCATGTAGACCTGATTGAGCATATTTGTAATTTGGCCATGTTGGGCATGACTATGTTGATACCTGTGATCTATGACTCGAGACGATCCTAGAATGAGCGGGTTAGCGGAAAGTCAAAGCGGGAACCTGTACCCGGCTTGGGTTAAGCCTGGGGAGTTTAATTGAGAATTTGGGAATTTATTTGATGATTAATCAAGTTGGGTAGCGAGTGGGAATTATTAGGAACACTTGAGGAATTAGTGGGAATTTGGGTAATATGACTAAAATGCCCCTTTATGGACATAAAGGTTTAGAATTAGTAAGGGAGGGCATTTTGGTCATTAGGCTTGTAAGAGATAAATTAAAGAAGGGCTTTATACTTAGTGGATTTAGTAGAGAAAAGTTATAGGCTGAAAAGAAAGAAAGAAAGAAGAGAAAAGAAAAGAGAGGGAAAGCTGAAGGGTTTGGCTTTGAAGATTCGGTTTGTGGCTCTCCCAACCATTTCCCTTGATTTTTTCTTGAGGTTAAGCTCAGTGGAAAGCTAGGGTTAGCTGAGCATCAAGGATCCTAAGCTAGGCTTGAGGATTGGCAAAGGATTAGCAAGATCACATCAGAGATTTGAGGCAAGTTCTTGAGGTTTTCGGTTTTAGGGTTTATCTGGTTTTGAGCTGTGTTTTTGAGCTAAATGGATGGGGTTTTTGGGGAAAACAGGTCAAGGTTGTGAATGTGCAAGACAAGGAGGCCTAGGGTTCAGTTCAAGGTCAAAATTCCACCCACGGTATGATTTCTAAGACCCTATCCTTGTTGTTTGAATGGATTTATGGTTTTTGGGTTGTTTGTGTTAGATTTTGAGTTTTTGGGTTGCTTGAGCTTGGGATTGGGTCCTTGGGATTCTTGGAATGAGTGTGAGGTGTGTATAAGTTTGTTTTTGGGCTTGAAAAAGAGTTGGACAAGTTTGGGGTTGAAATGGGAGAAGAAAATCGCAAGATGCGATTTTTGGTTTTGGTCTGCTGCAACTAGCGCTACAGCGCTAGTCAGGGGGTACTGTAGCGCTAGCCCTGTTCTGGTGAGGATGGTTCTGCTTGTAGCGCTACAGCGCCCTCCTTTGAGCGCTGTAGCGCTGCACTGTTCATAGAGGGGATTTTTGGGCTTTTGTGAAGGGATTTTGACCTAGGGTTCGGGGCTTGATTCCGCCACTTTGTTTTGGGGATCTAGGACTTCCCGGGGGGCTCGGGATTAGTCCCGAGGCTAGGTTTTGGACTTGAGGATTGGTGATGACTTTGACTTGTGGATTTTGCTTAGGTAGGCGCTAGGGATCGGGTAAGATCGTGCTCAAGGAGTCAGGTTGATCAAGGCTACTGAGTCTAAAGGTATGAAAACCGTAACACCCAAGAATAGGGCATGGCCCCACTGTGTGATTTCAGGGCATGGCCCCAGATTGTATTATGTGCAAATGTTTAACCTCAAATGAATCATGATGTGTGTGAATGATTATTTCGAATGTACTATATGTGTGATTACAATGAAATGAACGGCAAGGGCCGAGTGCGGCGTAGGCCGGGTACGGCCGTGGGGCCGAAAGTAACACTCAGCACATGGGGTGCTTATAGTCAGGGTGGGACCCAAGGGATACATGAGTTCTCCTCGCGGTGAGAACCGAAACCCCAGGCTTTGGTAAGGCCTCTGGGGCGGCATGGCCGTACTTGTTTATTATGATGGTTTTCCTATTTATCAGTGAATTATGCTAGCTATATGATTTGCATATGTTATGTACTATTTGGGTTTTCTTGCTGGGCTTCGGCTCACGGGTGCTCCGTGTGGTAGGTAAAAGCAAGGAGTCAGTCAACCGACCATGAATATGGAGAGCGTGGGGGTGGCGCGTACATGTTCGGCCTACCCGACTGCTTTGGTTGGGGGCATTGTGTATATGGCTGTATTAAACCATTCTTTTGATAACTGATCAAGTGTAAATATATTTTTGAGTTGTAAATATTTTGTAAACCTTATTTTGGGATCCCAGATGTTTTATACTTAACGTTTTCAATGAAGTTAAACATTTTAAAAGAGTACAGCCTTAAATTCTGATTTATCCACACTTTTGGTTTTAGAAACCACTTATAGTCAGTCAAAAGCACGATTTCTATTTTAAACTCACTAAGTAACGGCTCTAAGGTAGTAGGGCGTTACACTACCTGACCTTGTTTAGAATGAGTAGCTACACGTTTGGGAGTGAGCCAATGCTTACTATCTTGAGTACCCTTGTCTTCAACAGCATTAACCAAAGTTTTAGGCTGAGAACCCACAGTATTGATGACTTGAACCCCTTCCACTTCTGTACTAAGCAAGACCGCAGGCTCCACACCTTCAGGTTCTGCATTTTCTTTACTCCTCCCATCCTTTACCTTTTCTTTAACCATAGTATCCTTTTTGACCCATTGAGTTTTCAGCTCTTTACGACAATCCATCATTGAATGACCAATTCCAGAGCAAGTCTTGCACTTAATAGGCAACCATTCATATTCCACCCCCTGTTCCATAATTTGACCATGCTCATTAAGAAACTGAATTCTTCTAGGGGGATTATCAATAACTTCCATTTCCACAAGAACTCTAGCAAATTGAACTCTTGAGCGCTCCCTAGTAAATTTGTCGACCATTATCGGTTTACCAATTGTACTCACAAGTGCACTAAGACATTTACTTCCCCAATACTGAAGTCCTAAATCATGTAGACGAATCCATAGGGGAATTGAACGAACAAGGCGAACGACACTGAGATCCTTAGACCATGGGCGAATGATAACAGGTTTCCTATCAAATTGGAGTATGCCATTTTCTAGAACATGATCCCTCATAGCATCATCATTAAATTTGACCATGGTCAGTTCCATTATCATTCTAGCTATCTGAGCAATCCCTAGATAACCCCAAACTCTTTTAATGAACCCTTCAAAAACAGCCATTGGAGGATTAGCACCAAGAACCATACAGATTACTGCTGAACTCCAATTCGCAGATTGAATTTTGACCTCTTCAGCATTTACCCTAGCATATTTCTGTCCATCTTTGCATAATGTTTTAGTGAATTCGAGTTTCTGGTCAGAAAACAAAATCTTACTTGCCGTAAACTGCTACCATTGACTGTGAGCTGAAGCCTGAAAATCCCCTTCCTCCACCTTATCCGCCCAGGAAGCAGTATTTGAGATCGAAGTAGCTCTCCCATCTCCCGTAATATCAATTTCCTGAGATCCATTATCCCCAATCAATCGATCCACTTCGTTATTGAGATTCAAACCCTCTTCTCTAACCTCATCCATATCAGTCAATGCAACAGACGCAGGGCCTTCGATCACCAAACCCTTGGTAACGGAACAACATGGAGCCTTCTCGTCCTAAACCAGCAGATTATCTTGCTCTTCTACCTGAATCTCAGGCTTACGGATCAGCTTCTTCTTCTTCACCATGGAAGAGAACAAACCGAGACTCAAGCTTTTTTTTTATTTGTGATTTCTGTTTTCTTTTGTTTTCCTGCTAGAAAAAAAAACACTATATTTAAAAAAAATAGATTTAATGTTTTTTTATTTTGAAAATCTATTTATATATAATCATTTTCATATACACACAATTATATTTAAGCGACCACCGTAGTTGTCATTTGCCGATCTCATTCTCATTGTTGTGAAAGCTTTGGGTTGGTGTTCCTACAGATTTTTGCAGTGTCACCGTCCTTGGAAATTACCAAAATCATAACTGTGCAGATAACCATGCATTACACAATACGTATGTGGTTGAGTCTTTCGGAAGAAAAAGCCTTCTACATTTTTATTTATAGTTTGTTTTACTATCACTACAAAAAAAAATGTCTTTAGGGGCAACATATGTTACTCCTAATAATGTCCAAAGTCACCACTAATGACAATCAGCAGTGACATATCACCCTAACTAGTCGCCGCTAATGTGATTATTAGCGGCGACAAAAAAATGTCACCCCTAATAAACAACATTAGTCGTGACAGTTTCGTTCCTAATAAATTGAGAGTCACCTCTAATAATCGTGTTGCCTAGATTAACTTTCGCCCCTAATAATAAAAATTCGCCCCTGATAATACGACTGATAGTTTTATATAATTAAAAAATAAAAAAATATTTATCAAAATAAAATATAAATTAATTTTTAATTAATAAAAACAATAATATCCAAATTAAATATGCATGCAATAATATATTAATTAAAAGTTATTGTTTAATACAATAATATATATAATCTTTCAACCCTCGACATTGTCTGTATCGTCCCCTTCTAGTACCTGCCAAGTGTGCAATGGATATGGTGTGTGCGGAGGCATCGAACATGGATACTGTGGAGGTAATGATGATCCTCCAACTCCATACATGTATGGATAATGATAGGGCGGAGGTTGAGACGACAATCCACTCATATTATGAGGCAGGGGTTGCGATGAAGGTCCACTCATATGAGGAGGATAAGCCTGAGGGTACGGAGACATCGACCATTGAAATAATAACAATTATCACTATGAGATAATAACCATCCTATCCTATATGTATAACAAAAAATACAAAAGTCAAATATTATGTCTTTTTAAGATTTTTTATGATTATTTATAAAGTCGAATACTATCCTCGACCCCTATAAAAGACCCTGACTCTTAACCACGACCCTATAAAGACTTTATCCCGACCCCCGACCCTATAAATAGCCTATCCCAACCCACAACCATATACTGACCCTATAAAGACCCTATCTCGACCTCGGACCCCTGACCCTATAAAGACCATATCCCACGACCTCGACCCACGACCCCTACCCATTGTGGCGTGCTGCCCCTTTGGCACACCCACATGGGGCCATTTTGTAAATGACCATGCCTTGGTGCTTGATCATTAGTCAAGTCTTGCACCAAGCAACCTCATGGGATAAGGTAGTGGTAGTTTTGTAATATTGCATATGTCTCCCAGACAAAAATCATATATGTTCCTGGGAAGACTTTATTTCCTTTGAAGGCTCCTTAGGGGGAGGTGACCTGGTGACTTAGGGAAACACCATGGCCATCAGCAGATAGGGGCCAAATCTTTGTACTTCCTTGCCCTAACAAGGCAATACATTAATAAAACAATATTTATCCATACTTGCCCCTGTGTGCTTCCTTGTTGCCTATGTGTTACTTGTTTGTTATCTTCTTTGGGTCATTGCGTGCCACTTTCCTTGTTGTGTGCTTTGTGTTGTGTGGACGTTCCTAGGAATGACTTGCTTTGTGCTTGCTCGTACTTCGTTATTGCCCGTTGCATGTCCGAGATGTGTATGTGGCTAACCACTGAGTTTGTTTGCCTGTAGGTGTGTGTTGTAGGCTGACTTGCTAGCTTGAAGAGTCTACAAGTGCCGCGCGTTTCGTCTAGTTGGAGTACCCAAATAGTCGGCTCGTGACAGTTGGTATCAAAGCCAAGTTAGAAAGAGCTTGGCAAAACACACTATGGTGAGCAACACTCAGAGGATCGAAGCTCTTGAGAAGCGGTTAGGGGAACTAGATGGCCTGGACGAAAGGGTCAGGGATCTTTCCTCTGCAAGTCAGGACTCGGGATCGTATGATGCAAACAATCGCATAGCTGCGCTGGAAAAGGAGAATGATGTTCTCCTATCCAGAATAATCGCGTTGGAGAAAAGAAACACTCCAACAAGTACTTCTGTTTCCCCTTGGTGGGAAGAGCGCATCACGGCTGTGGAGTGCATGCTGAAGGAACAAGAAGTTTCCATAAATGACACTACGGAAGACTGCAGGGAGGCAGTTGGCGTGCTCAGAGAAGAAATGACTGAGCTAATTGCCAAGGTAAACCTGACCATGCGAGCGGTTGGGAATACCCCTGCAACAGGGCCGATAGGTATGGAGTATGGCCGAGCTAAAGTACCTGAGCCGATGCCCTATAACGGGGCCAGAGACACAAAGGATTTGGCGAATTTCCTCTTCGACATGGAACATTATTTTAGAGCCGTGCGGGCCGATTCAGAAGACGGAAAGGTCGCCATGGCTACCATGTACTTGTCTGGAGATGCCAAGGTGTGGTGGAGGACCAAGTATGATGACATAGAGAATGGCAGGTGCACCATCACATCTTGGGCAGACCTGCAGAGAGAATTAAAGACATAATTTTTGCCAAAAAATGTCGCTTACATGGCTCAACGCCAGTCGAGAGAGCTCAAACAAGTCGGGACAGTCCAAGAATATGTGAAGAGATTTTCGGGACTAATGCTCGATATAAAGGACATGTCCGAAGTAGACATGCTCTTCTTCTTCCTTGAGGGATTGAAACTGTGGGCCAAACAAGAACTTCAAAGACAGCGCGTGTCTGATCTTGCCACCGCTCAAGCTGCTGCTGAACGCTTAACAGATTACACTCCGGAGAGCAGCCTGTCGAAAAGGGCTACTCCCCAACCAGCTTAAGTAGCGCTGGGAGTAAGAAGTCTGGGAAGTCCTGGCAGGGCAAGAGTGGGGAAGAGAAGAGGACAGCTGAGTCCAATTCTTCTAGTGGGACAGATGTTGCTGTAGGGAAGAAGCCGCTAGCTTGTTGTCTAAGCAAAGGCCCACATAAGTCGGCAGTTTGCCCTTACAAGGGCAAGCTGAATGCCCTCATTGGCCAAGAATAACAAGGCGAAGGAGAAGAGGAAGACGAAGAGTACGCGCACATGGGCGCTGTCCGCATGTTGAATGCTCTCAAGAAACATGGCGAGAAAGGGAAGAAGACCCTAGGGAAGGGACTAATGTTTGTGGATGCCACTATCAATGGCAAGCCTGCCAAAAGCGTGATGATTGATACTGGCACCACCCACAACTTCATCTCTGAACTTGAAGCAAAGCGACTGGGACTGAAGCTGGAGAAAGATGCAGGCCGCATGAAAGCGGTCAACTCCAAGGCCTTGGCCACAACTGGCGTGGATAAAGGGGTAAAAGTGAGAATCGACACGTGGGAGGGGCAGACTGACTTAGTGGTCGTATATGGACGAATTTGATGTAGTTTTGGGAATGGACTTTCTAACCGAGAAAGGTGCCATTCCAATTCGTGCCGCTGGAAGGTTACTTATAATGGGAGAGACTCCTTCAATGGTGCCTGCAAAGGTGAAACCACCCCTGGTGTGAAGCTTCTATCAACTTTACAATTCAAGAAGGGTGTGAAGAAGCAGGAGCCCACTTATGTAGCTGTACCCACCGTGTTCGAAGAAGTAGTGGAAGAGATTGTTCCACTAGAAATTACGAGGGTCTTAAGGATGTATGGGGACGTGATGCCAGATAAACTCCCCAAAGCCTTGCCACTAAAGATGGGGATTGATCACCAGATAGAGCTGGTGCCCGGAGCGAAACCTCCAACAAAAGCGCCATACAGAATGGCACCCCCTGAGCTAGAAGAGTTGAGGAAACAATTAAAAGAGTTATTGGAGGCAGGCTTCATCAGACCGTCGAAGGCGCCATTTGGCGCCCCTGTGCTATTCCAGAAGAAGCACGATGGGAGCTTGAGACTGTGCATCGACTATAGGGCTCTCAACAAGATGACAATTCACAACACCTACCCCATCCCTTTGATCGTTGATTTGTTCGACCAGCTAAGTGGAGCCAAATACTTCACAAAGTTGGACTTGAGATCGGGCTACTATCAGGAGAGGATTGCAGATGGGGATGAACCAAAGACAACGTGTGTTACTCAATACGGAGCATTTGAGTTTCGAGTAATGTCGTTTGGGTTGAAAAATGCACCTGCTACTTTCTGTACACTGATGAACCAAGTATTCCACGAGTATCTAGATAAGTTCGTGGTGGTGTACTTGGATGATATCGTGGTTTATAGCGCTACGATTGAAGAGCATCAAGAACACTTGGCTCATGTGTTTCAGAAGTTGAGAGAGAACCAGCTATATGTGAAGCGCGAGAAATGCTCGTTTGCACAGGAGAGCATCAAGTTCTTAGGCCACGTTGTGGAACGTGGCCGAATTCGTATGGATCTGGAGAAGGTGAGGGCAATCCAGGAATGGAAAGCCCCCACAAACGTGAAAGAACTCTGCTCCTTCTTGGGCCTAGCCAACTACTATAGACGATTTGTGGACGGCTACTCAAGAAGGGCGACACCCTTGACCGAGCTTTTGAAAAAGGGTGTGACTTGGGCGTGGACTGACAAGTGTGCTGAAGCATTCAAGAGTTTGAAGGAAGCCATGATGAAGGATCCTGTTCTTGCCTTGCCAACTATTAGCAAGCCCTTCGAAGTATAGATAGATGCCTCAGATTATGCTCTGGGAGGGGTACTAGTACAAGAAGACCACCCGGTCGCATATGAGAGCCGCAAGTTGTCTGAAGCTGAGAGAAGGTATACTGCCCAGGAGAAGGAGCTCCTCGCAGTTATACATTACTTACGAGTGTGGAGGCATTACTTGCTGGGGTCAAAGTTCGTGGTGAAGACAGATAATGCAGCTGTTAGTCATTTCCTTACTCAGCCGAAACTAACCCCTAAGTAGGCTCGTTGGCAGGAGTTCGTGGCAGAATTCGACTTCCGTTTTGAGCACAGGGAAGGACGCTTGAACCAGGCAGATGACGCCTTCAGTCGCAAAGCGGAGTTGGCGACTCTAAAGATCTTGGCTAGTTTGTCGGCTAGCGTGGTGAACACTCCACTCAAGGAGCGCATCAGAGAAAACCTGGAGAAAGACCCGGTTGTCAGGACCATCCTGAAGCTCGTAAAAGAAGGCAAGACTCGCTAGTTCTGGGTGGAGGATGATCTTCTGTGGGCTAAAGGGGGGCGCTTGTATGTTCCGAAAGCTAGAGATTTGCAGAGGACATTACTAAGCGAGTGTCATGACACCCTATGGGCAGGTCATCCAGGGTGGCAGAGAACCCACGCACTCTTGAAGCAGGGGTACTACTAGCCACAAATGTGTGATGATGTAGTGGAGTACACCAAGACCTGTCTCGTCTGCCAGAAAGACAAGGTCGATAGGAACAAGACACCTGGGTTGTTGGAGCCCTTGCGAGTCCTAAGCCGACCATGGGAGAGTGTGTCGCTTGACTTTATCACCAGTCCTTCGAAGACAGGGGATTTAAGTGCGATCTTGGTGGTCGTGGATAGATTCTCGAAGTACGCAACATTCATCCCAGTGTCGAAGTACTGTTCAGCAGAAGAGACAGCCATAAAATTTTTCAAGCATATTGTCAAATATTGGGGAGTGCCCTAGAACATTGTTAGTGACTGAGATGGAAGATTCACCGGGACCTTTTGGTCCGAACTATTCAATCTCTTGGGGTCACAGCTGAACATTTCCTCGAGCTACCATCCGCAGACAGATGGGCAGACAGAAAGATTCAACGGGATGTTGGAGGAGTACTGGCGCCACTTTGTCAATGCCAATCAGAAGAATTGGCCGCAACTACTCGATGTAGCTCAATTTTGCTTCAACTCTCAAAAGAGTTATTCATCGAATAAGAGCCCTTTTGAAGTTGTTAATGGACAGCAACCACTGTTGCCCCACACAGTGGACGAATATCGCGGTCGGAATCCGCGAGCCTTTCACTTCACAAAAGACTAGAAGAAAACGACAGAGATTGCCCGAGCTTATCTAGAAAAAGCATCAAGAAGAATGAAGAAGTAGGCAGATCAGAAGCGCAGACCACTGGAGTTCAAAGCAGGTGACTTAGTGTTAATCAAGCTGAGGCCCGAACAGTTGAGATTCCGAGGGGACAAAGACATCTGACTCGTTCGCAAGTATGAGGGCCCGGTCTCAATCATCTCAAAAGTTGGCCTAACTTCCTACAAAGTCGACCTACCAGCTTGGATGAAGATACACCCGGTCCTTCACGTCAATAACTTGAAGCCGTATCATGAAGATCCAACAAATCCAGAGCGCAACTAGTCAACCAGAGGAGGAGTCATCATTCAGCCAAGGAGCAAGCGTCAACTTGAAGAAATCCTGGCGGAAAGGACGGTCACCACTGACCGTAAAAAGCATAAAGAGTATCTGGTAAAATGGAAGGGGATCGCAGATGACGAGATCAGCTGGGAGAGGGTGGAAGACTTAAAGAAGCTCACGCAGAAGATTGAAGATGTACAAGCTACTTCGTCGAGGACGCCGAAGGATTGAGTGAGGGAGAGTGTGGCGTGCTGCCCCTTTGGCACACCCACATGGGGCCATTTTTCAAATGAGCATGCCTTGGTGCTTGTTCATTAGTCAAGTCTTGCACCAAGCAACCTCATGGGATAGGGTAGTGGCAGTTTTGTAATATTGCATATGTCTTCCAGACAAAAATCATATATGTTCCTGGGAAGACTTTATTTCCCTAGAAGGCTCCTTAGGGGGAGGTGACCTGGTGACTTAGGGAAGCACCATGGCCATCAGCAGATAGGGGCTAAAGCTTTGTACTCCCTTGCCCTATCAAGGCTATATATTAATAAAACAATATTTATCCATATTTGCCCCTGTGTGCTTCCTTGTTGCCTATGTGTTACTTGTTTGTTATCTTCTTTGGGCCACTGCGTGCCACTTGCCTTGTTGTGTGCTTTGTGTTGTGTGGACGTTCCTAGGAATGACTTGCTTTGTGCTTGCTCATACTTCGTTATTGCCCGTTGGATGTCCGAGATGTGTATGTGGCTAACCACTGAGTTTGTTTGCCTGTAGGTGTGTGTTGTAGGCTGACTTGCTAGCTTGAAGAGTTTGCAAGTGCCGCGCGTTCCGTCTAGTTGGAGTACCCACATAGCCGACCTGTGACACCCATGACCCCGACCCATGACTTTATCGCGACCTTATCCCTGATCCCATTCTGACCCCTGACTCCATCCCGACCCTATCCTTGATAAATTAATACACAAATCTACAAAAAAAATTAGGCAGCATCTCCCATATACTAAAGACCTAGCCATCTGTGAACAGTTAAAAAAATCATTCAAACAACACACAATAAGTTTCTTCCTTATATCTCCGCAACACACAAACATTTCCCATAACCTACTTCACTAATACATACAAGTTCATAACCTTCCATTATTACCGCATCACACAATATGTATCTCAGAACCTACTTCACTATGGATGAATATTTAGGATATTCAAACTCCTCTAACAATTGTAAATAATAATAATAATATTAAAACAAGAAATAAGATGCACCTTTTTCAAATACCACCAAAATTAAATTAAAAACAATGAGCAAAACTTTTACCTAAACTAAATTTTACCAATTTATTAAATGCGGTGAACTAAATTCATTAAAACAATGACCAAAACTTTCAATTTCAATTTCTAAATAACAAATTTATCAATAACGATATAAACACACATATATATACATAAACACAAAAATACATAACACATACCTAGATGGATCCAAAAGAAAGAGCTCCAAAAATTACACTAATCTATTTTTTCCAAAATAGAAAAAAAAAGTTAGTAAAATAAAATATATATATATAACACATATAAAAAACACATAATGATATATAACATATATATATATATACACGACACACACATATATCACACAAACACACACACGTGTATATATATATACATGACACACATATATCACATATATATACTCAACAAATAAAAACACAAAAATAAAAAACAAATAAAAATAAAAAAAATAAAAAAAAGAAAGAAAATACAAATAAGTTAAAAAAAATAAAAACATGAATAAATAGAAACAAAAATACATCACACAAACATACACACATATATATACATGACACACACACATATATACATGACACACATATATACATATACACACGACCGAAAAAAATCAAAATTAAAACTCACTAACATATATAAACACATATATATATTTAAATATAATAAATAAAACTTAAAAAATAATAAATAAAAACTTTAAAATAATATATATATATATATACATGGGTCCAAGGTAAAGGTTGAGAGAGAGGAGAGATCATAGAGAGAGAGGGTAGGTCCGACGAGAAGGTGGTCGGAGAGACGAGAGTTTGGGATCGGAGAAATCGTAAAGAGAGAGAGGGGATGGGTTCTTTTTTTTTTTTTGTAGAAAATAAAATGAAGGAGAAGAATCCGAGAGGCTGGGTTATCATGGTCACTATTAGTAGCGACACGTGTCACCTCTAATAGTCCCCACCAATAAACCTTTAATGATTTGGCAATTATTAGCGATGACACGTTGTCGAGAAAAAAATTAATTATGTCGGAAAATTCTCATGCTTTTTTTTCTGAAAATTTTCAAAATTATTAGGGGTGACAAAGTCGCCGCTAATAAACTTTTTAATGACGTGATGATTATTAGCGGGTGACATGTGTCACAGCTAATAATCAAGAAAAAAATTAGGTGAGAAAATTCTCACGCTTTTTTTTTTCCTAAAATTTTTTAAAATTATTAGGGGCGAATTTTCTTGCTCCTAATATTACAATAGTCACTGTAAATAATTATCCATATTAAAAAAATTATCCGCGATGATATTAGCGGCAAAAACGTGATTTTGCCGCTAATAATGATATTATTAGGGGCTATTTTAAGTCGTCGCTAATAGTGTCGTCCCTAAAAATTATTTTTCTTGTAGTTTATAATGATAAGTAAAAATATAAACAAATATATTTATTGGTTTGTGAATGATACATATATCACTCAAATAATTAATACACAATGATGTATTGTGATAGTCTCTAAACAAATTGCTCAATCTTTGGTTAAACTTATATATATATATATGTATATATTTATACTTGGGGTTGTAGAAGAAAATAGAGAGAGGAATATTGAGAGAACAATGACTTGACTTTTTCATTGATTAAGAGTGAATATATATGCACAAGATTCTGCATTTCCGTGAGTTATCCAAAGCACAGAAATAGGAAATCATCCGAGAAGTGTGGGATTACGATTACAAATAATTACAAGGATATTACAATAATTTACAATTAATTCTCTAATATGCCCCCTCAAAATGGAGCTCCGGAGGAGACACCAATCTTGACCCTTAAAGCTTGGAAGCTGCTTCGTGGAAGCGGTTTGGTAAGAGCGTCGGCAAGTTGATCTGCTGAGGAAACATGAGTAACATGAAGAGCACCTGATTGAACTTGATCCCGAATAAAGTGATAGTCAATTGCCACATGTTTCATGCACAAATGAAAGACTGGATTAGAATAAAGATAGGTGGCACCAACATTGTCACAGTAGATAACAAGTGGTGTAGGAAGAGTGATGCCAAGTTCTGTGAGAAGGGAACAAATCCAATTGAGTTCAGAAGCAGTAGCGGCAACCGATCGATACTCAGCTTCCATGGATGACCAAGCAACTATAGGTTGTTTCTTGGATGACTAAGAAATAGGATGACGACCAAGATAGATAATATAGGCACTCGTAGAAGTATAGCATCTTTGTTTCCAGCCAAATCAGCATCTGAGAAGGCATGAAGGGAAAGTGGATTTTCCTTGTGAAGAAATAAACCATGAGTTAATGTGGCACACAAATATCGAAGCAATCGTTTTGTGGTATTCCAATGTTCAAATGTCAGGTGATGCATGAATTGGGAAAGCTTGTTAACAGTATATGCTATGTCTGGGCAGGTGAGACAAATACATTGTAGACTACCAACAATTGTTCTATATTCTGTGCAGTGAGTCAGAGCTTCACCTGAATGAAGTGTGAGATTTCAATCTGTAACAAGTGGTGTAGCAACAAGTTTTGCACCAATCATTTTTGTCCGGGCAAGAAGATCAGTGATGTAGCGCCTTTGAGTAAGCAACATACTAGATGGAGTGGTTAAAATCTCAATGCCGAGAAAATAAGACAAGGTACAAAGATCCTTGATTGAAAATCTTTGTGCCATGAGGTCAATGTAGCACTGAATAATATTGGTGTTGGTGCCTGTGATAATAATGTCATCCACATAAACAAGTAGATATATAGTAGTGTCACCTGGGTGAAGAATGAATAGAGAAGTGTCTGCATGAGAGTTTGTGATCCCAGAGTCAATGAGGAATTGGCGAAGCCCGTGGGGCCTGCTTGAGTCTATATATAGCCTTCTTTAGTTTGCATACATGCGTTAGATTGTCTTTATCAACAAATCCTAGAGGCTGGGCCATGTAGACATCTTCGGAAAGATGAACCTGAAGAAAGGCATTATTAACATCCAATTGTCGCAATTGCCAACCTCTACTAACTGCCAGACTCAGAACAAGCCGTATTTTTGTTAGCTTGATAACCAGACTAAAAGTGTCATGATAATCCACTCCAGGTCACTGATGAAAACCTTTGGCAACTAATCTGGCTTTGTACATGTCAACAGAACCATCGAAAAGTCATTTAATACGAAAAACTCACTTACATCCAACAAGATTCTGCTGAGAAGTAGAGGGAACAAGCTCTCAGGTTCCATTCTGAACAAGAGCATCGAATTCATCATTCATAGCTCATCTCCATTTAGGATCTTTTAGGGCTTGGGAAACAGTATGAGGCTCAATGTCTGATGGTTGAGAAATGATAGCAGTGAGAGTCATCTTGGTTAGGGGTTTGTGGATGTTGTTTTTCGCTCTAGTGGTCATGGGATGGGTATTTTGATGGGTGGTTGCACTATGGTTGAAGCAAAAGAGGTTGCATAATTGTGTGGTTCTAGTGGTAAATGGTTGACCATGGTTTCTTGGCGATTAACTGAACTGTGCTCGAGTAAAGGGAGGTCTGAGGACAACGGTCGACTATCATCTGGTGAGGAGGAGCAGTGGACTGTTTGGGCATTTTTTGATGGATTTTGACACAAGGAATCCCTTTGTGGAGGCGTATTGAGTAAGCCACTTGAAGTTGGTCGAATTTGGACCGGAGGAAGCCATTTGGAAATGATCTCTGGGGTGGGACGAGCTAGATGGGATTGGTGAGTGGTAAAGGGAAAATAGTTTTCAAGAAATTTGACATGACAAGAAATATATGTTTTAGAAGTGGATAGAGCAAGACAGATATAGGCACTTTGTGTTGAAGAGTAGCCAAGAAAAACACAAAGAGTGGAACGAGAGTCAAGTTTATGTTGAGAGTAAGAACGAAGCCACAGATAACATAAGCAACCAAACACCCGAAGTTTAATGTAGTTGGGTTGGACTCAAAGAGTTTCTCAAAAGGAGATGAAAGATGTAGTGTGGGTGTGGGCATACGATTGATGAGATATACAATAATGGCAAAGGCATAAGTCCAATAAGTTAGAGGCATTGATGCATGAGTAAGGAGAGATAGACTGGTTTCAACAATAATGCGATGACGTCATTTAGAAAAACCATTATGTTCCGGTGTATGGGGTGGTGTAGTAAGATGGGATATACCATTGGTGGAGAGGAAAATATCAAGGGCTTGATATTCACCACCATTATCTGAATAGAAGGTAACAATTCGGTGTTTAAATCAGTTTTCGACTAATGCCTTGAAACACATAAATATATCATACACATGGGATTTCCGTTTGATAGGATAATACCAAATATATCGTGTATAATGATCAACAAAAATAACATAGTATTAAAAACCATCAACATAATAAATAGGGGAGGTCCATACATCAGAAAAGATAAGTTCAAGCGGATGGGATGAGGTTAAGGTAGAAAAAGAAAATGGAATTTTATGGCTTTTATTGCATGAACATGCATTACAATGTGTGAAAAGAGGATAATAGACTAGACAATAGTAAATGAAATTCAGAAACAATATTTTTCATAATAGTAAATGATGGATGACCTAGTCTAGAGTGCCACTCGGACGAAGTGGTCTTGACACTGGAAAATGCAAGCAACGATGGAAAGGAAACTGAAGGGGATGTAGTCGGCCACTCATATACCCATCCTTAGGTTCACCCTTCAAAAGGATTTCCCCCGTGTTTAGATCCTTCACCTGAAAAGCAGAGGGTGAGAATTCAATAGAAACATGGTTATGAGTGCAAAATTGATAAATCAAAATTAAGTTCTTTTTCATGGAAGGGACACAAAAGACATTTTGTAAAGTAAAGGTGCGAGAGGAAGTAGGTATGGTGGTAGAACCGGTATGAGTTATATGAAGGGCTGATCCATCGCTAATCATGACATCATCAGATCCTTGGTACAGACTATGAAGAGAGAGATTGCTCAAGTCAGACGTAACGTGGTGAGATGCTCCACTATCTAGCTGCCAAGTAGGTGTAGTGTTGTTGCCAAGAACAACATGATTGGCTCATGGTTGCCAAGGTGTGGAGGGGAGATATCCCCGAGATCCTTGAGGACGAGATGTCGATGATGGTTGATTAGTGATAAGCCGAAACAGTGGGCATCGTTTGGCAGTGTGTCCTTGAGTGCCGCATGCTTGACAACGGCCCAAATAAGGTTTGGGTTGGCATTGATCATGAGAAGAAATGTGTAGTGGTAGGGCCTGGTTGTTATGGATTGGTGGCAGGTGGACGCCAATTTAGATGATTCTGGAAGACCATGGGATTTGTTGTGGCTGGTAGTGATAGAGAAGATGGTTGAACGGTCTGAAGAGATGCTTCTTTGTTGAGAAGTTTCTCATGGAGTTCAGCAAAAGAAATTGACATGTCACGGGCATTAATGGCATCACTTAGTCCTTCTAGAACCTGATCAATAAGATCCTCATCATCAATCGGCTTCCCTAGCAGAGCAAGTTCATCGGTACGAGTCTTTATCGTCTGCATATATTCACTAATTGATTTTGAACCCTTGTTACACCGTTTTAATTGTTCCTTCAATTGTTTAATATGACCACGAGATGGTTTGGCTTAGGTATTAGCTAAGGTTTGCCATGCATAAAGGGAAGTGGTGGTGCGGGCAATAAGCGGTTGCAGTGGAACAAAGATGGCACCAAGGAGAGCGCTAAAGAGGAGATGATCCTGACGCTTCTAGGCTGTGTACGCCGGATTTGGAGATGCAACATCATTGACGGTGACGGTGGGCGGTGGTGGAGTGTGAGTGCCATCAATGAAGTGATGAAGATCATAACCTTCAATACGAGATTGGATTTGAAGGCTCCATGTGAGATAATTGGTGGATGAAAATTTGGTGATGTTAGAGAGATTGATTGTAAGGAGAGGATGTTGAGGATCTTGGGAATTTTGGATAGTAATAGGATCGTTGGTGGAAGAGGAGGCCGCATCGGAAGCCATTGAAGGGACTGTCATAGTTATATATATATATATATATGAAGGATGATGATCATGGTGTTTCTGGAAAAGAATGAATATTTATATAAATATATATTTATATATATGTGTGTGTGTGAAGAATGTTGATTGTGGTGTTTCTGACAAAAAAAGAAGAAGAAAATACGCCCAA
This sequence comes from Humulus lupulus, assembly GCF_963169125.1. Lineage (NCBI taxonomy): Eukaryota > Viridiplantae > Streptophyta > Magnoliopsida > Rosales > Cannabaceae > Humulus > Humulus lupulus. The sequence goes on from NC_084799.1 coordinate 109,942,990, forward strand.
GAAGATTAGGCTCTTGATACCATGTAGAAGAAAATAGAGAGAGGAATATTGAGAGAGCAATGGCTTGACTTTTCCATTGATTAAGAGTGAATATATATACACAAGATTGTGCATTGCCATGAGTTACCCAAAGCATAGAAATATGAAATCATCCGAGAAGTGTGGGCTTACGATTACAACTTATTACAAGGATATTACAATTAATTACAATAATTTACAATTAATTCTCTAATAGGGGTACTACAAACAAGGGGTGATTAGGAACTGGAATGAATACAACATCTTGAAAGAAGTAGTCCTCTACAACTTTGAGAAGTTTGTTTGAAGAAAGGGAGTTTCCAAATCATTATGTTGTTGCACTATCCACAACAAGTATGGGTGTGATCACTTTCTTCATTGAACTCATCACAAGATAAAGACATTTTCCCTTTTTATATATGTTTTTTAAGGAATATTTACGGCAAAAAAAAAAAAAACATAATTTATTAGGTTTGTAATTTTTTTTTTTGCGGTGAAAGTACCTTATGTCTATATTTTGATACAATTTGGTTTAGTTGTCTGCTCCTGCCATTAAGTCCGCCTATGTGAAGTCAAATTTTCTTGTAACTTGGGTACTTTCATTGCAACTATCTATTCCCTTTAATTGGTTACTTTGCCTATGTGTCACAGACTAACTTAACGGTGAGAACAAACAAATGTACTAAACTGGATCAAAACATAGACGGAAGATACTTTTATGGCCCAAAAAATAATTTGTTTACTTAAGAGCTACAAATGTAATAACTTAGGTATTTTCACCACAAATATCTTTTTTTTTTTTAAGAAAAAAAAATCTGGTTTAAGTAACAAGTTATCTTATATGGTTACCTTCTTTTTTTCAAATCTGATTTATTTATTTAGATCTGGGTTAAGTAAGAGATTATTATCTCGGCAACCTAACATTTGACTTTGATTTATGGGTAACATGTTATTTATATTAATGAATTATGGGTAAAGTTTTACCTATACTAATACAAATATGATTTACTAATTACCATGTAATCTAAACTAAGAAAACAGTTACTTTGGCATATATATATGTTTATTTTTTGGGTAATGAGTTATTATATAAATTATAAGATATTGGTTATTGTAAAAATTAAAACTATGAAAATTGTAATGGTTACTCTGTACCATATTTGCAGTATGAGTATGGCTAACTGGTTACCTGTAATTTAAAACTAAGAAAATAATAATCGGTTACATTGAGAGACATATTTAATTTCTGAAAAATCAATTATCCATGTTAGTGCAAATACGTGTAACTAGTTACCATATAATCTGAAACTAAAAAATAATAGCTCATCTGGTGGTAACTAGTTACCACTTTAAAATAGTTATACATAAATATTTTTATTGATGTGGTGGTGACCAATTAACATCTATCAAATTAATTATTATTTTTTAATTCATTACAACACCTTCAAAATATTTTTTTTTCACTAAAGTGACCGAGACCATGTTAGCGACAAATTAAGGTCTATAACAACAAAATTGCAGCAACAACTTTATTGTGGTGACTTTTTCGGGACTAAGAGCATCTCCAATGCAAACTACCCCAACCATTGCCTAAAATGTCTAAATTAACTAAAAAATATAATTTTTTATTTTCTCTCTCATCCACATCACTTTTAGCAACATATTTCTTAAAAATACTCCAATGCAAGCTACCCTAAAAATTGCCAACCATGGTCCCCACATATTATTATTTAATATATCATTTTATAATTATAAATATTATCATACTAAATTTTTTTAATTCATATATTAATATAAATAAATAGTACATGATATTTAAATTAGACTAAATTTAAAAAAAAACTTATAAAATGACATAATCGTAATTAATCAATCTAACATAATTAAAAAAAAAACTAATTAAAATGATTTCCAAATTTTGACCATATGTGTTCCACCAAGTGTGCTTGAAGATTGCGATGAATATTTCTATCACGAATTTCAGCATTTCTTGGCAGCATTTTCGGGAAGTCGGAAATAGGTCCATGCAATACTTCAACTGTTGGGGTGTCTGTAGGGCCGTCATCATAATTAAAATCAACCAAACTCTCATATGCATCTCTTTCATCCTCGACAATAATATTGTGCAATATGATGCATGCATACATAATATCTTTGAGAACATCTCTTTGCCAAAAACGTGCTGGTCCTCGTACAATAGCAAAACGAGATTGAAGTACTCCAAATGCTCGCTCAACATCTTTACGTACCGCTTCTTGGCATTGAGCAAATAATTTTCTTTTCTCTCCTCGAGGTAGTGGGATAGTTTTAACAAATGTACCCCACTGTGGATAGATACCATCTGCTAGATAGTACCCCTTGTTGTATTGTGTGCCATTTATTGTAAACTCAACTCTTGGAGCTTGCCCTTGTAAGATTTCAGTGAATAATGGGGATTGATTTAACACGTTCAGATCATTATTGGATCCCGGAACACCAAAAAATGCATGCCATATCCAGAGATCTTGTGATGAAACTGCTTCGAGCATGATTGTTGGCCTGCCGTGATCACCTTGCGTGAATTGTCCTTTCCATGCAACTGGGCAATTTTTCCATTCCCAGTGCATACAATCAATGCTTCCCAACATGCCTAGAAAACCACGCACCTCCCCTATTTGAAGTAAGCGACGAATGTCCCCAGCATTGGGCCGTCTTAAATATTCGGTCCCAAAAATATCATTCACTCCTCGAACGAAATTGACTAGACATTCAATAGCGGTAGTTTCACCAATTCGAACATACTCATCAACATAATCGGCAGGCGCTCCATATGCCAACATTCGCATAGCAGCGGTGCATTTTTGTAATGGCGAAAGCCCCCTTCTACCGACTGCATCAAACCTCGTATGGAAATACTCTGAATGATTTTCTAGAGCTTGCACTATGCGTAGGAATACATGTCTACGCATTCTAAATCTTCTTCAAAATTGATATTCTGTATACACCAGTTCATCAGAAAAGTAGTCATCGAACAAACGTTGGTGTCCTTCTACATGACCTCTATCAATGTGGGCTCTCTTTCTTCCTTGTCTTGTTGAGCTACCCCCATCCATGAGCGCTTTGAAATATTGATCATCATGATCATCAGTACACTCTGCAATTATGATATCCTCTAGACTCATATTGTCGTATGGATTCAGAGAATTTGGCGAATCCATTGTTGAACTTAGAGTATATGATATTTGGGAATGAAAGATGAATGAAAGAGTAAAATGAAGGATTGAATGGAGAGTTGAGTAAAATGAATATTGAAATTTGGTATTTATAGACATGGTAGCCGTTTAAATATAGCCATTTAAATATAGCCGTTAAAATGTAGCCGTTGAAATGTAGCCGTTGAAATGTAGCCGTTAAAATGTAGCCATTAAAATATAGCCATTGAAATATAGCCGTTAAAATATAGCCGTTGAAATGTAGCCGTTAAAATATAGCCATTGAAATATATCCGTTGAAATGTAGCCGTTAAAATATAGCCGTTGAAATGTAGCCGTTAAAATATAGCCGTTAACATATAGCTGTTAAAATATAGCCGTTAAAATGTAGCCGTTAAAATATAGCCGTTGAAATATAGCTGTTAAAATATAGCCGTTAACATAAAGGATAATTTATTTAAATAAAATAAAATACATAATAATGCGGTTGATAAAAATACATAGCAATTACAACTTCAGGATATTATTCTTAATATAAGTACACAAGTTTTCATGATCTTTCTTTTGTTCATGAGTCATATGCGACGTGTCCATGATGAGATAATCCATGTATTTTGTCTAACTATTATCTTCTGCCTCTTTCTCCTTTATCGTCGCCTCTTTCTCCTTTATCGCCACCAATTTCTCCAATGCAGATGCTTTCCGTTCACTAATCTCTATAAATCTAGCATGTGTGTCTTTTTTTTCCTTCCCTTTTCTCTTTGCTGCCTTTTGGCCAGTAGAGCGCACTTCACGTACTTCATCATCACTGATGTCTGCATTGGAAGAAGAAGTAAATGCCCCTGTATCTGACACCTTTGTTCTCTTACCACCTTTTGGTTGGTACATTGTATTCCATTTCGACTCATCCTTTAGCAATCTCCAACAGTCCACAAGCAGAAAATTTGAGTTGTTATTTTCAGATTTGTACAATTGATGTGCATTCTCAAGAATTTTCTCATCAGACCAACCACTGTGATGTGCTAATTGAACTCGTTTATAACATCCATTGAATCGTGCCACCTTTTGATTCATCTTGTTCCAATGGTCTTTGCATTGCCTTCCAGTCCTTGCTTGCTCACCTTTTTGGTTGGTGTTGAAGTAATCTGCGATTCGAGCCCAGAAATGTGTAGAAGTCTGGTCATTCCCCACAATGGCATCCTTAGATGTATTAAGCCATCCACTTATCAGAAGTATAGTGACTTCCTTGCTCCATTTGACTTTACATTTATGCCTTGATTCATCTTCATTGTGTAGAAATACATTTTCCAACCCTTCAACACTATGTTCAGGTTGGGTTTCAGAGACAGATGTCGATGATGTTTCACGATTCAAATCAATACTAGACTTTTCCATACTTGGCCTATAATTTCTTGAAACCATTTCGGGTTGGTGTAGGGAAGGCATATGAAATGCATATGGTAGTGAATTTGTTGGTGTGAAGAATGGAGCTTGTTGGGGTGTCTCAATAGAGCCAAAATTTTGGTAAGGGTAAGAGGACATGAGATAATTTTGAGAATTTGGAAAACTTTGGTTAAATTGATAATATTGAAAATTTGGATTTTGAGGATTAGTAGGAGTATTTTGAAAATTTTGATTGAAATGAGAATATTGAAAATTTGGATTTTGGGGATTGGTATGTGGAGAAAATGATGAATTTTGAAAATTTAGATTTTGAGAGTTGGTATTTGGAGAATTTGGAAAATTTTGAGAATTTTGGGAATCCATTGGTAAAAAAATAAATTTTGTGATATTGATAATTTGGAAGAAAAATGTATGAAATGGTGTGAAAATTGAATAAAATAGATGAGTATTTATAGAATTTTTTTTTTAATATATTACCATTTTTTACCAACGGATACATTTTCCTATATATAATATATTACCAACGGATACATTTTCGATATTACTGTTTAATATATTACCAACGGATACATTTTCCTATATATAATATATATATGTATAATTAAAGAAATAAAAATAAATAAAGATAGCACCGTTGCCTCTGTGAGGCAACGACTCCTTCATAATTGAGAAGCTACTTTTGTCTCCAATGATAAGCTATCCATATATTTGGTAGTCTGTTAGATAGCTACTCACGAGGCCACCAGCATTGAAACTGGCCTAATGCGGCAACATTTGTTGTTTCAGTAGCCTTTCTTTCTTGTAGTATAATATAATATAAACTTAGCATCAAAATATTTATTATATGTATAATAGTTGTTAGAACACTACAACAAAATTCATATATATTTATTCAAGTCATCAATAATAAGATGAATTTTAAATCTACCTCCCATTTTTTTTTCTTTCTAATATTTTTCTAAAATTTTGCTTTAGTGAGAACATTGTGTGTCGAATTATGGCGCCTTCCAAATTTTCATCCAAAGTTTAACCTTAATATTAAAACGAAACATTAGTGAGGATATTAACTATTATCGAGGACTTTATTCCTTACTACCGAGTATATATCCAGCTATCTTCTTCCCGATGACGATAGAGGAGATCGTCAATACTATTTCTAATTTTTCCATCTCTCAGCTCTCTCAATCAAATCTCTAAGATACCCCTCTCTCTAGTAGCAATAGCGATCGATGACTTTTTAAGCTTTAGTGAGGTAAGACTCAGTATTTTTATTTTTAATTTTTTTATCAAGTACTTATTAATGAGGTTGAAAATCAAGAACAAAATCAATTATCCTAGAAGTATAGTAATAGAATATATTTCAAATATTTTCTAATAAATCTCATGTAACATTACATGTTATTATACTGTTTACTAATATGCAAATGTAGCTGCTAGTAAAATTACCCCGAAGATCCAGTTTAAAAAGAAGATAAAAACCCACGAAGATAAGTATGATTAGTAATGAGATTGACGTGATAAAAATAGATCTGACTGTTTATATATATAAATATATATTAAAAGGAAATTGTGCATTGATGGATTATTCGCGTCTCATTGATAATCTAAAAAAAAAACATTTTATTTGTAACATATATAGCTCGAATTACGAAGAAAATATGTGTGAATGCTACTCTAGCTGATATGCTTCAACAAAGGCCATAGAAGTGAAATAATTAGTCCACGGAGAGACTATGAACACTCTTTGAAGTTTGAAGTGTCCCATTCATACAGTACTTGTGTCATTTCCAAGTGAGAAATTGGGCATTCAGATGTGCAAAGTCAATAAGACTTTGACAATTTCGGACAGAGCAAAAGTGCGTGGGTCCTAATACGTATCGTGTGTGTTCGATGAATGAATGCGTTCATATATAATTGGTTGATTGGTCAGTGTTTAAGGTTTTTCTATAATAATGGACTGTTTAGTGGTTTTCAAACAATGACACATGTCAATAATGCTACGTACCATATAACTCTTGATTTGTAACCAAACGCCCCTTAGCTTCAATTTTCAAACACTATTCAATTTGATAGCTAATTAAGGAATGGACTAGTTTTTCTATTCAATTATTGGTCAATAAATAAATAGTATAACCAAAAACCAACTACTATATACTTGGAAAAGAATGATTTATGTTTTGGTTTTAATACTTATAATGACCTAAGTTCAGTAAATGTAAATGATGACTTCTGCCATGGGATAGCTACATATTATTAAAACGAACTTGGAAAATATTTGCAACTTACGGTATTATGTTGTTTGTCGTATATTTTAAAAATAATTTCAACGCTAGTAAATAGATGGTTGTGGGACTAATAAATCTGGGCGGTACCAATTTCGTCTTAGATATATGTCAATGCCGTAGTTGTGATGTTTCAAATTTTTTTTATTAAGACATGGAGATTCGTTTGTGGTTTTGAATTAGACAAAGCAATTTTAATATATAAACTAAGTAGAATCTATGTGTAATTCACGTTTTGACTTTTTGATAATTTTTTTCTTTCGAAATAATGAAATATAATGCTGAATAAAAACTATATAAATTGAAAGAATGATATATTGTTGAATAAAAACTATATAAATTGATGGACAATAATATGTAGTACTAATCAACATTTGATGTGTCTCTTAGAACAATGAAATGGGCAGAAAAACAACTTATGCATATTTGCCTCTTTTTTTTTTGAAAGAGCATAAGTACTTCTACATCAACGTATGTTGTCCTATTTTCCTTATTTTCTCCTTATAATTTTTCCACTTTCCATTATCCTCCCTTGAAATTGACATGACCCTCCAAGAAGGAATAGTCACTGCTCCAAACATTGCTTGTAAAAGCAATGAATTATAGGCATATTTATCTAAGTTCTTCAACGAAAAATAGGAGAAATAATACATATATATATCTCAGTGCTATAAATTTATTTGAGATCATAAAAATACAGTTACTCTTCTTTGGCAGTACGGATAATAGCTTTCCTCGGATCACAATAGAGAAAAGTAGAAACAAAAATATATAGAAAATTAAAGTAAATATTAATAATTCAGAGAGAAAAATAAATTAAACAAGCAACAACAGTTTGAATGACACAACCCTTCAACTTTTACTACATTGAACTTTACTTGAATTTATCACTTTATTAATAAAAGAACATAACAAAAATCATATTTCACGTATAACACTCCAACAGATCGAGACAATAGTAGGATTGACAAACAATCATATATATATATATATATTTTGAAATTTCTACAGCTTCACTAAATAGAATAATTAAATTGGTAAGAGGGTTTCATAATTCTATTAAATGTGAAAGCGATGAAAGCATCAATAGTCTGATCTCTGTTCATTAATACATTTGAGAAAACATGCTTTTCCATAAAGGCCATCATCATGCATGTTTACGAATAGTTATAGCCGCGCGTTACAACATTATTATTGTGCAGCAACCAACACAAGCGAATCATAATGCCGTTACGATGAGCTCCAAATAATACAAGCAACATGGAATCCGGGGCGGACTTACCTTAATTATTAGCAGGGTTCACAATTTCTTTCTTTTATATATATATATATAGGTATTCTGAGAGAGCCACATGATAATAAGTTATAGTCTCCAGGATTTAAATATATATATATATATATATTATATTATATATAGCTAGATGTAGTAACTAGTACGTTTATATAATATACATAAACTAATGATTTTCTTTGTAATAGTATTATTATGAAATTATGTAAAATATATTGTTTATATTATACTTTGAGTTGTATAAAATTTTATATGTTGCCCGCCCTAGACTATTCTAGGTCTGTAACTGCATGGAATGTTATTCTCATATCTTTTCACAAGCACATCACGTTTCAAAAAATAATATTGCTTACAGCATCGCCACAATCAACAATTATTATGTTTTGATAAATTTTTTTTTGAATGGTTATAATGCATATATTATTTTACAATTCAGCTAAATAGTTAATGTGACTTTCACCTATGTTCAATAATATTTATTGATTCACTACTATTGATGGTATACAACCCAAAATTTTAATAAGACAAAACTATCTTTGCTAATTAGTTCGAGCTTCCGAAATTTGATGCAGGAATTGGTTCTGATTCAATATATGTGGAATACAGGTATGGCCAATAATTTAATTAAAACGTTTTCCCTAAACACTACTAGAGGAAGCTTAAAAAAAATTGAAAATTTTACCCCTCGAGATTTCTAGAAAAAGTAAAATAATTGCATAACACTGAATATTGATGTACAATCTATACTTTTATATATTATAAATATAAGTTTAACGGAAATTGATATTTTCTGTTAGATTTAATATTTTTTTATTTTCTAATACTAGTAGTTTTAAAGTCATCTAAATAAGTTAAATGAATTAAAAATTAATAAAGTCGTCTAAATAGTGTAAATAAATTAAAAAAAATAATAAATGAGTAATAATAATTTTTTATCACATATTTTAAAATTTCATAATAAAGTATTTGAATTACACTATCAATTATGTTTTCTCAAAACTATAACCGAAAAATATTTATGTTAATAAATTTATTCTTTTCTTTATTTTATTAATTCTTTATTTTGTCATTTAATGTATATTGTTAATCTAAACATATATGTAATAGTGAAATAAGATATAAATATACATATTTTTTTTTATTTTTTCATCAAGTTTTTTAATGAGAAATTACTTATTTTAATTGCTCTAGTCGTTAATGAAATAATATATAACTTTTTGTTGACTTTAATTTTTTTTTACATTAAATAATTAAAATTTGATCAAAAAAACTTTAAATTCATTGTTTTGATTTAGAATTTTTTTAATACTTTATTATATTTAAATTCACACTTATTTTTTCTAAATAAATTATAAAAAAATATTTAATTTTAAAACTAGAATGTCACCATATTTTTATATATAAAAAGTGCGTATCTTATGGATTATTGGTTTAACTGTTTATTTTTTTAATACTATAGACAATATTTTAGTTTATTTTTTTTTGTTAATATGTTTATGTCATTCTTTTATAATATATGACATTATTTATGTATTTAAAATTTATATGAAAACTAGGTAAAAGTAACGTGCAATGAACGCTTACTTAATTTTATTTAGAAAATATATTAATTTATTTTCATTACATGTTTTTTAATTTTCATAGAAGTTTTAAATAAATAAACAATGATATATATTATAAGAGAATGACATAAACATATTAAAAAAAATTAAACCAAAACTTTGTCTAAAGTTTAAGAAAATTAAAAAATAAGACAATTTATATATTTTTTTAAGAAAATAAAAAACCGTTAAACTAAGAATCCGTTAAAAATATATAATAAAAATAATTAATACATTTCTTAAATAAAACTAAGTAAACGTGAATTGCACATTGCGTTTACCTAACATTTATATAAAGAGGGCTCTAAAGAGGTGATGTGGCACTCTAAAGTCTCTCCAAACCACTCTATCTTTTTTCTACTTTTTATTATACTTTTTCTAAAAAAAGTATATTTTTATTCTATTTGTTTTTAAAAAAATACAATAATAATAGTAATTAATTATATTTTATTTTATTTTAGTTTCCAAATATCTATCTTTATATAATAATAAATTAGTTAACTAATTTAATTGAAAGACATTTTAGTATCTATTTAATTGAGAGATATTTTTTCAAAAGTATTATAATTAAAATAAAATGTGCATGGATATATAGATATAGGACAATTCTTCTATATGAACTTCACTTTAAGCTCTACCAGTAGGGCTCTCAGTGTTTCTCGACCCGTGAATAGTTTTCGGCGTGACTTTTTTTTTTTTTTTTTTTTTTTTTATGATCGTGTATATTGTAGCTATTTAGAGCATCCTGCAAATTTTCAGAAAATTCCGAATAGTTTACAGTACCGAAAACTAGGTTCAAACATGTTGTTTTCCATGCGTATAAAAAAAATTAGTCACGCGTGCAACAACATGTTTGAACCTAGTTTTCGGTACTGTAAACTATTCGGAATTTTTTGAAAATCTGCAGGATGCTCTAAATAGCTACAATATACACGGTCATAAAAAAAATCGTGTAAAAAATTATTCACAGATTGAGAACACTAAGAGCCCTACCGGTAGGACTTAAAATGAAGCCCCTATAGGAGAATTCCCCTATATATATATATTTAAAAGACTTAAAAATTAAACTGCAATACAATTATATAAGAGAAAGTATATTCTAATCCACTCTATTTTAGTGAAATATTGTTGATGCGGTTTCTTGCCAACAATGGATTAAGAAATCCAACAATAGAGATATTAGGCTTTTGCTAAACTGTAATATAACAAATGAAAAAAATATCACAAACCCCCACACTTTTACGTGGTTCAGTAGTTATCCACCTAGTCTACGAGACAATCTTATTGATCTATTTAAGGATCTGGGAGAAATTGTTCATGATAATTTCAGCAGAGTTTCTGTATATAAAGATTCGATCCCTTTTTCTGTCCATTCCCCTGGTATTTATGGGGGATTTTTTAGGATAATTTTGGGTCACCGCGTACATAAATATGGTAAATAATAAATTTGGATAACCTCCCATTTACATAAGGATATGATTGCCTATAGAATTTACATCCGTTATCTCGGGGTAATAAATGTGTAATAAAATATGGGCATTAATGAGTGTATAAGGAATCTCTGAGTCTTTTGGGATCCTTCATTGTGCATCATGACCAGGCTTCTGCGAGTTGGTCACTTCCTCGAGCTGGATGCCTCAGAGCTAACCTATCCTGACACATGCTAAGTTCAGAGTTTCAAAAAGGTGATCTGGCCATCATGCATCTCAAACTAGGTTGTTGGCGCAAGATGCAATCTGAAGATTATCTTGCTGTCGTAAGCTGTCAAGTTGAACTCAAGTTGCTCATTCTAGAATTAGGTAGATATTCTATCTGTACGCTTTCTCCATGCGCTTTTTCGTTATGCTTGGTTGCTCTAAGAAATCTACTGGGACCATGTTTAATGTATCCGCTTCTTTGGTGGTGGCAGGTCGGGCTAAGGTATCATCATTCGAATTCTGCTTGGGGGGTTCCTGCTCAATGGAGCAGAACTCAAACTCTGAAAACTCCTCTTTAACCTTAGCTAGATAAGCCGTCATTTTGATACCTCGAGCTTGATACTCCCCCAATATTTGATTAACCACGAGCTGAGAACCACTATAACATTGGATCGCCTTTGCTTCTAGTTCCTTTGCCACCCATAATCCCGCCAATAAAGCTTCGTATTCTGCTTCATTGTTGGATGCTTCGAAATTGAACCTCAGGGCTGTATGGAATTGATGTCCCTCAGGTGAGATTAGAATTATACCAGCTCCAAATCCATTTTCGTTAGATGATCTATCAACGAAGAGTTTCCACAGTTCTTGCACTGGTTCTCTCATTGGCTCGTCCTGAAAACCTGTGCATTCTACCACAAAATTAGCAAACACCTGACTCTTGATTATTGTGCATGGCATATACAATATCTCGAATGGACTGAGTTCGATGGCCCATTTAAGCAAACGTCTCGATGTTTCAGGCTTTTGCAAGACCTGTCTTAAAGGTTGATCGGTTAAGACGTGGATGGTGTGGACTAGAAATATGGCTTGAGTTTTATCGAGGCCAAGATTAAGCAGAACGCGAGTGTTTCTATTAAATGATATCTAGACTCAACTCCCAAAAGCCTTTTACTCACGTAGTGCACCGGTTTCTGCGTCCGATTTTCTTCTCGAACTAATGTGGCGCTGACCGCATTTTCTGCCACATCTAGGTATAAGAGCAAACATTCTATAGCTGGAAATTTTGATAGCGTGGGGGGTTTAGCCAGGTAAGTTTTTAGATTCTGAAATGCCTGCTCGCATTCTTCGGTCCACTAAAACTTTTTATTTCCTTTGAGCAAGTTGTAGAACGGTAGACACTTGTCAGTTGATTTTGAAAAGAAGCGGTTTAGGGCCGCCATTTTCCTAGTTAGGCTATGTACTTCTTTAAGCGACCTAGGTGAATGCATTTCTAATAATGACCTGACCTTCCCCATGTTCGCCTCTATCCCCCTTGTGTTTACTATGAAGCCCAAAATTTTTCCAGATGAAACCCCAAAGGTGCATTTATGAGGATTTAACTTCATGTCATATTTCCTTAGCACGCCAAAACATTCTTCCAGGTCGGATACATGTTACTGGTAGTCTTTGATTTAACGAGCATATCATCGAAATACACTTCCATGTTTTTCCCGATTTGGTTAACGAACATTTTGTTGACTAGCCATTGGTACGTTGCACAAGCATTCTTCAGCCCAAATGGCATAACCTTGTAGCAGTATACGTTATGCTCAGACATGAAGCTAGTGTGCTCTTGGTCTGCAGGATTCATCGCGATATGGTTATATCCAGAATATGCGTCCATGAAAGACATGAGCTCGTGACCAGCTGTTGCGTTACCAACTGATCAATTTGAGGTAGTGGAAAATAATCCTTAGGACATGCCTTATTGATGTCGGAGAAGTCAATGCAAACTCTCCACTTTCCATTGGGTTTTGGGACCAAAACAGGGTTAGTAATCCACGTCGGATATTTTTCTTCCTTGATGAATCCACACTTAAGTAAGCGAACTACTTCTTTTTCTAAAGCTTCTGATCGCTCCTTCCCCAAAAGCCTTCGTTTCTCTACCTTTGTAGGCACATTCCTATCTAGATTCAGACTATGCATTATGAAATTCTGACTGATTCCCACCACACTTCATGTGACCAGGTGAAGACGTCCAGATTATTTCTCTAAAACTTGACCAACTCCTTCTTCCTTTCAGTTCCAAGATTTTTTCCAACTTTAACCACCTTTGAAGGTACTTCTGGGTTGATACTGATTTCCTAGAGCTCTTCCAACACTTGGAGCTCAAACCTATCTTTGTGTAATCTTGGATCAATGTTGTCTTCTTGGGAGACCTCGTTACCTCCTTCTAAGATTCTTCCGCCCCATGGGAAATTTCCATTACCTGAGGCTCCTCTCCTCCCTCAATAATGACCATTGCTTGCTGCCTGGGTTGTGATTTTCCCTTCATAGAAATGCTATAGCATTCTCTGGCAGTGAGCTGATCTCCTCTTACAGTGCATATACCTGAGGATGAGGGGAACTTCATCGCTAGATGTCGAATTGAGGTGATAGCCTCAAAAGTCATCAGTGCGGGTCGTCCCAAAATTGCGTTGTATGCGGCTGGACAATCGATTACGAAGAACTCGAGAATTTTAGCAACAGTTTGCATATCATCCCCTAGCGTAACTACAAGTCCGATCATCCCTATTGCTGCTGTTCCTTCTCCTAAGAATTCGTATAGGGTCATCGAGGTCGTCTTAAGATCGGTTACAGAAAACTCCACCTTTTATAGGGTGGACCTGAATATCACGTTTACCGAGCTCCCATTATCAACCAATATCCTCAGTACTCTTCGATTGGCAAGCTGAACGGTTACCACCAACATATCATTATGCGGGAACTGAACGTGGCTAGTGTCCTCTTCCGTGAAAATGATTGGTTGTTTCTCCAACTTCTATTGTTTTGATAACCTTTGCTCCAGAATGAATTCAGTACTATTGTGGGATTTTATCTCCTGTATGTACCTTTTCTAGGGCCCATTACTCGTGCCCGCAAAATGGGGTCCTCCGGCGATAATGGTTATATCCCCTCCTTCTATTGGAGGGGGACGATTTGGTTTCCCTGATCTGGTTGAACTCGGGGTTGACTGACTGAATTTTCTAGGACTGGATGAATATTTTGCTCGGCTGGTTGATTGGGAACTACTCAGTTTCAGGCATATTGGGCTAACGGTCTAGCCCGGATGAGAGTCTCGAACTCGTCCTTTAGCTGACGGCAGTCATCACTATTATTGCCGATGTCGTTGTGATATCGACATAATTTGGCGGGGTCTCTCTTTGCCATCTGACTTCTTCCATGGAAGGCAGTTAGAGTTCGCTAGGAAATATGCTCTCGCGTATCTGTGAGATCGGTGTAGATGGGGTTGAAATTTTCTCCGGGCTTGTTCTTTTTGGTTCCATTATGGCCGCCCTCACCAATACCCTTCCACTTATTGTTCCTTGCTTGATTATTTCGGGTAGCGGGTTGAGCTGTAGCTGCAACATCCGCCATCACTCTAGTAGGCTGAACAAGGATCTGGTTGGTTCTGACGATAGTAGATTGCACCTCCTCTAGATTTATCCATTCCTGAGCCCGATCCAGGAATTCATCTACACTCTTTACTCCTTTCCGCTGGAGTTCTTGCCATAAATCACCTCCTACTTTGATCCCTGTCCTCATTGCCATGAGCTTGGAGCTATCATCAACATCCCCAGCTCATGCTGTTGCATTGGTGAATCGGTTCAGATAGGCCTTCAGGGACTCACCAGGTTGTTGTTTAATGTTGGCCAGCGATAGGAGGGGGTAATCGAGCCAAGATCTCCTAAATATGCTTGTTAGCTTGAGCGAGATGATTGCTTAACTGGGCATTTTCCATCTCGATGGCTATATTATATCCGAGATGGGGATTTGGTGGGTGTGATGCTGAGCTTCTAGTGTCGTCTTGGCCCACATGTTGCTTTCCGAGACGACGTTGAGCAATTGAGCCTTCTCCAGTGAGGACAACTGCACGGTGCACCTCTTGATCATCAGGTTGTTCCGTCTCGTTGTCACGCATAGACTGGGTTCGCACCATGGTGAATGTTGGGTGAAACTTGCGTGGGGGATTAAGCACTAATAAGCTCTCAATGAAAGCACCAATCTGTTGATGCAGTTTCTCGCCAATAGTGGATTAAGAAATCCAACAATAGAGTTATTAGACTTTTGTTAAACCGTAATTGAACAAATGAAAAAAATATCACAAACCCCCACACTTTTACGTGGTTAGTGGTTAAAATCCACCTAGTCCACGAGACAATCTTATTGATTTATTTAGGGCTCTGGGAGAAATTGTTCATGACAATTTCAACAGAGTTTCTGTATATAAAGAATTAGTCCCTTTTTTGTCCATTCCCCTGGTATTTATGGGAGATTTTTCAAGATAATTTTGGGTCACCGCGTACATAAACATGGTAAATAATAAATTTGGATAACCTCCCATTTACATAAGGATATGATTGCCTATATAATTTACATTTGTTATCTCGGGTAATAAATGTGTAATAAAATATAGGCATTGATGAGCGTATAAGGAATCTCTGAGTCTTTTGGGATTCTTCATTATGTGTCATGACCAGGCTTCTGCAAATTGGTCACTTCCTCAAGTTGGATGCCTTAGAGCTAACCTATCCTGACACGGGCTAAGTTCAAAGTTTCAAAAAGGCGATCTGACCATCACACATCTCGAACTAGGTTGTTGGAATAAGAGGCAATCTGAAGATTATCTGGTTGTCGTAAGCTGTCAAGTTGAACTCGAGCTTCTCATTCCAGAATTAGCTAGATATTCTATCTCTACGCTTTCTGCATGCGCTTGTCTAGTAGCTATACCTCGTGCTGAGTGATTCAGTTCGTATTTATTTTGGGGTACAACAAATATTATTTCCGAAATATTCAATATTTTGTTTTACAAGTTTTTAATAATTTATTTTACTATTTATTTATTATAATCAATATAATAATTTAATTAATGTATTATGTTTTTTTTTTACTTATTGAAACAAAAAAATATTTTTATGTTAATTTCATGAAAATTTATTAATATTTTTTTCTACTATTATTGAAATAGTCTTAAAATATAAAAAATATTATAAACTAATGGTAATAAAATAAGGATAAAATATTTAGAAAAAGTATGAAAAAAACAAAGTGTTATATTAATTTTGATAAAGTATTTGTCATTAATTGTTTTGAAAATAGAAAATCAAATACGTTATATATGTATATATTGACGACGTTTTTTGTCAACTAAAAACAAGAGCAATTAAGCAAATGTATAATTCATAAAGAAAAATAGAACAAATTTTTTTACGTGGTTTGATAGTTAAATCTATCTAGTTTACGAGTCACTTGTATTTATCTTTCTGTGTTAAATCTTTCAGAGCAATTTCACAGAGTTTTTTCATAAAAGAATTGAGCGTCTCCCCTAAAGACCATCGTTCAGACTATTTATAGGCTTGGTACCCCAAAATATCATCCCTTAATTTTAGGGAAGTTACAATATATCAGATTTGAATTTGAAATACAAATTTTTACATTAAAATACAATTAATTACAAATAAAATTCCCTAAACAAAAGGGTTAATTAAATGTTTTAAATTAAATCCTCATGATTGTAAGGATTTTGTAGCTGCGTACGTGCTTTCGAGCATGCTTCATACTTCATAGTCAGTGCCTTAACATGATTGACTATTAGCATAAGTAGTCATGCCGACTACCCTTTACATATTTAATCTTCACATTTACGAGCCTATATTTCGATGCTGGTTTTTATATCTCATAATTTGGACGGTAACATTTTGCCCCCTTAAAAGTATCTTTTCGAGCACCATGAGAAGGAAACTTTTGAACTTCTCTTTCAGAAAACGTGCCCACCTAGCACACTCGAGTGTGGACAAGTGTCAATATAGGGATGAATACCGAGAGTACTCAAGTACTCTTCTTCTATCCATGTCTTTTCACTAGCCCCTTTTTGCCGCCATTTTTCGAGGTTAAATGATAGCCCACAAATCAAATGCCAAGTTTATTTTAACTGTTAGGAACAGTTCCTAGTGCACAGTGGAAATTGCAGTAATGATAGTATTGTATATGTTATCCTCGTTTCTTTTCGGGTGTCCAGGTCCCCATTCTAAGCTCGTGGGCTCCCCAATTGAGAGTTAAGGCCCCAAATTGAGCCCATTTGACGAGAGGAAAACGGATGTTGGCAGCCCAAGTATAAGTGAGGCCCAGAGGGTATCCGGGAGTGCGGACCAGGACCACCGCCGTGGTAGGTGGTATGAACTTGGAATCGCTCCCCCCAAAGTCCTCCGAGGGGCAGCAAAGAAGGTCGCGACTCCCAAAACCGAGAAGGGAGCCGGAATCGTTGTGAGCAGACCCGGATCCAGGTAAACGGTTCGGGATCCTGGTGAGTGGTCCAGGACCTTGGTGAACGGAGGGGGACGCTGGTAAACAAACCTGAGTCGGTTGTCTGAGTTTGGCAAGATAAAGTGTCCAAGATACTGACATCGTCCCATGAAGCATGGGGGTTCTCCCCACTCTTAACCTGCAGAAAAAGCTACCTCGGGATTGTATGCCGTTGGTTCAGACCTGCGCCGCCATTACTCTGACCGATCTTGTCCCCCAAATCTTCCTTGTAGCCCGGAATACCCAAACGGAAACTCCAGTTTGTCGCATGTCTTAGAATAAGACACTATTTAGTTTGGCCCAATGGGCTTTGATGAATGTACGTCTCATATTTTAATCCTTTGTATTGGACTCTCATTAGAGGAGCTAATGGTATTTACGCCCCTATTGGGCCCGAGTCATCTCGGCCCAAGCCCAGTGCACTCATATGCCTATAAATACGAATAGTGGTGCACTGAGGAGGTGATCCGAGATTTTGATTGTAAGCAGTTACTCTGCTCAAACTTGTAGAAAACTCCATTGTCAAAGGTTCTCTAAGCTCTAATACAATTGTCTCGTGGACTAAGGCTCATTAATGCCCTAACCACGTAAAAACCTTGTCTTTATTCCTCAAACCCTTTCTTTTAAGCTCTCTAATCTTCTATTATTCTAGTTTCTGAAAAACTCGGTAAACATTTTGGTGCTTTCATTGAGAGCCTGAGAAAGCTGAAGTTGATCTTGAATATATGCAACAATGGTGAACACAAGACACACCACTTTCGACCCTACTAATCAAGAATAAGGCAATGGGGAGCCACTGCCCAGCCAACCTCTTCCTCAGAGTCAACCTGAAGACACACCTCATCAGATGTCCCAGCCTGACGAGTCGCAGAACTACGAAGACGGGACAGAATATGAGGAAGACTACTACGAGGAAGAGGAGGGAAATGAGGGGGAATACCATGATCTCACAGCTAAGGATCCATCGATCCCTGAAGGTGTAGACCCCAACCAGGAAAACCCAGAGGCGCCCAAGCTGAGACAGCAAGTCCTGGACCAAGAGGTCCGAATTGCCGAACAAAAGTAAGCCACTCGACGGATGTAGGAGTCCCTCCAAGTCTTGTAAGCTTTCATAGCCGCCCAAGGCTTGGTGGCTAACCCTCTAGTTGTTCCACCTCCAGGAACATAACCGCCCTCTCCGTAGGCTAGGAATGGCGCACCCAGAGATGCGAGGCCGATTCCTTTCCCGGGACAAGTTTCCGGGCAGGGCCCGGTTAATCCAGCCCAAGAGAAAGGGAAGGCCAAAGCAAACCCCCAAAGGGAATTCCCTCCTGTCCAGAATACCAGGATCTGTCCCTGGCCGCTCCCTAGGAAAGAGAAGGTGTGCCCCATCCTAGGACAGGGCCATCCAATCAATCCGCGAGGGACGTGCTCGCAGGGTACTAGGCCCCGGCCCGCCCCAGGGCGGACTGGACGGGAACGGTCTTTCCACCCAAGCGTTTCCATGAACCAGGGCCACCGGGAGCGCCAGCATGATGATGAGCCAAATGCCCTTAGCTCCGAAGAGGATACATCTCGGATAGACCTGCGCAATGGGCTGAATACTCGAAAGGAACGAGCTCACAAGGAAAAGATCCGCCCCCGTGATGGCGATTTGAGAAATAATATCAACGACAGGAGGAATGAAAGGCCCCCCCTGGAAAATGAGATGGCCAAACAGTTCATGGAACAACTGACCACCTTAAAGAAAGTCATAGACCACCTGGTCTGCAAGCAGGAGGGAGCAGACACCGATTCTAACGAGGAAGTAAATGAACCCTGCGCTAAGCACATCCTGGATGTGGTGCTCCCCAAAGGATTCAAAATGTCGAGTTTGCCCGCCTACACGGGGAACACTGACCCCAGAGGTCATTTGTCGTGCTACAATCGGTTAATGATCGTAGCCCACGTCTACGATAACGGCAAGTGCCTCTGTTTTTTCGATTGCTCTAGGTGGACCTGCAGAGGAGTGGTGGAAGAGGCTTAAGCCGGGATCCATCCAATCCTGGTCCAGACTGCAGTCGTCTTTCCACAAACAGCTCATGGCCGCCATGAGGATGGACATGCAGATCAGTGCCCTTGCCAACATCAAGCAGGTTCCCACGGAGACGTTGAGGGCCTACACCAACGTTTCATTGAGGAAGCCTCCAAGACCAAGGTGGACAATGGGTAGCGCCTGGTGGCCCTGCAATCTAGGATTTGGGCTGGATCTCCCCTTTGGGACGACATGCAGCGCAGCAAGGCGGCCACCCTCGAGGAATTCATAAGAAGGGCCCAAGGCTTTATTAATTGGGAGGAGGCCCAAATCCAAGCATTCGGATGGCAGCCTGCCTCTCAGCCAAGTGCCCAAACATTTCCAGGATACGGGGTGCAGTATCTGGCCCAGCAGTACGTCACTCCCCCAATTGCGCCGGGATTGGTAGCCACGCCTAGAATGACCTTTGCCATGCCCACGGTATGTGGCCTCGCCTCTTCGGGTTACGCCCCAGCCTAGTCTACCCATTTTTCTGGGTACAGAATCGCGCCAGTCGGGTACAACACTGCTCCCGTCGGAGCCCAGCCGTCCTAGGTGAGGGGAACTGAAGCAAGTGTGAATCCCACCTGGGGGAAAAGGTTCGGGAAGGGACAAAATCGGGTCGAGGCGTCTAAGAAGGGAAAGAGGGGCTATGAGCCCTGGTATTCGGAGTACACCAACCTGGCGGATGCCCGAGAGAACATCTACTTGGCCACTGAAAGGGCAGTTCATTACCGGAAACCAGCCCCCATGTTCAAAGGCTGAAGGAATCCGAGGGATACTAGCAAACAGTGCGCTTACCATAGGGAGGTGGGCCACACAACAAAAGAATGCTGACAACTCAAGGATGAGATCAAAAATCTGATCAAATTGGGACACCTCCACCAATGGGTTAGGATGCCTGTGGGAGTCTTGGGACTATCAGTAGTCCCCGGAAAATCCACAATCTCGGGTATGCCTGGAGAATACCTGCCTCCCCAGGGAGGATATGCGAAGGGTCTGAGACTACAGGTCCCTCAGGGGGCCCCCACCGTTCAGGCGCCCGGACCCGGAATGCCCTACCCAGCTGGGACCGCCCCCCCGGGTAGATGGTCACGTAGCCACCATCTCAGGCGGGCCCCATCTGGGAGGACCGTCCCGGAACGATTAGAAGTGTTACCTCAGCGAACTAACCATGACCAAGAGGTATCCGCCCTAGTCCAGGCACCGGCCCAGCGCTCGAAGTTGATGAACCTCCCCATCACCTTCACCGAAGACGATGCTCGCAATGTCCATTTCCCGCATCATGACCCTCTGGTCATTGATGCCCAAGTCGCCAACAAGATGGTGTCCAGAGTGCTGGTGGCGAAGGAAGCTCCGTCAACATTTTGTTAAAACCTGCATTCATCGCGATTGGCATAACCGAGGCGGAACTAGCCTCGTGCCCAACCCAGATCTACGGCTTCAATGGGGACTCAATACTCCCGATGGGAAAAATCTAGTTACCTGTGACTCTAAGGAACGAGATGCAAAGCTCGTTCAAATTTTGTACTTTCATGGTGGTAGACTGCCCCACAGCTTACAACATCATTTTTGGTCGGCCCGCATTGGTTGAGTTCGGGGCAATCACCTCCATCTGCCACCTATGCATGAAATTCCCTTGCGATAACGGAGGACTGGGAACAATCCAGGGAGATCAGAAGACCACACAAAAATGTTACCACGTGTCCGCCCAACCCGTGTACATGGTCCGCGAGGAGCCTTTTGAGGAAATCGTCGATCCAGTCTTGCCCCACCTCCAGCAAGACTGGTTATCCGGGAGGAGAATGAGCTGGACCCACATATAGGAGAGGACCGCGTACTGGAACCCATGGAGGAGATTGAAGAAGTGTGCATTAGTGACACCGACCCGACCAAGGTAATCCAAGTCGGGAAGAACCTGAAAGTGGAGGTCCGGGCCGCAATCATCACCCGGGTGAAGGAGAACCAGGATGTCCTGGCTTGGTCTCATTTGGATATGACTGGGATCGACTGCAATATCATCTACCATGCCTTGAATATCGACAAAGGTGCGACCTTGGTCCGACAGAAACGAAGGCCCTTAGGGGCAGAAAGGGCGGAAAACTTCAAGCTAGAAGTTGTAAAGTTATACTCGATCAACTTCATCTGAGAAGCTTTGTATTCCGTGTGGCTGGCCAACCTGGTTCTGGTGCCTAAGTCGAACGGGACCTGGAGGACATGCATAGACCTCACGGATCTAAACAAAGCTTGCCCCAAAGATTGCTTCCCGCTCCCTCAGATCGATCATATTGTGGACGCAACATCCGGGTATGAGATCTTGAGTTTCATGGATGCCTACTCAGGCTATAATCAGATCTCTATGCACGTAGCGGACCAGGAACACACCGGTTTTCAAACCGACAAGGGGGTGTACTGCTACATCGTCATGCCCTTCAGACTTAAGAATGTTGGAGCCACCTATCAGAGGCTAGTTAATAGAATGCTTCGGGCCCAGCTTGGACGAAACATGGAGGTATACATTGACAACATGCTGGTCAAGTCCAAAACCTCTAGCAAACATTCTAACGACCTGGCCGAAGCCTTCGCGATCATTCAGAGGTATGGGATGAAGTTGAATCCCAAAAAATGCACCTTCAGCGCAGTGTCCGGAAAGTTCCTGGGGTTCATAGTAAGCTTCCGGGGAATAGAAGCCAATTCGGACAAAACAAGGCATTGGTTGAGATGCCCTCACCCCGGAAGCACAAAGATGTGCAAAGCCTGACTGGAAGGATAGCCGCTTTGAGCTGCTTTGTCTCGAAGGCCACGAACAAGTGCATCCCGTTCTTCAACGTTCTTTGGGGAAGCCAACATTTCGAATGTTCAGCCGAGTGCGAAGAGGCTTTCCAGCGACTGAAAGAGCATCTATCCCAAGCACCAATATTGGCTAAACTGAAGGAGGGAGAACCATTATACCTCTATTTTTTCGTGACCGAACATGCGATCAGCACCGCGCTTGTACGGGAGGACGGAAAAGCCCAACTCCTTGTCTATTACGTAAGCAAAAGATTATTGGGTGCAGAATCACGATATCCACTAATCGAAAAGTGAATGTTTTGTCTACTAATCGCGTCCCGGAAGCTCAGGCCTTATTTCCAGGCCCATGCCATAAAAGTTCTAACCAACCATCCTTTGCGGCAAGTGTTGCAAAAACCTGAGTCATCAGGAATACTCTTGAAGTGGGCCATGGAATTGAGTCAGTTCGAAATTGCATACATCCCTAGGGTCTCAATCAAGGAACAAGCCCTAGCTGAATTCATCGTGGAATGCTTCAGGATCACTGAAGGGGACGATCCCCCGGATCCCGCAGCGCCCGTGTGGAAGGTGTTCGTAGACGGAGCCTCGAATGAAAATGGAGCAGGAGCCGGAATCATCCTAGTGTCGCCACATGGAAACCAATTGCAAAATGCCCTGCGTTTCCAGTTCAAGGCTTCGAACAACGAGGCCAAGTACGAGGCCATGTTGGCCGGGTTGCGCTTGGCTCGGGAAGTAGGGGCCACAAACCTGGAGATCTATAGCGATTCCCAATTGGTTGTCAGGAAGCTCTAGGGAGAATACCAAACTAAAGGGGAAAAGATGGCAACTTACGTGACTCAGATGCGAGAAATGCTTCAAACTTTCAAGAAGCACTCCATCCGCTAGATCCCTAGGGAGCAAAACGTGTTTGCAGACACGTTAGCAAAATTGGCCATGGATGCTGAGGCAGAGCTTTTTGGGCTAGTCCCGATCAACCATCTCCCCTTACCAAGTATTCGAGCTTCCAAGATCAATGTTGTTGACTACTCCACGTCCTAGATGGGACCCATCATCCAATACTTGACAACCGGGGGGTTGCCAACGGACAGGGCAGCAGCGAGGAAGCTCCAGTACCAGGTCAATAGATACATCATGATGGACAGAAAGCTCTATCGTAGAGGGTTATCCATGCCGTACCTCCGATGCGTATCCGAGACCGAAATGACCGCAATCCTTCATGAAGTGCACGAAGGCTTCTGCGGAGATCATACAGTCGAACTCAGCTTGTCCAAAAAGATCCTGTACCAAGGATATTTCTGGCCAACCCTGAAAAAAGACTGTGTTGATTACGTCCGCAAGTGTGAGCAGTGTCAAAGGTACGCAAAGATCCCGCGAGCCCCTCCAATGGAAATAACCCTAATGACAAGTCCCTAGTCCTTCGCAGTATGAGGAATCGACCTTGTAAGATCACTCCCAACCGAGAAAGGAGGTATGAAGTACGCTATCGTGGCCGTTGACTACTATACCAAATGGGTCGAAGCGGAGCCCATGAATACCATCACCTCAAAGAAGGCCTTGGACTTCATCATCAACAACATCGTGTGTCGATACAGGCTTCCCTACAAGATTGTGTCCGACAACAGGAAGCAGTTTGACAACACCCACTTCACAGATTTCTGTGAAAGACATGGTATCATCAAGAGCTTCTCCGCGGTTGCCAGACCTTAAGTGAACGGGAAAACAGAGGCCGTCAACTAAATATTGAAGGGGACATTAAAGAAAAAGCTTCAAGCCTACAAAAGCAATTAGCCAGAAGAGTTGCCTCGTGTACTATGGGCGTACCGGACCACCGAACGAATGTCTACCAGACACACTCCTTACTCCATGGTGTACGGGTGCGAAGCCGTCATCCCAGTAGAGACGACCATCCCGTCCCAGAGAAGAGACACGTACGATCCCACCCAGAACCACGCCTTACTCCAGGAATCCTTGGATATCATCAAAGAGATTCGGGAGGAATCACAAGTTCAGTTGAAGACATACCAGGGAAAAATCGCTCGCCATTTTAACTCAAAAGTAAAAAGCCGAAGGTTCGAAACTGGCGACCTAGTCCTAAGGAGAGTCTTCCCTGGAACCCAAGATCTGGGAGTGGGGGTTTTGGGCCCGAATTGGGAAGGGGTGTATGAAATTCAACATGAAGTATGTCCAGGAACGTACCGTTTAAAGCGATTCGATGGCACTGAACTCCCAAGAGCCTGGAACGCAGAACATCTCTATAAGTACTATCAGTAGTTAGGAGAGCATGTTTCAGCTTTATATTTCTTTGTAAACAATGTATGCCCTAGGGAGATTTCTTAAGCAATAAAAATGGCGTGTACAAAACGTCATAAAGAGATATTGTGAAACAATGAAAATTCTCATCTGCCTCCATAAGCAAGTGACCCAAGACCAGTCTTTGCTCACTTGGGGGGGGGGGGGGGGGGAGGTATATCCATTATAAACAAGTCCAAGAACAAAAAAAAGTGGGAAGCTAAATGCTCTAGGTTCAAACCAACCCAGACCGGCAGGGTCTGGGGGTGCAATATATAGGACCTCGGGCTCAGGCCTGGTCCCAGCCCGGATGATCGCAGTCTGGGAGTAGAAATATCCAGTAGGACGTACGGGCTAGCCCAGGTCCTAGCCTGGACGTGAGTGTCCCAAGCATATAAAATACCTAAAACATGGTTAACCGTGTGTGGTCCTAAATAACTAAATACCCGTCCGCGTCATTCCTACAATAGCACAAAATTATTAGAACGTGAACCCCAGACCATCAGGTTTTCAACATTGGGAACTGGACGAATAGATTCAGCAATAACTATCAACTCCCTAATGGCCCAGGCCATTGGAACCTGAGGAGCATGATTAAAGCAACCTGATAAGTTAAAATCTAGAATAATCTAGTCCAGGCCATCAAGACCAGAAGACGGGTCACTAGAAGAGATCCCAGCCATTGGAACCGGGACCAACCATTCGACTCATTCATGAATAGTGCTAAGACACTCGGTGAAAGCTTAACGAATGGAAACAGGAAAGCATTATGCGAGAAATAAAGTATATAAGAACACAAAAATTGTCTTAGATGCACCCACGTCAATGAAAGTGTTACAAAACTAAAAGCAAAAAGAAAGAACAAAAAGAAGACCCGGGCCTAGGCTTTGCCATGCCCTGATGCCTCCAGGATGGCTCCATCCGCCTCTTCCACATCCAAGGGCTTCGCGCCAGCTTTCTCCTTAGCCTCAAATTCAGCCCTCTTCGCGATAGGATCGGGGTAGAGCAGGAGGTTCATGTTCTTGTCCTGAAGCCAGGCCATGTAGATGGCCTCGTCGAAGGTGACCTCCAACATGCATCCGCTTGTTCTTTCTCGTGGTGGGTCTCATCATGCGCCTTCACCTCCCGTCGGAACAAGTCATCCAATTCATGGACCCGGGACTCCAGACCGGTAACCCTTTCCCGATCCTGGGAAGACTGGGCTGCGGCCGCCTCCTGCAGAGCCTTTACTCGGAGAAGCTCCACCTCTAGATTGGCCACCAACTTGCCATTATCGGCTTCTCTCCAGGACATAGTCTCCTCAAGTTGAAACTTAGTTCGGGCAACCTCCTCGCGGTCTGCATTGGCCCGAGCCACCTCCTTGGCCAGGGCTTCCTTAGCGGCTTCCCGCTGGTTCACGGCTGCCTCCAGCTCCAGTTGGATCGTCTCCATTTTTATGGAAGTCTCAGCCACCAAGTTGGCATTCCGATGAGCCAGTAGAGCGTCCTGGAATAAATTGAAGTTAGAAAAATCTGAACTAGAAATGCAAGAAGAAAAATGAGATGTAAACGGATAACTTACAGCTGTGGCTTGGTGGCGGAGGGCTTGGGAGATGAACAACATGTCCTGGTTGGCGATGGTGGCGTACCACCTCAACTAAAGGTTGGACATGGTAGTCCCCACCTGGTCCAGCAAGTCCGCCGCGAACGGAGTCGTAACCTGCCCCAATTTGGGACGAAATCCCATCTCGACAACTAGTCGGTCCACAATCGGCTGGGGAACGCTGAATGCTGCCGGACGCTCCGAGAACTCAACCTGATGACGAATCATCAGGGCCCGGTAGACCTCCTCGGTAAACAGTATACAATAAATTTTTTTTATATAAACAACTTTATATGAGGATATTTTAATATGCAGTATTTTAATCAATATATAATATGTATATGAAAAAATAATAGGAAATGATTTACATCTTGTAGCCTATCAAGAATCCTTGAATCTTTTCGTATATATTTCGATCTTCCTATCCTCGCTAGAGTACTCACACCTAAATCTTCCAGGATGTTCTCTACACCTCAAGATGTGGGTGAGCACATAGAGAACAAGAATCAATTTTGTGAATAAAAAGTATTCTCAACACATGAGACTCTTGATTATAGGCTAGAGAGAAAGAGTTTTTCTTTTTGTGGAAAAGATGATAGTTTTTCTTCTCTATAAAAACTTGTTGTTTCTATTTTCTATCATATAGAATATATAGACATAATAATAATAATAAATAAATAATAATAATTTTTAATAATAATAATAAAAATGATAAAAGACAAAGTCTTACATTCCATTTTAAAACCCCTTTTAAAATGTTTTATTTTATTTTATTTTGATCAAAAGAAAGAAAAGTTCATTGATCAAACAAACTGGATAATACAAAAGGGAGAAGCAACCAGCCCTCAAAACTTACAAATATTTTCCAAACTCAATCATTTTCCTTTCTCTAGTAGATAGGTTCCTAGAAGTTACATTAAGAACTCTAGCTTTGACTGCTTGCCTAATCAATTGATCTACTTTAAAAACAGTAAAACAACTATCACTAAAACAACAAGCATTTCTATTTAACCAGATGAAATAAGTACAAGTAGGAAGAGAAGCAGCCACTGTAAAGTGAATCCAATTTGACTTCTAGCTGGGCAGCCAGGCGATCCATTCCTCAAACTTACCAGGGAAGGTAACCCCTCCAAGCCAGCGAGAGACCAGCTGGAAGACCTTCCTAGAGAAAATGCAATCAAAGAATAAATGGTCATGGCTTTCATCAACAGGACCACAAAATGGAAAACTCACAGATGCTATAGGAATGTGATGAGAAATAAGTAAGTCCCTAGTGAGAAGATGCTGGTTTACAGCTTGCCAAAGAATGAATATGTGTTTAGGCACCGAAAGCTTACACCAAACTGGTCTCACATATGCAATTCGCTCGCTCAACAGAACCTGAGTATATAAAGTACCCAAATTAATTAAAATGTTTTATTAATTAATTAAAAATAAAATAAAATAAAAAACCAATAACTGATCACATTAGTAGTGCTACACGCATAGAGCAGTCCAAGCCCTATGAGTGTGTCACTATCCCTGAAAATGGAATTTGATTTTTCATGTGTTTTTTATTTTTATTTTAATTAATTAATAATTAGAAATTCAAATAAGGTATCATATTTTTAAGGGAAATATAACAACTTAAATTTCAAAATTCAAAATTTGAATTTCCATTATTATCTTCTAATTAATTAAATAAATATAATAATCAAAACCAATTTTGACTATCCATATTTATCTATTCACACTTAAATAAAATAATTGATTAAAATCAATTTATTCTATTTCTACACAATTTCAAAAATTGCACAAATGCAATAATAAAGTGTGCAACTTCAATTATCACATAATTGCACATTTATCGCGAAGAATAAATATTCTCTCAAATAGCCCATTCACAGTTTGACCATTGTGTCAACTCTTACCTTGATTAGTGTTGATAGAGCCGCCCCGGGGACCTATGGACCAATAATTCCAAGCTCCAATAAATAAAAGATTATTAACCAAAACTCTTTGATCCAATAATCATATTTATTAATCTCATGATTATTCCACTATAAATATGAGACTGAACTCTTGAGAATTAAAGACATATATTTACTAAGTACTTTATTGTAACCATAAAGTGTCCATTGATATAATCATTACATACAAATTAATCCTCTATTGATGATTCATAATTAAGTGGGAATAAAATTACTGTTTTACCCTTTTAATTATGTTATCCCTAAAATTTCGTTCAATGACGTGGCAATCGGATGGACAAGTGGCAATGCATGGTCAACAAATGACACATTAATAGTCAATAAATGTGTTGACTAAAGAAGTGAAAAAGTTGGGAGTTGGCTTGCGGAGTTGTGATATTATTGGTCATAAGTGATTTGCCCGACCAGTGCTGTGCCATGTCCGACCAGTGATGTGCCATGCCCGACTAGAGGTGTGCTTTGCCTATGCCGATCGGTGTGCTTGTCTATGCTGACCAGTGGTGTGTTTGTCCATGCCGACGAGTAGTATGGTTTGGTCAACTAGTGAGTTGTCTTGGCCGACCAACCACTTTGGAGAGTGGATTTGGTCGATTGACGGATTAGAATCTCAGTAACAACTTTAACTCAAATGGCTCGCAACTACTGCGAGAATCTCTCAAATATCCCGAAGTAATAGCTATATTGTTGTAAGTTAGATTTGTTTATTATTTATTGATTAAAGTTGGTTGAAAAAACCAAGGACCCCGTCAAAACGAGATATTTTTCATGTACGATCCATGAGCCTATAAATAAAAAGCTCATGGCATCATTTTAAGGATCTGGTCTTTTTGAGACTTAGAGACTCTCTAATTTTGAGACTTTGGGACTGTTACTTGGGGCATTATTTGGGAATATTCTGAGAGAGCTTAGAGAGAGAAAGCTTGTATTCTCTAGAGAGAGAAATTCTGTATTTTTCTACTTACACTTAAGAAACTCAGTTGGC
Organism: Humulus lupulus; assembly: GCF_963169125.1. Classification (NCBI taxonomy): domain Eukaryota; kingdom Viridiplantae; phylum Streptophyta; class Magnoliopsida; order Rosales; family Cannabaceae; genus Humulus; species Humulus lupulus. The sequence goes on from NC_084799.1 coordinate 109,972,382, forward strand.
TCAGGTTCATCTGATCTTAAGTGTAGGCTACATATATCACAACTCCAAGTGGATTAGGCTATTGCCAACAAATTAGGGCTGGACCACTATAAAATTACTTGTGTTATTTATTTTCTATTCAAGGTTTATTGTCGTTTTTGCGTCTACTTCCAGTTGGCCAAAATCGTGGTCAACAAATTATATCTTGATTCCTAGTGTACCATCGACTTTACTAGTGAAGGTTAATTCATAATTTGATTATGAATTTGATGTCAATAACCTTTTCAGTTCCAAAATCCAACCCAATAGGGAATCCTTATTCAATCCATAAGAAGGTATAGATTCCATGTCTGTTAAGCTATGTCCCCAGCCATACACATCATTGAGTCCCCAAAAAAATAGTTCTTAGCTTGATCATTCTGACAAACCGTAACACATAAATCAAAAGGTCAAATGACATATATAGGAGTTCATAGTAACTTCAGGATTAAGATCAATTTGTATATGATCATCAGTTGATGTGTTTTATAATACTATGGAATGATATTTAAACAAGTATTATTAAATCACATCTGGATTAGTTCTACATACTCTCAGCATGCAAAGTACCTCCATTAAAGTGTCCTACTACACTAGTAACCCGAATCTAGGTCACATGTATTCATAATACTAGTGGACATTACTAGCAGTAATTAATCTAAAGATTCTATAACTTTATTTTACTGTGAACTATTTAAGTTCATTATCTCAATTTCGATCGTCGCATACCAATATGAGATTGAGACCACATAGATGAACTTGGGAATTTTATGATATTTACTTAATATTATTAACAGTAATATAGTACATAACATACATATATACAATAATTCGATTCATGCATTTATTTCATTAAAACTGTTGTCAATTACAATTGCTTTAAGGGCACAATTCCCAACATTAACGACCCAGATTCGCTTACCAATTTCCCATTTCCCAACCTATATATATATATCATTCTCTTTCCTTTTAACTTCTCACTTTCATTCTCAACATTTCAAACAGAACTAGAGCTTTTTCTTGCATGTTTCCTTCAAGAGAAAAAGAAAGGTATTTCCAAAATCCCTTGATTTCGCACTCAATCTCCATTCGAAAATGAGTCCCAAAGATTTCCTTTTAAAAATATTACCGGTCGATACTCCATTTTCCTCATCAACTTCCAACGTGTAAGTTTATGATTTTCTCTTTGTTTGCATGTATTTTTTTAGGAATTCTTAATTATGTTCTTGGGGATTTATGGGGAAAATGGGTATTTTGGTATGATTTCTAAGATATTTTAGGGATGAAAATATGTTCGTATAAGGAAAATATGGTTAAATAGAGCACCTTTTTTGGGTTTTGAATATAGTAGACGTGGGTTTCGTGTTGAACAAGGCTTAGGGCTTTAGAATAGGGTTTTTATACACACAAATCAATAATAATCCCATTTTGGGTAACTGCTCATTTCTTCCTAGAAAATTGGGACAACCCCGATTTGGAAGCCAATTCATCCACTTTAAATTGATGCATTCTCATTTTTTTTAAAAAAATTTAACCAAGTCATAGTTATTCGAAAACTTCATCTCGTTATTTCAAGCTTTCGAGCACGAATTTTTCAAGATTTTTTCTTCACAATTCTTTCTAAGTGATGGGCCCTCACCATTTTCTTTCTTGTTCGATGATGCAGTCTTCAATGAATTGGCGGGGACTCAACCTTGCGATTTCTTACCATCCCCCATCGCCTCGAGTTGAATCTCCTTTCACTCAAAATCAATGACTGATTCAGGAGCACCAAGATCGTCTCGAGCTTGAAGATATGCATGCACACTTTTGACGTCCAATTGTTGAGGTCAGAGAGGGAAAAAGAAAAAAGTTGCGGTTCACCATTTATCCTGATCCCGACCTTGAGATCCACCCAATTTCTTTGGATCCTAAGCTTAAAGTAACCATCATTTACCATCAAGATGAAATCTCCTTACCATCATCCTAAAAAATCACCTCCCTTCTTGCTTCAAAGAGTAGATTTTTTGAGGCTGACCACTATCAGAGTTCCATTACCACCATGTGACAAATTTTAGACATTCTGTCTTGTCATGGGCTCAAACTGTTCAAAGAATTAATGTGTCGAGTTCTGGAACCTAACGAAAGAAGTAGCCAAGCTCCGAGTGAAGCTGACCCAAAAAGAAAACTCAAGCTCGCTACTTAGAGTCGTGAACATATGCGAGCTGGGGCACTCCTGCCCTTAAATGATTACTTCAGGAAGTTTACCGATTGGATTGGTATCATTTCCTTCCAGTTCCAATCCACCTTCTTTCGAGTCCTAGCGGCGCTAAGGTCGCTTTATCATGAAATGAAGTGGAAATGACCATTTCCTTGTGAAAGTTTATACCTTTTCTGCCTGAAAAGCAACCCCACATGGGCCAAGGGTGGAGATGGATTCTTCTACCTTTTCAGCCGGCCTCGAGATAAGCAGATGTTTGAGGATATTACTAACCACCATCCAAACTTCAAGAATCAATTCTATTGGACAAATGGTCTCAACCCATCCAAGTTCTACTTACTCCAACGTCCTCGTTAGTCTCATATTTGCTTGTTTCGAGCTCAAAAAAATTATTTTTCTTAATCCCAGTTAGTTATATCTTTAATATTATTCAGCCAATTATGATCACCTGAATCTGACCAGGGAGATGAAGTATCGTTGGGAGGAAATCCTAAAGCTCCCATAAGGCTGGAGGTCTCTTCATTACCTCCTCCATGAGGATAAGCTTCGTTAATGCGGCCTCCTTGATGAAGGCGAGTCTACAAATGACGATGGGACACAAAAGTATTCCAAATGGGAAGACGTATCAATCCCTACCCCCAAACCTTCTTCAAAGAAAAGAAAGAGATCGAAAACCTCCAAACCCCTCCTTGATAGGCCTTCCTACTTGGGAAATGAGGCATAAGAAGAGGCTTCCCCTAACCGGTCTGATGAAGGTAAGCTAATCTTAGACATGTCTTAATGGTCTCCCACCCTTCTTGAGTGTGAACCAAACATGTCAGTATCCTTTAAAAATCCCTAGAATAATTTTATGAACTGGTCAGGGGTAGATTTTAAGGTTCATAGAGATGATAGTTGGTTATCTGAATCTCAAACCATGTACAAAATAATTAAGGTCTGGGATGGTATAGGATTCCAGTTTGGCTCGAGTGAGTGGAGAGAGTTGTTTGAGTTATCTCCCACATTTCGAGGTGGGAGATCTGGTCCTAGTACTATTGAGTTATCTTTAGAGGACATAGATGTTTTTTGGACTTCGAGTTCAAGTCAGAATGAACTTTCCAATTAGGTCTACTTTCTGATATTACTTTGTCGTTTCAAATAGAAGTAGTTGAGTACTAATGTATTTCTTTCTTTTTTAGGTGAGACGGACTATGATCTCGAGAATCTCCTCAACCAACCCACCATTACAAAGGGTTCGAAACGGGGCAGAATATCTTCAAAGACCACCAGGGCTTCGAAGATACTGAAGAAGTCTGAGACTACCCCTACAACCTCAGATCTTCCTACTGCCTCCTCTGGCCATGCTGCCGCTCCTTTGGCGGACCCTCCTCTACCACAAGTTGTGGGTCCACCTATTCCAAGCCTGACTGCTCCTCCTTCTCCGGCTCCTAGCAAAGCTCCCAACAAAGGAAAGAAAGTCCCATTTTCTCACATATCGGTCTAGCTCAAAAACGCACCATATCTCCACACAAGCCTGAATTCATGGCAGACAATGAGGAAGGCACCCCCGATGTTGAGCTTAGTTTAGAGGCCCTTACTCGTATGGGATGCACCTGCAATAACCTTCAAGGTCCCCATTGGGAGTTCTTCTTACTCCCTTTGGTCTTGGGAGCACTACCTTCATTCTTCTTCCTTTAGAAAGAGATATTGCTTGAAGGATAATTCATGGCTGGTGTTGTCGAGGTCATCACAAAGTTGATGTTTGTCGTTGTAGTTATCAGGGCAGGAGATGCTAACTGTACTGCCGACATGGCCTCTTCTACATTGATAAACCTCTGAGCTCAGAGAGTAAAATCAGTTATAGTTCGCATTGGTACTCTTTGTAAGTCATCCCAAAGGGGGCTTGCTCGTAATATTCTAGCTCGAACAACCATTAAGTAGCTGCTGTCATCGACATCTCAAGTCCTTGCTTCCTCGATGTTGAATCTAGACAGATACTTTTTCAGTGATTCACCTGGCTATTGCTTTATATTCGACATAGAGGATGCTTCAGGTTTAATGCTTTTTGTAGCCTGAAACTTTTTCTTGAAATCTTTCGATAACTATTCCCATGATGAGATCGTGTAACGACCCAAAAATACTAATAAGGCTTAAGGGCCTTGATTAGTGTGCCGGGAGGGCATAATTGGAAGTTATGTGAATTAATTGTGAAAATGCATGATTATATGGATATGTGAAATGCATGTTTATGAGTATTAGATAAGCATGCGGGCCCTGTTTAGTCTGTAAGGGCATAATTGTAATTTTGGCCCGTTAGGGCATAAATGTGGTAGACTGTTGAGACCACATTATTATGGGGATATATTTATATTTGCAGCATTCGACCCGAGACGGTCCTAGGGAGCCGTTTAGCTAGAAAGTCACAACGGGGTCGAATACCCGACTCAGGAGGAGCTAGGGGTATTTTGGGAATATTATAATATGTTCGGGAATTATTGAGTAATGGTAGTAGCTTGTTAATAATTTGGTATGTTGGGATTAAATGTGGATTTATAGGATACTTGAGGACTTAACGGGATTTGGGTGAAATGAAATTTTTTCCCTTGAGGTTGTTTAAGGATTTTATTAAGGTAAAGGGCAAATAGGTTATTTGGCTTTAGGAAAGGAAAACCTTGGCTGAGAGGAAGTCATTTACTTTTTTTTTTCCTACACTTAGGCTTATTCTAGAGTTTGCTGGGAGTTAGAGGGAACCAAGAAGCTAGAAGGAGAGGAGGAGCTAGTTTTCCTTGAGATCAAGGAAGGAATTCAAGGCTAAGATTTGGGAGACTGAGCTAGGTTCAAAGGTAAGTTCTAATTCAGTTTCTAGATTAAGTTCTGTTGAGATATGTTATGGGTGTGAGCTGAAATGTGTTTATTCTGTGGATCATTGGAGTGAAGACTTGGCAAGGTTCAGCTGGGGATTAGAGAATTTGGGCTTGGGGTTGAATTTGAGAGAGGCTCAGGGACGAATTTCTGCTCAACGTAAGGGTTCTATGTATCTTTGAAGTTATTAGCTGGTGTGGGTTAAGTTTTGTAACGTTTCAAATCACTTTGTGATTCTGAGTTTGGAGGAGTGTTTGGGTGTGTTTTTGGTGCTCATTAGTTGTTATACAGTTTATATGAAGTTCTAGGTCAAATTGGGGACTTAGGTGTGCTTGGGTATTGATTTGGAAGAGTTTTGGCTCGGGAAAAATGCTGGGAAAAACCTAGTTTTCTGGGTTCGCGTATGAGCACTGTGGCCCTGTTCTTTCGTGCTGCGACACTAGGTTGAATCAGGAGGAGGGAACCACTCTGGGCACCGCGACCCTATAGGGCTGTGCCGCGGCGTTAGGCTAGTTTCAGGAAAGGGGAAAATTGAGCTTTTAGGGTTTTGGCTCAGGGGGCTCAGGGGACGCTTCCGCTACCTTGTGTGGGGAAACAGGAGGTCTCGAGAGCGCGGGATTGGTTCCGGGAGATGATTATGGATTGGTTAGTAATGAAAGTGCTATGTATGTCTTGTGACTAGGTTTTCGTGAGGCTCGGGTTAGAGGACCGTGCACAGGATTTCGGTGCTCAAGAAGCTTGGGACACAGGTAAGAAAACTGCACCTGTTTATGTGGATAGGATGGGACTAAGTGTTCCCTATATTCGTATGCACTGTTATATGATTATGATTAACTATGTGAATATGTTGGGACTAAGGGCTCCCTATAATTGTATGAATGTCATGAGATTGTATTATGCCATGGGGACATGTGGTAAACGACCTAAGAGTGTCAAAATCAATACTTGCGCACAGGGTGCGGCTCAGCCACTGGTAGCTGAGGAAAACTTAATAATCACTGAGCTCGGTTTAAGCGGACCAGAGTCAGTGGGTTGAACACTGGGCTTGACCTAAGTAAGACAAAGACAGTGGGTTATTACAGAGGGTGCGACCTAAGGGCGTCGACCCTAGTTATTGCATGACATGTGTACTGTTGTTAGCTTGATGTATATGATATGCTGAATATCTGGATGTTGGATCACTTGTTTTTTCAACTGATGTTCTTGATTAAGTGAATACTATGGCTTGCTGGATAATTGACTAATGTCTTATAAATCATTTGGTTATGCTCCGTGATTTATTTAATTATCAATATTGATTGTGCTATGATGTTATAGTTTTCTTGCTGGGCTTTGGCTCACGGGTGCTACGTGGTGCAGGTAAAGTTAATGGTACGATGAGTTGACCATGAGTTGGAGAGCTCTGGGGGTGAGGTGTAAGCTCCCTAACCTTAATAATAAAAGAAGGGCTAAAGTAATACCCTTAAGAGAAATTCAGCTGCTCGGCCGCCACGGTCGAGGGATTGTACAGGGACAGAAACCTAAAATGTGTATTTTGCCATTAGAGTGGTTTGATTATTTATAAGATTTGGAAATTCTATAATTATGTTGTTTAAACCCTGATTTGGGATCCCATGTATCAAACATTTATTTTAATGAGAATTATTCGTTTATAACCAAAATATTTTAAACCTAATCTATTGGTGTCGTTAGATTCACATTTTTATTTAAATTACTTGATTAGCAAGTCTCGCACTATTCAAACACACAGTGTAACGTTCTTTGTTATCCAGGGCGTTACAGATCGAGTGTTGTCAGAACTTATCGAACCAGCTCTTTGCCACCCCTGGCAATGTTGTTGGGAAAATCATGCACCTAAGCTCGAGACCAACATTACTGGCTCTCATTACGATGTTAAATATGCTTAAAAAACTATTTGGGTTAGTATTTCCATTATACGACGTTACGTGTGATATCTTAAACTCGTGGGGAAAAGGTCTGCTCGAAATATGAGGAGCGAGAGACTCGAGTTCCTCACCTGAGTCATATGCCTTTTCTTTATCTTTTCCATCTCGGAGGAGCCTGAACTATTCCTTGAGTTTTCTTATCCTGTCTTGAACTGGATCTACCACGGGAGGAACTTGTACTGTTGGGGGATGGTTATTTTTCATAGAAACTCTTGCTCATTTATATAGTATCGGGTGACAATTATTCTCAACATAGGCTGTAAGGGGTCCCTTTGGGCATTTAAGTGTGCCCTTAGATCCTAATTCTGGGGGTTGTATTACCCCTAGTTCTGGTTTAAGTGATCTCAGAGATCTGGATTATGATTAGGATAATCCTCATAATAGTTAGGCTTGGTGTTGTAGACATTCATCAACCTACTATAAAATTGCTTGTCACTCCAGAAGCTAACAATCCTTTATTGTCGTGGGGCTTGGTTTCGAGGTTGATCGCCCATGTGTACCCTGATCCTTATAGCACGTTACCTCAAAACATAACTTCCAGACAGTTGGGATTGTCTTTGGCTTGCCCTCATTGGGGCTTCATGGCCATCTCTATGTTCGGGCTCAGCTCGATGGTTCCTGTCTCGGCTACCACTCCTAACACTCTAGGCTGGCCTTTGCAGAGCTCCCTCATCAGTTTTTGGTCCACCAGGTGTCTGTGGCGGTACAATCCAAATGGGTGATGGATGTTTGATAGAAGATGGAGGATGTCTCATTGGAGATGAAGGTGGTCTCTCGTTGTTTGTGGTTGGCCTCGCTGGTTCTGGGTTATCATTTTGGGCTGCTTTTGGGGTAGCTCGGTTATTCCCAATGGTGACCAAAACCTCTCTTGGTTGGTTGGATGATACCCCAGACTGGTTGATTCCAATACTCGCTCTAGCTCTTGTTGAGTTTGTTGGGATCTTTGTTCAGCTACCTTTGCCGCAGTACTACCTCGAGGACGTCCCCTAGTCCGTCGTGGGGGTGCTTGTAATTCTGTTGCCTTCCTCATCATCTCCTCGTTAAGTCGCATGGCTTCATCCAGACTCTCTCGCGGCATCCGATTCTCCAACTCCACCATTCGCACATATCTATCGGGATTATAGTAATAACCCTTATTAGATGGCCTAGACACTTGATCAGGCTCTTGTAGGGTCGGTGATGAACTCCCTTCAACACGATTTTCCTCATTCATTGGCTATTTTCCAGGTCGTTGGGGATGTTCTTCCATTTGAGGAGTATTTTCCTCGGGGATTCTGGGCAATGGTTGACCATTTCCAGATCTAGGGACGTTGCCATTAGGTGCAACCATTGTGCGTTCAACAAAATATTTGAAAGAACAATAATGCTTAATGCTCTCAATGAAAGCACCAAACTATTGACGATGTTTTATGTCAACTAAACACAATAGCAATTAAGCAAATGTATAATTCAGAAAGAAAAGAAGAACAAAGATTTTTACGTGGTTGGATAGTTAAATCTATCTAGTTAACGAGTCACTTATATTTATCTTTCTGTGTTAAAGCTTTCAGAGCAATTTCACAGAGTTTCTTCATAAAAGAATTGAGCGTCTCCCCTAAAGACCATCGTCCAAACTATTTATAGGCTCGGTACACAAAAAAATGTCCTCCCTTAATTTTAGAGAAGTTACAATATATCAGATTTGTGAAATACAATTTTGGACATTAAAATATGTTTAATTGCATTAATTATTAATAAAAATCCCTAAAAAATAGGGTTGATTGCATGTTTTAAATTAAATCCCCATGATTGTAGGGATTTTGCAGCTGCATACGCGCTTTTGAGCCTGCTTCATGTATCGAGCTCAACGTGACTTCAATGTAAATTGTCAGGTTTCCTAGACTACCCTTCTGAAAAAGCCTTTGCCCTCAAACTCACCTTATAGGCTCGGGTATGAATGATGTGACACCTTAACGCGACTGACTATTAGCGTAAGTAGTCATGTCGACTACACTTTACATATTTAAACTTCACATTTATGAGCCTACATATCGAGGTTGCTTTTTATATCTTAAAATTTGGGGTGTAACAGTATTTATATTTAATTAATTTCCATTTTTAATTAATATTTATATTATTCAATTATTTAATTAAATTACCACTAAGATAACATTTATTTTTCCATATATATTAAATACTATACAAAGTATTTTGAATTTTCTCATTTAATTAATTCACATATTTAATTTGTATCACATATTTAATTATAATACCACCAAAATAACATTCTATTTTTTTTCATATATTAAATACTATTGTTGACTGTCTTTTTCACTATCAACTAATTAAATAAGAACTTAAAGAAATGCATGAAAGAGATACGAGTTTCACATGGTTTAGGTTATAAAACAAACCTAGCCCATAAGGCTTTAGTATTAGTGTTCTTGAAGCTTGATATGTCAAGCTTCAATGGAGGTTTCTCAAGCAGCATATATATTGCTTTGAGTACAAAGAGTGGGATCAAAACCCCAAAAGTCTCAAAATCCAAAAGTCAATTTACAATGGAAGCTTTAGCCCTATTTATAGTGACTGAGGGCAATTAATTCCCTTAATGGGGATTTTTTACAAAAATTCCCAATCACTTGGGAGTTTTAAGCTAATTAACTCCTCTGGGCGCAGTAATTATGGTGGTGGGCCCAGGTGTATAGCACGGAGCCTAATTCGTAGGTTGAAACCCACTACTATACGATTGACACACCCCTGATACTGTCAGAATGCAGCTGCACGTTTGCCCATGTCAGGCGGTTGATTGGTACATGCCAATTGTCAAGTGTACGGGCTTGACACCACTACTCAAGGCACCAAAAGCTGTCAGATAGGCGCTTATGGTCTAAAGTTGCTGTGATTGACACCTAAAAATCCCTCCAGGTCCCGATGGCAAACTCTTAGACCTAGAGGACTAACTAACCAAAAAGACAGAAGGACCACCATGTAGGTCCTCAGAGCATGGCCTAATTTGAAGACATTGTCTACTAGAAATAGATCATAATGCGTTGGGAGGAGCCTACACTCGAAGGAGCTCTAGGCGAGCTCCACAGAACTTCATTGGTTCTTGAGGAGCCTAATTGCTTCTCTAATGAATGCCACGTGTCCAATGATGAAATCACGGACAACATTTTCCACCAAAGTCTTCACTTGTCCTTGGACAGTGGAGACTTATTCTAAGAGGAGTAATTTCAAAGGTTTTCGGGGGGTTACACTCTGGCTCTTTGTGATGTAATACTCCAAAAAGGTACACCACGTGTCAACTCCCCATTGTTGGGCCCATCAATCGATGCAATTAATAAGGAGTCCGTTCCATGCCCAAGACGTCCAATCCGTACCCGAAGTGTCCCTTCGCCCTGTACTCGAGGCATCCTTTTCTCATGCTAATGATGACGATCTGTGGCTTGATATTGTGACCATTGGATCACGCTTGAGTGCCTACCCCGTAGGTGATCAACGATTGGGTGGAGTTGCTTCCTCCTCAAGTCCTTCAAGTATAAAATGTGAGAATTGCCTTTCTCTAGTTCACTTTTATCATTTGAAAATTTCAGAAATACTAGAGCTTTCCAAACACTCTCCAAACCCCTCAATTACTCCCAAAACCCACTCTTCACCAGTTCTTGCACTCCAGTGACCTAGATGACTGGAGAGAATCTTCATGCTCCTAGGTGAACGAGACAGAATATTTATGTGTTCACATGCGATATAACACTTACAGGCGCTACATCTCGAGTAAATGTGTTATCTCATTTTATGTTTTGAGTTTTTTGGTTGAAAATAGTTGCATGTTTAGGCACTGGTGATTTCTTGTATTTAGAGGTTATTTTGACCTCTTTTTAATCTTTTTCGGTCCATTTTGACGTTAAAAATGGTCCAAATGGACTGCTTTAGGCCTTCTTGCGCTTTTTTGTACTTCTCAACATTCAACCGAAATCTAGAAATTTCTCATATTCTGGTGAGGTTCATGAACTTCAGAGGTGTTCTTCGGCACCAATTCTTTGGTTTTGAGGACTCCCCAATCCCTTAGAATTCCTTTTCTCCTTGACTTCTTGAGCAGTTGTCATAGGGGTTCTTGTTTTGGCCTATCTTTCTTCTAGTCATGGCGTTAATTGCTTGGTTTTGTTGTTTTTGATGTCTGAAGAGCTACACCACCTCCACCAGTAAGGATTCTATAACATAGACCAAGAAATACTAGAGATGGTCTAGGTAGAAGGACAATTTCCCAAGGAGAGGAGGCATGTAGCCTTAGAGCACAGTAGGGCCTTTGTGGTGAGGGAAGATCCTCCGAGGGCAAAGAGGCCACCGCAGATTGGCGCCTCAGAGGAGGAGGTAAACATGGGCCCCATGTATGGGTCCAGTAGATAAGAAGTGAATGACTTTGAAGTAGAGCAGCTCCCCAAACATCAGGGAGCACTCAACAAAATACTTGCCCACTATGGAGTGGAGGGTCAAGACATCTTGACATTGGGGAAAATGAAAAGGCGCACGATAGCGCCCACGACCTCAGGGCTAGAGTGCATGTCATCTTCAGGTGGGAGTGGCCTTGCCCCTACACCAGTATTATGTCGACTTCATAAAGTTCGTCAGCATAGTCCCCTTCTAGCTATCCCAGAATTGATATCGGGTGCTAGCAGGGCTATACATTCTGTACAGAAGGAAGAACTGTCCCGTCCCTTCTCCAGCCAAAAATTTGTATGTTTATAGCTATTAAGCTCTTCCTAAGGAGGGGAATCTTGATAGTAACTATACTTTAATGAAGTATACGTACCCAAGCATGTCTTACATGGATTCGTGCCAGAACAAGAGCCACACGCGAGACTACAAAGACCACTTTTTCTAGACAAGTGGCTTTCCCATGCGGACCAACCCAGCTCTACTCTTGGATTTTTCCAGAGTTGGTAAGTATTCTAATCTTTAAACCCCTCATATGGTTGTCCTCGACATATGATTGTTTCTTAGGAATTTTCTTTTGTAGGTCCCTATTGCCGCACATCGTTCTTCGTGCCCTATGACAATCAACTTTAGAAGATTAGGGCCCGCATCCCGAAGAGGAGATGAATCTTAGCCTCCTCATGACAGAGGAGAACTTACACTAGTACGACCTTCTTCTAGTAGAGCAGAACTAGGGCTCGGTGGACCTCTCCCCGTTCAAGAATTCCAAGAAGTCCTTGGAGGAGGCCAGGCTCCACACGGAGTACGTAGCGGGAGGAGCACGTGGAGATTGTGCTCGCCATCCAAGCCATTGTTGAGGCCAAGGAGTACTAGGAGCTTGAGGAGGAGCTAAAGGTGGGGATGGAATCCTCATCCATAGACAAGGTAAATCCCCTATTATCCTATATCATGCTAAGCATGTAGGAGAGGGAGTTATTCTTGAACATGTGTGGGACTCGCCATCACTTCTCAAGTGCGAGCAGATATCGGGATGTCATTGGACTACAGAGGAGTGTCAAGACTACCAAGACCTAATTTATGTCTTCCTCCACCACTCGAAGAGAAGGGTTGACCCCAGGGGTTCATGCCACTAAATGAGTTGACGTCCATGCATGAGAGGTGGTTTTGCCAGTATGAGACGAACACCACAAAGGAGATGGGTAGACTTGTGCGAGAGCTTTCCATTCCATTCTTCACCCTAAGGAGACATCTAGCAGTGGGGCTCCTGAGGAGTTTCCATGCATACCTAGAATATTATGCATGGGTTTTTGTTCTGTCTTTGTTTCTTTCCCACCAGAGGCTAACCATTTTTCGTCGCTTTGCAGTCGACATGGGTTTGTCCGACTCTATTCGGGCCAAACGCCAGAGGGTGTTGGGACCCTCTAAAATCCCAGTCTCGATTGCACCAGCCATGGTGCCTCAACCCTAGACAACTGTTCCTCCAGCCCCAGTGGTCCCTGCAGCTGCTGCATTGATCTCCCCCCCTAGGACTAGTGGCGCCTGGAGAGGTCATAGACCTTTGGGGGGGGGGGGGGGGGGGGGTCCCCGGTTCCTCATGCGTGGACTTAGAGAATGGAAAAAGACCTCCCATCCTCCGAGGTTCCTAGTAGTTCTCCAGCCTGAACACCTCGCCTTGTCATCTTTCCAGAACATTTCAAAGGAGAAGATCTGGAAGGCACCAGTGAGTGGTTGAGTACTTCAACGCCCTCTTGGAGGAGGGAAATAAGGACTTCAAATTCCTCGTGGAATTCAAAGTTCTAGGTATAATAGATGACTTCAATGTTGCGGCCCAACTGCGAAGAGCTGGAGCCTTTCCTCGCGGGGAGGCATTGAGAAAAGACAGCTCTGTTGGCTGCGGAGCTCCTTTAGGGATTGACGGGATCCCTTTGCTAGATGCCTTCTTGTAGTTACACCCATTGCATAGGAGACAACGAGATATATCTCCTCGCAACCTATCGCTATGCCACTTTGCAGGTAAGCATTACTCTGAATTTTCATAACTTTTCTTTTTATAGATAAGTGTTATCTTGAAGCTAACTTTGTTTTGTTGTGCAGGCTGCGACTCTCTGTCACTGGCTTAGGGAGGTCCTTTGAGCTTAAGGAGCTAAGGGAGGCTTCTGTCTTATTGGAGGAGCACTCAAGGCTCTAGAATTCACTAGAGGGTGCGAAGTCTCGTGCCTCCGATCTAGAGACCTGTCTGGCGACGGAGCAGTCGAGACTCCTAAAACTTGAGGACACTTCCTCGAGGTTAGTGGAGGAAGCCACGTGACGCTCCAAGGCCATTGAGGAGGCTGTCCATAAGGTCATGGAGGACCTTAAGGTGGCATGGGAGGAGGTCTGTCTTGCCTGCAAGGAGGCAACCAAGCATGCAAATGTCACATCATGCTGAGGATGCTGCCAAGGCCTAAAGGGACACTACCCGAGCTTGGAAGGAAGCTGCACATATGGATTTGAGGGCTCAATTCATTGCCATAGAGGCCAAGGGATTGAAACTTCAAGTCCAGGAGCTGGAGAAGGAGCTTATTGTGCTAGCGGAGGACACCCTCTATGTTGTTTGGGTCTTAATTGCACTATTCAGTTCAACTAGGGACTTTTTCTCGAGTCCTGGCAACTCATGTCTTGTCAACTCACCTAGTATTTTGACACTTTTAAGCACACAGGGTTGCTTCATAGGCTCGCAGTCCTTGAAAGTAAATTTATTGCGCGGTCAAGTGGGAGCACTCGACGTGTCCTTACGTGCTTGAGTCCCAACAACTCAGGTCTTAGGATGTCAAATTCACTTAGGTTTCATAGGTGAAGTGTTACTCCTTAGGAGCGTAGTCCTCGAGAGGTTTCACTGGGTGATTTTTTTTTTATTCACTATTATAGTTTTTCTCCCGAGTACAAATTACTCAGGTTTTGGAAACCAGATACTCATTGCTAGTCCTTGGCCACAAAGTTCTCGGAACATGGGTCGAGTTCTCTGAACCTCTAGGCTAGGCCTTGTGATCACCTTGTTGGCTACTTGAGGTTTGCTCCATAGTACAGGTGACTCGAGGTTCCGATCACTCTTTGGTAGTTTAGAACTAGTTATTGCTCCTCAAGCGCGTAGTCACCAAAAGATAACTCAAGTTCACCCACAAGTTGGGGTTTTTAGGATTTTCCAATGCTAGATTTCGCTAATTTCTTTAGGTTGTTCCATTTTCACAGGCGATGACACTAGGCTTACTCTGCTCATGACAAGCTTACTTTCCTAGGTCATGCTCCGTGAGTGGTTACCGTGCGAGGTGACCCATCTATGCCCCCCAAGTGATCAAAGACTTGTCTCCGTTCACTTTTCTAGTCTAGTGAGCGCATGCTCCTTGAGTAGTAAAGTTATCATTAAAATTTACAAATTAAAAGAACTACAGAAATTTATAATATTTCATCTACATTTTTTTGCATACACGGTTTCCATTAATTGTTCTTGGAGGCTACAAAATGATTACAAAATTTAGAAAATACATTGCTGATACTACTGATAATACCGACAAAGATGCTCGGCATTCCAAGTGTGGGGCATTAAGTCCCCATTCAACCGGGCTAGTTTGTATGTCCCTGGACCCACGACACTCTCGACTTGGTATGGGCCTTCCTAGTTAAGGCCCAACACTCCAACACTGGGGTCTCGGGTGGCTAAGAAAACTCTTCGCAACACCTAGTCTTCGACCCCAAACTTTCTATCCTTTACTTTGGAGTTGAAATATTTTGCCACCTTTTGTTGGTAAGACCCTACACATAGCTATGAAGCTTATCTGAGCTCCTCCACAAGGTCCAGAGATTCTAAGAGTAAAACATGGTTTGTGGTAGGATCATATGTATCTCATTGGTGCGTGGAGATTGCTGCCTCAACTGGGAGCATGGCTTCATACCCATAGGCCATGGAGAATGGAGAATGGCCATTAGAGGTCTTAGTAGATGATGGACAGATCCATCCGACCACCTCAGGATGCTCAATACGTTGATGATGGACAATGTCGGGTTTGACCTAAGATTTATTTTGTTTCCTACGAATATTATCGGACTTGCTAGACAATGGTTCAAAAGTACAAAAAACATTGGATAAGCTGGTGGAAGAAGTTGTCTTTCGAGTTCAAGAGAGAGTTCTGAGCTTCAAAGGAAACTCGTGTAGAGGTCGACTCATTGGCCACGTAAAATATTAACCTGGGGAGTCCTTGAAAGTATATCTGGGCATATTCGCCAGTGTTGCAGCGCGAGATAGAGACGCTAATGATAGCTCCAAGCTCATGGCTATGAGAACAGGAATCCTGGTGGGAGGTGATCTATGGTAGGAGCTCCAGCGAAAAGGAGTAAAAAATGTAGATGAGATGTTATCCTGGGCTCAGGAATGGATAAACTTTGAGGAGGCGCGATCTGCTATTGCAGGAACCAGCCAGGCCCCTATTCAGCCCGCTGGAGTGGTGATAGATGTTTCAGCTACGTCTTAACCTGTTACCCATAATAACCAAGCAAGAAACAATAATAGGAAAGGGAATGGTGAGAGTGACCAGAAAAACACAAAGAAGAACAAGCTCGGGGAAAAATTCAAGCCCATTTATGCCACTTGCACTGACATGACAGTTACACGAGAACATATTTTCCTGGAAAAATCTAATCGCCTTCTGTGGAATAAACAAGAGCCATTAAGGCATTAAAGGGAGAAGAGAGATCCCTCAAAGTTTTGCCAATACCATAATGAAATTATTCATAATACTGATGACAATTGAAGGATGAGATCAAAACTCTTATTTGGGCTTGACCGTTAGCCCAAGACGCCCAAAATTGAGTTGCTCCCAATAGATCTACCGACCAGAATTCTCATCCAGCTCTGAAAACTCTGATAGGTCAGCCTAGGGCTCAGATGGATCAGGAGAAACGAGTTGACCCACCCCTATTAGTAGGAGGAGATATGACTACTATTTTCGGAGGACTTCATTTGGCGGGCACGAGCAATGGAGCTCAAAAGAGGTATATATAGGAGCTGAAAAATCATAGAGGTATGGAATTTATCCGGGAGCAACGATTATCAAAACAACAACGTTTGGAAAAACAACCAATCATTTTCACGGAGGAGGACACTAGTCACGTTTAGTTCCCACATAATGAACCTGTGGCGGTAACTGTTCAACTCGCTAATCGAAGGGTACAAAGGATATAGGTAGATAATGGGAGCTCAGTAAATGTGCTTTTCAGGTCCACCATAGAAAAGATGGGATTATCCGTAATTGATCTAAATGCGACCTGATTGACACTGTACGAATTTTCAGGTGAAGGGACGACGACAATAGGGACAATCAGACTGGTGGTCATGCTAGGGAATGATGCATGAAATGTTACTAAAATACTCGAGTTCGTTGTAATCAATTGTCTGATTGCGTATAACGCGGTTTTGTGACAACCCACGCTGATGGTTTTTGAAGCCATTGCCTCATCCGACACCTGGCAATGAAGTTCCCCTCACCTTTGGGTATATGCATAGTAAGAGAAGACCAGCTCACCGCCCAAGAATGCTACAACAAAGCCATGAAAGGAAAATCACAACCCGGGCAACCTGCAATGGTCATAGCCGAAGAAGGTGAGGAGTCTCGGGTAATGGAAGTTACCCATGGGACGGAAGAACCTCGTGAAGAAGATAACGAGGTCGCCCAACATGATGACATTGATCTAGGCAAAGATAGATCTGAGCTCAAAGCTGTGGGGCAACTTGAGGAAATCAGTATCGACCCAAAAACAACTTCAAGAGATGTAAAATTTGGGAAAAATCTTGGAGATGAAAGGAAGGAGCTGGTCGAATTCTTGTGGAAGAACTTGGACATCTTTGCCTGGTCACACGAAGATATGGTGGGAATCAGTCAAAGTATAATAATGCATACTTTGAACTTGGACAAGAATGTGTCTGCAAAGTCCAAAAAATGAAGGCTTTTGAGGAGAGTACGGCCGAAAGCATTAGAAGAAGAAATAGCTCGCCTATTTAAATGCGGATTTATTAGGGAAGCAAAATACCCGATCAAGGTTTTTAACCTCGTTCTGGTCCCGAAGTCAAACGGGAAGTAGAGAACTTGCATTGAATTCTATGATCTCATCAAGGCCTGTCCTAAGGACTGTTTCCCATTACATAGAATTGATCTGTTGGTAGACGCCACTACCAGTCATGAGCTCATGTCTTTCATAGACGCGTATTCTGGATATAACCAGATCGCGATGAACCCTGTAGACCAAGAGCATACCAGCTTCATGACTGAGCATAACGTATACTGCAACAAAGTTATGCCATTCGGGTTGAAGAATGCCGCTACTATGTACAAACGATTAGTCAACAACATGTTCTCTAATTAGATCAAGAAAAGCATGGAGGAGTATGTTGATGATATGCTACTTAAATCAAAGACTGCTAGTAACCATGTATCCAACCTAGAAGAGTGTTTTGATGTACTAAGGAGGTACAACATGAAGTTAAATCCTCAAAAGTGCACTTTCAGAGTTTTGTCAGCAAACTTTTTGGGGTTTATAGTCAACACAAGGGGGATAGAGGAAAATCCAGAGAAAATCAGATCGTTGTTGGAAATGACTTCGCCCAGGCCACGCAAGGTGGCGACCCTAAACCTCTTCATTTCAAAATTCACTGACAAGTGTCTCCCATTTTACAACTTGCTCAGAGGAAACAACAAGTTCGAGTGAATTGAAGAATGCGAACAAGCATTTCATGACCTGAAAGCTCACTTGGCTGAACCCCCCATACTATCAAAACTGGCATCTGGAGAATGTTTGTTTCAGTATCTGGCTAAGACAGAAAGTGTGATCAGCGCTCTGTTAGTTGGAGAGGAAAATTGGGCACAGAAACCAGTGTATTATGTAAGTAAAAGACTTCTCGGAGCTGACTCCTGATATCCATTAATAGAAAAGCTTGCGTCCTATCTTATTTTGGCTTCAAGGAAGCTCATATCATATTTTTAGTCCCACACTATCCACGTCTTAACCGACCAACCTTTAAGGCAGATTTTGCAAAATCTTGAAATGTTAGGACGTGAACTAAAGTGGGCCATCAAACTCAGCCAGTTCAAGATATTATATATGCCACACACAGTTATCAAGAGTCAAGCCCTCACTGACTTCGTGGCCGAGTGCACAGGTTTTCAGGACGAGCCAATGAGATAATTAGTGCGGGAATTGTGGAAAATCTTCATTCATGGATCCTCTAATGAAAACAGATCGGGAGCTGGGATAATTTTAATCTCACCTGAAGAGCATCGATTCTAAAGAGCTCTCAAGTTTGGATCCAAAGCATCCAACAACGAAGCCGAGTATGAGGCCTTATTGGCAAGGCTAAGGGTGGCAAAAGATCTAAAGGTAAAGGCAATCCAATGTTATAGTGATTCCCAGCTCGTAGTCAACCAGATATTGGGTGAATACCAAGCTTGAGGTATCAAGATGGCGACCTACTTAGCCAAGGATAAAGGTGAGTTGTCTGAATTCGAGTTTAGCTCCATTGAACAAGTACCCCGCGAGTAGAATTCCTGTGCGGAATCTTTAGCTCAACTTGCTACCACTAAAGAGGCAAATACAATGAACGTAGTTCTGGTGGAGTTCTTGGAAAAACCGAGCATAATAGCATAAACTATTGAGGTCAGAATGATTGACATAAAACCAATCTGGATGACCCCCATAGTGGAGTACCTCACAACTGGTAAGTTACCTGACGATCGAAAGGGCGCAAGAAAGCTGCTATATAAAACTCCACGATATGTTATGGTTGAATGGATTTTATATCGACGATGGAATTTTCTACCCTTCGTACGATGTGTTTTGCCTGAGGAAGCGTAGACTAACTTGCAAGAAATACACGAAGGCTTCTACGGAGACCATGCTGAGGGGCTAAACCTGGCTGTGAAGGTACAGAGACAGGGCTATTTTTGGCCTACGCTCAAAGGACTCAATCTCGTGCAAAAATGTGACTAATGCACACCACTTCGCCATAATTACCCGAGCAGCTTTGTTGAGCCAACCATGATCTCATCCCCTTGACCATTTGCAGTATGGGGAACTGACTTGATTGGTTCTTTGCCAATAGGAAAAGGAGGAGTTCGTTATGTTGCTGTAGCCATCGGTTACTTCACAAAGTGGGTTAAGGTCGAACCTCTTGCAACCATCACCTTGAAAAGAGTGCTAGATTTTGTTGTAATAACAATATGTTTACTTATCATAACTACTGTCAATATCGGTCCAGTCCGATGTAACAAATACATCCGATCTTATCTACTTTGCTAATGTTCTAGAAAGAATATAACACTGCGATGTATAAGTAGATCATATCATAGATTGGCAAGTCAGTGTCAATCCTGTGCACTGACTAACTTAGGACTAACTCATTTGAACATATAATTGTTAGAGAATATATTATATTGCTCAATGGAAATGGTAAAACCAAAATACAACTCTATGCAAAAAATACAATTGACAAGGTAATATTTGAACAAGTGTTACAACTCTATTTCTCAAAATACAAATAAATAGAAATATTTAGAAGAGGAAGGTCACAAACTCAAAACTATAATAATATAAGTAAATAAGAACAACAAGATCAAAAGAATGAAAATAACAATAAAAAGAAAACAAATTCTCACACAACCAAAGTGTAGAGTAGTGGGGATCACCAACTTGAAGAAGGTTCAAGACCTTTGTCCAAAAGCTTATTTCCCTTATTCTCTAAGCACTAAGGGATCTCTCAAGGAAATAGCTCTACAGAATTATCAAGCCTCTATGGTGTATTTTCCAGCCAAGTGCTTTGTGGATAGAAAATGGTGTATCTTACAAGTGAGCAATAGGCTCCTATTTATAGAGTTTTGAGACACCCTTTGAATTTCAAATTCCATCAACCCCCATGGCTGTTACCAATGATCAATAGAATATTTATGGAATTTAAATAGAGATTTGGGAGTTACTTGGCTGTTGGAAATATTCAAAATTGGATAAAATCGAAGTTTGGAAAATGTTGTCAGCCGCTCTGGCCGCAGCCTGAAAAACACTGGCCACAACCCACGACGTTTTCTGCCTCTTGGGCTGTGACCAGAAAAACACTGGCTGCGGCCCATGATGTTTTTTCAGGAAGCAATTTTACAAATTTGCCAAAACATTCCAAATTCATTCCCACTTGATTTTGTAACTTCCATACACATTATGGGAGTTAAAATCACATCTCGAACA